>NC_133527.1:122885136-123510136 GCF_048544455.1 Silene latifolia
AGGCCACACTAGGACTTTATTATTGCTTTTACGTTTTTCATTCCTATTGCTTTTCATTCACATGATAGTTTATGCATCATATTCCGCCTAAAACCAAACCACCTACTACTAAAATGCATGAAAATTGACTCATATAGATTGTATGTTAGTTTTCATGGACATGCATATGTCACATATCTTATTAAGCCATCACCTTAGTTTATTCATTCTCGCATGCTAGATATTAGTTCACTTAAAATGAATTAAAAATAAAGTTGATGGGATCTTCCTCTAAAACGGAAATTGAGATTAGTCTTGATAAGGGCAAACAACTATGAATCCCTTCTTCGTCGGTAGGCATAATATGACCCCTTCTACGTTGAGTAAGTAGTTGTGTTGACTTAGTTTACCTCAACATCATAGTCCGAAGAGTTTCTCGTGATTATGATGGACTAAAGATAAAATTTACAGAAATTTATCGACCAAGAATTCTAACGGTAGAATTAGCTAAAAGGTTAGCTTATCAATTTACAGAGAATTGAGTCTTGGGATCATTTATATAATTCTTGAGGGAGGTCAATGGTATAAATGTTTTGAGTCTTTGCGTTATGACAGTAGTTCATTAGACTTAAAAATATAAACGATGCACATGCTTATTATTTTTATTCTTCTTCTCGCAGTGTAGAACACGTTTATTTTGATAATACTGTTACAATAAAATGTCTGGAAATAACGCAATCCAAATGCCTAGTGCCACACTTGGACCCGAGTCCTGGCTGAAAATATTCATGGACCAGATGAATCAATTCAAACGTCTGAAAAACGACGGGTCCAACTTTGCGGACTGGGAGGCAGCACTACGGAATGCTGCCATTGCTGACGGTAAGCTCAGGTACTTAACTGAGCCAATACCGGTAAACCCAGGCCCCAATTCAGGAGTCAACGAGTCACTCGCTTATAGTGACTTCGTTATGGAAGCGGGTGCGATAAAGAACGTACTCATCTTTGCAGAGATGCTTCATTGCCCAAGGTGCGAACAAGATTTTCACCATGCTCACTAACGAGTTCTCAAAAGCATACCGAGAACCGGTTAGCCCACACATTCTTCACATGATTGAGAATGTCGAGAAGCTGGAGGCTCTTGATTGCAAAATCAGTGAGAGCATTGTCATTGACCGAATGCTTCATTCTCTTCATGATGGTTTTGCCCTTTTCAGAGCGAACTACTACATGAATGACTTGAAAAAGAGTCCTCATGAGCTACACTCCCTTCTCGTACAGACCGAGAAGGATATGAAATTGAGTGGGAGAATGAAGCAGGATGTTCTCATGATTTCCAACAAGGGTAAAGGTAAGGGCAAGGCTCATGGCGACCTAGCTGTAGGTAAGCCAAAGTTTAAAAAGCCAGGAAACGGTAAGAGTGCGCCTGGTGAGACTAGTGGCTCACAGGGCAAGGGAAAGAGCAAGGGCGGTGACATTGAGTGCCATCATTGTCACAAGACTGGACATTGAAGGAGGAACTGTCCCGTGTACCATGAGGACATCAAAGCAGACCGCGTCGTTCCTGTTGGTATGTCATCTTATATTCATATGACTAAGATTAACCATGCAAGTTTCGGAACTTGGGTACTTGATACTGGTTGTGGTTCTCATCTGTGTAATCATTTGCAAGGCCTAAAGAACATCATACCTCTCGAAAAAGGTGATGTGGACCTGCGAGTCGGGAATGGAGCACGAGTAAATGCTGTCTCGAAGGGAACATATGTAATCCAACTCCCTAGTGGTTTTGAGTAATTTTTAAATAACTGTTACTATGTACCCAGTTTGTCTAAGAACATTATTTCTGTTTCCGTACTTGCTAAAGACGGTTTTGCATTTTCAATAAAGGATAATAGCTGTATTTTCTCTTTCAATGAAATGATTTATGATAAAGCAGTTTCCATGAATGGAATTTACATCTTAGATCAAACCACGGAAGTATTACACATGAATAATAAGAAGTTAAAGGTTGGTGTCAAAGATCAAACCTATCTATGGCATTGTCGAATGGGACACATAAATGAGAAACGCGTAAAGAAACTCGTCGATAATGGGACTATTCCCGCATTCAATTTTTCTACATATGGCACGTGTGAATCATGTCTCATTGGCAAGATGACTCAAATTTACTTCAAAGGTGTTAGAATGCGCGCTAGTGACCTATTAGGACTCATACATACTGACGTATGTGGACCTATGTCAATTACCGCTAGAGATGGCTATAGATATTTTATCACTTTCACGGACGATTTAAGTAGATACGGATATGTCTACTTAATGAAGCATAAAAGTGAGTCCTTTGAGAAATTCAAGGAATACCAGAACAGGGTACAGAACCAACTGGGTAGAAAGGTTAAAGCACTCCGTTCAGATCGAGGTGGCGAATATCTTTCAAATGAGTTTGATCAACACCTTAAAGACTGTGGAATCGTTCTACAGTTAACTCAACCTGGAACACCTCAATTAAATGGTGTGTCCGAACGAAGAAATCGAACCTTACTTGATATGGTTCGATCCATGATGAGTCACACGGTAGTGCCTGATTCATTATGGGGTTTTGCTCTTTTGTCAGCTGCTCTTATACTTAACCGAAGTCCGACTAAAGCTGTCGACAAGACTCCATATGAAATGTGGAAGGGAACGGTCCCTAACTTGTTCTTTATTCGGGTTTGGGGCCGCGAGGCTTATGTCAAGTGGAGACACGAGGATAAGCTCGGCCCGCGATCGGTCAAGACATACTTTATAGGTTATCCAAAAGGAACATTTGCTCATTACTTATATTCGCCTACCGAACATCGAGTTTTTGTTGCGGCTAGTGCGACGTTCTTAGAGAAAGAATTTCTCGAGAACAAGACGAGTAATAGAACCTTCGAGCCGTCGGAGATTCCAGAACCAACAACCGAGGAACAGATGGAGGAAGTTGTTCCTCCAACTGATGATACGGTTAATATTCCTGAGGAACCTAGGAGGTCGGGTAGAGTCTCTCATCCTCCGGACAGATACATTGGTATGGTCGAGGAGAATGACGTTTTACTCTTAGAGAGTAATGAACCCGCTACCTATAAAGGTGATATGGCCTGTTCCGACTCAATGCTATGGCTCGAAGCCATGCAATCCGAGATGGAGTATGAGAATGACGTATGGGATCTAGTTGATTTACCTAATAAGGTAAAACCTCTACAGTGCAAGTGGCTTTACAAAATAAAGCGTTCTGTAGACGCACAACCAGATACCTATAAGGCACGACTAGTGGCAAAAGGTTTCACTCAAGTGCACTGATGGCATTATGATGAGAGTTTTGCACCTGTAGTCATGCTACGTTCCATTCGGATAATCTTAGCGATTGCCGCTTTTCATAATTATGAAATTTGGCAAATGGATGTGAAAACCGCCTTCTTAAACGGTTATTTGGAGGAAGAGTTGTACATGGTGCAACCCGAAGGTTTCATAGATCCTGAACATCCTAAGAAAGTATGCAAGCTTAAGCGTTCCATTTGTGGACTTAAGCAAGCTTCTCGGAGTTGGAATCATCGTTTCGACCAGGTGATAAAAGAGAATGGTTACACTCGATCGGTCGAAGAACCATGCTTATATATCAAGTCGAGTGGGAGCAAGATTGTATTCTTGATATTGTATGTCGATGACATACTCCTGATTGGGAATGACATTCCTCTCCTATCTTCGGTTAAAGAATGGTTGAAGAACCATTTCCAGATGAAAGATCTGGGTGAGGCACAACGCATTTTGGGAATCCGTATCTACCGATATAGATCACGACGGATGTTATCACTTAGTCAGGAGTCTTATTTGGATAAGATTCTTGAGAAGTTCAGCATGACCAACTCCAAGAAAGGGAACCTTCCAATGACGACTGGGATACAGTTGAGCAAGTCTCAGTCACCCACGACGCCTGAAGGGATTGAGCGCATGAGTCGTGTTCCTTATGCATCTGCAATAGGATCGATCATCTATGCCATGATATGCACACGTCCAGACGTGGCATATGCATTGAGTATGACGAGTCGGTACCAAAAGACTCCAGGTGAAACACACTGGATAGCTGTTAAAAACATTCTCAAGTACCTACGGAGGACTAAGGATTGGGTATTGACTTATGGAGGCGATACTAAGCTATGCGCAATCAGTTACGCAGATGCTATCTTCCAAACGGATCGAGATGACTCAAAATCTCAGTCCGGGTTCGTCTTCACTCTTAATGGTGCAGCGGTCAGCTGGAAGAGTTCCAAACAGAGTGTTGTAGCAGATTCTACTACTGAATCCGAGTACTATGCCGCTTCGGAGGCAGCAAAGGAAGCGATATAGATGCGTCAATTCTTACAAGGACTTACGGTAGTTCCTAGTTCGAATGACCCGATCACCATCTATTGTGACAATAGAGGTGCCATCTTCCAGGCTAAGGAGCCAAAGTCTAGCAACAAATCTAGACATGTACATCGGAAAGCTCACCTGATCCGTGATTACGTGGAGCAAGAAGAGATAGTGATTGACAAGATTGCGACGGATGATAACATCGTGGATCCCCTCACTAAACCGTTGAATTATGATAAGCATGTAGGGCACGTTATTTCCATGGGAATTAAATGTGTTCCTGAGTTGTAGTACTTGATTATGGATTTGATACATTATCTTTTTTCATATACTATTTATAACTTCATCGTTTTATTATAATATTTTGTTTTTCATGTGGATTGTACTTACAACATTGAACGCCACAAAGTGAACTGAAGTACATTATATTTGTTTGGTCCGTAATCGCCCATGTGAGCTGATAACTCCGGCTATTATATTGTGCAGTCGATTGATAGTGGGTTCAACGAGCCATAAGTCAAACTGTTGACTGATCGATCACAAATGCGAGATTATAACGATACCTCGTAGGACAAATTTTTGTGACAACGTAATGGAGTCCTAAATGTTTAAAACATTCAGTGCCAGGTCGTGGATAGGACATCCATTGTGTTCCTAGAGTCGATTCTTTTGACTAGCGACTGTCTCTTGAGATTAAGGCGGTTTTTGGGTGACTTTGGTTTCCTTCTCACGGTCTGCTGTAACTGGAGGCTAAGTAGATTTTTTATGGGTCATTTCATACTGTGCTTACATCTGCAGGATTCGAGTTGAGGAAAATATCCAACCCTTATCAGGTATAGTTATTTCTCAGGGCCACTCGAGGAGTTGTAACTGAAATGCATGGCCATGCTCGAATGTTGATTCGTTTATCAGTTAAGTTACTCTCTAGTCGGGGAAACCACTCTTGATGATGATCGCTTGTAAAATACGACCTTTGTGAATACGGATTTGCAAATTGTTTTACATTGAGTGGGAGAAATTTTAGGATATGAGAATCGGTTATCGCACATATACTTGTGAGGACAAGTGGGAGTTTGTTGGAGCTTGTGTCCTCCACAAATTAGTGCGATAACATTTGTAAATCTCTTACAGGTTCACAAGGGTATACTTCGAATTTTAATCAGTTGATTAATGATTACCTAATAACGGTTGGCTTGCTAGAAAGTTTGACGTTATTATCATACAGATGGCGGTGATCAACTGGTCCCTAAAGGTCACACCTATAGGATGTGTTTGAGAAATGTGGTTATAGAAATATAATCACATTGATGCCTTATATGACTAAACAGTTAGTCAATGTGTTGATGAGACAATTATTTAATGAAGATTAAATAATATTAGTTGAGACGAATTAACTGTCAATTCGTAAATTGAATATAATAAGTTATATTTAATTAAATGTATGTAATGTTAGCTTGGACGAATGTGTCATAGTGGTAATAGTGAGGGTACTCAAACCAAGAGGTCATGGGTTCGATCCTCACTAGATGACAATTTACACATTTTATATTATTTTTGGAATAACCGAAAAAAAGAGAAATTAACTCTCCTAATTTCGGTAAATGGGCCGAGAATATTAGGAAGAAAAATTCTACCCTAATCTCCTCCTCATACACGGTTAAAGGGGAAGGGGAGTGAATTTTTCTTAACCTAATTTTTTTCCACTCATTCTCTTGCCTCTCATCTCTACGAAAAACACAAAAAACCTAAAAATTATTTAGTTAATTTTTGGATCGATTCTAGCATAATCAAAGGGCATTTCTCATATCGTCTTGGGTGCAACTGATAGGCGAATATCTACTTTGATATTGTTCTTAGGCCGTATTTTCTAGGACCGAAGGTTATTTCTTAATCCTTTACAATTTTGTTTATGCAATTTAATTTTATGACTAGTTTCATCATTATAATTCGTTATAATCCTTAAAATTAAAGGGATGCATACAGATAAATCCCACATGATTTTGGCCTTGGCTCTGGTTTTTGTTTGGCTTTGGGTGAAAGGATATTAGCTTGGGCCTTTGATTTTGGCCTTTCGCTTTGGCTTTTGGTGAATGGCTATTGGCTTGGGCCTTTGATTTTGGCCTTGGCTCTGGTTTTGCTTTGGCTTTGGTTTTTGATTTATTGGTTCTTTGCCGTACTTCGTTCGAGGCAGGTAAAGGTGTAGACAGGGATGTACCCGTTGGTGAGAGGTTGATATTTGGTGATGGGATGTTTTTGTGGGGAATGGGCTTGCCTTCCGTCATTGATCATGAACAGGGAGATGTTCTGGGTTTGTTATCTAGGTTCGTCGTAGGATTCCTTTGATTGAGAGCTCGTTCTAGATCGGGTGCTAATGAAAGGTTTCTATTGCCAGACATCGAATAGGTAAAGAAAATGGACATGGAGTTTCGAGTCCTCTGCTTACTCGGTACGGAACGTCACTCGAGTGTACTCACATTGAATTGGAATATGTTGTTTGTTCTAAATCAATTCTCAAATCAATTCTTGTTGTCAACGGGAAATGGTAAAGGGGAGAATATATGATGGTTGAAAATCGTGCTTTTATTCAAATAAATAAGAGGTTAGCACAGACTCGATGAATACATGTGACTCATGGGGACAGCCCCCAGTTGTCATTTAGGAATAAAAGGACAGATGCTAGGATAGATATGAGAAAGCCTAAGACTCGGACTCGGACTCAATCGTAGATACGAACTCCTAATCATCATGTTCCTCCTCGAAGGTCTCCTTTGCAGCATCCAGCAGCTTGAATGTCTGGTTTTGAGCATTGACCCACTTGAGCACTTCATTCTCGTTGTTGGGAATGATATGAAGATAATAGTCCATGAGACTTGCATCTCCTTGCAGAATGAGATGTTCATGAGGGTTATTTTCATCACTTGGTTGGCATAGGGATGAAGCCATCAGTTCATGGTTGTCGACCAAATTTTGAATTGCATGTTTCAGTTTGAAGCATGTTTCAGTATCATGACCCTTTCCTTAATGATATTGGCAATAGGCCATGCCGTCCCAGAAACGGCTTTTCCTGCATTCAGACGGGCCTGGAGTGGGCCTGATTGGTTGTAGCTTCCCTTCAGTCATAAGCTTTTGAAGAGCTTCGGCATAGGTTGTGTTGAGGTTGGTGAATGTCCTTTGAGAATGTTCAACCTTGCTGTTTGCCTTGAGACATCCAGAAGGATTGTCTTGACTGCGAAATGCGAGTATGATTTTTCCAGCTACAATCATATCTTAAACGGCATGCTTGAGTTTGAAGCAGGTTTCGGTGTCATGGCCCTTGCCTTGATGGTATTGGCAATAGACATTACCATCCCAGGATCGGGCTCTTTTGTGTTCGGGTATGTCCGGAGTCGGACCAATGGGTTGAAGCATTCCTTCTGAAGCAAGTATCTCCAGAGCGGTGCCATATGTTATTCCCAGATCTGTGAATACCCTTTGATGTTTTCCCATGGTTCCAACATTGGTGTTTTTTGGGATGTTTTTGTGAGTTTTGTTTTTGTCAATCCTGGGCGGAAACGGGATTTGGCCATTGTCAATGGACAGTTTTTGGGATGTGGCTTGATATTTTGAAGGGGTATTTGATGAGGGATTTTCATGTTCTTTGTTGATGGGTTCATGGGTGTCTGAACCATTAGATGATTCCTCATTTTCATCAGTTCTTGGTTGGTGAACCAAGGTTTGGTTTTCTCCTTGATGGTCAGATTCATTTTCAGTATTGCCAAACCTTTTTTCCAAATTAGCTACACGAGTGTTCAAATCATCGATAGCCACTTGCAGCTTTGAGAATATATTGTTGATGGAGATGGAGAGCATCATTATAGCGCTTTGTATGCCATCTTCGTCAATTGCATGAATTTTCTCATCGTCAGGAGAGATGAGATGAGAGCAGTCTAGGGAAGATTCCTGACTGTGTCCAATAGGGTTTTCTGGAGGGTTGTTTTTGCTGTTTGCTGAGGGAGGTAATGGTAGTTCTCCCTTTTCAATCATATCAAGGATGGCACCTTTTAGGGGGAGACACATCTCAGTATCTTGTCCGCGACCTTGGTGATATTGACAAAATAGTTTTTCGACCCATCTATGTCCTCGCTTGTGTGGTGAAGGGTCTGGAGTTGGACCAATCGTTTTGAGCTTTCCTTTGGAGATTAGCCTTTCCAAGGCTGTGGCATAAGGCATACCCAAATCAGGGAAGGACCTATGAGGTCGTCTGGTTTTGGTCAGTGGATCCCCTAAGGAATTGGCTTCAGTGGTTTTGGTAGCCTTCTAAGTAAGGTTGGTTTTGTCGTTAATAAGTAGTCGGCTTTCAAGAAGCTTAACCCTTTGCTCAATATAAGAAGAGGTAAAATTCCCGGTTATCATTTTGTCCTCAACTTGGGAGAGACGAGTGCTCAAGTTTTCCACGGTAGCTAGGAGTTGAAGGACCATGTTGTTGGCTTCGTTAGAAGTCATGGCGGATGCGGATTGATCAGCTTCTTAAGTTTCTGATTGATGATTGATGGCACTCAAGGGATTCCTATTTGACATAACGATAGGCGTTATAACTTGTCTTGGCAAGGGATTGCACAAACAAAGGTAAGTGCGTCACATATGTATAAAAGGCAGTTTTGTTATGGAGACGCGACGGTGTGATTAGGTTATGAGTTCATTAAAGATCGTGAATTAGTTTGGAGGTGCGTTGATGGCGTGACGCCGTTGGACGAGACATGCATACAAACCTGACCTTTGACCCGTAATGTGGGGGAAAGACGGGCTTAATACCCGAGAGGTTTTGACTCTGCTAACGCCATTGGAGATGCCTCGACAATTAGGCGACACGACCTAGAACATAAGGTAGGACTAACTTTGGCGGAGACTCGACGTTATCTAGACGACTTTACTTGAAATTGACCGGATTCTAATCGACTCGAGGCTGAATTGGAAAGATGGACTGAAGTTTTTGAAAATAGAGATTTTCAAAAAGATTCACTTGTCGT
This sequence comes from Silene latifolia, assembly GCF_048544455.1. Classification (NCBI taxonomy): domain Eukaryota; kingdom Viridiplantae; phylum Streptophyta; class Magnoliopsida; order Caryophyllales; family Caryophyllaceae; genus Silene; species Silene latifolia. Next base: position 122,894,490 of record NC_133527.1, read on the forward strand.
TTTATGGACGGCTTCTGAAGAGTAGGGATCTTTCGAAGGTCGGCCAGTTGAAAGGGTTGTCTTATGTTTGTTTTTAAAAGACGGTTTGAGTTGAAATTGCGGCGGTTCTGAAATCACTGGTTTGAAAATCGTATTTGGAATCGTCATCACAATGGCCATGAAAATGGTTAAATTTGTTTTCAAAGGATTTAATATTGGGTTGAAAAATTGAAAACGGTTAAATTTGTTTTCAAAGATTGAGTTTTGATTTGAAATTTTGAAAACGGTTAAATTTGTTTTCAAAGATTGATTTTGAATTGAAATTTGAAAACGGTTAAATTTGTTTTGAAAGATTTGAGATTGGATTTGAGATCTGAAAACGGTTAAATTTGTTTTCAAAGATTTGATTTTGAATTTGAAATTTGAAAACGGTTAAATTTGTTTTCAAAGATTTGATTTTGAATTGAAATTTGAAAACGGTTAAATTTGTTTTCAAAGATTTGAGTTTAAATTGAAATTTGAAAACGGTTAAATTTGTTTTCAAAGATTTGATTTTGAATTGAAATTTGAAAACAGTTAAATTTAGTCTTCATTGATTTGAAATTGAAAATTATAAGGATTGAATTCGTCATTACGACGGGTTAGAAAACCATTTTAACCTTTGGAAGACGGTATGTAAATCGAAAAGTGTGAGAATTGAAATCGTCATTATGACGGCTTAGAAAAGCCAAATTTGATTTCGAAAACGAGATTTGAAATTTGGGAAGTTGCACGGGTTGAAATCGTCATTACGACGGTTTGAAAAATGTTTTTGTTTAAAAACTGATTTCGAATTTTGAAAATTCGAGGGTAGAATTCGTCATTACGGTGGCGTAAAAGGGCGCTTTGAGAAATGCAACGATCGGCGAGAGACCGAGGTTTGAAACGGCCATTACCACGACGTAAAAGGGTATTTTGAAATGGCTTGTGAAAACCAAGGTTTGAAGTCGTCATTAAAACGGTGTGAAAAGGTGCATTTGAAATTGGTTATAAAAATCGGGTTTTGAAATGGCCATTATAACGGCGTAAAAAGGTGTATTTGAAATGGTTATAAAAAACCGGGTTTGAAAATCGTCATTACGACAGCATAAAAGGTGGGCAACGGTCGGCGAAAGACCGAGGTTTGAAACGACAATTATAATGACACGAAATGTGTTTTTGAAACAATTTTATAAACCGGGCTTGAAAATCGCCATTACGGCTGCCTAAAAAGGCGTGTTGAAATGGTTGTAGAAAACCGAGTTTGAAAATCGTCATTACGACGGCCTAGAAAGGCGTGCAACGGTCGGCGAAAGACCGAGGTTTGAAATGGCCATTATAACGGCGCAAAAAGGTGTTTTTGAAAGTTTTAAATGATACGGAAGGACTTATGATCACATAGCACATAAGCACTCACAGTTTAATTATATTATGCATTATGCTGACACGGGTTTTGGCTTAAGAGGGTGGGTTACACACCAAGCAATCAAACCCCAATTTGCGAGAGGGATACCAATCCAAACAAAATGTGTAAGGAGGGCGCCCTAGCCTCGTGCTCGAAGGTGATGAAAGCTCTTTGACGAAACAGAAATGTGTAACGTCAACGGTATGCTTAACTCAATCGGGATTCAAAACGCGGGGATGAGAAAACTCACGCCGATGAGACGAGCCAATTGGTCGAAAAGGGTTAGATTGTGGGCCCGGACAAGGAACCCGACTTATGACCGTAATATCAATTAATGCACTTTAACCACGACCTCGTTCGAGTTTCACCTCTAAGGATCACAAAGACACAAATGTCCTAGTTTTCCCCAGCGGAGTTGCCAATCTATGGACAAGGGCCACCTGCACGCCAAGCCAATCTTTGGACATACAGCGGTCTAGAAAGCCGCGCTCGGTGGCGTTGAAATGCTTTCGACCGGATCGCTTTAGATCGGTCGGTTTCGTCTCGGTAAAGGTCTCAAAACGATGCAGAGATGTTTGGAGTCACCACCAAGCATTTCTGGGATGCTTGGAACCCGTTCGAATCCACTTTATACCTAGGTCAACCAAGGCAAAAAGCGGTGTTTGACATAGGTACTAAAGATAAGGACTCGTCCCCCTTTTAGCATTCTATGACTAAAATGACTCTCGTACGCCCTGGATAAGGCCATCCATTATCCAAAGGTTCTGAATAAGGGGTGAGTGTACGTATTGGGAAGCCCTTTAATCAGACACCCAATCCCGCCCGCGTTAGCGGCCTCTACTGATCGATCGTGGTTGTTTAAGTGCAAAAGTTGATAAAACGGTGTAAATGCATGAATGCACATCAAAAAGTTTTAACCTAACATGTGAGAATTTCCTAAGTCGGTTGTTTATGCATGTACCAAGAAATTGGTGTCAAAGTTGGATTTAGATTGATTTGCATGTCAAAACGGAAATTAAACATCCATTTACCAAGTTTGGGTTATGATGCTTAACACGATCCATTTATTTGAAAAAGTGTGTTTAAAAGGCAAAGTATGAAATGCAAACTCTTCAATCTGATCCGTCACGTATTCGGATAAATTATAATTGGGATCGTCCTAGACAAGTACCAAAATGAAACAGAATAGTGCCAGGCAGTCCCAAGGGGCGTCTCCTGGTTGTTTAAAAGGTTGTTTAAAACCGTTTTTTTGTGATTAATGATTTGCAAGTATGATTTGCATGACTCGGAATAATTAATATTATGTTAGTAATATTCGTTGTCGGATTTGCATGTTTGAAAAGCATAGTTTACAAATAAAAATGTAAAATGTTTGATTTGAACTAATTATGTTAAGTTCATTTCTTTGTAATTAGTCAAGTTTGTCATCGTACTCGGATTAAACTGACATGGTATGATTAATGTATTTACAAATGTAAATAAATGAGAAAAATGGTAAATAAAATAAAAAGAGGTTAAAATACCCTTTAATTTGTAATTAACCAATAATATCATCGAGTCACGGAATAAACCGTCATGGTATAAAGAACCAAGGATGATTTTTGTAATGGTCAAAATATGTTTATCATAAAAATGAATTAAAATGGTAAATAAAAGAAAAGAATTCCTTTAAATTGTAATTAACCAATTAATATCACCGGGTCACGGATTAAACCATCATGGTATATTGAACCAAGGGTGATTATGATTTATGGTTAAAAAGTTTGTCATAAAAACGATTTGAAGCATAAGAAATGCTAAAAACCGATTGCAAATAAGAAAGAAATAAAGAGGAAAGACGAGAACAAACACGGATGAGTCTGACACGATAACCCACAAGAGGCGCAAGCCTCTTTGCATAGCAAAGGGCTTCTGTCTCGGGCCAAAACTCGGTTTTTGCTTTTAACCTATATTTGAATCGTGTTATACATTGTTCATGCATATAAACTCATAAAAACAGTAGAAACATAAGTGAGTTGTTTACACCCTCAAACTTACGTGTATTGATGTTTGCGAAATAGACGACTTTAGAGACGGTTTTCTCGTTGTGACTAATCGCGATCAAAGAAGTTTAAAAAGGTGCCTTAAAAAAGGATTTAGTTTTGAAAATGAGTTGAAAATATTTTGTTGAAAAACATGTTGATTGATGAATTGAGTTGGTCAAATGGGTCGGTCGAATGCACGGCGAAGGTACCAAACAAAATGTGTATGGCTTGTGTTTACGATCGTTAAGTCTTAAACACGTGTCGATTTTGTGACTCAGGAAGTCGGGTCTAGAAGTTTAAGGGAGATGTGAGGGGGCGGACGCTCGCGTAAGGATTGTGTTGTGTGATGGTGGGTATTTATAGAGAAATGTGGGATGCTAGGCCGGTTGATTTGCTTAGAGGCTAAGCAGACACCCCATTGAGGCGCGAGCTACCTTGTGATACAAATGGGTGTATTGTCCTTTTCGCAAATTTGGATTTTCCATTTATTCTAACCAATGTTTTGTTGGTTGTGATTTGTGGTCTTTGATGGTTGCTTAGCCGTTTAAGCTTCCTCTTGGGTGATATTTGGGGTAGGTATTTTGTGCCTTTGACTCGGGTTTGACCCGTGTGAGTCGGGATTTGAATTTCGAGTCGGATTTTGGCTCGGTGTCGGTTTTGACTCTAATTCGGGTCATTTTAATGGAAATGACATGATAAAGAAATTCATGGCATTATTTTCGACATTCGAGATTTGGTTTGACTCGGGTTGACCCAGGTTGACTCGAGTTGCGGGTTTCTAAGTCGGTTTTGGGTCCGAAGACGGTTTTGACTCTAATTAGGGTCATTTTAATGGAAATGACATGATAAAGACATTTATGGCATTATTTTTGACATTCGGGATTTGGGTTGACTCGGGTTGATTCGAGTTGCGGGTTTCTGAGTCAGTTTCGGGTCTGATGACGGCTTTAACTCTAAATAGTGTTATTTTAATGCAAATGAAGTTATAAAACTTTTGAATCATTTTTCATATTCGAGTAGTGCATTAAACCGTCTCATATGTAGCCAATCCAGGCATGCATATCAAAAACACGTTACAGTCCGATCATCATCGGGTGGTTTTTGAAAGGTACAAATACTGGGTATCTACAGAGCCCCCACTTTGACTGAGGCTTGGACAGGGTGAAAGTCAAAGTATGATCTTCAGGTCAATCGAAGATTATATCTTGAAGACCATTGCGACGTCGAGGCGACTCAAAAGGGTTTGAGCCAAGGACCTACCGTCGGGAAGGGCGACATCGAGGCGACTCGGGGATTCGAGTCAAAGACCTGCCGTCGGGAACATTTTAGAGTCTGTTGACTTCCGATGCGGGTCGTTTAATGTCCATTAGACTACTTATAAAGGCTCACCAGCCATAAGAAGGAGTCGTACCTGAGGCATCTTCGGGATACGTCCTTGAATCTTTCGCGCGCAAAGGCTCGCCAGCCCGGTGTTGAAGGCGGTGCGTTTTGAGGCTCGCCAGCCATAGGAAGGAGTCATACCTGAGGCATCTTCGGGATATGTCCTTGAGTCTTATCTTGTGTGCGTGCAAAGGCTCGCCAGCTGTGATAAGGAGTCATACCCGACGCATCTTCGGGATACGTCCTTCAGTTGTACCTTGTTTGCGGACAAAGGTCGCCATCCATATGCTTTGTAAGCTCGCCATCCATCTATGGTCGAATGATCGACTGTGGAAAATAGCATGTCTGACATCCATTTAAAAATCGGCACTCGCTGGGGAGTTAGAAACATCTCAGGACTCGCCGGGGATATGAGTTGCTTCTCGCTGGGAGGTAGCATAAGCCATGTAATTGGAGGGGTTAAAACTCGTGGACTTGATGGGTCGTCGTTTGTTGGGAAGAACCAAGTACCTATTTGGAGCGAGTTTGTCTTCTCAAGATTATATGCATGGTTAGTGACCACACAAATCCGCAGTCGCATAGATGACACCTGTCGATGTGAGTATCAAAAATAAATTTATAAACCTAATTACTACTAACAGAAGTTAGCGGTAAGCAGGGTCGAACCACAGGGAGGTACGGAGTTCTAATTGTCTAAATTCAGTCTATGAATTTCTGGGGGGGTTTTGGATTGGATTATATCTAAGTCTAAATGCATAAATAAAAGGCAAGTACTAAAAACAGGAGTAGACAATAATAAAAAGAATGCTAAGACGGTTGGTTCACTGCAGCTAAGACGGTGGGTTCCTAAGTAAGTCTGAATAATCACGATAGGTGGGAAAATAAGAAGTCCTCTCGGTCCATTCTTAACTAGTAGCGCCTCTCAGCCTATGCTACTGGTCCCTAGGTCTCACTAATACTAGCTCTCGCCCTGAAAAGTGATTCCTAATGCCTAAACTTTACCTATCTTTCGATCTTAGTAAAATTTAGTCATTTCAATTTAGTCAATTTCCCTTCCCTATCTCCCGATCTTCAGGGTCGGTCAATTCCTAAGTAATTAACAAGTCTCCTCTCGGTCTCATTGTCAAATATTGCAATTAAAACATTGAAACAGTGCTTATCTATCGCGCGTCAGTCGATCGACCAGCTAAACCAGTCGATCGACCAACGGGTCCAGTCGATCGACTGACTAATCCAGTCGATCGACCAAAGGCCGACATTAGGTAACTAATCTACGTCGTCTTCACTGCAGATCCCCTCACACCTTAGCATGGGGTTTCTAGCTACGCATATTAATTCTAACTACGACTAATAAAGCGATAAAAACGAATAGCGAAGGCATAACTAAACTACTTGAATTATAAACTTGCAACAATTGAACTAAAGGTTTGGGATCTAAACTAACTACCTAACTACTGAATGAATTGAAATAATACTGAAATAAAGAGAAGAAATAAGGAATAAAAGAAAGGCAGGAAGAATCAGATTGCAAAAGGAGAACTTTATTGAATAATAAACTAGTTATAATTTAATCCAAACGGTAAAGTCAAATCAATAGATGGGATTAACCCCTACTGAATGCCTCCTCAAAACTGATGTTCGAGGTCCTATTTATAGAGATGTCACGCAAAAACCTAAAAACTAATTACAATTGGGCTTTCTAATTCTCGTTATTAATTTGCGTCAGAGTCGAGGGGTGGTCGATAGACCACACAGGCCAGTCGATCGACCAACCTCCACTGTACATTAGCCTCTGATAATCGCGCTCTGGTCGATCAACCAAGGTCATCAGTCGATCGACCAAGGGTGTTGTACAGTAATGCATTCTGACGAATTCTGCAGCACGCACCGATCTTAAAACAGCTGCCATTTCTTCGTTACTTGGTCAAATCAGGCGTTCTATGCGGCGTTCGAAAGCTAATAGGATAAGCTTTCACCTCCAATTGGAATCACTTGATTATCGGCTTTAGAATTCGAGATATTTCCATCTGAAGCAGGCTGCAATATCGTGAAGTGCTTCTTTGCTTGATAAACTCGTACGCACCCATGCTTTTGCTATCTTTAGGCCTTGAAACGCACACCAAGCTCATTCCTCGAGTCAATACCTCATGTAAAATCCTATGCTAAACACTCGGGAACGGATTCGGCTCATTTTCCGCTGGTATCTTCACATTTCTGCAATTTTATACAAAAACCCGAAAGTAGATGGAAATAGGGAAAATAGTAGCATAAACTACATAATTGAGCTCTAAAATGCGTGTAAAATAGGGTGTAAAACATCATATAAATGACAAGCATCAATAGACAAGCATGTAAGCACATAAGCATGTGAGAAGTTAGCATATAAGCAACTAGCACGTAAGCATATAAACACGTAAGCACATAAGCATGTGGGTAGTTAGCATATAAGCAACTAGCATGTAATATCTCGCGCGAAGGGAGATAGAAGTTTTGAATGTTGTGAAGCTTAAAGGCGAGTCTTGTTACTCGTAGATCCGTGATTTGATACATTGGAGACACGTGACCGTTGTAACACAGACGCATACTGACAGACTGACAAACAGGCGGTCGTGAACGTGATGCAAATGGCAGTGTCGACAGAACACGGGGGTGACTCTGACATACTTTGCACATGTAAGTGCAACTCCTAACCAAGAAAAGGTGACAACGCGTATCAAATCCTCGAGGTAGAAGGTTTGCTTGGCTGGGGAACATGAATTGATTATCTTCTTCAGACATTTTTGCCTCCGTTTGCTTGTTTTGAGATCCCTTCTCGAGTTTTGATGATTCGGAGAGCGGAACCAAGACCTTGTCATCGTCCGAACCGAGCACTAGGCTATGGGCGGTTTTATTTTGGACTGTAGTTAGGACTCAGAAGATGTTGGAGGATAAAGGACGGGTGGTGTCTTGAAAGAGAAGCCCCCAGAGTGAGTAGGTGGGAATTTGACAAATGGAGGAACGGGTGACGTCTTAAGGAAGAAGCCCCCAGTAAAGAGGTATAAGATTAATTTTTGCGGCTGGGTGGGCTACTTTTGAGGATTGATGTTCATGGTTGAGATTGAAAGGGGTATGCGGTTGTGTCCTTGTTGGGGGGACTGCCTACGTATTCGCGTGTTTGCAAAATCAAACCAGATCGTAGGTCTGAGATGTGTGTGCAATGGGTTGCAAATTGAAGGTTTGAAAATTGAATGTGTGTGGGGGTGTGGTTGTGTCCTCGTAATAGGACTGCCTACGTATTCGCGTGTTTGCGAAATCAAACCAGATTGTAGTTCTGAATGTGTGTGCCTAAGCGAGTTGTTAGAACCTTAAGTGATTTTTAGGTCTATGGTTGTGTCCTTGAAGAACTGCCTACATATTCACGTGAAGTAAAATCAAACCAGATCGTAGTTCTGAATGTGTGCCTAAGCGAGTTGTTAGGACCTTAAAGTGTGAGGGTCACGACGGTAAACTCGGTTTGGTGACTTGAGAAATTGATTTGAGATAATTCCTCCTTGATCAAGAATCGAAGAGGTGTAATTTGTGAAAATGTTCCTTATCATGTGAGCACACTAAAAAGTGGACCCTAAGGGTAGATTGGGTATGTCCCGTTCTCGGTAGCAAAGCATTCGAGGACTTTGTATCTGGGTCAGGGTGAAAATGGCTTCGACATTATGGAATGTGGAGCTTGGTAATAATAGGTTTGTTTGATAGATAAAAATCTTGAATTTGTATTTTGTGGTGTTTAGGCCGGTGGGTTACGGCTTGTAATGTGGTGCGGATTGGGGTCTCCGGCTTGTCGTGGCCTGAGCACGAAATGGTAGGTAAATAATGTGGGATCAGAATCCCATGTCTGGACCTTAAAGGTTTAGGCGATATTTTGAGCTTGAGAGGGGGAATCATCAGAATCCGAGATATGTCTCCCTGTAGCAGTCTCTAGAAGGACTTAGAGGTGAAGCAGTTTTGATTATGATCATGAGGGGAATCCCCAGGATCCTTGATAGGTCTCCCTGTAGTAGTCTCTGGAAGGACTTAGGGGTGAAGCAGTTTTGGTTATGATCTTGAGGGGAATCCCCAGGATCCTTGATAGGTCTCCCTATAACAGTCTCTGGAAGGACTTAAGGGTGAAGAAAGGTTGGGTTTTTTAGTTGACGAGTCTTGAGCTATCATTTTAGCTCTTTGACATCAGGTTTTGGTATTTTTGTATTTTGTACTTGTTGGTCCCGGAGTTTGGAGGGAAGAAACATTGGTCATGGGCTTTGGACTTGTTGGTCCTGGACTTGGTGTTTTGGATTGACTTGTCCAGGATTTTGTGTGTTGGATGCTTTCTTTGGATTTTGGCCTTTTTGAGAAAAGAGTTTCAATCTTGTTTTGTTTTGATTTTGGCTTGGGTCTTGGCCTTGACATTGGGTGAGTAGCCTTTGGATTTGGCTTTTGCTTTGAGTGAATTGACTTTGGTTTTTGCTTTGACTTTTACTTTGGCTTTGGCCTTGAGCGAATTGCTTTTGGCTTTGGTTTTTGCTTTGGCTTTGGGTGAATGGATATTGGCTTGGGCCTTTCATTTCGGCCTTTCGCTTTGGCTGCGGGTGAATGGCTATTGACTTGGACCTTTGATTTTGGCCTTGGATCTGGTTTTGCTTTGGCTTTGGGTGAAAGGATATTAGCTTGGGCCTTTGATTTTGGCCTTCCGTTTTGGCTTTTGGTGAATGGCTATTGGCTTGGGCCTTTGATTTTGGCCGTGGCTCTAGTTTAGCTTTGGCTTTGGTTTTTAATTTATTGGTTCTTTACCGTCCTTCGTTCGAGGCAGGTAAAGGTGCAAACGGGGATGTACCCGTTGGTGAGAAATTGATATTTGGTGATGGGATGTTTTTGTGGGGAATGGGCTTGCCTTCCGCCATTGATCATGAATAGGGAAATGTTTCGGGTCTGTTATCTAGGTTCGTCGTAGGATCCCTTTGTTTGAGAGCTTTTTCTAGATCGGGTGCTAATGAAAGGTTTCTATTGCCAGACATGGAATAGGTAAAGAAAATGGACACAGAGTTTCGAGTCCTCTGCTTACTCGGTACGGAACGTCACTCGAGTGTACTCACATTGAATTGGAACATGTTGTTTGTTCTAAATCAATTCTCAAATAAATTCTCGTTGTCAACGGGAAATGGTAAAGGGGATAATATATGATGGTTGAAAATCGTGCTTTTATTCAGATAAATAAGAGGTTAGCACAGACTCGATGAATACATGTGACTCATGGGGACAGCCCCCAGTTGTCATTTAGGAATAAAAGGACAGACGCTAGAATAGATATGAGAAAGCCTAAGACTCGGACTCGGACTTGGACTCAATTGTAGATACGAACTCCTAATCATCATGTTCCTCCTCGAAGGTCTCCTTTGCAGCATCCAGCGGCTTGAATTTCTAGTTTTGAGCATTGACCCACTTGAGCACTTCACTCTCGTTGTTGGGAATGATATGAGGATAATAGTCCATGAGACTTGCATTTCCTTGCACAATGAGATGTTCATGAGGGTTATTTTCATCACTTGGTTGGCATAGGGATGAAGCCATCAATTCATGGTTGTCGACCAAATTTTGAAATGCATGTATTAGTATCATGACCCTTTCCTTGATGATATTGGCAATAGGCATTGCCGTGCCAGAAATGGCTTTTCCTGCATTCAGACGTGTCTGGAATGGGCCTGATTGGTTGTAGCTTGCCTTCAGTCATAAGCTTTTGAAGAGCTGCGGCATAGGTTGTGTTGAGGTTGGTGAATGTCCTTTGAGAACGTTCAACCTTGCTGTTTGACTTAAGACATCCAGAAGGATTGTCTTGACTGCGAGGTGCGAGTATGAATTTGCCAGCTTCAATCATATCTTGAATGGCATGCTTGAGTTTGAAGCAAGTTTCGGTGTCATGGCCCTTGCCTTGATGGTATTGGCAATAGGCATTACCATCCCAGGATCGGGCTCTTTTATGTTCGGGTATGTCCGGAGTCGGACCAATGGGTTGAAGCATTCCATCTGAAGCAAGTATCTCCATAGCGGTGCCATATGTTATTCCCAGATCTGTGAATACCCTTTGATGTTTTCCCATGGTTCCAACATTGGTGTTTTTTGGATGTTTTTGTGAGTTTTGTTTTTGCTTTTGTTTTTGTCAATCCTGGGCAGAAACAGGATTTGGTCATTGTCAATGAATAGTTTTTGGGATGTGGCTTGATATTTTGAAGGGGTATTTGATGAGGGAATTTCATGTTCTTTTATGATGGGTTCATGGGTGTCTGAACCATTAGATGATTCCTCATTTTCATCAGTTGTTGGTTGGTGAACCAAGGGTTAGTTTTCTCCTTGATGGTCAGGTTCATTTTCAGTATTTCCCAACCTTTTCTCCAAATTAGCTACACGAGTGTTCAAATCATCGATACCCACTTGCAGCTTTGAGAATATGTTGTTGATGGAGATGGAGAGCATCATTATAGCGCTTTGTATGCCATCTTCGTCAATTGCATGAATTTTCTCATCGTCAGGAGAGATGAGATGAGAGCAGTCTAGGGAAGATTCCTGAATGTGTCCAATAGGGATTTCTGGAAAGTTATTTTTGTTGTTTTCTGAGGGAGGTAATGGCAATTCTCCCTTTTCAATCATATCAAGGATGGCAACTTTTAAGGGGAGACACATCTCAGTATCGTGTTCGCGACCTTGGTGATATTGACAAAACTGTTTTTCGTCTCATCTATGTCCTCGCTTGTGTGGTGAAGGGTCTGGAGTTGGACCAATCGGTTTGAGCTTTCCTTTGGAGATTATCCTTTCCAACGCTGTGGCATAATGCATACCCAAATCAGGGAAGGACCTATGAGGTCATCTGGTTTTGGTCGGTGGAGCCCCTAAGGAATTGGCTTCAGTGGTTTTGGTAGCCTTCCAAGTAGGGTTGGTTTTGTCGTTAATAAGTAGTCGGCTTTCAAGAAGCTTAACCCTTTGCCCAAAATCAGAAGAGGGAAAATTCTCGGTTATCATTTTGTCCTCAACTTAGGAGAGACGAGTGCTCAAGTTTTCCACGGTAGCTAGGACCCGTAATGTGGGGGAAAGACGGGTTAATACCCGAGAGGTTTTGACTCTGCTAACGCCATTGGAGATGCCTCGACAATTAGGCGACACGACCTAGACCACAAGGCAGGACTAACTTTGGCGGAGACTCGACGTTATCTAGACGACTTGACTTGAAATCGACCGGATTCTAATCGACTCGAGGCTGAATTGAAAAGATGGACTGAAGTTTTCAAAAATAGAGATTTTGAAAAAGATTCACTTGTCGTTTTATGGGCGGCTTCCGAAGAGTAGGGATCTTTAGAAGGTCGGCCAGTTGAAAGGGTTGTCTTAGGTTTGTTTTCAAAAGACGGTTTGAGTTGAAATTGCGGCGGTTCTGAAAACATTGTGTTGTTTTCGAAGATGGTTTTTGAAATTCCGAATCACGGGTTTGAAAATCGTATTCGGAATCGTCATCACATTGGCCATGAAAACGGTTAAATTTGTTTTCAAAGGATTTAATATTGGGTTGAAAAATTGAAAACGGTTAAATTTGTTTTCAAAGATTGAGTTTTGATTTGAAATTTTGAAAACGGTTAAATTTTTTTCAAAGATTGAGTTTGAATTGAAATTTGAAAACGGTTAAATTTGTTTTTAAAGATTTGAGATTGGATTTGAGATCTGAAAACGGTTAAATTTGTTTTCAAAGATTTGATTTTGAATTTGAAATTTGAAAACGGTTAAATTTGTTTTCAAAGATTTCATTTTGAATTGAAATTTGAAAACGGTTAAATTTGTTTTCAAAGATTTGATTTTGAATTGAAATTTGAAAACGGTTAAATTTGTTTTCAAAGATTTGATTTTGAATTGAAATTTGAAAACATTTAAATTTTGTCTTCAATGATTTGAAATTGGAAATTATGAGGATTGAATTCGTCTTTACGACGGGTTAGAAAACCGTTTTAACCTTTGAAAGACGGTATGTAAATCGAAAAGTGTGGGAATTGAAATTGTCATTAAGACGGCTTAGAAATCCAAATTTGATTTCGAAAACGAGATTTGAAATTTGGGAAGTTGCACGGGTTGAAATCGTCATTACGACGGTTTGAAAAATGTTTTTGTTTAAAAACTGATTTCGAATTTTGAAAATTCGAGGGTAGAATTCGTCATTACGACGGCGTAAAAGGGCGCTTTGAGAAATGCAACGATCGGCGAGAAACCGAGGTTTGAAACGGCCATTACGACGACGTAAAAGGGTATTTTGAAATGGCTTGTGAAAACCAAGGTTTGAAGTCGTCATTACAACGGTGTGAAAAGGTGCATTTGAAATTGGCTATAAAAACCGGGTTTTAAAATGGCCATTATAACAGCGTAAAAAGGTGTTATTGAAATGGTTATAAAAAACCGAGTTTGAAAATCGTCATTACGACAGCATAAAAGGTGGGCAACGGTCGGCGAAAGACCGAGGTTTGAAACGGGAATTATAACGACACGAAATGTGTTTTTGAAATGATTGTATAAACCGGGCTTGAAAATTGCCATAACGGCTGCCAAAAAAAGCCGTGTTGAAATGGTTGTAGAAAACCGAGTTTGAAAATCATCATTACGACGGCCTAGAAAGGCGTGCAATGGTCGACGAAAGACCGAGGTTTGAAATGCCCATTATAACGGCGCAAAAAGGTGTTTTTGAAAGTTTTAAATGACACGGAAGGACTTATGATCACATAGCACATAAGCACTCACGGTTTTATTATATTATGCATTATGCAGACACGGGTTTTGGCTTAAGAGGGTGGGTTACACAGCAAGCAATCAAACCCCGATTTGCGAGAGGGATACCAATCCAAACAAAATGTGTAAGGAGGGTGCCCTAGCCTCGTGCTCGAAGGTGATGAAAGCTCTTTGACGAAACAAAAATGTGTAACGTCAACGGTATGCTTGACTCAATCGGGATTCAAAACGCGGGGATGAGAAAACTCACGCCAACGAAACGATCCAATTGGTCGAAAAGGTTTAGGTTGTGCGCCCGGAGAAGGAACCCGTATTATGACCGTAATATCAATTAATGCACTTGAACCACGACCTCGTTCGAGTTTCACCTCTAAGGATCACAAAGACACAAATGTCCTAGTTTTCCCCAGCGGAGTCGCCAATCTGTGGACATGGGCCACCTACATGCCAAGCCAATATGTGGAAATGCAGCGGTCTAGAAAGCCATGCTCGGTGGCGTTGAAATGCTTTTGACCGGATCGCTTTAGATCGGTCGATTTTGTCTCGATAAAGGTCTCAAAACGATGCAGAGATGTTCGGAGTCGCCACCAAGAATTTGTGGGATGCTTGGAACCCGTTCGAATCCACTTTATACCTAGGTCAACCAAGGCAAAAATCGGTGTTTGACATAGGTACTAAAGATAAGGACTCGTCCCCCTTTTAGCATTATATGCCTAAAATGACTCTCGTACGCCCTGGATAAGGCCATCCACTATCCAAAGGTTCTGAGTAAGGGGTGAGGGTACGTATTGGGAAGCCCTTTAATCGGACACCAAATCCCGCCCGCGTTAGCGGCCTCTACTTATCGATCGTGGTTGTTTAAGTGCAAAAGTTGATAAAACGGTGTAAATGCATGAATGCACATCCAAAAGTTTTAACCTATCATGTGAGAATTTTCTAAGTCGGTTGTTTATGCATGTACCAAGAAAATGGTGTCCAAGATGGATTTAGATTGATTTGCATGTGAAAACGGAAATTAAACATCCATTTACCAAGTTTGGGTTATGATGCTTAACACGATCCATTTATTTGAAAAAGTGTGTTTAAAAGACAAAGTATGAAATGCAAACTCATCAATCTGATCCATCACATAATCGGATAAACCGTAATCGGGATCGTCCTAGACAAGTACCAAAATAAAACAGAATAGTGCAAGGCAGCCCCGTTGGGGAGCGACCCTATTGGCGAAGGAAGGGGCTCTGCCCAGGTTTTAAAATGTAGAAAACAGGACCTGCCTTGGGGTGCGAGCCATGAGCCGACCCAAGGGTCGTCTCCTGGTTGTTAAAAAGGTTGTTTAAAATTGTTTTTTTTTTTGTGATTAATGATTTGCAAGTATGATTTGCATGACTCAGAAAAATTACTATTATGTTAGTAATATTCGTTGTCGGATTTGCATGTTTGAAAAGCATAGTTTACAAATAAAAATGTAAAATATTTGATTTGAACTAATTATGTTAAGTTCACTTCTTTGTAATTAGTCAAGTTTGTCATCGTACTCGGATTAAACCGACATGGTATAAGGAACCAAGGATGATTATGAATTATGACTAATATATTTACAAATGTAAATAAATGAGAAAAATGGTAAATAAAATAAAAAGAGGTTAAAATACCCTTTAATTTGTAATTAACCAATAATATCATCGAATCACGGAATAAACTGTCATGGTATAAAGAACCAAGGATGATTTTTGTAATGGTCAAAATATGTTTATCATAAAAATGAATTAAAATGGTAAATAAAATAAAATAATTCCTTTAAAATGTAATTAACCAACTAATATCACCGAGCCAGGGATTAAACTGTCATGGTATATGGAACCAACGGTGATTATGATTTATGGTTAAGAAGTTTGTCATAAAAACGATATGAAGCATTTGAAATTGTAAAAACCGATTTCAAATAAGAAAGAAATAAAGAAGAAAGACGAGAAAAAACACGGATGACTCTGACCCGATAACCCACAAGAGGCGCGAGCCTCTTTGCATAGCAAAGGGCTTCTGTCTCGGGCCAAAACTCGGTTTTGGCTCATCTAACTTATATTTGAATCGTGTTATACATTGTTCATGCATATAAACTCATAAAAACAGTAGAAACATAAGTGAGTTGTTTACACCCTCAAACTTACGTGTATTGATGTTTGCACGGCGACGGTACCAAACAAAATGTGTATGGGTTGTGTTTACGATCGGTAGGTAGTAAACACGTATCGATTTTTTGGCTTAGGAAGTCGGGTTTAGAAGTTTAAGGGAGATGTGAGGGGGCGGACGCTCGCGTAAGGATTGTGTTGTGTGAAGGTGGGTATTTATAGAGAAATGTGGGATGGTAGGTAGATTGATTTGCTTTGAGGCTAAGCAGACACCCCATTGAGGCACGACTACCTTGTGATACAAATGGGTGTATTGTCCTTTTCGCAAATTTGGATTTTCCATTTATTCTAACCAATGTTTTGTTGGTTGTGATTTGTGGTCTTTGATGGTTGCTTAGCCGTGTAAGCTTCCTCTTGGGTGATATTTGGGGTAGGTATTTTGTGTCTTTGACTCAGGTTTGACCCATGTGAGTCGGGATTTGAATTTCGAGTCGGTTTTTGGCTCGGTGTCGGTTTTGACTCTAATTAGGGTCATTTTAATGGAAATGACACGATGAAGACATTCATGGAATTATTTTTGACATTCGGGGTTTGGGTTGACTCAGGTTGATTCGAGTTGTGGGTTTCTGAGTCGGTTTTGGGTCCGAAGACGGCTTTAACTCTAAATAGTGTTTTTTTAATGCAAATGAAGTTAGAAAACTTTTGAAATCATTTTTCACATTCGATTAGTGCATTAAACCGTCTCATGTATAGCCAATCCACGCATGCATATCAAAAACGAGTTACAGTCCTATCATCGTCGGGTGGTTTTTGGAAGGTGCAGATACTGGGTATCTACAGAGCCCCCCCTTTGACTGAGGCTTGGACAGGGCAAAAGTCAAAGTATGATCTCCAGGTCAATCGAAGATTACAACCTAAAGACCATTGCGACGTCGAGGCGACTCAAAAGGGTTTGAGCCAAGGACCTGCCGTCGGGAAGGGCGACATCGAACGACTCGGGGATTCGAGTCAAGGACCTGCCGTCGGGAACATTTTAGAGTCTGTCGACATCCAATATGGGTCATTTAAATTCCATTAGACTACGTATAAATGCTCGTTAGCCATAAGAAGGAGTTATACCTGAGGCATCTTCGGGATACGTCCTTGAGTATTTTGCGCGCAAAGGCTCGTCAGCCGGTGTTGAAGGCGTTGCGTTTTGAGGCTTGCCAGCCATAGGAAGGAGTTATACCTGAGGCATCTTTAGGATATGTCCTTGAGTCGTATCTTGTGTGCGTGCAAAGGCTCGCCATGTGTGATAAGGAGTCGTACCGGAGGCATCTTCAGGATACGTCCTTGAGTTGTACCTTATTTGCGGACAAAGGCTCACCATCCATATGCGTTGTAAGGCTCGCCATCCATCTATGGTCGAATGATCGACTGTGGAAAATAGCATGTGTGACATCCATTTAAAAATCGTCACTCGGTGGGGACTTAGAAACTTCTCAAGACTCGCTGGGGATATGAGTTGTTGCTCGCTGGGAGGTAGCGTAACCCATGTAATCGGCGGGGTTAAAGCTCTTGGACTTGATGGGTCGCCGTTTGTTGGGAAGAACCCAGTACTCAGTTGGAGCGAGTTTGTCTTCTCAAGATTATCTGCATGGTTAGTGACCACAAAAATCCGCAGTGGCATAGACAAGCATGTGAGCAGTTAGCATATAAGCAACTAGCACGTAAGCATATAAAAACGTAAGCACATAAGCATGTGGGCAGTTAGCATATAAGCAACTAGCATGTAATATCTCACGCAAAGGGAGATAGAAGTTTTGAATGTTGTGAAGCTTAAAGGCAAGTCTTGTTACTCATAGATCCGTGATTTGATATATTGGAATCACGTGACTGTTGTGACACTGACACATACTGACAAACAGGCGGTCGTGAACGTTATGCAAATGGCAGTGTCGTTAGAACACGGGGATGACTCTGACAGACTTTGCACATGTAAGTGTAACTCCTAGCCAAGAAAGGGTGACAACGCGTATCAAATCCCCGAGGTAGAAGGTTCTCTTGGCTGGGGAACATGAATTGATTATCTTCTTCAGACATCTTTGCCTCCGTTTTCTTGTTTTAAGATCCTTTCTCGAGTTTTGATGATTCGGAGAGCGGAACCAAGACCTCGTCGTCGTCCGCACTGAGCACTAGGCTATAGGAGGTTTGATTTTGGACTGTAGTTGGGACTCAAAAGATGTTGGAGGATAAAGGACGGGTGGTGTCTTGAAAGAGAAGCACCTAGAGTGATAGGTGGGAATTTGACAAAAGGAGGAACGGGGTACGTCTTAAGGAAGAATCCCCCAGTAAAGAGGTATAAGAATAATTTTTGCGGCTGGGTGGGCTGCTTTTGAGGCTTGATGTTTATGGTTGATATTGAAAGGGATATGCGGTTGTGTCCTTGTTGGGGGGGGGACTGCCAACGTATTCGCGTGTTTGCGAAATCAAACTAGATCGTAGTTCTGAGGTGTGTGTGCAATGGGTTGCAAATTGAAGGTTTGAAAATTGAATGTGTGTGGGGGTGTGGTTGTGTCCTCGTAATAGGACTGCCTACGTATTCACGTGTTTGCGAAATCAAACCAGATCGTAGTTCTGAATGTGTGTGCCTAAGCGAGTTGTTAGGACCTTAAGTGATTTTGAGGTGTGTGGTTGTGTCCTTGAAGGACTGCTTACATATTCACGTGAAGTGAAATCAAACCAGATCATAGTTCAGAATGTGTTTGTGTGCCTAAGCTAACTGTTAAGACCTTGAAGTGATTTTGAGGTGTATGATTGTGTCCTTGAAGGACTGCCTACGTATTCACGTGAAGTGAAATCAAACCAGATCGTAGTTCTGAATGTGTGCCTAAGCGAGTTGTTAAGACCTTAAAGTGTGATGGTCACGACGGTAAACTCTGTTTGGTGACTCGTTTGAATGTGTGCCTAAGCAAGTTGTTAGGACCTTAAAGTGTGAGGGTCACGACGGTAAACTCCGTTTGGTGACTCGAAAAATTGATTTGAGATAATTCCTCATTGATTATGAATCGAAGAGGTGTAATTTGTGAAAATGTTCCTTATCATGTGAGCACAATAACAAGTGGACCCTAAGGTTAGATTGGGTATGTCCCGTTCTCGGTATCAAAGCATTCGAGGACTCCGTATCTGGGTCAGGGTGAAAATGGCTTCGACATTATGGAATGTGGAGCTTGGTAATAACAGGTTTGTTTGACAGATAAAAATCTTGAATTTTTATTTTGTGGTGTTTAGGCCGGTGGGTTACAGCTTGTAATGTGGTGCGGAATGGGGTCTCCGGCTTGACGTGGCCTGAGCACGAAATGGTTGGTAAATAATGTGGGATCAGAATCCCATGTCTAGACCTAAAAGGTTATGGCGATATTTTGAGCTTGAGAGGGGGAATCATCAGAATCCTAGATATGTCTCCCTGTAGCAGTCTCTAGAAGGACTTAGGGGTGAAGCGGTTTTGATTATGATCTTGAGGGGAATCCCCAGGATCCTTGATAGGTCTCCCTGTAGTAGTCTCTGGAAGGACATAGGGGTGAAGCAGTTTCGGTTATGATCTTGAGGGGAATCCCCAGGATCCTTGATAGGTCTCCCTATAACAGTCTCTGGAAGGACTTAGGGTGAAGAAAGGTTGGGTTTTTTAGTTGACGAGTCTTGAGCTATCATTTTAGCTCTTTGACATCAGGTTCTGGTATTTTTGTGTTTTGTACTTGTTGGTCCCGGAGTTTGGAGGGAAGAAACATTGGTCATGGGCTTTGGACTTGTTTGTCCTGGACTTGGTGTTTTGGACTGACTTGTCCAGGATTTTGTGTGTTGGATGCTTTCATTGGATTTTGGCCTTTTTGAGAAAAGAGTTTCAATCTTGTTTTGTTTTGATTTTGGCTTGGGTCTTGGCCCTGACGTTGGGTGAGTAGCCTTTGGCTTTGGCTTTTGCTTTGAGTGAATTAACTTTGGGTTTTGCTTTGACTTTGGCTTTGGCCTTGAGCGAACTGCTTTTGGCTTTGGTTTTTGCTTTGTCTTTGGGTGAATGGATATTGGCTTGGGCCTTTCATTTCGGCCTTTCGCTTTGGCTTCGGGTGAAAGGCTATTGACTTGGGCCTTTGATTTTGGCCTTGGCTCTGGTTTTGCTTTGGCTTTGGTTTTTGATTTATTGGTTATTTGTTGTCCTTCATTCGAGGCAGGTAAAGGTGCAGACGGGGATGTACCCATTGGTGAGAAATTGATATTTGGTGATGGGATATTTTTGTGGGGAATGGGCTTACCTTCCGTCATTGATCATGAACAGGGAGATGTTCCGGTTTTGTTATCTAGGTTCGTCGTAGGATCCCTTTGATTGAGAGCTCGTTCTAGATCGGGTGCTAATAAAAGGTTTCTATTGCCAGACATCGAATAGGTAAATAAAATGAACACAAAGTTTCGAGTCCTATTCTTACTCGGTACGGAACGTCACTCGAGTGTACTCACATTGAATTAGAACATGTTGTTTGTTCTAAATCAATTCTCAAGTCAATTCTCGTTGTCATCGGAAAATGGTAAAGGGGAGAATATATGATGGTTGAAAATCGTGCTTTTATTCAAATAAATAAGAGGTTAGCACAGACTCGATGAATACATGTGACTCATGGGGACAGCCCCCAGTTGTCATTTAGGAATAAAAGGACAGACGCTAGGATAGATATAAGAAAGCCTAAGACTCGGACTCGGACTTGGACTCAATCGTAGATACGAACTCCTAATCATCATGTTCCTCCTCGAAGGTCTCCTTTGCAACATCCAGCGGCTTGAATGTCTAGTTTTGAGCATTAACCCACTTGAGCACTTCACTCTCGTTGTTGGTAATGATATGAGGATAATAGTCCATGAGACTTGCATCTCCTTGCAGAATGAGATGTTTATGAGGGTTATTTTCATCACTTGGTTGGCATAGGGATGAAGCCATCAGTTCATGGTTGTCGACCAAATTTTGAATTGCATGTTTCAGTTTGAAGCATGTATCAGTATCATGACCATTTCCTTGATGATATTGGCAATAGGCATTGCCGTCCAGAAACGGCTTTTCCTGCATTCAGACGGGTCTGGAGTGGGCCCGATTGGTTGTAGCTTGCCTTCAGTCATAAGCTTATGAAGAGTTGCGGCATAGGTTGTGTTGAGGTTGGTGGATGTCCTTTGAGAACGTTCAACCTTGTTGTTTGACTTGAGACATCCAGAAGGATTGTCTTGACTGCAAGGTGCCATATGTTATTCCCAGATCTGTGAATACCCTTTGATGTTTTCCCATGGTTCCAACATTGGTGTTTGGGGGAAGTTTTTGTGTGTTTTGTTTTTGCTTTTGTTTTTGTCAATCCTGGGCGGAAACAGGATTTTCTCATTGTCAATGGACAGGTTTTGGGATGTTGCTTGATATTTTGAAGGGGTATTTGATGAGGGAATTTCATGTTCTTTGTTGATGGGTTCATGGGTGTCTGAACCATTAGATGATTCCTCATTTTCATCAGTTGTTGATTGGTGAACCAAGGGTTGATTTTCTCCTTGATGGTCAGGTTCATTTTAAGTATTGGCCAACCTTTTCTCCAAATTAGCTACACGAGTGTTCAAATCATCGATAGCCACTTGCAGCTTTGAGAATATGTTGTTGATGGAGATGGAGAGCATCATTATAGCGCTTTGTATGCCATCTTCGTCAATTGCATGAATTTTCTCATCGTTATAAGAGATGAGATGAGAGCAGTCTAGGGAAGATTCCAAACTCTGCCCAATAGGGTTTTCCAGGAGGGTTGTTTTTGTTGTTTGCTGAGGGAGGTAATGGTAATTCTCCCTTTTCAATAATATCAAGGATGACACCTTTTAGGGGGAGACACATCTCAGTATCGTGTCCGCAACCTTGGTTATATTGACAAAATAGTTTTCCGTCCCATCTATGTCCTCGTTTGTGTGGTGAAGGGTCTGGAGAAGGACCAATCGGTTTGAGCTTTCCTTTGGAGATTAGCCTTTCCAAGGCTGTGGCATAAGGCATACCCAAATCAGGGAAGGACCTATGAGGCCGCCTGGTTTTGGTCGGTGGAGCCCCTAAGGAATTGGCTTCAGTGGTTTTGGTAGCCTTCCAAGTAGGGTTGGTTTTGTCGTTAACAAGTAGTCGGCTTTCAAGAAGCTTAACCCTTTGCTCAATAACAGAAGAGGGAAAATTCCCGGTTATCATTTTGTCCTCAACTTGGGAGAGATGAGTGCTCAAGTTTTCCACGGTAGCTAGGAGTCGAAGGACCATGTTGTTGGCTTCGTTAGAAGTCATGGCGGATGTGGATTGATCAGCTTCTTGAGTTTCTAGTTGACGATTGATGGCACCCAAGGGATTCCAATTTGACATAACGATAGGCGTTATAACTTGTCTTGGCAAGGGATTGCACAAACAAAGGTAAGTGCGACACATATGTATAAAAGGCAGTTTTGTTATGGAGACGCGACGGTGTGACTAGGTTATGAGTTCATTAAAGATCGTGAATGACCTCTTGTATTTGAACTCTTGGTACATGACTTTGAATTTAGACTCGAGTGTTAACTTTGGCATAGTGATGCCTAGACAGACGACTTCTGACTTAGTTTGGACGTGCGTTGATGGCGTGACGCCGTTGGACGAGACATGCACACAAACGTGACGCTTGACCCGTAATATGGGGGAAAGACGGGTTTAATACCCAAGAGGTTTTGACTCTGCTAACGCCATTGGAGATGCCTCGACAATTAGGCTAAACGACCTAGACCACAAGGTAGGACTAACTTTGGCGGAGACTCGATGTTATCTAAACGACTTGACTTGAAATCGACCGGATTCTAATCGACTCGAGGCTGAATTGGAAAGATGGACTGAAGTTTTCGAAAAAAGAGATTTTCAAAAAGATTCACTTGTCGTTTTATGGACGGCTTCCGAAGAGTAGGGATCTTTAGAAGGTCGACCAGTTGAAAGGGTTGTCTTAGCTTTGTTTTCAAAAGACGGTTTGAGTTGAAATTGCGGCGGTTCTAAAAACATTGTGTTGTTTTCGAAGATGGTTTTTGAAATTCCGAATCACGGGTTTGAAAATCGGATTGTGAATCGTCATCACAATGGCAATGAAAACGGTTAAATTTGTTTTCAAAGGATTTAATATCGGGTTAAAATTTTAAAAACGGTTAAATTTGTTTTCAAAGATTGAGTTTTGATTTGAAATTTTGAAAACGGTTAAATTTGTTTTCAAAGATTGAGTTTGAATTGAAATTTGAAAACGGTTAAATTTGTTTTCGAAGATTTGTGATTGCATTTGAGATCTGAAAACGGTTAAATTTGTTTTCAAAGATTTGATTTTGATTTTGAAATTTGAAAACGGTTAAATTTGTTTTCAAAGATTTGATTTTGAATTGAAATATGAAAACGGTTAAATTTGTTTTGAAAGATTTGAGTTTGAATTGAAATTTGAAAACGGTTAAATTTGTTTTCAAAGATTTGATTTTGAATTGAAATTTGAAAACAGTTAAATTTTGTCTTCAATGATTTGAAATTGGAAATTATGAGGATTGAATTTGTCATTACGACAGGTTAGAAAACCATTTTAACCTTTGAAAGACGGTATGTAAATCGAAAAGTTTGAGAATTGAAATCGTCATTACGACGGCTTAGAAAAGCCAAATTTGATTTCGAAAACGAGATTTGAATTTTAGGAAGTTGCACGGATTGAAATCGTCATTACGACGGTTTGAAAAAAGTTTTTGTTTAAAAACTGATTTCGAATTTTGAAAACTAGTGGGTATAATTCGTCATTACGATGGTGTAAAAGGGCGCTTTGAGAAATGCAACGATTGGCAAGAGACCGAGGTTTGAAACGGCCATTACGACGACGTAAAAGGGTATTTTGAAATGGCTTGTGAAAACAAAGGTTTGAAGTCGTCATTACAACGGTGTGAAAAGGTGCATTTGAAATTGTTTATAAAAACCGGGTTATGAAATGGCCATTATAACGGCGTAAAAAGGTGTATTTGAAATGGTTATAAAAAACCGGATTTGAAAATCGTCATTACGACAACATAAAAGGTGGGCAACGGTCGGCGAAAGACCGAGGTTTGAAACGGCAATTATAACGACACGAAAAGTGTTTTTGAAACGATTGTATAAACCGGGCTTGAAAATCGCCATTACGGCTGCCTAAAAAGGCGTGTTGAAATGGTTGTAGAAAACCGAGTTTGAAAATCGTCATTACAACGGCCTAGAAAGGCATGCAACGGTCGGCGAAAGATCGAGGTTTGAAATGGTCATTATAACGGCGCAAAAAGGTGTTTTTGAAATTTTTAAATGACACGGAAGGACTTATGATCACATAGCACATAAGCACTCACAGTTTAATTATATTATGCATTATGCTGACACGGGTTTTGCCTTAAGAGGGTGGGTTACACACCAAGCAATCAAACCCCGATTTGCGAGAGATACCAATCCAAACAAAATGTGTAAGGAGGGTGCCTTAGCCTCGTGCTCGAAGGTAATGAAAGCTCTTTGACGAAACATAAATGTGTAACGTCAACGGTATGCTTGACTCAATCGGGATTCGAAACGCGGGGATGAGAAAACTCACGCCAACGATACGAGCCAATTGGTCGAAAAGGGTTAGGTTGTGGGCCCGGACAAGGAACAAGACTTATGACCGTAATGTCAATTAATGCACTTTAACCACGACCTCGTTCGAGTTTCACCTCTAAGGATCACAAAGACACAAGTGTCCTAGTTTTCCCCTGCGGAGTTGCCAATATGTGGACATGGGTCACCTGCACACCAAGCCAATCTGTGGACATGCAGCGGTCTAGAAAGCCACGCTCAGTGGCGTTGAAATGCTTTCGACCGGATCGCTTTAGATCGGTCGGTTACGTCTCGGTAAAGGTCTCAAAACGATGCAGAGATGTTCGGAGTCGCCACCGAGCATTTCTGGGATGCTTGGAACCCGTTCGAATCCACTTTATACCTAGGTCAACCAAGGCAAAAAGCGGTGTTTGACATAAGTACTAAAGATAAGGACTCGTCCCCCTTTAGCATTCTATGCCTAAAATGACTCTCGTACGCCCTGGATAAGGCCATCCACTATCCAAAGGTTCTGAATAAGGAGTGAGGGTACGTATGTGGGTTAATATCCGTATACTACCCCTTAAATTGCAGGACTATAACGCAAAATTTACATGCAATTTATAGTCATAAAACGATAAAACAATAGAAACGATAAGTGTACAGAAATCAACCTCGGGTCCTTTTAATTGCGGCGTAAAGATCAGAAATCTAAGCAGATTCCCTCCTAATCGTTGCACCCAAGACTTGGTCCGAGATATGCCCTTGTGCTAGAACAGTGTTCTCCGATTGCCTTGCAATATAGGGAGAACTGATGTGTGTTTTGTCGAGATGAGAGATCTCAGGTTTCAGAGAAAAGCTTGATCTCCAAAACCCTAGTTTCGTTGTAAATGAAATTGTCTCTGTTACAAAAGAGAGGGATGCTCTCTTTTGTTAGCTCGGCCAGCCGTGGGTTTTAGGGGGAAGTGGGCTTTCCACTTTCTCCTAATATTTTAACCTGTGGTCCGATCAATTCCGCTAAAATGTATATGACGGGTTTGATTATAAACTGTTATCGGTTATCGGAAATTAAGGCATCGGCTAATAATACGGGTTAGCTGAATTATTAATTCGTGTCCGACAAAAACAGTATTGTATAATTATTTTAATATACATTTAATTAAATATAAATCACGTATATTTAATTTCACGAATTAATCTGTTAATTCGCCTTAGCCCATGATATTTAATCCGTATTAAATATAATATCTCAACATCACGTATTTGACTAATTACTAGTCAAATAACTCGGACTAACCGGTTAGTCAATATTTGGCATCTACATAAGACACAAGATTTTTCATACCGTCACATCTCTCGAACGTATCCTATAGGTGTGACTTTTAGGGACCAGTTGATCACCGCCATCCGTATGACAATAACGTCAAACTTATCTAGCAAGCCAACCGTTATTGATAAACGTGGATCAACTGATAATAATACCAAAGTATGCCCTTTGATCCTTTTAGAGGTTTATAAGTCCTTGCACTATCTGTTAAGGACACCAACCCCAACAAGCTCCCACTTGTCCGTACAAGTGTATGTGCAATGACGTTATCCGCACTAACCGGAGGACACAAGCTCCAACAAACTCCCACTTGTCCGAACAAGTGTAGGTGCGATAACCGATTCTCATATTCATTTAAAATCTCTCCCACTCAATGTAAAACAATTTGCAGATCTGGATCCACAAAGGTCGTATTTTACAATCGATCCGTATCTAGAGTGGTTTCCCCGACTAGAGAGTAACTTAACCGATAAAACGAATCCGTATCCGAGCATGGCCATGCATTTCGATTCTGACTCCTCGAGTGGCCCTGAGAAATATCGAGTAACTGATAAAGGCTGAATATTTCCTTCAACTCGACTCCTTCCGATCTAAGCACAGCATGAAATGACCCAGAAAAAAATCTACTTGGCCCCCTGTTACGGATGACCGTGAGAAAGAAACCAAAGTCACCCAAAATCTGCCGTAGTCTCAAGAGACAGTCGATAGTCAAAGAATCGACTCTTAGGATCACCATGGAAGTCCTATCCACGACCGGGCAACGAATGTTATAAAACATTTAGGACTCCACGTCGATGTCACAATTGTGTCCTACGAAATATCCGTATAAATCGCCTCTGTGATTGGTCACCAACCTGTTGACTTATGGCTCGTTGAACCCACCATCAACCAACGTCACGTAATAATTGCCGAGTTATCAGCTCATGTGGGCAATTAAGGACTAACAAGATATGATGTTTGTTCAGTTCACTTTGTGGTGTTCAAAATTGTCGTACAATTCCACATGAAAAACAAAATATATATATAAAATATCAAAACGATGATGTCGTATAGAGTACAAAGGAGAATGAATCTGATCCATAAAAGAGTACTACAACTCAGGAACACGTTTGATTCCCATGGAATTTACGTGCCCTTCATGCTTATCTTGTCGTAATGCTTTAGTGAGAGGATCTGCTATGTTATCATCTGTAGCAATCTTTTCTATCACTACTATCTTTTGCTCCACGTAATCCCGGATTAGATGAGCTTTCCGTTGTACATGTCTAGACTTGTTGCTAGACTTTGGCTCCTTAGCTTGGAAGATGGCACCACTATTGTCGCAATAGATGGTGATCGGGTCATTCGAACTAGGCACTACAGATAGTCCATGTAAGAATTGACGCATCCATATCGCTTCCTTTGTTGCTTCAGACGCGGCATAGTACTCGGACTCGGTCGTAGAATCTGCTTTATAACTTTGTTTCGAACTCTTCCACTGATGCATCAGCGCCATTAAGAGTAAAAACGAATCCAGACTGAGATTTCGAGTCATCTCGATCCGTTTGGAAGCTAGCATCTGCGTAACCGGTTGCGCATAGCTTTTGAGAGCCTCCATAAGTCAATACCCAATCTTTAGTCCTCCGGAGGTACTTAAGAATGTTCTTGACAGCCAACCAATGTGGTTCACCTGGTTGCTGTTGGAATCGACTTGTCATACTCAATGCATATGCCACGTCCGGACGTGTGCATATCATGGCATACATGATTGATCCTATTGCCGAAGCATAAGGAATCCGTGTCATGCGCTCTTTCTCTTCCGGTGTCTCTGGTGCCTGAGACTTGCTCAAATGCACCCCTGGGGACATGGGAAGGAACCCCTTCTTGGAGTTAGTCATGCTTTGAATCTCTCTAGGACTTTGTCTATGTAAGACTCTGACGAGAGATAACATCCGTCGTGATCTATCTCGATAGATACGGATGCCAAGAATTCTTTGTGCCTCTCCCAGATCTTTCATCTGGAAATGGTTCTTCAACCATACTTTCACCGAAGTTA
This sequence comes from Silene latifolia, assembly GCF_048544455.1. Classification (NCBI taxonomy): domain Eukaryota; kingdom Viridiplantae; phylum Streptophyta; class Magnoliopsida; order Caryophyllales; family Caryophyllaceae; genus Silene; species Silene latifolia. The sequence continues at coordinate 122,922,149 of NC_133527.1, forward strand.
AGAGAGGTATGTCATTCCCAATCAGGAGTATGTCGTCAACATACAATATTAGAAAGACAATCTTGCTCCCACTCGACTTGATATATAGACATGGTTCCTCGACAGATCGAGTGAATCCATTTTCTTTTATCACTTGGTCGAAGCGACGATTCCAACTCCTTGATGCTTGCTTAAGTCCATAAATGGAACGCTTAAGCTTGCACACTTTCTTAGGATTTTTAGGATCGATGAAACCTTCGGGTTGTACCATGTACAACTCTTCCTCCAAAAAGCCGTTTAAGAAGGCGGTTTTCACGTCCATTTGCCAAATTTCATAGTCATGAAAAGCGGCAATCGCTAAGATAATCCGAATGGAACGCAAAGATAACTACGGGTGCAAAAATCTCATCGTAGTGCAAACCTGGCACTTGGGTGAAACCTTTAGCAACTAGTCGTGCTTTGTAGATATCTTGTTGACCTTCCACAGAATGCTTTATCTTGTAAAGCCATTTGCATTGAAGGGGACGAACCTTAGCAGGTAAGTCAACAAGATCCCACACGTTGTTCTCATACATGGAGTCCATCTCGGATTGCATGGCCTCAAGCCATAGCTTTGAGTCAGAACTGGTCATGGCACCTTTATAGGTTGCGGGTTCACTACTCGTTAAGAGTAGAACGTCATCTATGTCATGTTCCTCGACCATACCGATGTATCTGTCCGGAGGAATAGAGACTCTTCCCGACCTCCTAGGTTCCTCAGGAATATTCACCGCAGCCGGGATTGAAGGAATTGGTTCCTCCAATGGTTGCTCGGTGTTTGGTTCTGAATCTCCGACAGTCGAAGGTTCTATCACTCTTTGCATTCTCGAGAAATTCCTTCTCTAAGAATGTCGCACTAGCCGCAAAAAAAACGCGTTGTTCGGTTGGCGAATAGAAGTAATGACCACGTGTTCCTTTAGGATAACCTATAAAGTATGTCTTGACCGATCGCGGGCCGAGCTTATCTTCGTGTCTCCACTTGACATAAGCCTCGCAGCCCCAAACCCGTATAAAGGACAAGTTAGGGACCGTTCCCTTCCATAGTTCATATGGAGTCTTGTCAACACTTTAGACGGACTTCGGTTAAGTATTAGAGCGGCTGACAAAAGAGCATAACCCCATAATGAATCGGGTAAAACCGTGTGACTCATCATGGATCGAACCATATCAAGTAGTGTTCGATTTCTCCGTTCGGACACACCGTTCAACCGAGGTGTTCCAGGTGGAGTTAATCGTAGGGCAATCCCACGATCCTTCGGTGTTGATCAAACTCGTGAGAAAGATACTCGCCACCACGATCCGAACGCAGTGTTTTAATCTTTCTACCTAATAGGTTCTGCACCCTATTTTGGTATTCCTTGAATTTCTCAAAGGATTCACTTTTGTGCTTCATTAAATAGACATAGCCATATCTACTCAAATCGTCCGTGAAAGTGATGAAATACCTATAGCCTTCTCGTGCGGTGATTGACATAGGACCACATACATCCGTGTGTATGAGCCCTAATAGGTCGGCAGCGCGCATTCCAACACCTTTGAAGGAAATCCGAGTCATCTTACCGATGAGACATGATTCACACGTGCCAAATGATTGAAAATCAAAGGCCGAGATAGCTCCATGTTTGATGAGCTGTTTTACGCGTTTCTCATTAATGTGTCCCATACGGGAGTGCCATAGATACGTTTGATCTTTGTCACCAACCTTTAACTTTTTATTCATTACGTGTAATATTTCATTGGTCGATCTAAAACATAAATTCCATTCATGGAAACCGCCTTGTCAGTAAATCATATCGTGTAATGAGAAAATGCAAGCATTGTTTTCTATTACAAATGAAAAACCAAGTTTATCAAGCGCGAAATGAAATAATGTTTTTAGAAAGACTAGGTACATAATAGCAGTCATATAATGATAACTCAAATCCGCTAGGAAGCTGGATCACATATGTCCCCTTGGAGATGGCGGCTACTCTTGCTCCATTCCCAACACGCAGTCCACCTCACCCTTTACGAGGGGTTCGATGTTTCGGAGCCCCCGCACATGATTACACAGATGAGAACCACAACCAATATCAAGTACCCAAGTTCCGTAACTTGCGTGGTTAATCTCAATCATATGAATAAAAGTAGAAGAGAGAGAAGACATACCAACAGGTTTAACACGACCTGCCTTTAAGTCCTCATGATAAACAGGACATGTGCGTCTCCAATGCCCAGTCTTGTGGCAATGATGGCATTCCATGTTTTCACTCTTGCTCTTTGTCATGCCTGATGAGTTACTCGCCTCACCAGGACCACTCTTCCCTGAACCCGACTTCTTGAACTTCGCCTTACCTCTTTGTTAGGTTTGCCGGAGCTTTGCCCTTACCTTTCCCTTTGTTTGACACAACGAGGACATCCTGTTTCGAACTCCCACTGCATTTCATGTCCTTCTCGGTCATGCGAGGAGGGAGTGTAGTTCATGGGGAGTTTTCTTCAAATCATTCATATAGTAATTCGCTCTGAATTGCGAATAACCATCGTGGAGTGAGTGAAGAATACGGTCGATAACAATATTCTCGCGATGTTACGCTTAAAGGTCTCCAGTTTCTCGACATTCTCAATCATGCTGAGAATGTGTGGGCTAACCGGTTGGCCCTTCTGGAGTCTCGCATCAAAGAAGCGAGTGGTATGCTCATAGGTCACGATTCTCGGTGCTTTCGAGAATTCCTTAGTGAGCGTGGTGAAAATCTTGTTTGCACCTTGGGCTATGAAGCGTTTCTGCAAATTGGGTTCCATTGCAAAAATGAGCACGTTTTTAATCGCACCCGCTTCCATGACGAAATCGTTATAAGTAGCGATCTCGTTAGCTCCAGCTGTGGGAACTGGGTGTGGCGGCATGGGCTCAAGTAGATATTTGAGCTTTCCGTCGGCGGCGGCAAAGATTCCGTAATCTTTGCCTCCCGGTCCCGCGAAGTTGGATCCATCATTCTTCGATCGAGTAGACCGATTCATCCGATTCATGAAGATCCTAAGCCAGGACTCACGGTCCAATGTGGCACTTGGCATTGGGTTATCACTTGAACCACCATTTGATGTTTAGCGATTTAAAACGTGATCTACACCGAAAAAGAAAGAAAAACAAAACGAAATAAGCAACTCATCGAGGTGATTTAAGTCTATTTTAAAATTCATTTTAAACATGTAGACTCTTGCACTTGCATAATTGATCTCCCTCAAGAATGATACAAGTGATCCCAAGACTCAATTTCATAAAATTGATAAGCCAACTTTTTAGCTAATTCTTCCGTAAGAACTCTTGGTCGATAGATTTCCGTAAATCCTATCTATAGTCCACTATGATCACAGGATCGTTTAGTGACCATAGTGTTGAGATAAAATAGGTCAATCGGTTCCAACTTACCCGACGTAGAAGGGGTCATAGTATGCCTACCGACGAAGAAGGGACTCATTGGAGTTTGACCTATAAAGACCGTTCTCAATTTTTGTTTATACGAGGAAGATCCCATCAACTAAATTATAATTCATTTTTAAGTGAACGAATAACTAGCGTCTGTCGTGAATGAATTTATTTGGATGATGGCTTTAAATACGTGTGACATGAGAATGTCAATGAAAACTAACTCGTGACCTCTATATGTGTCAGTTTTCATGCAATAAATTAGGTGGTTTGGTTTTTAGGCGGAATATGATGCATATTATCGTTGCGAAAAATAAATAAATGAATGCAAAAACGTAAATAAAAATGTCCTAGTGTGGCCTATCCTAGTAAAAGAACATAATACAACTTTGGAATCCACCGTTGGACCCAAAAAGCTTGTCTTGATGTTCCATCTTGATCCAAGTAGCGGGAGTGAGCATCCGGTCTCCGTCTTTGGTCTTCTCAAAAATTACAATTAAAATTACAAATATAAACCTATTTACATTCTAATTAAAACTGTAATTACAAGTGAAAAATCCAAAACGGAGATACAAGATCTCAAAATACAACCAAGACCGTGTTCCATCATTACGGTAACACGTTCTACTAAGGCCACACTAAGTTACAATCGCTTGTAAAATTAAATACGTAATTAAAAGGCATTCACGGCATTCAACAAAACGATAAATAAAAAAGCATCAACTAAAACAAATTCATTCGTGACATAATTCTGTAATTATGTTAAATTTATCCAAACCACCTTTTAATGATTAAAATTCTTGTGATAAAACCGCTTCTATCATTTAATTTTAATCTATTATAATCCGTCATTTTAAAGACACTTTAAAACAACTATATGGTACGTGAGTGAACCGATTCACTATTAAGCGAGTGTACTATATCCGGATAAAGTACATATTAAAGCCAAAGGAAAATTTAAATCAAAAGAAACAAATTTTCAAAGTCATAAAGACGAAATCCCTCGATCCAGGGACATAAGTGCTCGATCGAGGGACGGGGAGCTCGATCGATCAACGCAAGTTGATCGAGAGGTATGCTAATCAGAGGTGCTCGATCGACAATACTGGGTGGTCGATCGAGTACCTATATCAAGAAATCTACTCGATCGAGTACGAGGACAACTCGATCGAGCGGAGAGGGGTTTTGAAAACAGTCGATCGAGTACGCAAGGACTCGATCGAGCAAAAGGTTTTGAGATGGGGTCGATCGAGTACAACAGGGACTCGATCGATCAAAAACAAGACAAAAACAGACTCGATCGAGTAGAAATACGCTCGATCGAATGCAAAAGTGGTGAAAACCTCTGGGGAAAACCAAAACCCTCGTGAAAACTGATTTTCGAGATAAAATCAATTAAAATTTTGATCAAAACGCATCAAAACAAATTTGATAATTGATAAAACATGACATATTGTTATAATCTCTGTATAAAACAACAACATGCATAAAACCAAAACGAGAAAGATGATAAAACCGTGTAATACATGACACGGTTTCAACAAAACAAAACGAAAAAGATGAAATTGCCGTGTAATACATGACACGGTTTCAAACAAATTCTGCCGTGTATACTGTGCACGGGTTTTCAAGCACAAAAACATCGTTTCAAAAATCGTTTTATGAAAACACATATAAAAATTTACGTGGCCTCGCTCTGATACCACTTGTGGGTTAATATCCGTATACTACCCCTTAAATTGCAGGACTATAACGCAAAATTTACATGCAATTTATAGTCATAAAACGATAAAACAATAGAAACGATAAGTGTACAGAAATCAACCTCGGGTCCTTTTAATTGCGGCGTAAAGATCAGAAATCTAAGCAGATTCCCTCCTAATCGTTGCACCCAAGACTTGGTCCGAGATATGCCCTTGTGCTAGAACAGTGTTCTCCGATTGCCTTGCAATATAGGGAGAACTGATGTGTGTTTTGTCGAGATGAGAGATCTCAGGTTTCAGAGAAAAGCTTGATCTCCAAAACCCTAGTTTCGTTGTAAATGAAATTGTCTCTGTTACAAAAGAGAGGGATGCTCTCTTTTGTTAGCTCGGCCAGCCGTGGGTTTTAGGGGGAAGTGGGCTTTCCACTTTCTCCTAATATTTTAACCTGTGGTCCGATCAATTCCGCTAAAATGTATATGACGGGTTTGATTATAAACTGTTATCGGTTATCGGAAATTAAGGCATCGGCTAATAATACGGGTTAGCTGAATTATTAATTCGTGTCCGACAAAAAAAAAAATATTGTATAATTATTTTAATATACATTTAATTAAATATAAATCACGTATATTTAATTTCACGAATTAACTGGTTAATTCGCCTTAGCCCATGATATTTAATCCGTATTAAATATAATATCTCAACATCACGTATTTGACTAATTACTAGTCAAATAACTCGGACTAACTGGTTAGTCAATATTTGGCATCTACATGACAGTATTTTCATACCGTCACATCTCTCGAACGTATCCTATAGGTGTGACTTTTAGGGACCATTGATTGACACCGCCATCCGTATGACAATAACGTCAAACTTATCTAGCAAGCCAACCGTTATTGATAAACGTGGATCAACTGATAATAATACCAAAGTATGCCCTTTGATCCTTTTAGAGGTTTATAAGTCCTTGCACTAACTGTTAAGGACACCAACCCCAACAACGTATTCGGAAGCCCTTTAATCAGACACCCAATTCCGCCCGCGTTAGTGGCCTCTTCTGATCGATCGTGGTTGTTTAAGTGCAAAAGTTGATCAAACGGTGTAAATGCATGAATGCACTTCCAAAAGTTTTAACCTATCATGTGAGAATTTCCTAAGCCGGTTGTTTATGCATGTACCAAGAAATTGGTGTCAAAGTTGGATTTAGATTGATTTGCATGTGAAAACAGAAATTAAACATACATTTACCAAGTTTGGGTTATGATGCTTAACACGATCCATTTATTTAAAAAAGTGTGTTTAAAAGACAAAGTATGAAATGCAAACTCGTCAATCTGATCCGTCACGTATTCGGATAAATCTTAATCGCGATCGTCCTAGACAAGTACCAAAACGAAACAGAATAGTGCCAGGCAGTCCCGTTGGGGCGCGAGCCTATTGGCGTGGGAAGGGGCACTACCTAGGTTTTAAAATGTAGAAAACAGGAGCTGCCTTGGGGCGCGAGCCATGAGCCGACCCAAGGGGCGTCTCTTGGTTGTTAAAAAGGTTGTTTAAAACCGTTTTTTGTGATTAATGCTTTGCAAGTATGATTTGCATGACTCGGAATAATTACTATTATGTTAGTAATATTCGTTGTCGGATTTGCATGTTTGAAAAGCATAGTTTACAAATAAAAATGTAAAATGTTTGATTTGAACTAATTATGTTAAGTTCATTTCTTTGTAATTAATCAAGTTTGTCATCGTACTCGGATTAAACCGACATGATATAAGGAACCAATGATGATTATAAATTATGACTAATATATTTACAAATGTAAATAAATGAGAAAAATGGTAAATAAAATAAAAAGAGGTTAAAATACCCTTTAATTTGTAATTAACCAATAATATCATCGAATCACGGAATAAACCGTCATGGTATAAAGAACCAAGGATGATTTTTGTAATGGTCAAAATATGTTTATCATAAAAATGAATTAAAATGGTAAATAAAAGAAAAGAATTCCTTTAAAATGTAATTAACCAACTAATATCACCGAGTCACGGATTAAACCGTTATGGTATATGGAACCAACGGTGATTATGATTTATTGTTAAAAAGTTTGTCATAAAAACGATATGAAGCATTTGAAATGGTAAAAACCGATTTCAAATAAGAAAGAAATAAAGAAGAAAGACGAGAACAAACACGGATGAGTCTGACCCGATAAGCCACAAGAGGCGCGAGCCTCTTTGCATAGCAAAGGGCTTCTGTCTCGGGCCAAAACTCGGTTTTGGCTAGGCTGACCTATATTTGAATCGTGTTATACATTGTTCATGCATATAAACTCATAAAAACAGTAGAAACATAAGTGAGTTGTTTACACCCTCAAACTTACGTGTATTGATGTTTGCGAAATAGACAACTTTAGAGACGGTTTTCTCGTTGTGACTAATCGCGATCAAAGAAGTTTAAAAAGGTGCCTTAAAAAAAGATTTAGTTTTGAAAATGAGTTGAAAATATGTTGTTGAAAAACATGTTGATTGATGAATTGAGTTGGTCAAATGGGTCGGTCGAATGCACGGCGACGGTACCAAACAAAATGTGTATGGCTTGTGTTTACAATCGGTAGGTAGTAAACACGTGTCGATTTTGTGACTTAGGAAGTCGGGTCTAGAAGTTTAAGGGAGATGTGAGGGGGCGGACGCTCGCGTAAGTATTGTGTTGTGTGAAGGTGGGTATTTATAGAGAAATGTGGGATGGTAGGTAGATTGATTTGCTTTGAGGCTAAGCAGACACCTCATTGAGGCGCGACTACCTTGTGATACAAATGGGTGTATTGTCCTTTTCGCAAATTTGGATTTTCCATTTGTTCTTACCAATGTTTTATTGGTTGTGATTTGTGGTCTTTGATGGTTGATTAGCCGTATAAGCTTCCTCTTGGGTGATATTTGGGGTAGGTATTTTGTGTCTTTGACTCGGGTTTGACCCATGTGAGTCGGGATTTGAATTTCGAGTCGATTTTTGGCTCAGTGTCGGTTTTGACTCTAATTAGGGTCATATTAATGGAAATGACACGATGAAGACATTCATGGCATTATTTTTGACATTCGGGATTTGGGTTAACTCGGGTTGACTCAGGTTGATTCGAGTCGTGGGTTTCTGAGTCGGTTTTGGGTCCGAAAACGGCTTTAACTCTAAATAGTGTTATTTTAATGCAAATGAAGTTAGAAAACTTTTCAAATCATTTTTCATATTTGATTAGTGCATTAAACCGTCTCATGTATAGTCAATCCACGCATGCATATCAAAAACACGTTACAGTCCGATCATCATCGGGTGGTTTTTGGAAGGTGCAGATACTGGGTATCTATAGAGCCCCCACTTTGACTGAGGCTTGGACAGGGCGAAAGTCAAAGTATGATCTCCAGGTCAATCGAAGATTACAACCTGAAGACCATTGTGACGTCGAGGCGACTCAAAAGGGTTTGAGCCAAGGACCTGCCGTCGGAAAGGGCGACGTCGAGGCGACTCGGGGATTCGAATCAAGGACCTGCCGTCGGGAACATTTTAGAGTCTGTCGACTTCCAATGTGGGTCGTTTAAATTCCATTAGACTACGTATAAAGGCTCGCCAGCGATAAGAAGGAGTCATACCTGAGGCATCTTCGGGATACGTCCTTGAATATTTTGCGCGCAAAGGCTCGCCAGCCGGTGTTGAAGGCGGTGCGTTTTGAGGCTCGCCAGCCATAGGAAGGAGTTATACCTGAGCATCTTCTGTATATGTCCTTGAGTCGTATCTTGTGTACATGCAAAGGCTCGCCATCTGTGATAAGGAGTCGTACCCGAGGCATCTTCAGGATACGTCCTTGAGTTGTACCTTATTTGCGGACAAAGGCTCGCCATCCATATGCGTTGTAAGGCTCGCCATCCATCTATGGTCGAATGATCGAATGTGGAAAATAGCATGTGTGACATCCATTTAAAAATCGACACTCGTTGGGGAGTTAGAAACTTCTCAAGACTCACTGGGGTTATGAGTTGCTGCTCGCTGGGAGGTAGCATAAGCCATATAATCGGCGGGATTAAAGCTCTTGGACTTGATGGGTCGCCGTTTGTTGGGAAGAACCCAGTACTCAGTTGGAGCGAGTTTGTCTTCTCAAGATTATCTGCATGGTTAGTGACCACAAAAATTCGCAGTCGCATAGACAAGCACGTAAGCACATAAGCATGTGAGCAGTTAGCATATAAGCAACTAGCACGTAAGCATATAAACACGTAAGCACATAAGCATGTGGGCAGTTAGCATATAAGCAACTAGCATGTTATATCTCACGCAAAGGGAGATAGAAGTTTTGAATGTTGTGAAGCTTAAAGGCGAGTCTTGTTACTCATAGATCCGTGATTTGATATATTGGAAACACGTGACTGTTGTGACACAGACGCATACTGACAAATAGGCGGTCGTGAACGTTATGCAAATGGCAGTGTCGACAGAACACGGGGATGATTCTGACAGACTTTGCACATGTAAGTACAACTCCTAGCCAAGAAAGGGTGACAACGCATATCAAATCCCCGAGGTAGAAGGTTCGCTTGGCTGGGGAACATGAATTGATTATCTTCTTCAGACATCTTTGCCTCTGTTTGCTCTTTTTGAGATCCCTTCTCGAGTTTTGATGATTCGGAGAGCGGAACCAAGACCTCGTCGTCGTCCGCACCGAGCACTAGGCTATGGGAGGTTTTATTTTGGACTGTAGTTGGGACTCAAAAGATGTTGGAGGATAAAGGACGGGTGGCGTTTTGAAAGAGAAGCCCCTAGAGTGATAGGTGAGAATTTGACAAAAGGAGGAACGGGGTACGTCTTAAGGAAGAAGCGCCCAGTAAAGAGGTATAAGATTAATTTTTGCGGCTGGGTGGGCTGCTTTTGAGGCTTGATGTTTATGGTTGATATTGAAAGGGGTATGCGGTTGTGTCCTTGTTGGGGGGGACTGCCTACGTATTCGCGTGTTTGCGAAATCAAACTAGATCGTACTTCTGAGATGTGTGTGCAATGGGTTGAAAATTGAAGGTTTGAAAATTTAATGTGTGTGGGGGTGTGGTTGTGTCCTCGTAATAGGACTGCCTACGTATTCACGTGTTTGCGAAATCAAACCAGATCGTAGTTCTGAATGTGTGTGCCTAAGCTAGTTGTTAGGACCTTAAGTGATTTTGAGGTGTATTGTTCTGTCCTTGAAGGACTGCCTACATATTCACGTGAAGTGAAATCAAACCAGATCATAGTTCAGAATGTGTTTGTGTGCCTAAGCTAACTGTTAAGACCTTGAAGTGATTTTGAGGTGTATGATTTTGTCCTTGAAGGACTGCCTACGTATTCACGTGAAGTGAAATCAAACCAGATCGTAGTTCTGAATGTGTGCCTAAGCGAGTTGTTTAGACCTTAAAGTGTGAGGGTCACGACGGTAAACTCCGTTTGGTGACTCGTCTGAATGTGTGCCTAAGCAAGTTGTTAGGACCTTAAAGTGTGAGGGTCACGACGGTAAACTCCGTTTGGTGACTCGAGAAATGAGATAATTCCTCATTGATCATGAATCGAAGAGGTGTAATTTGTGAAAATGTTCCTTATCATGTGAGCACACTAAAAAGTGGACCCTAAGGGTAGATTGGGTATGTCCCGTTCTCGGTAGCAAAGCATTCGAGGACTCCGTATCTGGGTCAGGGTGAAAATGGCTTCGACATTATGGAATGTGGAGCTTGGTAATAACAGGTTTGTTTGACGGATAAAAATCTTAAATTTGTATTTTGTGGTGTTTAAGCCGGTGGTTTACGGCTTGTAATGTGGTGCGGAATGGGGTCTCCGGCTTAACGTGGCCTGAGCACGAAATGGTTAGTAAATAATGTGGGATCAGAATCCCATGTCTGGACCCACTACTACAAATACAGGCTATAACAACGGTCAAAAACCGTTGTTATATAAAAAAGCGGACGTTGTTAAAGCGTCCGTTGTAAAAGGTTTTAACAACGGTTGGTTTTCTTAAGGAAACCGTTGTTAAAAATATTAACAACGGTTTTTAGTATAAAAACCCATTGTGGAAAGTGTGACTCAATTTTGGGGGGAAAGTTATAACAACGGGTTTTAATATACAAAACCGTTGTTATAACTAAAGACAACGGTTTGTTTGTAAATAACCGTTGTTGTTTGTTCTTAAAAAATAAAAAAATAAAAAATTAAATATTACTAGATGCATGCATAATTACGGCCCGTTATAATTCTAATGCATGCATTATTACTGACATCACTGTGCATATGAATGGACAATATGGAATGAGAAGGGTTAGTAATGAGATTTGAAGCAGCATTGAGAGATATGATGATGATTATGCATGGCACAACTTCCTAACATATATATTAATTAAAAAACAACTCAACCCACACATTGCTTAGTATAAATACATTGCATTATCTCAACTAACATTTCCATTATCTCAATATATACATCTACAAACCCTAACTGCTAAAACAAACTCCAAATAAATAACCCTACTTAATCTTTCAAAACAAACTCCAAACTCCAACAAAATGAATGATTTCATCCTTAAGACTCTTACTATGATCGAGAACAACAACAGTTTCATCCGCCGGTTGCTCTATATTGAGGAAAGTTTCAAGAGCTACCTTGCGGATGCTCGATCCGTACTGAAGGACGCCAAAGAAGATGGCTTGACGGAGCAGCAGCAGTTGCAGCTATATGACGATATAGCAACTGCTGAACGGAACCTCCAAATAGCCAAGGAGGAGAGGAACGATATGATAGAGGAGAATAAGATCCTCTATGAAAATATAAGAATTGCATTTCATTAATGTAATTTTTTTTTTTAATTTATGTATATATATATATATATATATATATATATATATATATATTATGTTTATCTTGCTTCTTCATCTTGCTTCTTCATTGTTTTACTAACTAATTATGCGAACAATACTTAAACAAATAACATAATGGTCGGTAAAAACACATACATGCAAAAGAAATAATTAGAAAAAGAAAATAATGACGATGAAACTAACAGTGACGGCGAGATTTACCTGATAAATACAGAACGTAAGAGACGATGAAATCAACAGTGACGGCGAGAAGATAAAGCGACGATGAGAAAGAGAGAAAGAGAGAAAGAGAGAAAGAGACGATGAGAAAGTGTGTGTCTTGTGTTTGTGTTTGTGTTTGTCTGCTGTGTTTGTGTTTGTGTATTAAGGGTTGTATTTTGTGGCTGCAGCAGACTTGTGTTTGCGTGGTTTATAGTATGGAAGGTATTGACAACGGTTATTAAACAACAACCGTTGTCAAATATGTTTTAACAACGGTTGTAAAAAACACCCGTTGTCAAATATGTTTTAACAACGGGTTATAAAAGTAACCGTTGTGATTACTTTTCAATAACTTTGCGCCAATTTTGCGCCAAATTATTAACAACGGTTGTGCATGTGTGACCCGTTGTTAAAACTAATAACAACAGTTTTTATAACCATACCCGTTGTAATTAAGTTTAGTAAAATTCGCTCCATACATTCTACAACGTCTATTGTGATTTTCGTGAATAATCGTTGTTAAAGGGGCGTTGTAGTTGCCTGGATTTGTAGTAGTGACCTTAAAGGTTAAGGCGATATTTTGAGCTTGAGAGGGGGGGATCATCAGAATCCTAGATATGTCTCCCTGTAGCAGTCTCTATAAGGACTTAGGGGTGAAGCAGTTTTGATTATGATCTAGAGGGGAATCCCCAGGATCCTTGATAGGTCTCCCTGTAGTAGTCTCTGGAAGGACTTAGGGGAGAAGCAGTTTTGGTTATGATCTTGAAGGGAATCCCCAGGATCGTTGATAGGTCTCCCTATAACAGTCTCTAGAAGGACTTAAGGGTGAATAAAGGTTGGGTTTTTTAGTTGACGAGTCTTGAGCTATCATTTTAGCTCTTTGACATCGGGTTTTGGTATTTTTGTGTTTTGTACTTGTTGGTCCCGGAGTTTGGAGGGAAGAAACATTGGTCATGGGCTTTGGACTTGTTGGTCCTGGACTTGGTGTTTTGGACTGACTTGTCCAGGATTTTATGTGTTGGATGCTTTCTTTGGATTTTGGCCTTTTTGAGAAAAGAGTTTCAATCTTGTATTGTTTTGATTTTGGCTTGGGTCTTGGCCTTGACGTTGGGTGAGTAGCCTTTGGCTTTGGCTTTTGCTTTTGCTTTGAGTGAATTGACATTGGTTTTTGCTTTGACCTTTGACTTTGGCTTTGGCCTTGAGCGAATTGCTTTTGGCTTTGGTTTTTGCTTTGGCTTTGGGTGAATGGATATTGGCTTGGGCCTTTCATTTCGGTCTTTCGCTTTGGCTTCGGGTGAATGGCTATTGACTTGGGCCTTTGACTTTGGCCTTGGCTCTGGTTTTGCTTTGGCTTTGGTTTTTGATTTATTGGTTCTTTGTTGTCCTTCGTTCGAGGCAGGTAAAGGTGCAGACGGAGATTTACCCATTGGTGAGAGGTTGATATTTGGTGATGGGATATTTTTGTGGGGAATGGGCTTGCCTTCCGTCATTGATCATGAACAGGGAGATGTTCCGGTTTTGTTATCTAGGTTCGTCGTAGGATCCCTTTGATTGAGAGCTCGTTCTAGATCGGGTGCTAATGAAAGGTTTCTATTGCCAGACATCAAATAGGTAAAGAAAATGGACATGGAGTTTCGAGTCCTCTGCTTACTCGGTACGGAACGTCACTCGAATGTACTCACATTGAATTGGAACATGTTGTTTGTTCTAAATCAATTCTCAAATCAATTCTCGTTGTCAACGGGAAATGTAAAGGGGAGAATATATGATGGTTGAAAATCGTGCTTTTATTCAGATAAATAAGAGGTTAGCACAGACTCGATGAATACATGTGACTCATGGAGACAGCCCCCAGTTGTCATTTAGGAATAAAAGGACATACGCTAGGATAGATATGAGAAAGCCTAAGACTCGGATTCGGACTCGGACTCGGACTCAATCGTAGATACGAACTCCTAATCATCATGTTCCTCCTCAAAGGTCTCCTTTGCAACATCCAGCGGCTTGAATGTCTAGTTTTGAGCATTGACCCACTTGAGCACTTCACTCTCGTTGTTGGTAATGATATGAGGATAATAGTCCATGAGACTTGCTTCTCCTTGCAGAATGAGATGTTCATGAGGGTTATTTTCATCACTTGGTTGGCATAGGGATGAAGCCATCAGTTCATGGTTGTCGACCAAATTTTGAATTGCATGTTTCAGTTTGAAGCATGTATCAGTATCATGACCCTTTCCTTGATGATATTGGCAATAGGCATTGTCGTCCCAGAAACGGCTTTTCCTGCATTCAGACGGGTCTAGAGTGGGTCAGATTGGTTGTAGCTTGCCTTCAGTCATAAGCTTTTGAAGAGCTGCGGCATAGGTTGTGTTGAGGTTGGTGAATGTCCTTTGAGAACGTTCAACCTTGCTGTTTTACTTGAGACATCCAGAAGGATTGTCTTGACTGTGAGGTGCGAGTATGATTTTGCCACCTTCAATCATATCTTGAATGGCATGCTTGAGTTTGAAGCAGGTTTGGGTGTCATGGCCCTTGCCTTGATGGTATTGGCAATAGGCATTACCATCCCAGGATCGGGCTCTTTTGTGTTCAGGTATGTCCGGAGTCGGACCAATGGGTTGAAGCATTCCTTCTAAAGCAAGTATCTCCAGAGCGGTGCCATATGTTATTCCCATATCTGTGAATACCCTTTGATGTTTTCCCATGGTTCCAACATTGGTGTTTTTGGGATGTTTTTGTGAGTTTTGTTTTTGCTTTTGTTTTTGTCAATCCTGGGCGGAAACAGGATTTGGTCATTGTCAATGGACAGTTTTTGGGATGTTGCTTGATATTTTGAAGGGGTATTTGATGAGGGAATTTCATGTTCTTTGTTAATGGGTTCATGGGTGTCTGAACCATTAGATGATTCCTCATTTTCATCAGTTGTTGATTGGTGAACTAAGAGTTGGTTTTCTCCTTGATGGTCAGGTTCATTTTCAGTATTGCCCAACCTTTTCTCCAAATTAGCTACACGAGTGTTCAAATCATCGATAGCCACTTGCAGCTTTGAGAATATGTTGTTGATGGAGATGGAGAGCATCATTATAGCGCTTTGTATGCCATCTTCTCAATTGCATGAATTTTCTCATCGTTAGGAGAGATGAGAGCAGTCTAGGGAAGATTCCTGACTGTGTCCAATAGGGTTTTCTGGAGGGTTGTTTTTGTTGTTTTCTGAGGGAGGTAATGGTAATTCTCCCTTTTCAATCATATCAAGGATGACACCTTTTAGGGGGAGACACATCTCAGTATCGTGTCCGCGACCTTGGTTATATTGACAAAATAGTTTTCCGTCCCATCTATGTCCTCGCTTGTGTGGTGAAGGGCCTGGAGTTGGACAAATCGATTTGAGCTTTCCTTTGGAGATTAGCCTTTCCAAGGCTGTGGCATAAGGCATACCCAAATCAGGGAAGGACCTATGAGGTCGTCTGGTTTTGGTCGGTGGAGCCCCTAAGGAATTGGCTTCAGTGGTTTTGGTAGCCTTCCAAGTAGGGTTGGTTTTGTCGTTAACAAGTAGTCGGCTTTCAAGAAGCTTAACCCTTTACTCAATATCAGAAGAGGGAAAATTCCCAGTTATCATTTTGTCCTCTACTTGGGAGAGACGAGTGCTTAAGTTTTCCACGATAGCTAGGAGTCGAAGGACCATGTTGTTGGCTTCGTTAGAAGTCATGGCGGATGCGGATTGATCAGCTTCTTGAGTTTCTGGTTGACGATTGATGGCACCCAAGGGATTCCTATTTGACATAACGATAGGCGTTATAACTTGTCTTGGCAAGGAATTGCACAAAAAAAGGTAAGTGCGACACATATGTATAAAAGGCAGTTTTGTTATGGAGACGCGACGGTGTGACTAGGTTATGAGCTCATTAAAGACCGTGAATGACCTCTTGTGTTTGAACTCTTGGTACATGACTTTGAATTTATACTCGAGTGTTAACTTTGGCATAGTGATGCCTAGACAGACGACTTCTGACTTAGTTTGGAGGTGCGTTGATGGCGTGACGCCGTTGGACGAGACATGCACACAAACGTGACGTTTGACCCGTAATATGGGGGAAAGACGGGTTTAATACCCGAGAGGTTTTGACTCTGCTAACGCCATTGGATATGCCTCGACAATTAGGCGACACGACCTAGACCACAAGGTAGGACTAACTTTGGCGGAGGCTCGATGTTATCTAGACGACTTGACTTGAAATCGACCGGATTCTAATCGACTCGAGGCTGAATTGGAAAGATGGACTGAAGTTTTCGAAAATAGAGATTTTTTAAAAGATTCACTTGTCGTTTTATGGACGGCTTCCGAAGAGTAGGGATCTTTAGAAGGTCGGCCAGTTGAAAGGGTTGTCTTAGGTTTGTTTTCGAAAGACGGTTTGAGTTGAAATTGCGGCGGTTCTGAAAACATTGTGTTGTTTTCGAAGAAGGTTTTTGAAATTCCGAATCACGGGTTTGAAAATCGCATTGTGAATCGTCATCACAATGGCAATGAAAACGGTTAAATTTGTTTTCAAAGGATTTAATATCGAGTTGAAAATTTAAAAACGGTTAAATTTGTTTTCAAAGATTGAGTTTTGATTTGAAATTTTGAAAACGATTAAATTTGTTTTCAAAGATTGAGTTTGAATTGAAATTTGAAAACGGTTAAATTTGTTTTCAAAGATTTGAGATTGCATTTGAGATCTGAAAACGGTTAAATTTGTTTCCAAAGATTTGATTTTGATTTTGAAATTTGAAAACGGTAAAATTTGTTTTCAAAGATTTGATTTTGAATTGAAATTTGAAAACAGTTAAATTTGTTTTGAAAGATTTGAGTTTGAATTGAAATTTGAAAACGGTTAAATTTGTTTTCAAAGATTTGATTTTGAATTGAAATTTGAAAACAGATAAATTTTGTCTTCAATGATTTGAAATTGGAAATTTTGAGGATTGAATTTGTCATTACGACGGGTTAGAAAACCGTTTTAACCTTTGAAAGACGGTATGTAAATCGAATAGTGTGAGTATTGAAATCGTCATTACGACGGCTTAGAAAAGCCAAATTTGATTTCGAAAATGAGATTTGAAATTTGGGAAGTTGCACGGGTTGAAATCGTCATTACGGCGGTTTGAAATATGTTTTTGTTTAAAACCTGATTTCGATTTTTGAAAATTAGAGGGTAGAATTCGTCATTACGACAGGGTAAAAGGGCGCTTTGAGAAATGCAACGATTGGCAAGAGACCGAGGTTTGAAACGGCCATTACGACGACGTAAAAGGGTATTTTGAAATGGCTTGTGAAAACCAAGGTTTGAAATCGTCATTACAACGGTGTGAAAAGGTGCGTTTGAAATTGGTTATAAAAACCGGGTTTTGAAATGGCCATTATAACGGTGTAAAAAGGTGTATTTGAAATGGTTATAAAAAACTGGATTTGAAAATCGTCATTACGACAGCATAAAAGGTGGGCAACGGTCGGCGAAAGACCGAAGTTTGAAACGGCAATTATAACGACACGAAATGTGTTTTTGAAACGATTGTACAAATCGGGCTTGAAAATCACCATTACGGCTGCCTAAAAAGGCGTGTTGAAATGGTTGTAGAAAACCGAGTTTGAAAATCGTCATTACGACGGCCTAGAAAGGCATGCAACGGTCGGCGAAAGACCGAGGTTTGAAAAGGCCATTATAACGACGCAAAAAGGTGTTTTTGAAATTTTTAAATGACACGGAAGGACTTATGATCACATAGCACATAAGCACTCACAGTTTCATTATATTATGCATTATGCTGACACGGGTTTTGCCTTAAGAGGGTGGGTTACACACCAAGCAATCAAACCCCGATTTGCGAGAGGGATACCAATCCAAACAAAATGTGTAAGGAGGGTGCCTTAGCCTCGTGCTCGAAGGTAATGAAAGCACTTTAACGAAACATAAATGTGTAACGTCAACGGTATGCTTGACTCAATCGGGATTTGTAACGCGGGGATGAGAAAACTCACGCCAACGATACGAGCCAATTGGTCGAAAAGGGTTAGGTTGTGGGCCCGGATAAGGAACCCGACTTATGACCGTAATATCAATTAATGCACTTTAACCACGACCTCGTTCGAGTTTCACCTCTAAGGATCACAAAGACACAAGTGTCCTAGTTTTCCCCTGCGGAGTTGCCAATCTGTGGACATGGGTCACCTGCACACCAAGTCAATCTGTGAACATGCAGCGGTCTAGAAAGCCACGCTCGGTGGTGTTGAAATGCTTTTGACCGGATCGCTTTAGATCGGTCGGTTTCGTCTCGGTAAAGGTCTCAAAACGATGCAGAGATGTTCGGAGTCGCCACCGAGCATTTCTGGGATGCTTGGAACCCGTTCGAATCCACTTTATACCTAGGTCAACCAAGGCAAAAAGCGGTGTTTGACATAGGTACTAAAGATAAGGACTCGTCCCCCTTTAGCATTCTATGCCTAAAATGACTCTCGTACGCCCTGGATAAGGTCATCCACTATCCAAAGGTTCTGAATAAGGAGTGAGGGTACGTATTGGGAAGCCCTTTAATCGGACACCAAATTCCGCCCGCGTTAGCGGCCTCTACTGATCGATCGTGGTTGTTTAAGTGCAAAAGTTGATAAAACGGTGTAAATGCATGAATGCACTTCCAAAAGTTTTAACCTATCATGTGAGAATTTCCTAAGCCGGTTGTTTATGCATGTACCAAGAAATTGGTGTCAAAGTTGGATTTAGATTGATTTTCATGTGAAAACAGAAATTAAACATACATTTACCAAGTTTGGGTTATGATGCTTAACACGATCCATTTATTTAAAAAAGTGTGTTTAAAAGACAAAGTATGAAATGCAAACTCGTCAATCTGATCCGTCACGTATTCGGATAACTCTTAATCGCAATCGTCCTGGACAAGTACCAAAACGAAACAGAATAGTGCCAGGCAGTCCCGTTGGGGCGC
The DNA here is from genome assembly GCF_048544455.1 of Silene latifolia. NCBI lineage: Eukaryota > Viridiplantae > Streptophyta > Magnoliopsida > Caryophyllales > Caryophyllaceae > Silene > Silene latifolia. The sequence continues at coordinate 122,941,325 of NC_133527.1, forward strand.
GAGCCTATTGGCGAGGGAAGGGGCTATGCCCAGGTTTTAAAATGTATAAAACAGGAGCTGCCTTGGGGCGGGAGCCATGAGCCGACCCAAGGGACGTCTCCTGGTTCTTAAAAAGGTTGTTTAAAACCGTTTTTTGTGATTAATGCTTTGCAAGTATGATTTGCATGACTCGGAATACCTACTATTATGTTAGTAATATTCGTTGTCGGATTTGCATGTTTGAAAAGCATAGTTTACAAATAAAAATGTAAAATGTCTGATTTGAACTAATTATGTTAAGTTCATTTCTTTGTAATTAGTCAACTTTGTCATCGTACTCGGATTAAACCGACATGGTATAAGGAACCAAGGATGATTATGAATTATGACTAATATATTTACAAATGTAAATAAATGAGAAAAATGGTAAATAAAATAAAAAGAAGTTAAAATACCCTTTAATTTGTAATTAACCAATAATATTATCGAGTCACGGAATAAACCGTCATGGTATAAAGAACCAAGGATGATTTTTATAATGGTCAAAATATGTTTATCATAAAAATGAATTAAAATGGTAAATAAAAGAAAAGAATTCCTTTAAAATGTAATTAACCAATCAATATCACCGAGTCACGGAGTTAAACCATCATGGTATATGGAACCAAGGGTGATTATGATTTATGGTTAAAAAGTTTGTCATAAAAATGATTTGAAGCATTTGAAATGGTAAAAACCGATTGCAAATAAGAAAGAAATAAAGAGGAAAGGCGAGAACAAACACAAATGAGTCTGACCCGATAACCCACAAGAGGGGTGAGCCTCTTTGCATAGCAAAGGGCTTCTGTCTCGGGCCAAAACTCGGTTTTGGCTCGTCTAACCTATATTTGAATCATGTTATACATTGTTCATGCATATAAACTCATAAAAACAGTAGAAACATAAGTGAGTTGTTTACACCCTCAAACTTACGTGTATTGATGTTTGCGAAATAGACGACTTTAGAGACGGTTTTTTCGTTATGACTAATCGCGATCAAAGAAGTTTAAAAAGGTGCCTTAAATAAGGATTTTTGAAAATGAATTAAAAATATGTTGTTGAAAAACATGTTGCTTGATGAATTAAGTTGGTCAAATGGGTCGGTCGAATGCACGGCGACGGTACCAAACAAAATGTGTATGGCTTGTGTTTACGATCAGTAGGTCGTAAACACGTGTCGATTTTGTGACTTAGGAAGTCGGATCTAGAAGTTTAAGGGAGATGTGAGGGGCCGGACGCTCGCGTAAGGATTGTGTTGTGTGATGGTGGGTATTTATAGAGAAATGTGGGATGGTAGGTCGGTTGATTTGCTTAGAGGCTAAGCAGACACCCCATTGAGGCGCGAGCTACCTTGTGATACAAATGGGTGTATTGTCCTTTTCGCAAATTTGGATTTTCCATTTGTTCTAACCAATGTTTTGTTGATTGTGATTTGTGGTCATTGATGGTTGCATAGCCATGTAAGCTTCCTCTTGGGTGATATTTGGGGTAGGCATTTTGTGTCTTTGACTCGGGTTTGACCCGTGTGAGTCGGGATTTGAATTTCGAGTTGGTTTTTAGCTCGGTGTCGGTTTTGACTCTAATTAGGGTCATTTTAATGGAAATGACATGATAAAGACATTCATGGCATTATTTTTGACATTCGAGATTTGGTTTGACTCGGGTTGACCCAGGTTGACTCGAGTTGCGGGTTTCTGAGTCGGTTTTGGGTCCGAAGACGGTTTTGACTCTAATTAGGGTCATTTTAATGGAAATGACATGATAAAGACATTCATGGCATTATTTTTGACATTCGGGATTTGGGTTGACTCAGGTTGATTCGAGTTGCGTGTTTCTTAGTCGGTTTTGGGTCCGAAGACGGTTTTAACTCTAAATAGTGTTATTTTAATGCAAATGAAGTTAGAAAACTTTTGAAATCATTTTTCATATTCGAGTAGTGCCTTAAACCGTCTCATACATAGTCAATCCACGCACGCATATCAAAAACACGTTACAGTCTGATCATCATCGGGTGGTTTTTGGAAGGTGCAGATACTGGGTATCTACAAACAGTAGCATTAGTAGTAGCAACGATAGGTTCGGTAAAGTCATTAAACATAACATAATCGATCTCAAGTTGCTCGAAAAACATCAAGAGTTTCTATGACCATCGTTTGTAGTTAGAACCATTGAGTGATTCCAACTTGGAAAAATTAGCAAGAGACTTTGTAGGAACAACAACCATTGTTACAGAGATTAAGCTTTCAAATTGTAAATTAGAAAGGTTTAACAACGGCAGATGAATGACATAAAACAGAAACTTATCTAGATGGAAACAGAGTTGTGTTGTGGTATTCGAAGCCATTGACTTGAAAGCTTATTTCGGCACGACAACGGTGGCAATCTCTAATGTCGGTAGCTCCCCAAGGTTAATACAACAACTTGCAAACACGTCCACTCGTGGTTACAAGTGTTAGAACAATGCACACAACTTAAACCCAGCAATATCAAAGAAACCGAAAAGAAAGAGAGTGTATGATATTTTTTTCTTAAACAGAAGAAAAAACTGTAATTTATAGAGAAGGAGGGGAATGAATCTGGCCAACCAAACAATTTCCAGAGCAGGAAATAAATGCATCCCCAAGTCCCAAACTGATTATAACAGATACTAAGAAATTGCTATTCACAAAGTTTATTGGATCGGATATTGTAAAGCCATTACTCCAACATGGGTATTAAGACAGTATTCCTTCATGGGTTGAACTCGAGACTCATCTAACCAGTTGATCTAAGTGTTCATGGGTATTCTCTGAGGAGAGATTTTAATTAAAAAAAATGAAACAATGTCATTTTTGACAAAGAGGGTGATAGTTAAAAGAATAGGGATAATAGTGTAACACCCCCACTTACCAAGGAGCCTTAACAAGACATTTCCTAGTAAGTAAGGGCGTTACCATCTCGGTTGCCCGAGGTAAGTATATCAAATAGACCATAAGGGAACAATTAATAATCTCTTTATAACTTACAGATGAAACAAAAGAATAAGAACTAAACTATGACAAAATAAGAAAATACAACTGGTGAGACTACTATCGACCAAAGCCAACTCTATGTCATGCGACCTCTCCAACCCAGCAGCTACAACGAGACAACAACCATAACAACCATAGCAACCTGAAAAGTCTCACTGCTCACCATTTGCCGGCAATATCAAATGGTTCACCGCAGACACAGACAAAGAGAAGAACACAACAAACACACCACACAAGTCAGTAACAGGATATAAGGACAGTAGATTAAAGTAACTCAACATAACAATATATCCTCAAACCAACGATAGCCGAACTTCACCACTCCAACACATAGTATCCAATGGTTCCCATCGCAATGGGTAACTAACACCGCCAGTGGGAGACCGCAGCCTTGCCACCTAAGCCCCGCTCATCGCAACGAACAAACCCAAATCATTATTGTGCACATCCCCCTTATGACGGGAGCCACAAGAGGCGAACATGGGTGTGGAAACCAACTCCCGACAATGGCGCCACAATCCAATACCAGTAACAACAACAACAACAACAACAACAACATCATCGTCACCATCTCAATGTCGTAACTGAATCACCTCAACAGGATACCCGCAACAAAGATAACCACATGCATGACACAATTAAACAAGCAATCATGAACTGAAACTGAAGGGAAACCCTACCTTTTCGCTATTCCATAGAAATGCATCAATCATATCACGCCAAGCAAGAATCTGTATCTTACCCTACAACCACGATTATGTCCTATTACTAAAATATTAAGATTGACTAACGATAATCAAATATCCACAAACTTACCTTGAAGAACAATCAGATGCCGACGGCGGCGACGACCCGACTCGATAACTCCATGCATGACCTATCTCCCTTCCCGGATTGGGGTTCACGGTTAATTCATGATTGGGTGGTGAGAGATGAGAGAATTGGGAGAGAGGGAATTAGGTTTAGAAAAGATGAAATGTATCGTGGAAATGAATTACGTCGTAACCTCCGTGTTATATAATAACACGCTGTCAGAACGCGTACTCGGTCGAGTATGGAACAATAACTCGTTCAGTAAAGAATGTGATATAACTCCCTCTTTTATTTCTACTAAGGGTGTCTCATGGTCAATAGGTCAGTCAACGGGTGCCTAAATGGGCGGATATTACAGTCTTCATAGAGTCACCATGCAGTCATCATAACAACCATAAAACTAATGTTTGCCAAATATTAAATTAGCGTTTGTCATACAACTACATTACTACCATGCTCTTAACTAAGCCAATTAGAAAACAAAGTTGGTAAGATTAATAACAACTTAAAGGATTAAAAGCAACAATTTAAAGAAGTTTAAAGTAACAAACTAATTTAAAGAAGCTTTTATTGCCGCGATATTATCTACCTCTCTTAAAAAGGAACTTCGTCCCCGAAATTCACTCCTAAGTTGGAACACAAAGGAAGCTAAGTATGAATACGTGAGCACGACAAATAAGCTAAAGCAATCATCACACCTCATTGTCACATACAACCACGCACGAAATTGATGCAAAACAAATTCAGTTAGTCTCTTGTGAAAAGTATATCCGTCACAATCTTGTGACGGGTCAAATACTATCCACATGGATAGATAAGACACAAATAAGAGTACCTAAGAAGTGACAAATGTCTTGTCTTTATTTCTTTATGTGGGTAGTATTTGACCCGTCACAAACTTATGACGGATATGCTCGTCACAAACAAGAATTTGTGAAAGAAATTTCACTACTATGTACGTAAGAGTTTTTTTGGTGACTAGTAAGTAGTTAGTACATGCAGAATAACATACGGGGCACAATAATTAGAATTAAATTACGTCACAATGATAATAATCTACTTCCTATCTTTTCATTAAAGTGAAAATAGTAAGTGACCGTAACGATTAACGTCCGAAAATTGAACCAAATGTATCACGTTGATTTTACACTTCGGAGTCCAGATTAGAAATATACAGAAGCGTCGGTAAGGGCACATCACGTATGTGATGACTTTTGATGGATTAAACAAAACCACAATTATTTGATTAATAAGACGCGGCTCCTCTAAAAACAAGTCTCCCTTTTGGGGTCATTTTCATTTGAAGTGCTTTACACAGGTTATATGTAACTCATTTACAGTTAAATGTGACTCAATTTAACACATTTTTATGGTAAAAATTGTGACCCTGTTTAAATAGTCACATTTTCTCATAAAAATGATCATATAAAGCCGTCTGAATACTTCAAGTGGAATAATCCGTTTAAAATGAGAATCAATCTTCAAACAAAATAGTCTGTCTAAATGAGAATTAGTGCACTAAAAATTGATATGTCAATTGTGGGACCACTAATATGAAAACAAGATTGGCTTAAAATAAGAAAAACGTCCTTTAAATTTGGGCCGTCAAATTTAGGTGGACAAAAGAATCTATGTCATCGTCATTCTCCACTTAATTAATTTAATAATGTATAATCAAGTAAACTTGTACATTAATACAACTTGCAAAAACAACATTACTACAAGATCTATGCTCATTTCTTATGTTATTGTTTGTCTTATATTATTATCTTAGACGCCGGAGAGTCCATTTGAATATGTAATCAATCAGATTAGTTTAAACTAGTTTTTGAACCCGTTCACTGCACCGGTGGTAACGAAAAGTGTTATTAAAAGTAAAAACTTACGTATTTTATTGGATTTAGTAAATTACTAAATTTTAGAAAATTGCATTTTGTCTATTGATACACTTTTGAAAAGTTTATTTTGCTTAATTTTATTTGAAATATTCTGGTTTTTTTTTCTGGACTTTTTAACTTATGAGAGCTGAAATTTGAGAAGTTGATATAAAATTATTGTGGATTTCTTAACCTGTTTATCTACGCAATATACATTTAATTTTACTCATTGTTGTACGCTTTTTATCAATTCTCTACCTTCTCTCTCATTTTTTTTCTCCCACCCACCATCGTTTGGACGTTTGGAAGTAGCGTTCACCGTCAATGACCGACCACCTCGAGACCCACCAGCACACCCTCCACCACAGTGGTGGCCACACCCAACATCTCGGACCACGAAATCCCTTTCAACCCCTTATCTCAACAGTCCCCACCAACTAATCACCACCTTGGAATCCATATCCCAAGTCCTCCAACTACTTTCCTCCTCTTGCCTCCATTATCCCAGGCCCACCCCATGCGTGGACCTTAACCCTTCTCGTAACCAAACCCGGTCCATTCAAATAATTTTGAAAATTTAGGCTTTACACTGAACTTGAAATTTCGATTTTGTCACATAAGATGATTTTTTTATATAGTCAAATCAAGTTCCAGATCAGATTTTTTATTATAGGTGGATTCGGTATAGATTTGGAGCGGATATGGAGTTGGAAAAAGTATAATGATGAATCGGTTATGGATTTTGAAATATTTGGAAATGGATCAGTGATCCAATCAGTGGATCGGGTTTGGATCTCGCAAAACCTGATCCAATCCGATCCATTGTCATCTCTAATTATTATGCTACCTACAAAAATACGCACCAACCATCACCACCCCCTGCCGGCTGCTAGATGAAGCCGAACCACATTACCCCCACCCACCCAGGCACCCAGACAGACTTCAATGTCCCAGAACTGCCACAGATATCCTCTTAGACCCGCTTACACACCCATCTAGACCCGTCTCTAGCCACCCTCCCGCCCCTTTCTCGCCTCCCTACGTACCCAACAACCATTGCCCCCTCAATTACATGCATGCCAGCCACCACATGAATCTAGGTCCCCTTCCCTTATTCCATCCTAGACACTCTTTTCCATAACCTTGCACAACCCTAAATTAATTATTATAACTCCTTAGTTTGATATAATCGATACATGCATAATATTATCTTCGTACATGTATTATGATTCAAGCATAACCGTGTTAGTTGTATATTTAGCCCCATTACTTTGTCTAATTGTGAAATTAAACCCATTAAGTTTAGTTTGTAGTGATCAGACCCATAAGTTATATAAAAAGTGAAATTAAACCCCTTACCTAAAATATCATGAGAAATTCAATATATCATATATTAAAAGCGGAATTGATTATACTTTATATAAAATATACAATTAAATTTTAAAAAACAAAATTGACAAATGAAATCATAATCTAAAATGAATTAACATCAATTAGAGAAGATTTTAAATTATTTTATAAAAAAAAATTAAATTTTATAAATGAAATATATTTCCAAAATATTTAAAAATTCTTTAAAAAAAATATATCTTTAAAAATAATACCATATATTTTTTTTCGAAAGAAGCCGAATACTCTAAAAATATATGTGCCTGATTTTAATTGTATAAAGTTTTATTAGGTAACAAAGAAATGATTTAATAAAAAAATGTTTTTTTCTCAAAAAATATAAAATAAAATAAAATATTTCATTTCTTTTAGAATTTAAAAACATAATTTTATTTACATTTAAAAAATCTGATCTTTTTTTTAAATAAAACATAACTAATTTTGGTTTTTGCGGAATGAGAAAATGAATTTCTCATGAGATTTTGATATGGGGGCTTAATTTCACTTTTTGCAAAAGTTAAGGAGCCTAATCACCCCGATTTAAACTTAAGGAGTTAAGGGGTTGAATCTCACAATTAGACTAAGTTAAGGGGCTAATTCACTACTTTCACGGTTTCAGAAATAAGATAACAAATCGTGTTGTACTGGTATCATGTATTTTGATGCCAATATCGTATTATTTCTTTTTCTAAAAATCTAAGTTGTGTGGAAGTTTGCGTAAAAATTAGTACTCGTGTCTTAATTTCATTGTCTCACATGCTTTTAAACTTTGGGTGAGTTGATTTTTATCAACTTGTATCCGTATGCACAGATTTTACAAATATCAAAAATGTTACCTAATGTATAAATTGGATCCTTATCATGTGCTCATTGGGCACATGATAAAAAATCGTAAAATAATTTATCCAACTATCTTATTCAAGTAAAAAATTGAAAAATTCTGAAAAATGTCCATATAAATTACATTAGTCATAACTCATAACTATAGAGCCCCTTAGTTTTTGTCACAATTCAGGATTTTTAGCCCTCGTTTGCTTCTTACCCTCAATATAGAAGTTTATCAACAACCTAAATTTTTTTATGAAATATTAATATTAGTTTTGGTTACCATAATCTTTTCCGAAACCCCCTTATTAAATCTTTGATTTAGTGATCTCAAATGAGGAAAGGATAATGCGATTGAATAGTTAGACGTGTTATTTTTCCCATTAGATTTAAGTTTTAAAAAGTGATATATGGTATATTATTGATTCTATGATAATATGCTCATAATAACACAATCTCGTTTTATGGCAATATTAAATTATCCTAGTTATTATGGGAATATAATGAAGGCCAATCACAGAAAAGTTTCCTCATTTAAAGTTGGTATTATAGCTTCCTCTTATAATCACGGTACAATCATGCTTTTTTTTTAAGGTCTACGTATTATGGGAAAAATCAATAATTGACATTTTATTTTAGTTTTAAAAAATATGAATATGAAAATATAATATATTTTGTGGGAATGACACATGGCAATGGGAGATGGAATGACAAGTGGCGATTAAAGGGGTAACTGGTTGTTGCTTTAATATAATATATGATATGATGGTCAAGGTGACTAGTTTCATTTTGTTTATTGCCACTTATTTGTTTTACATATTCTTTGTTTACATACTCATTTCGTGAAATAAGAAGTTTATTCCAAATACGTTTACTTCGAGACTTAATCATGTTCAAATAATCTATTATTGTAGTATCACACCAATAAGTAGACTATACTGATTGTATAGAATAAAACCCGAATTTTATAATATATTTATTTGAGTTTAGACCTCCAGAAAAGAAGCTTTATTTCAAAGAATCCGAGCTCCATTATAAAAATACTGAACTTTAAAAATTATAATGAAACTCTAAACTAATATATATGAGCTCAATTAGATTTAAATTTTTGACTTTAAAAATTTAAATATAAATAAAAAATTATAAAAGCTCGAAAAAAATACACATAAGTTCAGATAAATTGGTTATAGTTGTACAATGTTCTTGTACAACCAATTGTATAGTAGTATTTGTGGTATGACACAAGAGTCGAGACCAACCAGGCCGTTAATAAACTAATGATCAATTTTTTTTAATTTGGTTCAATAATTTGATATAAGTAGTGTTTGGAATCGTGAAATGCGAAATTAGTTTCATTTGCATGCTTTCAATTGTAGAAATCAAAATGTTCGAATTCAATTTCAAACACTACAAGGAAAACGCGGGAAGCTGACGGAAAAGAACACCCGGCAGATCTATCGGGAAACTGACGGTTACCTGACGGAATTTCCGTCAGTAAGACATATTACTGGCGGAAATTCCGTCAGGACTATCAGAGGTAGGAGGCGCCTAAAATAATGGACTTGGCGCCATAATAATTGAGGCTCTCTGACGGAATTGTCGTCAGTAAAGCTAACTACTGACGGATTATCCTTCAGTATATTAATATTACTGACAGAATTCCGTCAGTTCCGTCCTGTGTGTGATGTCGGTCTAATGCCAACTGGCAGTCACTGTTCTACACTCCTGACGGATTATCCGTCAGTATATTAATATTACTGACGGAATTTTCGCCAGTTCCGTCTTGTGTGTGATGCCAGTCTAATGCCAACTGGCAGTCACTTGTTTAACCATCCTGACGGAACATCCGTCAGTATTAGCACATTCCTGACTGCATTTCCGTCAGGATCCCACTGTTTTTTGGAAAATCCTGACGGAAATTCCATCAGGACTTTTCGTGACTCAAAATCAGACTCGTCTCCTTCCCCGTCCCAATTTCATTTTTCCCCCAAATCAATTACAATAACCCTAAAAAAACCCGACACCCTACACCACACCATCACCACCACCGCACTCCTCCACTTTTGCTACCACCGCACTACAACAAATTGTCACTTGCGCCATGAATTATGCCACGGGAATTTATAACTCGTGCCTAAATTCTGCTTAGCCACGGGAAAAACTTATTCATTATTTTGGAAAAAAATTTATGCCACGGGATAACTTTTCCCGTGGCAAAAAGTCACTTACGCCACGAATTAGGCTACACCCGTGGCAAATAATCATTTTAGCCACGAGCTATGTTACACCCGTGGCGAAATTTTAGTTAGCCACGAAATGTTCCGTGGCAAAAATATTTTTAGCCACGAACTAACAACACCCGTGGCGAGTATCTTTTCCGACTTAAATTAAGATATTTTCATGTTGAGGCAAACCAAAAAATTGCTTGCTTTAAAAATATACAAAATCTGAATGAAATTTAATCAAATATAAATAATATGAAAATACATTTAAATATAAAATTTTGGAAACACTTTTTTAACTTAATTAATATTTTTTATTATTTTATTTACTTTAATAAACAATTTTAAAATTTTATAAACTTATGTGTAAGCAAAGAAAAGTTTATCGTCTAAATTTTTTCATTTTTTAAAAATCACAATTATGCTTTATATGTTTTTCAAAACATTGATAATTTAAGAATTTTGTTTTAATATACTCTATTTGATCCGTTCCAAATGTAACGTAGAGGAAAATGGAGTATTTAAGAAAAAGGTGGAAAAAGTAACGGTAAAGAGGGAAAAAAAATAGGTGGGCTACATAATTGTGGGTTTAATTGTTGGATGGTATGTGGCTATGTAACGACATTTTGTGTAAATATGAAATGGATATAAGGACAACTTGGTAATGTTGTAGGCCAAATTGTTGGGAAATGTGTCCTCAACAATAGTGCGATCACATGATTTAAATATCATTATTAAATCTCATATAAAGAATACGTAAGGGATGATTCAATTATATAGTCGACTGATCAACATTAATCGGTAACGATTGGCTTGCTAGAGTTTGACGTTCGTCGTGGGGACGGTGGTGGTCAGTTGATCCCTTAAGGTCACACCTAAAGGATGATGCCCTTATCTATAAAGTTGATTAATTGTATGACGATGCAAGTTGATCAATTCCTTAAAATTGAACAATTTGATTTGTGAGAGAGAATTAATATCTTATTGTAATGGAATTAAAAAAGATTTATTTTAATAATAAAATGCTTTGTTACTAAAATTATTTATTGTTTGAGAAACAATAGATATAAGAATGAATGGTTAATTATAATTACAAGATATTGTGAATTATAATTACATGACCCATTTTATTTATGTGATCAAGTATCACTAGTCAAATTAGTGGATGTAATTTAATTAATTCATAAAATGATATTTATGTGATAAATATGCACTAAAATTAATTAATAACATGTAGCAAACTACATGTGACATATTGTGTGACAAATGACAAATTGACAAAAATAAAATGGTAGTCCATTTTATAGAAGTGGACTAAATATTGGTGTGGAAATAGTTAGTGGGTGAATTATTTTATGAGATAAAATAATGTAATCATGGCTAACCTACACTAGCTTACACACCTACACTAAGTAGACTTACATGCCTACAATTTGGAGAAGTGAAAAAGCATAAAGCAAGATGCCATCCTTGGCTTTTGTGGTGTTCCAACCGTGCCTCCTCTTCACAAAAGGAGAATATGAGTTCTCTTATATTCATTCATACATTAATACATGCAAGTTCATGCATTATTCATTTTCTCTCTTTTTCTTCATCAAAAACATGAGATTTTGATTGAAATTGTTCATAAAAGATTACTAAAATTATTAATGTAATATATGAGTGTTAGTAATCATTTTTAAGGTAAACTACTAAACTAATATCTAGCTAATATTATTTAGTGGGGATAAGGGATTATCTTGGGTGCAATCAAGAGGAGAGATTCTAAACTTGAATCTTGTTCATCCATCATTGGAAAGCTCAAGAACTAACAAGAAGGAGATCTTGTTGGTGCCCATTTGACCGAAATTTATATGGTGAGAAATTGATTTTCTTATCTCTTCTTATTTAAGTTTGCATGCATAAGATTAGTAATTAATTTTATGACTAAATTAATTAGAACATATATGAATATGTTTAGTAATGAGATTTAGATTTCCAACACAAATAAGGTATGTTACCTTTGGTGTGGATCATTCATTTTAAGTGTTACATTTGGTGTGGATCGGAGGGAGTATAATTTTGTTTATTAAAGTCATGAATTTCTAGTAATTTCTTTTACTTTTTTTAATTAAATCTTTATAATTTTGAATAAAAATCTTAAATGATCGTATTACATTTAAAGACATACCATATCAATTAAATAAATAAGTTATTTACCATCTATCTAAGAGAAATCTAAAATTAATATATTGTCAAACCGTTTCATTCAAAATTATATTTACAAATTTATTTGTAAGATATTTATAGAAAAATTTGAATTTGATATAAAATTCAACTTGTTGAGGAAAAAAAATCGGAAAATGTTTTTAGGAGTAAAAAAGAAACAACAATTAGATTACAAAATTGATTAAATAAAATAAATGCGCTAAGAAATGAAAGTAAAAAAAATGATCTCCCACAAATCAATTAAGAAAAGAACATATTGGAAAAATTATGAATATAAAAATTCAATATGGAAATGTTTTTCATTGAAAATGAGCGCATCATAGGGAAAATATAGAAATAATGATAATTTAAAGTCACATGTGCCAATAATGTGAAATTTTTGAGAAAAGAAACAATAAATCGTAACAAAGGAAAATAAATTTAGAAAAATAAGCGATTCTGTTGCACGACAGTCTTTTTCGTGTTTTCTGGGTAAAAAGTGACTACTTTTGGTTAATAATGACCATTTTGAGGAAAAAAACTTTAATTATAAAAAGTGGTCGTTATTTTACAAAAATATGGTCACATTTTTCATATCGCAGGTACGACGGTCATACTATAGAATTTGCATAGAAAAATAAACAAAAAATCGAGTACAAGAGAAATAAAATAAAAATGTCGATAAACTAAAGAAATAAAAAAATGTTAGGAAAACAAGATTAAATTTACTTTTTGGAGAAAATGGTTTTGCTGACTTCAGCAAAAAAATTACGTCAAAATCATTAGTCGGGAGGTTAACATCGAAATTTGTTTGTTTTGGCCAAAATAATGTTTTTCTCATAAGAATTTGTAAATCATGTTACATTTTTATAATTAAAAAGTACTAAAGGTAATTTTGAAAGAAAAAAATAAATTTAAAAGGATTCAAAGTGATAATTATGTCAACAAAGTTAACTTTCAATTTCGGTAGCACATCAAAAGAACTCTACAGTTAAGCGTGCTCAGGTGAGAGTAGTGTTGGGATGGGTGACCTCCCGGGAAGCCTTTCTGATGCGAACGGATGCATGACTGGTGAAACCAAATAACGTTCAAATGAATCGACTTAACTAGCGAAACAAGTATCTAGATTGTCGAGGTTCCATATACGATAAAATATTCATTGTGAAAAAAATAAATTTATTTTACGTTTTGTTTATTTAATTTTCATATATATTGTTTGCCACGGGAATTATTTTTTTGCCACGAGAATTTTTTTTGGCCACGGGAGTTATTAGCCACGATAGAATCCGTGGCCAAAAATTCAAAAATAGCCACGTTCTTGCTTTTCCCGTGGCTATCTCTTTGCCACGACCACTTGCGTCACGGAAGGTATTACCGTGGCGAAATGACTTAGCCACGGAAATTTAGCACTTGCGCCACGAATTTAGCCGTGGCCCAAGTGCTCATTTTTAGTAGTGCCGACACGCCGCCGCCGCCTTTGATTCAGGTTTGTTTCTTGTTTCCTTCCTCTCTTTTTCTCTCTTCTTTTTCCTTTTCCGTTTCTTTTCTTTATATTTTTCTCCTTTTCTCTTTATTTAGGCCGCCACCGACGTCCGCCCCTGCTGCCTGCCACCGCCGTCCGCCACTGCCGCCACCGCCTCTCCCTCCTTGCTTCACCACCTTCTTTCTCATTCTTCCTTTTTTATTTAATTATAATTAGATAACCTCCTCTTACTAGTTACCTTTTTAAATTACTAATTTTCATTTAAATTATGCTAATGACACTAGGATAGTATCCATTATTGTAGTTGATGTTGTGATTATTGATGTTGCTAGAGTTGATGTTAAAGTTGATGGTGTAATTATGTTATATTAGTTAGTAATGATTGTAATTATGTTAGTAATGTTGGTTTAAAATATATGTAAGTTAAAAATAATTGTAAAACTAATGTCAAATATTTTGGTAGTTAGTAGTAAAATAAAATGTTGAGGTTGATGTTGACCTAGTACCCGTTCAAGAATTACTCATTAGGAGCAATTCTTGAATAGTCCCCGTTTTGGGACTGTCTTTGTACGTTTCAAGTCACTTAGGTAGTGAACATGTACTTGTGTTTTGTTAATAAGGAAAGAATTCGGTGACAATTCATTTAATGTTCTCTGAATGCATATGTGGAGTAACTATTTATTCTACATTGTGTATTTGGAGAACAAAGGGGAATTGCTGCCGAATTTTTTCCTCATTACTAAATCACAAGTGCGTGTTTGCTAGTGACTTGAAACGTACATTAATGGGTTTAGGTTGGAGTGATAAGGACCCAATTCAAAGGAAAAAATATTACTTGTTAACAATAGTTATATATTGGTGATAATGTTTTTTTGTCTTATTCTTGATTGTCATTATTGTTGTTAAGTTATTTTTTTAATGATATATATATATATATATATATATATATATATATATATATATATACTAGTTTTCAACCCGTGCAAAATTGCACTGGTATATTTTTATGAAGATTGTCGTAAATAATTAATATTTAAAATATACAAAATATTATTTCTCTTATAATGATAATATGTTAAATCAGTATTAAAACATGGTATATAGTATATTAAATGCAATGTATATAAAAAAATATACATGTCATATAGAAAAATTATATCTGACTAAGTATATGTATGAGATAATCGCTTATTTTTTATTTTTTTAAAAAAGGAAATTCTAGTATGTTCTTTAATTTCTTACTCCACTTACGGTTAATTTAAACTTTAATTTAGTATTTAGTACGTATTTTTGTAACAATATTGATTGTATCCGTTGATATATTTTTTCGTATTTTATTTTAGTGATTATTGTAATTTATAATTGTAGTAAATTTGGGTTAAATTTTTAACAGTTGGTGCAATATATTATTGTTCCGGGTGTAATTCCAGAGCAAATATTCGTTACCACCCGTTGCTTGTAGAATAATGTCTTGAGTTGAATCCTTCTTGTCTCTATCGTTCCTCTCGGCCTCTCCTGCAACAATGAACGAACTGAGGGCTTGGCTTTGTGCCAAGCGTACTCACTCCGACGCTCAAGTCAGTAACTTAGGGGATAAGTTATTCCTTGGCTAAATGTATATTGTAGAGAGAGAGGGAAGATTATACCAGATGAATAGTGTTTCTTAGGTTAGATTGTGGATCCTTTCCTCAATGAAGGTTGAGGAGTATTTATAGACTTTCACCTTTTGTCACGTAGTGGCCAACTGGCCAAGTGGCTAGCAGGTGGAAAGACTGATCTACCCCTCGGCCGAGGGACCTATGGCAGGCCGGCGGGCCCTGTTGACTCACCGTCGAGGGGTCTTGGATGTGAGTACGCGGGTATGTGCCCCGACTGGCAAGTTGCCATGCCGAGACCAGTGACAGTGCCGATGGGTCGCATCGGCTAGGGCCGCCTAAGCCGTTGACTTGTTTGTGGATATCTTTGACCTTGCTCAATATGTTGACTTGGTCACGGTGCGAGAATATGCCCCATCAATTTGCCCCCAGCGTAGTCTATGCCGTGGTATGGGCTCCGATGTACGTTTGAGCGTATATTCTGCGCAAGTAATTTGTAAAAATTTCGATCGGCTTCTTCAAGGCGGCTTCTTTTACCTCGGCCTGGTCTTTTCTTAGGCCGTACCATATCCCCCCTCCGCATGGATGCGTAAAGGGCATCCGATGTGGAAAAGAAAGTGACGCTGGCCGAGACCAGGGTTGAGAGTGCCGGTTGTTTTTGATTGCCCCCGGCCGGCGCTACTTAGTTTGGTTGATCATGTGGCCGGCGGAGAACAGATGCTTGGGAATTTGTTGAGGAAGGTGAATAGGCGGAGAGATACGAATGGGCGTGTTGAAGACGTTTGGTCACCGTTGCATTGATTGACGTTCGATCGTTGCAACGATTGACATCCCGTGGTTGCATGTCCGACACGTGTCCGCACGCTGATTGGTTGACGCTTCATGGGCTGTTCTTCTCGATTGGTCTTTCTTCATGGGCTTTTCCCTATAAATAGGGCGATTATCCCGTGAAATTGGTCACCAATTTCATTCTCCAAAATTTTCTGCTCTCTAAACTTTCAAAGGCTTCTTTGTCTTCTATTTCTCGAGTTGTTACTCCGTGAGTGTTTTTCTTCAAGGTAAACAAACAAACTTTCCAATTTCTTAACTCGTAAGTTATTATTGTAAACATGTCTTCCGCGATGCCGGGCCTAGCAAACCGACGCGGGGGGGGGGGGGTCCCCGTCGCGTCTTGATGAGGAGGAGAAATTGGACGCCCTCCCGATAAGGCACAGGGGGCCCTAGGTCTCCTTCTCCCGAAGTCGATCCTCGAATTTTGGAGGAATGGGAGGATGACTCGATGTTGATGACGACGCGAGACGATTTTGGTGATGATGTCAAGAGGCTCATCCCAAAGAGGTGAGGCGATGCGTTATGGATCACGGTGACGTCTGCAAGGTACGCGTTGACCGAGCTTGGACCCATAAGTTGGCGATTGTTCGGTGAGAAATTTTTCGAGGGTCATTTCTTCTTTGGCAGGGGGATACAAGATTGTTATCCCTGAGGAGGGCCAGGCCGTCTGTTGCCCTCCGCCGGGCCTTACCGGCGTATACATGCGACACTTGGAGTACGGGCTCCGGTTTCCGCTGAATGAGTACGTCATGGCCATCATTAAAGCTATGAACGTCGCCGTGGCCCAACTGCATCCGTTGGCCATGAGGACGATAGTCGGCTTTGTGTGGCTTTGTCTCTTCAAGGGGAGGCCCCGACGGTAAATTTATTCCGCCGCTTCATTATCTCCACCGTCAATCTCTGCGGCCGCGTCGGTTGGTACAGTGTGCACACGGAGAAAGGTTATGTCTCTGTTGACAAACTTACTTCTTGCAAAGACTGGAGAGATCGGTGGGTGTATGTTAAGGTGCCGGATGACTATCCGCTGCCCCTCTCCTTTCAAAGACCAAGTGAATTTGCGGTGTGAGACTAAGGCGGAGCATGACGGATGGGTCGGTCACCGAAGAAGCTCAAGATGGATGCCGCAAGGTCCTTCTTAAAGAGGATGAGAAGGCGCGATGAGGCTTTTTGAGGCGGACAAGGGTGGGGTGCCGAAAAAATGGATTCCCCCAACGCAGATCATTCTTCAGGATGAGCCGCTCTGCCATGTCGGCCTCATACCGGCCCTAGCACAGGGTGAGTGGGGTCGGTATGAGGCCCATCACCGCTCTTAATGTTCCTGTTTTTCGAACTCCGATTTATTTCTTCTACTTAATTCTTGCTTTTATTTCTTTCGCAGACCACTTTGGACGGGATTTGTCTGAGGATATCCTCCGGAGAATGGGGCTGCACAAACACAAAACCGTTGCTAACTTGCATCCCAAGGCTCTGACCCATGACCGTAGGACGTCGCCGAATGATCTTATGGACCAGCGGCTGAAAAGCTTGAATGCGGTGGAGGCCCAGGCGAAGGTTGTTAGTAACATGCCGCGCCATACGCGAAAAACAAAACCTTCGGCGGTGATGGCATCGACATCGGTTCCGCCTTCCATCCCCCCTGTTCAGAAGGAGACGGTGGAGATCGTTTACATCTCCAATGGGGATGACTCCGATGAGGAGGAGGGGTCTCCCCTTGTCCGTAAAAGAAAGCAGATAGCCTTTACCGCCGCCGCCGTTGCCTGCTGGCGACGAGGAATGCGCCCTTCGGCCAAGAAGGCCAAGCACGGTATTGATCTATCCTGTGGCTCAGACTTAGCCGGTTCATTAGGCGCTGCCGGTGACAGGCTTTCCGGCATGTCTATGTATGTTGATACTGATGCTTACTTTAAATTTTGTAGATCAGCCGCTGTCGGCCGCCGCTCTTGTCGAGCAGCAAGTGGAGGAGAAACCCGCGCAGGCTGGTGATCATGACGTCGCCATCGACTCTTCATCCCAGAAGGTTTCCCTTTCCCGGCCGCAGGCTGGTGATCATAACGTCGCCAGTGACTCTTCATCCCAGAAGGTTTCCCCCTCACAGCTTGTAGCGGAAAGCGCGAGGTTGATCAAGAGATCGGCGAGGTGGAACGAGCCGACCGGTGCTCGTATCATGGAGCGAGAGAAGGCCGTGGCTCGGTCCGCTTTGAGCTTAATGCCACTAAGAAGGTGGCCGCGAAGGCGAAGCTGGATCTTCTCAATGAGCAGAGGCTTAGGGGGGAGGCCGAGAAGGCGCTCTTGGCTGAGAGAAAGCTCAGGGAGGACGCTGAAAAGGAGGTCCTTGCTGAGAGAGCCAAGGCCGAGACTGCTGCGGCCGAAATTGAAAAGCTGCTGGCGAAGTGTAATCTTGTTCAGAGGCACGCCGACCTCTATTTCCAGCAGAGGAATGAATTCAGGGAACGGTTTCAGATCCAGGGGAAAGTGATTCGGAGCAAGGAGGCCATCATCAGGCAAAAGGAGGACGACATTGAGATGCTCCAAACCAAAATGCTCCCTGACCTGTGCTCCGAATTCCGGGATCTGGCCGAAGACGCTGCCAGGGAAGTAATTGAGGAGCTTTTCCCTCTTGAAGGTTCCTTTCCGTGGAGCAAATTCGACGAGCTATTTGACGACAAGCTCGAAGCTAAGGAGAAGGCCGTGGAGGAGAAGGCCAAGGAGGCGGTGCGGGTGAAGATAGAGCAGAGGCGGCCGAGGAGGCGCAGCTCTTCTTTGAGAAGGCTAAGGCGGCCAAGGAGGAAGCCGAGAGGGCAAGGGCAGCTGAGGAGGCCGAGGCTAAAGCTGAGGCTGCTGAAGCTGAGGCTGCTAGGGAAGCTGCCGGGTTGCCCCTTGAGGAAGGTGCTGCTACCGCTGCTGATGGCGAGCAGCAACAGACATAGGGAGATGATATCTGTACCCTTTTGCCTTTGTCTTTGCATTTTGTGCAACTTTGGTAGGTTGTCTTTTGGCTGACCCTTATGGGGACGGCCGTCGTTTGTATTTCTTGTAATTTGTTGAACATATTTAATAAGAGCTCGTTTCTTCTGCCTCCGACTTGGCCGAGGTCTTTGCCTCATTCCTTTTCTGAGTTTTTTTTATTAATTGGGCGTCTCCTTTGTTTCCGCCTTGGCTTGACCGAGGAAGTCTAGAGTGCGTTCCTCAACTGTGTAATGCTTCTAAGGCGTTTTGATTGCTTTGCGAGTATCAACTGCGCTGGTCGTGATTGCCGCTCTTGTCGGTGTGACAGTGTGAGCCAGCATCTACTTCTTGTTATTGACTGCCGTGGCGTCTACCACTTGGAGTGACTGCGACGGCGTCAAACCTCTTGGGGTGACTACCGTGGCGTTTACTACTTGGGGTGACTGCGACGGCGCCCACTTCTTGATGAAGACTGCCGTGACGTCTACCACTTGGAGTGACTGCGACGGCGTCAAACCTCTTGGGGTGACTGCCGTGGCGTCTACTACTTGGGGTGACTGCGACGACGCCTATTTCTTCGTGGAGACTGCCGTGGCGTCTACCACTTGGAGTGACTGCGATGGCGTCAAACCTCTTGGGGTGACTGCCGTGGCGTCTACTACTTGGGGTGACTGCGACGGCGCCTATTTCCTCGTGGAGACTGCCGTGGCGTCTACCACTTGGAGTGACTGCGACGGCGTCAAACCTTTTGGGGTGACTGCCGTGGCGTCTACTACTTGGGGTGACTGCGACGGCGTCTATTTCTTCGCGGAGACTGCCGCTCTTGTCGGTATGACAGTGTGAGCCGACATCTCGCTATCGACAAAGGCTACCGCTCTTGTCGGTATGACAGTGTGAGCCGGCGTCACATCGATAAAGACCGCCGCTCTTGTCGGTATGACAAAGTGTGAGCCGGCGTCTCACGTTTCCTAGTGACTAGGGGAAAATGAACATTTTGATGGAAGACTTGGACGATTTTTCATTAGGTAAAAACATGCGTCGGGGTGCCCACAACTGTTTTGGACACCTCCGCCGCTACATAGAGTATTCCCGAGATTACCAGCGTCCTAGTGGCCTATCAAAGGCACACCGTCCTAGTCAGCCGCTAGTTACATCCATGAGGTCGCCCTCCTGTTGTAAGGATAGACTTTTCCCTTTCTCTGATTTCTTTGCTACTTTGAGGGATTGCATGTTGCATCCTCTCGCGCTATCCGGACGTTGACCACCTCGTCATTCTCGTCTTTGGAGACGAGCTTATGCGCTTCCCCCCGGTCCGAGACATACATCAGTGTTAGGGCCCGGATGGACATCACCGCGTCAGCCTCGCTCAGGGTGACCCGGCCTATGAGTACGTTGTAGGCAGACGAGCCGTCGATGACCACGAACTCGGCTAGGACATTTTTAGCCGCATTCTTTTCGCCGAACGTCACCGGAGTCCGATTGATCCCGGTGGTACCAGCCGGCCCCAGAGAAGCCGTATAGTGGGTTGGTGCAGGGGCTCAAGTCCTTGACTTTCAGGCCGAGGCCGAGGAAGCACTCCCGAACATGATGTTCGTGTACGCGCCCGTGTCAATCGTGCACCTCTTGACCAGGTGGTTGGATATGTCCAAATTGACTACAAGTGGGTCGCTGTGAGGAGCGATGACTCCTTCGTAGTCCTTCCTTCCAATGGTTATATCGGGGATGTTGGAAGCAGGGATCGCTGTGTTGGGCACAAAGTTGATGGCCTGATATAGCTCGTTCAGGTGCCGTTTGTGCCCATGAGCGGACCCTCCATTCTCGTTGCCCCCGATGACAACATGGATCACTCCTATCCGTTCGAAGACGGATTTCTTACCTAAACTGTCGGCGTCGGTCTTTTGGCCTTTGGCAACGTACTTGCCGAGGCTCCCCTTCCGGATCAGCTCTTCAATGGCATTCTTCAGATGCCGGCAGTCGTTGGTCAAATGGCCGGTGTGGCCGTGGTACTCACAGTACTGGCTCGTGTCACCGTCACTTTTTGGCTTGGGGGGTCTCTCCCACTTCGCCCTCGTTTTGCTCAGGGCGAAGACCTCGGCGGCTGATACGACGAGAGGGGTTTTATCACTATATCGCCTCTGGTGGTACGTTCCCGAACTCCACCCGGCGCCTGTCGAGTCCTGTTTCCTGACAGGTTTGTCAGACCGTGACCTATTATTCTCACGGCGTCTGTCATCGGACCGTGACCCGTTGCTGTCACGGCGTCTTTCATCCGGGTTGTCCTCCCGCGCTCTTCTTCTTCTCGAGTGCTCGGCCTCGCTGGGGCCTACCCAAGTCTTGTGATAGTCTTCTACCTTGATGGCCTGGTCGGCCATCCTCCCGGCGGCATCCAAGCTCGGCCTCCGCACTTGATGAGCTCGTTTTTAAGTCTCCCCTTGGGAGGCCCTTCATCGCCGCAAGGCCGCCGCCGGGATTAATTTCTCGAATCTGCTGGACCTTTCCATCGAACCTCTTCACATAGCTTCGTAGAGACTCGCCCCCCTCCTGTTTGATAGTTAGGAGGTCCGATGTCTCCACGGCCCTTCTCTTGTTGCAAGAGTATTGGGCTAGAAAGGCGTCTCTTAGGTCGGCGTAATAGTATACCGAGCCGTCGGGAAGCCCTTTGTACCAACTTTGAGCTATCCCATGCAAAGTTGTTGGGAAAACTCGGCACCAGACCTCATCGGGCTGCTCCCATACCGACATGTAAGACTCGAAAGCCTCAGCGTGGTCGGCTGGATCACTATCTCCTTTGTATGATAGAGGTGGCAACTTGAGCTTAGTCGGCACTGGACTTCTAGGACGTAGGCGTTGAGGGGTGTCGACCACGTGTCGAACGACACGCGGCGATCGGCTCCTCGCATTCCTAATCCGGCTCCTCTCCTCGTAGCGGGAAGGACTCCTTCTTCGACTCGGACTTCTTCTCCAACTCGTTGAGTCGGACTCCTCCGGCTCCTTTGGGGTAAGCCTCGTTCGTCTTTGCGGGGACGCTGTCCTCCCATGAGCGCGGGAAGGACTTAGGTCTACCACGCCCACTTTGGGCTCCCCCGGCGACTTGACTGGGTCAGCTTCTCCTAGTGCTCCGTTCAAATTTCTCGGAGTCACATTTTGGGCCCTGGTCTCCTGGACGGTTTCCGCCGCTCTTGCCGGCGTGACAGTGTGAGCAGGCGTATTACTAATTAGGTCCAGGACCATTTTCAGTTTTGCTATGTCAACCACATGTCCCATGATGGTGACCTGGTTGGCTGGCAGCGGCGTGTCCGGTATTATTGGCATCCCGAACTCCGGTTGGATTACTCCGCCGGTGGAGGGCTGCGCGACTCCAGAACTGTTGAAGGTATCATCTTGGTAGAATGGGGTTTCGTCGGTCACGACTGCGTCTTGTTGTTTCGACATCTTCTTAGCTTTTTGGGTGGATTTTTGTTTTGTTTATTTTTTTGTTTTGGGAATGAATGTGACTAGCTTCTAGTGTCTTTTTCCCACAGACGGCGCCAATTGTTCCGGGTGTAATTCCAGAGCAAATATTCGTTACCACCCGTTGCTTGTAGAATAATGTCTTGAGTTGAATCCTTCTTGTCTCTATCGTTCCTCTCGGCCTCTCCTGCAACAATGAACGAACTGAGGGCTTGGCTTTGTGCCAAGCGTACCCACTCCGACGCTCAAGTCAGTAACTTAGGGGATAAGTTATTCCTTGGCTAAATGTATATTGTAGAGAGAGAGGGAAGATTATACTAGATGAATAGTGTTTCTTAGGTTAGATTGTGGATCCTTTCCTCAATGAAGGTTGAGGAGTATTTATAGACTTTCACCTTTTGTCACGTAGTGGCCAACTGGCCAAGTGGCTAGCGGTGGAAAGATCGATCTACCCCTCGGCCGAGGGACCTATGGCAGGCCGGGCGGGCCTGTTGACTCACCGCCGAGGGGTCTTGGATGTGAGTACGCGGGTATGTGCCCCGGGCGGCAAGTTGCCATGCCGAGACCAGTCGACAGCCGATGGGTCGATCGGCTAGGGTCCGCCTAAGCCGTTGACTTGCTGTGGATATCTTTGACCTTGCTCAATATGTTGACTTGGTCAGCGGTGCAGAATATGCCCCATCAATTATAATTTATTAGTAAAAAAGTTTTGGCTGAATTATTTAGTTTTAAATTATTTATTATTCGCTAATAATTACATGTAGAAACATAAACGTAAACATTTACCTCTAAAACTTAAATATAGAGGTTTTTCAGCAATTAATTCCAGATTTTTTTTCGGTGGGTCCCACATTTCTTTAAAAATAAAAATAAAAATATGTATCTGATGAGGTGGGTTAAGGAGAATGCTTGAAATATTTTTGGTTATATATATATATAGAATTAGGATCACATGAGTCCACCCTATCTTTTTGAGTCCGTGAGTCCATGATACAATATCATACTTTATATTAAACAATATCACAGCTTATATTTAAAAAAAAAAAAAAATCGAAAAAAAAATTTGAAAAAAAAAATTTGAAAAAAAAGTCGTGATATTGTTTTGTAATACAATATCACACGTTATACTAAACAATATCACAACTTACATATTAAAAAAAAAAACAAAAAAAAAAAAAAACTTCTTCGAAAAAAAAAATTTGAAAAAAAAAAAATTCGTGATATTGTTTTGTAATACAATATCACACGTTATACTAAACAATATCACATCTTAAAAAAAAAAAAAACTTTTTCGAAAAAAAATGAAAAAAAAAATCGTGATATTGTTTTGTAATACAATATCACACGTTATACTAAACAATATCACAGCTTAAAAAAAAAAAAAAAAAAAAAAAAAAAAAAAAACTTTTTCGGAAAAAAAATTGAAAAAAAAATTCGAAAAAAAAAAATTTCCGAAAAAAAAAATCGAAAAAAAAAATTTCGAAAAAAAATTTGAAAATAAAAATTCGTGATATTGTTTTGTATAGTGCGTGATATTGTTTTATGGACTCATGGACTCAAATATATAGATGGACTCACCGGATCTTGCCTATATATATATATATATATATATATATATATATTTGGGATCCTGTGAGAACCACTAAGATAATGAGAATTGTGAGAACCACTTATAACCCTTAGATCTTTAGAAAATAAAAGGCTGAGATTAAGTCACTAAACAATTAGAAAATTGTCAAAATTAAACCATACTCCCAAACCCTCCATCTCCCGTCATTTTACACAATCTCTTTTCTCACTCCTATTTCTTTCTCTCTCTTCTATCTTAATCGCCATCGTGTTTCTCCTTGACCTCGGCATTCATCTACAACGATTGATTGAATCCAATCTTGTTTCCTTCTTTTGTTTGCTTTGATTTTATCCTGTTTCTCTTGTTTTTCCTTAAAAATTTTGGTAATTTCTCAATTTAACCTTTTTTTTTCTTGTTCTTCAATCTTAATAATTTTTTATGATTCGACTTAGTTGATTAGAGTTGTGTTCCTGATTTCTTCTATTTTTTTCGTTTAGTTCCTTATTAATCTATTCAATTTAATTTGTTAATCATTTATCTATCATTATAATCTCATGTTCTATGGTGATGATGTATAATGTTAGTGTACTTGCGACAACGAAGATGAATGATTACCAAGATTACAATGATAGATGAATGATTATAAGCTTCTTGGTTGTATTGTTGTTAGAAGGTATTATTGCCTTTTGTAGATATTATTCTTTATATTTTCAAATTTAGATTGATTGATTGTTTAATAGATGTTGTTATTGGAATATGTTGAATGTCATTGACTGTCTCAGTTACTAAAGTATCGTTGAAATTGAAATGTGTGTTGCTTGATTGTTGGATGTTTAGAAGAATGGTTTTTGCCAACTGATTCATGTCACAAGTTGTTAACTTTAGCGAGGAATATATCCAGCTGTATTCTCACTGTAGAAAAATGTTGTTTGCTATTCAAACTTGATTTATTTTGTCTGTGAAATGCTACTAGTATATGACGGTTCAAAACTATAAGTAGTCACAAAGCTAGCACTTAACAAGTAGAAAATCTCTCTTTCAACAGTAATGTTTGTTGGTAATTTGTCAAAGTAGTACTTGGCCTTATTGTTCTGATGATCTAGAAAGTACGTCAAAGGCAAGTTGGAAAATTTGATAGGTTTTCTAATTGATGGCCTTGCGAAATGTTCGTAATGTGATATAAAATGGACTAAATAAAAAATGGTAATATATGCGGTAAATTGCGTGTACCTCTTTGTGCTATCCTTTCCCCTATTTAATTTTTTTTTACAAAAAACAATATGACATTATAGTCTTATCATATCTTTCATATCATTCTAGCCTTTTATTAGTTTTATACAATTGTAGGTTTAGTTGCTTTATTTAGAATATCTTGAGATAAAACTAACTTGTCGAGTACTCGACACTACATATGTTGAGATTGTAGGCCTAGTAGCATCATAGGGGAAAAAGTTTACTTAAGGATACCATTCCCTTACTTTAAACCCATCTCCTAAAAAGGGTACACTTTGCCCTTATTATGGAGTCTTTTTGTCTTTAGGTGCATGATAAGAAGTTGTATGTGCATTAAAAAGCTCTTTAGGTACATAAGTTAATTCTAATTTCACCCAACCCCTCGGAAGGTTAAGGGTGTCATTTTGTCCAATCGTCTTTCAAATAACTTCTTGAGAAAATGGTTTATGGTAGGCTGTTGGGTTAGCTAAACCTACCCTAAACCCTTTTTCGGCTTACTTAGGGACAATATTCACCCTAATTTAAACCTGTTCCCAATCATAAGGAAAGGGTTTAAGGTTTGATTAGGCGGCCACAGAGCCGCCTAATTCAACACTGAACCCTTTCCTATCCTAAATTGTAGGATACCCATCTCCCTTGTTTGATCTCATTCCCCTCGGAAAAGGTTCACTCTGCCCCTCTAAAGTGTCTTTTGATCTTAAGGCCGTTTGAATGACTTTTCCGAAAAATAGTTTAGGGTAATATGGGGTTGGCTAATCCTACCCTAAATTCTTTTTCGACCTACTTATGGACATACTATTTCCCCAAATTTAAACCCTTTCCCGTTCTCAAAGAATGGCAAGAGGTCTGGGTGGAATACCTTATCAAGGCATGAGGTAACCTTGTAGATGCATGAAAACGCAATATATGTGCATTAAACAACCTTGTACATGCATGAAATATGTAAAACCCTTTCCCGTCCTAAATTTTAGGATACTTGTCCCCCATGTTTGATCTCATTCCCCTCAGAAAGGGTTCACTCTGCCCCACTGGGTGTCTTTTGGTCTTGAGGCTGTTTGAATGACTTTTCCGGAATAGTGAAAAAGAAAATGGTCCTACTTAAGGACACTATTTCCCCGAGTTTTAATTTAAACCCGTTTCGATAATAAGGGAAAGGGAGCGGTGCCGTCTAATCCAACCCTAAATCCTTTCCCGTCCTAAATTTAGGATACTCCCCCCTCCCCCGTTATAACATATTCCCCTTCCTCTTTCTAGTTTTAGTTTAGTTTTGTCTTTCTGTTTTTTTTTTTGTCTATACGTGCATGATAAGAAGTTGTATGTGCATTAAAAAGGTCTTTGGTTACATAAGTTATTTCTAATTTTAGTTTGTCCTCTTTAGGTTGTCTTTTTGTTTGGAGGACGTTTAGTTCCGATAAGTCTAACATATAATGGTGTTGTAGGTGCATGAAAGTTTGGTACGTAAGTATGTGTTGAAGACTATCCTCTTAAAAGTATTTTTCTTAAACTTTGTTTGCATGTGTATACTTATTATTTTTATGTGCATGATTAGACCATGTATGTGCATGAAAAAGTTCTCCAGTTGCATCGATTAGTTTGTTGTTATATTTACCAGATTTACCATTATTTGTTGAATATTATTGCTCTACTTTGGTTTTATACTCCATTTTGTTGTTGATTGATTGGTTCGTTGCATATTATTGTTCTTCTTTGAAGGCTGATAATTTGTGTACTTTTTCTCTAAAAATAAACCGTGATTGTTGTGCTATTTGTTTCAAGACCTTCCTAAAATATGAGATAATTGTTGTTAACTTATGGCTTTTAATTGATATCTCTATCAATTTTAGGTGTTTAATGTTGAGATTTGTGTTTTGGATATATATATCGGGTGTTGGTGTTTGACTCCTTTAAATTCTTTAATATGTTATGATCTATCTCTATGGAGCAATTTTGTTTTGTATACCCCTTCATTTCATCTTTGTTTAGGGTGTATTTTAAAGGCTATTAGCTCAATGGTAGAGCAAAGTGCAAATTTTGCATAAAGATATGGGTTCGAAGCCCATATAGCCTACTAATAACAAATCTCTTGATTGAAACTTGTCGAGATGCAAGTGATCCAATACAGCTAAGACTAAACAAGCTATATAGACTTACATGTACAGTAAGAATGTCAAGGAGGAAATGTAATAGCTTTGTAGTGATCAGAAATTTAAAGACTAGCTTATGCATATAAACTATGACCATACATTCCGGTCTTTAGCGATCTCAACGTAAAAGAAACACAAAAACACTGGTATTTCCTAGCCAAATACCCAATGTGGGAATTGAACCCACATCTTGTGCATTGCACAATGCTCTACCATTTGAGCTAATTGGCTTTCGAAATAAGTAAAATGTAAGTATTCTTAATTTAGAAACGGTAATGAGTAGATCAAAGATAATATAAACTGATAAATCCGCCATATGAGCCTCTGGATGCTCTTCAATTTCACTACCTAAAAAGATGCAGCAAAAAAAAAATAATATAAATGGTAGCTGGAAGCAAATATTGCACTATTATTAGTTATTGTGGATGCATGATCTAGTAGACTGGCAAAATGACTCGACCTGTACCTGAACCGATTAACCCATATATGATATGAACCTAAATTGTGACAACTCAACCCAGACTTTTCCTTCCTTACAAATCACACACCTCGAAATTACCCAATAATAATTCACTCGAAACATACAAGAACCCAAAATCACTCGACTGAAATCGAAATGACCAACTTGTACGCAACCTTAATGATGCGCTTTCAAGGTATATGTTGAAGCATATCAAGTTTCAGGACAATTAAAACAGATATTTTGTGCACTTTGCTTATCTTTACGCTAAAAATTGTACAACAGTATAGTTGATCACGTCATATACCTTAACCTGATCCTGAATGGTTTCCTTTTCCCATCGACTCCTGAAACTTTGCTCTTATAGCAGCATTAGCTATCACTATAGGCCTTGTTGCTTCATATTCTTTTATTTCTCTTAAGATTTGTTTCTCCTCATTCAAAGGCACACTTTCATGTTGTATATGATACTCCAAACTTCGTATCTGCATTAGAGTACATCCAACCTTACTCAACACCTCCAAAATATATTAATGCACATACCATTTCAAAAATATTTGAATATAGCTCACAATTAATATGACAACTCCTTTCTCCTGCCCTGGGCCAAGCATGTCATCCAAAGCATCTTGCAGTGGCTTCATTTCCTTCCTTTTCTAGTCTACAAATTCATGGTATTGTGATCTCTCCTCTTCTAAGGACGACAATATCGAATGTAATTCTCTTTTATCTGCCCTCAAGCAACAGAGTGCAACACCTGAGTGAATTCCTAATGATGCACAATTCACAATAACAAAAGTTACTAAATAGAATAGGCCTTATATACCCCTGAAAAAAATGATAACAATTCAACCACTTTCAGTCACAAATACGCCACCATGTGACATGAACCTTTCTATATATACTTGGACATAATTACGGATAAAACTCGGCTTGACATGTATGATATGTCCACAGTTTCACACTTTGCAAGCTAGTAGGTCACTTAAGTTTCTAAATTTTATATAGCCATAGCCTTATGCACGTAGAAATATACTTAGGTATTCGACTTATATGATCTATTCTCTTCACACTAAGCGAGTATTATGCACGTAGAAATAAACCTAGGTGCATAGAAATATTCAGTAGATACACGAAAATAACCGATACATACACAAAAAAATTAGCATTAATAACATTAACAAAGGAAATAAGGTTGTGCATTCCTTAAAGTCAGGTGTGCTACATATTTATGAAAAATTAAACAAACTTACTATAACGTTTATACATTTCATTTGCCATGAAGCGATCATCCCTGGTAGCCTCTTGACTCCGCCAGGGGGTATAGTCAATACAATTGACTATAATTTGGAATATGTGATCTGCACACAATACTTCATGGATTTACTTATTAGAGTGTCGTTGATTTTCTCTGAGAATGAATTGAGCTATTAACAATGTTGGGTAAATGAGCTAATAATAGAAGTAGTCCCATATTTGAGTTTGAATAAATACCAGTAATAATAAAGCAGGAGTAATATGTGTATTAAGTTATTAACTACTCAACATAATACTCACCATTCTTAGTAACTGATATAACAACATCAAGTGCACATAAATTCCAAATATACCAACAAATCAAAGAAGAAAACAAAGAGACAATAATTTACATAGCCTCTTCGAAGTCTAATACTACTAGATTCCTTTTGCAAACAAACGTCTCTCAATGCGCATCGCTTTTTCATCCAGCAACACGAAACAAACCCAGTATATTTATGCACGATGAATAACGTTTTTGCATCAGAATAAAGCATGATTCCAAATTGTTATTGGTGTTGGTCAGCCAATAAACTATCAATTGAAAAAAAAAGAATGACAAAAGCAAAAAAATATTTCCCAAGAGAAAGCATATGAACACAAATGAACCATTAATCTCAAGCGGCCGAAATTATGAAAAAAAGAGGACAAATAATTACAAACGATGAAACAAAAAAGCCTAATATATTGTTATTCCAATCAAACTAACTTACTCGATATATATTTCAAATCAAAGTAATTCTAGATTGTACGGTTTATGAACCCTAATTAATTGCTATTCTAGTCAAATTCATTCAACGATGCATCTATTTAGGTTAAAATCGAATCAATCACAGAATTTTTACTCAAAATCATTGTGCTATTGTTATAACACGGAAATTATATATTCTAATTACAAAATTGAATAAATTTAAACATAAAACTTACCTTTGTCAATGGTGGTGAAGGAGGAGTATGACAGTGGTTGATGACAATGAAGAAGGAGAAACACGGTGGTCGGCGACGGATAAGCTGGAGAAATGTGGTGATCGAATAAGGAGTGAGAGAGGGAGAAGAGAGAAAAGTGTGTGGTTTGTAATGATGGAGAGCGTCCTAAGTTTTGTATGTTCCCGACAAATCTAAATCATTCGAATTTTATCTGATCCAACGGTCCTTATATGTTTTAGAGGTTCTCATGGTTCTCATCATACTAGTGGTTCTCACCGGATCCCGACCCTATATATATATATATATATATATATATATATATATATAGAGAAGAGATCAACTAAGGTCCACATTTATTTTGAGTCCATAAGTTCTATTATGAGCCATTGGATGGAGGGAAATGGAGGGATGAGATCAACCCCAAAAAGTGTGTTTATAAAGCTAATCTCACCATCTCTCTCCTCCTTCACTAATCCACTCTAATTAATCACTAATTTACTTTATATTTCTTTTCCACTCATCCATTTCTCTTTCATCTTACACATTTCATTTCTCTCTTCTCTCAAACTCTAAAAAAAAAACCCAAATAAATAAAAAAAACCCAAAAATCCAAATAAAAAAAAAACCCAAAAAATCCAAATAAATCAAAAAACTCAAATAAATCATTCATTCCTCTCTTCCTCATTCACCACCACCCACCACCACCCCACCCGACACCAAATAACCACCCACCACCCCCGCCGCCGCCACCCCACCGCCGCTGACTTTTTTTTTTTTTTTTTTTTTTTTTTTTTCAACTCGTTTTTTTTTTTTTTTTTTTTTTTCGTTTTGTATTAATTTGTATGTTTTTAGTTGTTTTTTCCATTTATTATTTTTTTTGTCTTTTATTTTATTTTAGTTGTCTTTTATTTTGTTAGTTATCATTTTTTAGTCATTTTCTTAAATCTCTTCTTGTTATACTTTTTTTTTTAAGATTTCGTGTTTTAAATCTCGTTTTTTTTTTGTGAGATACTTTTTTTTCATAATTGTATAACTTTAGTCCATTTTTGTATAACTCTAGTCCTTCATATGTATAACTTTAGTCCATATTTGTAAAACTTTAGTCCAAAATTGTATAACTTTAGTCATATAATGTATAACTCTATGCATATGATGTATAACTCTAGGCATATAATGTATAACTCTAGGCATTTAATGTAAAACTTTAGTCCAAAATTGTATAACTTTAGTCATATAATGTATAACTCTATGCATATGATGTATAACTCTAGGCATATAATGTATAACTCTAGGCATTTAATGTATAACTCTAGTCACAGTATTTATAATTCTAGTCAAAAGATTTAAAACTCTAGTCACAATCTGTATAACTCTAGACATACAATGTATAACTCTAGGCATTTGATGTATAACTCTAGTCAAAAAAAAAAATTAACAACAAAAAAACAAAAAAAATAATATGAAAAATCTAAAACAAATCTAAAAATCTAAGGTCCATTATATATTTGAGTCCATATTTTTGTATAACTTTAGTCCATAGTTGTATAACTTTAGTCCATTTTTGTATAACTCTAGTCCTTCATATGTATAACTTTAGTCCATATTTGTAAAACTTTAGTCCAAAATTGTATAACTTTAGTCATATAATGTATAACTCTATGCATATGATGTATAACTCTAGGCATATAATGTATAACTCTAGGCATTTAATGTATAACTCTAGTCACAGTAGTCCAAAATTGTATAACTTTAATCCATAAGAGTATAACTTCAGTCATAAAATGTATAACTCTAGTCATACAATGTATAACTCTAGTCACAGTTTGTATAACTCTAGTCATACAATGTATAACTCTAGTCACTTTGGTTCATTTTTGTATAACTTTAGTCCAATTTTTGTATAACTTTAGTCCATAGTTGTATAACTTTAGTCCATAATTGTCCATAATTGTATAACTTTAGTCCATTTTTGTATAACTCTAGTCCTTCATATGTATAACTTTAGTCCATACTTGTAAAACTTTAGTCCAAAATTGTAGAACTTTAGTCCAAAGTTGTATAACTTTGGTGCATTTTTGTATAACTTTAGTCCATTTTTGTATAACTCTAGTCCTTCATATGTATAACTTTAGTCCATATTTGTAAAACTTTAGTCCAAAATTGTATAACTTTAGTCCAAAGTTGTATAACTTTAGTCCAAAGATGTAAAACTCTAGTCACAATCTGTAGAACTCTAGTCATACAATGTATAACTCTAGGCATTTGATGTATAACTCTAGTAAAAAAAAAAAATAATTCTAGTCAAAAGATGTAAAACTCTAGTCACAATCTGTATAACTCTAGACATACAATGTATAACTCTAGTCCATTGTTGTATAAAAAAACCAAACAATAAAAAAAATAAAATCAAAACATACGTATAACTCTAGTCATACAATGTATAACTCTAGTCACAGTTTGTATAACTCTAGTCATACAATGTATAACTCTAGTCACAGTTTGTATAACTCTAGTCATACAATGTATAACTCTAGTCACAGTTTGTATAACTCTAGTCATACAATGTATAACTCTAGTCACAGTTTGTATAACTCTAGTGATTCAACGTATAACTCTATTCACACTGTATAACTCTAGTCACAGTTTGTATAACTCTAGTCAATTTTTTGTATAACTTTAGTCCAATTTTTGTATAACTTTAGTCTTTTTTTGTATAACTTTGGTCATAAAATGTATAACTTTAGTCATAAAATGTATAACTTTAGTCGTAAATAGTAAAAAATCAAACAATAAATATGAAAAATATGAAAAAAAAAAAAATAATAACAAAAACCAAAAAAACTCATAATAACAAAAACAAAAAACCAAATAAGAATAATAAAACCAAAAAACCAAATAAGAATAATATAACCAACAAAAAATTAATAACCAACAAAAATTAAAAACCAAATAACAATTACAAAATAAAGTAAATATGACAAAAACACAAAAAAACCAATAGATCTAAAAAAAACAACACCACACAAAATTAATACCAAATCTCAAATAATAATAAAAATAACTAAACTAAAAAAAAATAAAAACCAAATAACACTTAAAATAACAAAACCAAACGAAAATTAAAAAAAAAAAAAAAAAAAAAAAAAAAACCGGAACGGAAAAAGGAGAAAGGAAGAAGAGCAGGAGGGAGAAAGGGAGAAAGGAAAAAAGCAAAAACAAAAAACAAGTACAACACCAACGACCACAAAGAAGAACCACCACCACGCCTTTCTCCCCCAAAACCAAAAGAACCACCACCACCACGAGCAACAACCAGCAATGACAACGGCCGACGAGCAATGGAGGAAAGGCGGGATTTTCAAAATTTGAATTTTGAAAATAGGGGTGGCGGTCGTGGAGTTGTTGCGGTCGTGGAGGGAGGAGGAAGGCGGGTCGTGGAGTTGTTGCGGAGGTGGAGGGAGGAGGAAGTCGTGGAGTTGTTGCGGTGGTGGAGGGAGTTGTTGCGGTCGTGGAGTTGTTGCGGTGGTGGAGGGAGGAGGGAGGCGGGTGGTTGTTGTCGTGGAGTTGTTGCGGTGGAGGGAGGAAGGAGGCGGGTGGTGGAGAGGAGGGTGGTCGGGGAGGTGGAGCCGCGACATGGCAGAGGAAGGAGGAAATGGAGATTTGGTTTTTGGGTTTTGGGTTTTGGTTTTTTGGTTTTTGGTTTTTGGCTTTTTTTTATGAGAGAAAAAATGAGAGTTTATGAGAGATAATGAGTAAAATGAATGAATGATATGAGGGAGTGAGGAGAGGGAGATTAGAATGAGGAGGATTGATTAGGGGGAGGGATTAGTGAGGATCATTTGTGGCCCTTCAATGAGATGAAATCCCCTCCCTTCATCTCCTACATCCAAAGGTCCATATATTCATGTGAGATCTTGTTTGATTTATCGTCATGAATGTTATAAGAATATCAAATTTTTATAATTTTTAATAATGTGTAACTAATGATATTCACGTTGCAAAATGTGGCTCGACAAGTGTGAAAAAGTCAATGTTACCATTGGTGTGGTATGGAGGGTATATATATATATATATATATATATATATATATATATATATATATATATATATATATATATATATATATATATATATATATATATAGAGGAAGGATCAACTAAGGTCCTCTATATATTTGAGTCCATAAGTCCTATTGTGAGCCATTGGATGGAGGGAGATGGATGGCCAAGATCAACCTCCAAAAGTGTGTTTATGTACTAATATCACTCATTCTCTCCTCCTTCACTAATCCTTCTAATTAATCACTAATTCACTATAACTTCTTTTCCTCTCATCCACTTCTCTCATATATCACACAACTCATCTTCTCTCTAAAACCCCAAAAAATAAAAACCCAAAAAATCCAAATAAATAAAAAACCCAAAACCCAAATAAATAAATAAAACCCAAAAATCCAATTAAATCAAAAAACCCAAAAATCCAATTAAATCAAAAAACCCAAATAAATCATTCATTCTTCTCTTCCTCATTCACCACCACCCACCACTATCCCACCCGACACCAACTCACCGCCCACCACCGCCACCGCACCGCACCAACTTTTTTTTTTTTTTTTTTTTCTTTTTTTTTTTTTCGTTTTTTTTTTTTTTTTTTTTTGGTCTTTATTTTCATGTTTTGAGTTGTCTTTTCCATTCATTTTTTGTTGTTGTCTTTTATTTTCTTTTATTTTGTTACTTCTCCTTTTTTATTCATTTTCTCAAATCTCTTCTTGTTATACTTTTTTTTAAGATTTCGGGTTTTAAATCTTGTTATTTGATTTATTTTAGATTTCGGGTTTGGTTGGGTTGTTGGTTTTATTATTGTTATTTGGTTTTTTGTTTTTGTTATTATGAGTTTTTTTGGTTTTTGTTATTATTTTTTTTTCATATTTTTCATATTTATTGTTTGATTTTTTAACTATTTACGACTAAAGTTATACATTTTATGACCAAAGTTATACAAAAATGCACCAAAGTTATACAAAAAATGGACTAAAGTTATACAAAAAATTGGACTAAAGTTATACAAAAATGAACCAGAGTTATACAAAAATGAACCAAAGTTATACAAAAATGAACCAAAGTTATACAAGAATGGACCAAAGTTATACAAATATGGACTAAAGTTATACAAATATGGACTAAAGTTATACAAAAAAAGACTGAAGTTATACAAAAATAGACCAAAGTTATACAAAAAAAGACTGAAGTTATACAAAAATGGACCAAAGTTATACAAAAATGGATTAAAGTTATACAAATATGGATTAAAGTTATACAAAAATGGACCAAAGTTATACAAAAATGAACCAGAGTTATACAAAAATGCACTGAGTTATACAAAAAATGAGCCAAAGTTATACAAAAAATGGACTAAAGTTATACAAAAATGCACTAGAGTTATCAAAAATGCACTGAGTTATACAAAAATGGACCAAAGTTATACAAAAAATGGACTAAAGTTATACAAAAATGGACTTTGGTGCATGTTTGTATAACTCTGGTGCATTTTTGTACAACTTTGGTGCATGTTTGTATAACTCTGGTGCATTTTTGTATAACTTTAGTCCAATTTTTGTAGAACTTTAGTCCAATTTTTTGTATAACTTTAGTCCATTTTTTGTATAACTTTGGTGCATTTTTGTATAACTCTTGTCTATTTTTGTATAACTTTGGTTCATTTTTGTATAACTTTGGTTCATTTTTGTATAACTTTAGTCCAATTTTTGTATAACTTTAGTCCAATTTTTTTTATAACTTTAGTCCATTCTTTGTATAACTTTGGTGCATTTTTGTATAACTCTGGTCTATTTTTATATAACTTCAGTCCAAAATTGTATAACTTTAGTCCAAATTTGTGTAATTTTAGTCCAAAATTGTATAACTTTAGTCCAAAATAAAATCAAAACATACGTATAACTCTAGTCATACAATGTATAACTCTAGTCACAGTTTGTATAACTCTAGTCAATTTTTTGTATAACTTTAGTCCAATTTTTGTATAACTTTAGTCTTTTTTTGTATAACTTTGGTCATAAAATGTATAACTTTAGTCATAAAATGTATAACTTTAGTCATAAAATGTATAACTTTAGTCGTAAATAGTAAAAAAATCAAACAATAAATATGAAAAATATGAAAAAAAAAAAAAAATAATAACAAAAACCAAAAAAACTCATAATAACAAAAACAAAAAACCAAATAAGAATAATAAAACCAAAAAACCAACAACCCAACCCGAAATCTGAAATAAACCAAATAACAATAAAAAAAAAACCAAATTTAAATATCGTGTGTATAACTCTATTGCATGCAGTGTATAACTTTAATAGACAAGATGTATAACTTTAGTCCAAAAAATCAAATAACAATAACAACCAAATAAAACTAAATAACAATAACAAAATAAAGTAAATATGACAAAAACACAAAAAAACCAATAGATCTAAAAAAAAACAACACCAAATGTATAACTTTAGTCATAAAATGTATAACTTTAGTCATAAAATGTATAACTTTAGTCATAAAATGTATAACTTTAGTCGTATAGCCCAATTAAATCAACAAATTAGATCTACAATAAAAAACCAAAAACAACAAACAAAAAATTCGAAAAAATCGACCAACAACCAATACTCAGATCTGGAAAAAACGATAACAAAACAAAGAAATTGAACAAAAACAAATAACAAAAACAAAACAATAACAAAACAAAACAAAAAAAACAAAGCAAAACAAAAAATTGGACGGCTGAACAAAAACAAAAACAAAACAATAACAAAGCAAAACAAGAAATTGAGGACGGCTGAACAAAAACAAAAACAGATTTGAGACGGAAGTGACGCGTGAATGGTGGCAATGGTGGCGGCGGAAAACTGGTGTGGTGGTGCGGTGTGGTGATGCGGGTTATGGTGGTGGTTGGAGGAGAAAGGAGGTGAAAAATGTTGGTGGTGGAGTCGGGATCCGGTCACCGGCGGGTAAGGAGGGTGCTCGTGAGGTGGTGTGTCAGGGGAGGGAAGAAGGAGATGTAGATGGTGGTGGTGTGTCGGGGAGGGGCGGCGGAGGGATGGTTGTCGGGAAAATGGCGAGGGTTGGTTGTGGCGGAGCCGCGTTTGGGTGGCTATGGCGAGGGGGTGGTTGTCGACGGCGGAAGGAAGGACGCAGGGCTGTGGTGGTCTGGTGAGGAGTGGTGACGAAGGTGGTGGGCGCGAGTGGTGGTGCGGTGGTTACCGAAAAGGAGAGGGAGAGGTTGTGGGGTGGCTGGGTTGGTGAGTGGGTGAGGAGGAGAGAAAGGTTTTTTTTTTTTTGGTTTTTTATTTTGTTGGGATTTTTAGAGAGAAATTGGTTTTTTTTTGTTTGTCAGGTATTATGAGAGGAAATGTGAGGGAAATGAGATATAGAGAGAGAGAGGGGATTATGATTATGGGAGGAGGATGAGTGGATTAGTAAGAACTTTAATTGCAATGAGGAGCAAATTAGGGTAGATTGGTTAGTGGCCATCCAATTTAGATGTAATCTCACCCCTCCATCCCTTCCATCCAAGGGTTCTTATAAGGACTTAGGGCCTTATATGGTATGAAGACCTTATAAGAACCCTTCTCTCTCTCTCTCTCTATATATATATATATATATATATATATATATATATATATATATATATATATATATATATATATATATATATATATATATATATATATAAGAGCAAAGTTCTTCTAAGTCCCTTTTTTTTTTTTTGAGTCCATAAGTCCCTCCCACAACCCTTGGATCATGCATGGTGGAAGGTTGAGATTGAAAGCAAAAAACACACTTAACACTAATTAATTCACTTCTCTCTCTAGTTTTAATAATACATTCACTAATTCATTATCATACACAATTAACACCATATTTTGTCTTATACTTCAAAGTTTATGAAAATTTTGTTAACATTTTTCCTGTTTCGGTTTTTTTCGTTTTTTTTTTCGAGACAAGTTTTCGACTGTTTCGTTTTTTTTTTCTCGAGACAAGTTTTCGACATTTTAGGATTTTACGAGTGTAATTCTAATAGCAAAAAGTGTAATTTTAAGGAATATTTTCGAGAATTTAGCGTTTTACAAGTTTAACTTCAATCTTTTCCGAGTGATTTTAACGAATAATATTTTGAATTTTTGTCATTTTATCACAAGTTATTGTAATTTAGCATTTTACGAGTGTTTTTTTAATGACAAAAAGTGTTATTTTAGTCCAGATAAGTGTAATTTCAGTCCAATGAGATTGTTATTTTTAGTCAAGGAGAATGTAATTTTAGTCCAGAAAAGTGTAATTTTAGTCCAGAAAAGTATAATTTCAGTCCACTGAGAATATAATTTTAGTCCATTGAGAGTGTAACATTAGTCCAATGAGAATATGACCAAGTCCATGGAGAGTGTAACATTAGTCCAATAGAGGTAAGTGTAATTCTAACAGAAAAAAGTGTAATTCTAACAACAAAAAATGTAATTCTAACAACAAAAAGTGTAATTTTAGCCGAAAAAAGTGTTATTCTAGCAAAAAAAATATAATTTTAACAGAAAAAAGTGTAATTCTACCAACAAAAAGTGTAATTTTAGCCGAAAAAAGTGTTATTCTAGCAAAAAAAAAGTGTAATTTTAACAGAAAAAAGTGTAATTCTAACAACAAAAAGTGTAATTTTAGCCGAAAAAAGTGTTATTCTAGCAAAAAAATGTATAATTTTAACAGAAAAAAGTGTAATTTTAATGGAGAAAAGTGTGATTTTAACAGAAAAAGATGTAATTCTAACAACAATAAAAAAAATGTAATTTTAGCAGAAAAAGTGTAATTTTAGTCGAAAAAAGTGTTATTCTAGCAGAAAAAAGTGTTATTCTAGCAAAATGAAGTGTAATTGTAATAAAAAAAGTGTAATTTTAATGGAAAAAGTGTAATACCTTAAAAATAAGACTATATTTTAAATATATCTAAGATTAAAATCAACAAATAATCTTAGATCTATTTTGTACATCTAAAACTAAAATAAAAATACCACCACCGACATCCAACAACACCAACATTACCGAAAAAAAAAACGAGAAAAAGAGAGAAGAAAACCATGAACACAAAAAAAAAACAAAAACAAACAATGTGACCAAACCAAAGACAAGTACACAACACTCAGCCTACTAATTTTTTTTTTTAAAAAAAAATAAAAAACAAAAAAAAAGGTAAAAAGGTACATCTGAGAATCTGAGCCGAGAGATGAGGGAAAAGAAAAAAAAAAAAAAAAAAATTAAAACGAGAAAGAGGAAAAGCATGAACACAAAAAAAACAAAAACCAAACAATGTTTGACCAAATCAAACACAACACTCCCAGTTCAATAAAAAAAAAAAAAAAATTGGCAGATCTGGAATCGAAAAAGGAGAAGAAGAAAGGGTAGAGGAAGGCAATGGTTGGTGGGTGTAGTGGCAGGGGAATGGTGTGGTGTGTCGGTGGCGGCAGGAGGAAGTAGTGGTAGTGTGGGTGGCGGTTGTGGGGTACCGTGGTGGTGTTATGGGTGGCGTCGGGTCGGGACAGTGGAGGTGAGACGCGGGTGGTGGTGGGTGGGCGTAAGTGGTGCGTGGGGTGGTGGTGCTTGGGGTAGGTGGTGCGTCGGGAGGTGGTGGCCGGTGGTGGTGGTAGCCGGTGGGTTGGGTTGGAGAGAAAAGGGGGGGAAAATTTTTGATTTTTTTGTTTTTGAATTTGTTTGGTTTTTTAGAGAGGAGAGGTTTTTGAGAGATAAAAAATGAGTGAAATTATGAGATATGAGAGAGAAGTGGTGTTTAGAAAAGTATATATATTAAATTAGTAGTTAATTAGGAAGAGTTAGTGATTAATTAGTATAGGTAGTGAGAGAGTGGGTTTAATGAGCTTTAATCCCTCCTTTTTGCTTTCAATCTCAACCCTCCATCTTCCTCATCCAATGGCTCTAAAGGGAACTTATGGACTCAAATGTAAGAGGTGGACTCTCTTGATCTTTGCACTATATACACATATATATGTATATATAGTGCAAAGATCAAGAGAGTCCACCTCTTACATTTGAGTCCATAAGTTCCCTTTAGAGCCATTGGATGAGGAAGATGGAGGGTTGAGATTGAAAGCAAAAAGGAGGGATTAAAGCTCATTAAACCCACTCTCTCACTACCTATACTAATTAATCACTAACTCTTCCTAATTAACTACTAATTTAATATA
The DNA here is from genome assembly GCF_048544455.1 of Silene latifolia. Taxonomy (NCBI): domain Eukaryota; kingdom Viridiplantae; phylum Streptophyta; class Magnoliopsida; order Caryophyllales; family Caryophyllaceae; genus Silene; species Silene latifolia. The sequence goes on from NC_133527.1 coordinate 122,981,850, forward strand.
TATACTTTTCTAAACACCACTTCTCTCTCATATCTCATAATTTCACTCATTTTTTATCTCTCAAAAACCTCTCCTCTCTAAAAAACCAAACAAATTCAAAAACAAAAAAATCAAAAAATTTCCCCCCCTTTTCTCTCCAACCCAACCCACCGGTACCACCACCTCCCCACCCCGCTGCCACTGTTACCCTTCCCACCGCCAATAACCCACCACCACCACCGCATGCCTACACCCACCACCACCACCGAAACTACCCCACACCTACTCCACTCCCGTCGCAAAAACCGCCACACACCACCACAACACCTCACGACATCAACAACAACACCTTACGCCCTCAACCACCCTCCTTTTTCTCGGCAACATCACGACAACCCAGATCCGCCACCTCCCCAACATCACCACTCCCTCACCCTAACGCAACCACAACAATCATTCACCTTTCTTCGTCGTCGTCCTCTCCACCTCCCATCACATACAACCTCCACCACAACCTCCGCACCACCACAACCCCGCGCCCTCTTCAAATTTCCACACACCATGCACACCCACACGACACCCGACACACCACTGCCGCATCCCCCACCGCGAATTTCCGCCACCACAACAGCCCCACAACCACTGCAGCCACTTCCGCCACTGCAGCCACTTACTTTTTCTTCCATTTCTCCTTCCCTCACGCGCCACTTCCGCCACTGCCTCTTATTATCAGATCTGTGTTTGTTTTTCATTGTAAATCGTTTTCAGATCTCGGTTTTAGTGGTGGTTGTTTTAGGGTGATGGCGGTTGTTTGGGGTGGTTATAGGGTCAGATGGCGGTGGTTGTTGGCGTTTAAGACAGACGTTTTTTTTAAGAGTTTTGATGGTGTCGATGGTTTTAGTTTTGTACGCTCCTTTTGTTGTGTCTTGTTTTTCTTTTCTTGTTTTGTGTTTTCCTTTTTAAGTTTTCCTGTTTTTTTTTTTTTTTTTTTAAAGCTTTAGTTTTGATTGTTGGCTTCTCATTATTTTTAAAAATTTAGAATTTAGATTTTCTTTACAAATTTCGTTTTTTTAAAAGGTACTTTTATTTTAATGTTAGATCTATAAATATTGGTGGTGACCGGGTGTTGTATTTTTTTTTTCATTATTTTTTAAATTTTAGATTTAAGTTAAACCTAGTGATCTAAAGTTACACTTTTTGTTGTTAGAATTACACTTTTTGTTGTTAGAATTACACTTTTTTCTGTTAGAATTACACTTTTTTTCGTTAAATTTACACTTTTCTCTATTAAAATTACACTTTTTTTTGCTAGAATAACACTTTTTTCGGCTAAATTACACTTTTTGTTGTTAGAATTACACTTTTTCCTGTTAGAATTACACTTTTTTCTGTTAAAATTACACTTTTTTTCATTAAAATTACACTTTTTTCTTTTCAAAATAAACCTTTTTTTTGCTAATAACACTTGTTTCGGCTAAAATTACACTTTTTGTTGTTAGAATTACACTTTTTTCTGTTAGAATTACACTTTTTTCTGTTAAAATTACACTTTTCTTCATTAAAACTACACTTTTTTCTGTTAAAATTATACTTTTTTCTGCTAGAATAACACTTTTTCGGCTAAAATTACACTTTTTGTTGTTGTTAGAATTACACTTTTTTCTGTTGAAATTACACTCTTCTCCGCTAAAATTACACTTTTTTCTGCTAGAATTACACTTACTACTATTGGACTAATGTTACACTCTCCATGGACTTGGTCATATTCTCATATTCTCATTGGACTAATGTTACACTCTCAATGGACTAAAATTACATTCTCAGTGGACTGAAATTATACTTTTCTAGACTAAAATTACACTTTTCTGGACTAAAATTATATTCTCCTTGACTAAAAATAACAATCTCATTTGACTGAAATTACACTTATCTGGACTAAAATAACACTTTTTGTCATTAAAATAACACTCGTAAAATGCTAAATTACAATAACTTGTGATAAAATTACAAAAATTCAAAATATTATTCGTTAAAATCACTCGGAAAAGATTGAAGTTAAACTTGTAAAACGCTAAATTCTCGAAAATATTCCTTAAAATTACACTTTTTGCTGTTAGAATTACACTCGTAAAATCCTAAAATGTCGAAAACTTGTCTCAAAAAAAAAAAAAAAAAAAAGAAACAGAAAAATGTTAACAAAATTTTCATAAACTTTGAAGTATATGACAAAATATGGTGTTAATTGTGTATGATAATGAATTAGTGAATGTATTATTAAAACTAGAGAGAGAAGTGAATTAATTAGTGTTAAGTGTGTTTTTTGCTTTCAATCTCAACCTTCCACCATGCATGATCCAAGGGTTGTGGGAGGGACTTATGTACTCAAAAAATATAAGGGACTTAGGAGAACTTTGCTCTCTATATATATATTATATATATATATATATATATATATATATATATATATATATATATATATATATATATATATATATATATATATATTGAAATGTAGATACATAAGAACATGAAAAGGTTAGAACGACAAAGTGGATGTATGAAAGATTAGACGAAAAAAAAACCCAAGATTGAATTTTCAAAGGGGGTGAAAGAGTTTATCAAATTCGCGGAACAATGTAGTGTGTATAAGAATTTAGGTAAAATAAGGTGTCCAAGTAAGAAATGAAATAACGGAACTTTTAAAAAGATAAGTGATGTTCAAAATCATCTTTGGTCGAAGGGTTTTGCCGATAATTACTATGTGTGGATATATCACGGTGAAAAACTGCCTACCGAAGCAAGTACAAGTATCGTAGGTAGTGAGAATCCTTACCGCGAGAGTGTGGAAAATGCATTGCGTGATAACGTTGAACAATTATTGGAGAATTGACTTAATCCCGATGATCTTAGCGATGGAGAAGTGCGTTATGAAACCCTACACCCCTAATTATCTTCATTCTTTAAAATGCTAGAAAAAGTCGAACAACCAGTGATGAGGGAAGTAATTTGAGTTTGTTGTAAGCGGTTGCTAGGTTGATAGCACTCAAATGTGAGAACAACATATCTCTTAGATGCGCGGATGGATTTGTGTCATTCGTTGGTGACATTATTCCAAAGGATAATCAAATGGCGCGTAATTTTTATGAGATTAAGAGTGTGTTGAAGGGACTCCAACTACCCCATGAGAAGATTGATGCATGTCCTAGGGGATGCATGCTTTTCTGGGAGGAAAATGCTAATCTTAAGGAATGTACAAAGTGTCATGCATCTCGGTATGAAGCTACAAAGAAATCAAGTGGGAGACGAATTCCTTGTAAACCATTAACTTATTTTCCGCTTGCGCCAAGGTTACAACGACTATATGCAACCGAGCACATAGCAGGTGAGATGAGATGGCACTAAAAAAACTCCCGGTTAAGAAGTAGGGGGACAATGACACATCCAAGTGACGAAGAAGCGTGGAAACATTTCGATAGAGAGCATCCAGAATTTTCAAGTGAGCCACGCAATGTTCGGCTAGGTTTGTGTACGGATGGATTTAAACCTTTTGGACAATACGGGAAGAACTACTCATGTTGGCCCGTGATTGTCACTCCTTATAACTTACCTCCTTGGTTATGCATGAAGAGACAATTTCAGTTCTTATATTTGCTCATTCCCGGTCCTAAGAACCCTAAGTCCAATTTGGATTTGTACCTCCAACCGTTGATCAAAGAGTTGAAAGAACTTTGGGAAAACGGCATATACGCCTATGATGTCTCTAAGAATCAGAATTTTCAATTAAAGGTTGCGTTAATGTGGACAATCAGCGATTTCCCAGCATATGGCATGCTTTCCGGTTGATCCACATATAGGTACCGTGCTTGTCCTTATTGTGAAGAAAAAGAGCATAGATCTTTTTGGCTGAAACATAGTGGCAAGATTTCTTGGTTCGATTGTCACCGTGAGTTCTTGAGGCCTGATCATCCTTTCCGCAGCAATTGCAAGCATTTTCTAAAGAACAGGAAAACTGAGGATCGCATAGCCGCATCGAAATTAACGGGCGATGAAGTGCGGGATTACATTAAAGATTTACCAAAAATAGTTGACGCTTCCGACGAAGAATTGAATAGATTGAAAAACGACAAGGATGAAGGTTGGTCGAAATAAAGCATTTTCTGGGAACTTCCTTATTGGAAGATATTGTTAATTCGACATAACTTAGACGTTATGCACATTGAGAAAAACTTTTTTGAGGAGCTTATCAACACGGTGATGGATGTACCAACAAAAACTAAATTTGGCCGTAAGGGTAAAGCTGATTTTAATGACCTTTGATATAAAAGGCCCATATCATCCAAGTTTGTTTTAGACATCGCGGGAAAAAATGATTTATGTGAATGGGTGGCTAAGTTGAAATTCTCCGATGGTTATGCTTCATATTTGAGTCGTTGTGTTAAAAATAAAAAGATGGTGTTGCATTCCATGAAAAGTCATGTCTTTATGGAACGGCTACTCCCTGTTGCCTTGAAACACATGCTCCCTACCGGTTCTTGGAATGCAATAATTGAGATAAGCTAATTTTTTAGAGACTTCTGTACTTCTATGATTAAAGTTGATTCTATGGAACGTCTAGAGTCAAACATAGCGGATATAATATGCAAGTTAGAGAAGATATTTCCCCCGTCTTTCTTCAATTCCATGGAGCATTTGCCTCTTCACCTACCTTATGAAGCGAAGGTTGGAGGACCTGTTCAATATCGATGGATGTATCCATTTGAGAGATTTCTTAATCATTTAAAAAAAAAATGATTGGTAACAAAGCTCGAGTGGAGGGTTCCATATGCAACGCTTTTTATTTAGAGGAAATTTTAAATTTTTGTTCTCAATATTTCGAAAACCGCATTGACACAAAAGCGAAAGACTTAGATGTTGGTGTAAATTGTGACAAGGAGTTAAATTCAAAATTACCTGAGTTATTCAATGATGACATGGGAACTAAAACCGGTAAATGTGTTCCGGTAAATGTGTTCAGAGGTACTTGAATGAGAAAGAGTATGAAGAAGCTCATTTCTATGTGCAAAGGGATTGCGGAGACTTTTTAGAGTCTCAAGAAAAGCAAGTTATTACTTCATCATTACTCAATTCATTTTTAATTATCAAATTAGATCAAGAGAGATCAATTTATAACACGTTTTTGGTACATATAGGGAATTTGAGACACATAACAAACTCACATATCCTGATGTAACATCTTCTGATGATGTTTGGACCAAACATGACAAAAGTTTTTCAAAATGGCTCCGAATGAAGTAAGTGATACATTTTTGGCGATAATGAACAACACATTTTAATTTCTTACTAAATATTGTGAAGAATACAATACCTTATTATTAATTAACGTATTCTTTTATTGCTAGGTTTATAGATTGAAGGATCCTTTAATTATAGCTCTAGCGTTGGGCCCTAGTTATTAGGTTCAAATACCCCTATTAGACTTATCTAATTCATATGATAAATTACCCATAATTTATATTTATGTGGATCTAGTGCATGCATAACTAAATAAAGAAAAAGGAAGAAAATCGAGTTTCCTTACATTGTAAATGTACCGAATTTTGGGCACAAGTAAGGTCTTCTACCTTTACTTGTTCTTGAGCTTAATACATTGGAATGATCCTCCATAAACTCAAACTTTCAAATTAGAAAGTCTCCTTTTGATTGCACCCAAAACAATCCCTTAACACTAATATTATTAATTAACTAAATTAATATACTAGTTATCCTTGAAATAAAATTCTAATTATATGGTATTTACTACACTAGTAATAAAGAGGAATTATTAGAATTTAGATTGAACAAGTTTTAGATCTAAAACTTATTTTAGAGAGATGTGAGTATGCTCTCATCAAAAATTGATTTGCGAAAATATATATCTAGTAAAAATGAGAGCCAAGCTCTCCTTTTACATATGGGAGGCCGGGTAGGAGGGTGGAGAAGGCAAATGCATGGCCTTCACCTTTTGATTTTTCTCTTATAAAAAACATAGGTGTTAAAGGCTAGCTTTTAGGTAATTATTGTGTTTGTTTTATACTTAAAATAAAATATCCACTAACCCCAAAAACCCTCCATTTGTTTCGGTCCATACCATAATATGGTTATCCATTTTATTTTGTCAATTGTAACATTGTCAGACAATATGTCACATGTAGCATGTAACATGTTATTAATCAATTTAGTGCATATTTAACAATTAAATATCATTATATAAATTAATTAAATTACAAATAACAAATTATCTAGTAATTCATAATTACATGGTATAAAATAGATCATTTTAATATAATTCATAACATCTTGTAATTATTATTAACTATTCATATTTATCTCAATTGTTTCATAAACAATAATCAATTTTAGTAATGAAAACATTTCAATTACTAAAATGAATCTTATTTAATCAAATTACAATAAGATACTTATTTTTACTCACAAAACAAATTGTTCAATTTTAAGGAATTAATTAACTTGTATCATTATACAATTAATTAATTAATCTATTAACGGAATTGTCCTATAGGTGTGACCTTAAGGGATCAGCTGATCACCACCGTCAAATGACAGTAATGTCAAACCCTAGGTAGCCAATCATTACCAATTAATGTTGATCAGTTGACTATATAATTGAATCATCCCTTACGTATTCTTATTATGAGATTTAAACATGTGATCGCAGTATTGTCGAGGACACATACTCCAACAATCTCCCACTTGTCCGAGACAAGTGTGCGTCACCAATTCTCTTGTCCTATTACATCTCCCACTCAATGCAAGGCGTCTTTCAGGTTGTACTTGCATTTGATCATATCTAGAGTGGTTTCCTCGATCTGGAGAGTAACTGTCTGACCAGAATTATCTACCGTAGATACTTTCTGAGCGTGGCCACGCATTTCCAGTTCACTACTCCTCGAGTGGCCCTGAGATTTAAATAACCCTGACAAAGGGGTGGACAATTCCTATCGCACTATTCCCTTCGAATAGCCACAGCTCATCATGACCCAAAAGATGCCCATTTGACCTCAGTTACGAAAATCGTAGAGCATAAATCAAAGTCATCCAGAAACTGTGCCACCTTGGGCGAACAGTCTCTAGTCAAAGAATTGACTCAAAAGAATACTATAGTAGCTCTCGCCACGACCAGGATTTATAAAAATTACCAGAACTCTATAAGCGGTCACTGCCCTACAGAGTGTCCAATACAGTCTACCTATGTGATCGACTAGTCTTCTCTTATGACTTTATGGCACTTGAACTTGCCATCAATCGCATCACACTCTAGTCACATGGAGACATCACCTCATATAAGCAGCTAGGGGCTAATACTATGTTAATCCAGTTCACTTTAATAGGTTTAACGTTGTCCTTACAACCTATTTGGATATAACAAAGTAATATAAGAGTTTTTAATAAAACTCAAACGATGAATGCATTATCACATATGTAAAATTGATACCATATCAATTACTACATAATCTATAATCCATACTTAATATTGTATATAACTATACATCTCAATTCAATTGAAATGGCATGACTTATCATGCTTAGCCTATTAAAAAGCCTTGGTTAGCAAGTTTTAGCAACACTTTTTACTTTCCCTAACTTTACTATATACTATTTCCCATTCTTGTGTATAATCTTGTATTATAAGAACTTCTTTGAGTACGTGTCTAGATCCAATCTGGACATAGGCTCTCTTGCCTTAGAATAGCTCTAACTATCCTCACAGTGAGTAGGGATAGGACCTTCGGTTATTGGAACGAACTACCATAGTTCCTCCAATTCTCAAAACCGAATCCTAATATCATCCCTTCCTTCTTGCACATCTCATTATTGCAAGTTTACTCAATTTTCGTTGTGTATATCTCATTGTTCAACTGCCTAGGACATTTCTAGCAGATATCCTCCTTAAATAATATAGCCAAGATGGTTCTCTAACCACCCTTATGTGTTTAGAATATGGTTTTGTGAAACTCCTTGCACATAAATCTATCTCATTTCTAAATGCTTAGCTTCATATCTTTAGTACTTTCTGAGTTCTAACTAATGAGCTATGTGGCTATATAGAGACTTCTCTCAAATATTCGACTTATAACTTCTCATCATACTCCAAGTATACGAAGTTTAAGAATGTTGATACATCTTAGCGTAATGAATTAATCCCGCAGCGGAAGCATGTGGATTCAATTTCTACATGTTCAATACTTTTGAACTTGTCAAGATTCTTATTAACATAAGAATATTCATTTAACGCTAATATCCTCTTAGAACTATCTTTATAGGTCTGGATACCTTAGAGATGTATTATTCTTCTCCTAAGTCTTCCATCATTCACAATGATCAATATGTCCCTTACATATAAGACTAGTAACACCACATTACTCCCACTAAACTCCATGTATAAACAGAACTACTCGACAATTCGAGAAAAGTTTATCACATATCAAAACATAAAATTCAACTCCTTAACTTGTACATAAGATTTATTCTTAAGTTCGTATCCTACCTTGGGATAGTTGCGATTTACAAAACTCACACAAGATGATATTAAATCCAACAGTCAAAAAATAAAATCTAAATTTAACGAAGCATTGAAATTGGTGTAAACCTCTTACCACCAATCAACCAAGTTATGAAAACATCTTTATGTTTATGTTCAGTTCGGACTTTTGGGGAGTTAAAACTAGATAAAGCATCTTAATAAGTTACAGGTTTGTTACTTTCAAAAATAACATGACTCCTGTCCACTTTAAGTTTCGAGGAAATTATAACAACCCGACCCGCCACCGTCGTAACACAACTCCAATAATATGGGTGTGCACTTTTGGGCCCATTAATTGTCCTCACTTAAGCCCAAAAGCACAAGGCCTTGTTACTGAGTGGTGGGTGGAATCTCTTATAAACATATCACAACCTCCTCAATTCCCCGATGTGGGACAACCTTACTCTCAATAACGTGGGGTGTTACAATCTCCCCCACTTAAAAACCACAACGTCCTCGTTGTGCCTCCAACTTGACCGCAGCCAAGCCCAGAATCCTCCCCCGCTAGGTGAGTGACCCGGGTACTCCTGACCACGAGCTCACCACACGGTCGCAGGGTCGCTCTGATACCATTTATAACAACCCGACCCGCCACCGTCGTAACGCAACCCGTATAAGATGGGTGTGCACTTTTGGGCCCATTAATTGTCCTCACTTAAGCCCAAAAGCACAAGACCTTGTTACTAAGTGGTGGGTGGAATCCCTTATAAACATATCACAACCTTCTCAATTCCCCGATGTGGGACAACCTTACTCTCAATAACTTGGGGTGTTACAGAAATAAATACTGATTTTGACCAAGAAGGAACATCATCCTACGTCTTATTCTCAGTTTGTGGTTCTTGAACATTTTCTCCCACTCTTGTCTTTAAGAAATAATCCTCTTTTCTCAAAAGACAGCATCACGAGCCACAAACCTGTTGTTTTCGTGATAGTTGGGTTACTAAGTTACATGCTTTCATCCGAAACAAGCTACAGCTTAGGTACCACGCCTAATCATATCATATATGAATTGTACTTGATAGCTTTAACTATGTTTTGTTTTAGTGGAATAAATAAATACTAGACAAATTGTGATATAAACTACTTCCAACTTTATAGTAAAGATTCAATCATATCGTATAGGATTATTTGTATCCTTATAACACACCTTATCATTATAGGATGTGATTATGAAAGTTATCTTGTGATACCATATCACACTCTATTTGGTGTAAATCAAAGTCATTACTTTATTTTTCCAACCTTAACAAAGTACTAATACTTGTATTATATAATCTCAAGGTTTCGATACTTCATGTAAAGAATTCATTGAACTTATTCAAGGAATTTCTCTTCTTACCTCATTAAGTGGATATCAAGTATCTACCTAATTTGTTGGTAAAAGAGAAAAAGAAGTAATAACCTTCTCTGATTGAAATTGTATTAGACTATACACTTCAAGGTGTAAATAGAGCGAATAAATTGCTCTATTCATAATCATTTCCGGAAAAAGTTATGAATTAACTTGCTTTGAATACAAGATTCGCACACACCAAAAGATTCCCAATCAAGTGGTTTGGGAGACTAGTCAAAACTAGTTTCTAAATATGATTTTCAATCGAGAATTGAGAAATGATTGGGTCACCAACTTGAGTCTTGTATATATGCATGACATTTTATTTCTAGTTTGAATATAATTACCTTGATTTGTATGGTCTCACCATAAACTTAATCGTGGTATGTTGGGGCACAACGCTTGTTTTAATTGCACAATAGAGAAACCCTTTGCGTTTTATACAAAAACTTGAATTATATTCTTATTTAGAGTTAGTGTACATCATAACAATTATTGAGGTACATATCTAAATACAAAACTAAAATGAATACACTACAACAGTCATATGTTCATGGATGAAATGGCAACTACCCTAGTTCCATTCATACAAATTTCTGAACTTATTTTTGCTAGTCATCACACGATGATGCCAAATATTATGACGAAATCCATAAATTTGTATCAAATACTCATGATGTGGTAATTGGCAATTATGCAATGTCAATGTCATAGATATTCAGGAAGGAATATGTTGGAGTCACACGACCAACTTCCTAGATCTTTACTTGTTTGGGGTTTATTTCTATTTTAGTGTCTAACACTTTCTCTTTCGAGCCTAGTTCTATCCTTAACAATTAAGATAGGTACTTACTTCTTATCGCTCCCACTGAATTTAAGAATTTCTACTTGATGAAGACTTATATTTATATAAATTCCTAGTTAATCCTTCACAAGGATGAATTCTATTGTGGTATTTGGTCAATCAAAATTTCTAACAAATTAATTTACCAATTTAACATTGTCATGTTCTTAACAACTTAAGTGCTTGATGACAAGTGTTTAGGTTGAGCAATAAGACTTTTGAACCATGGATGCATAGAAGATATTATCAAAACATATTTTGACTAATCATTACCTCTAGTCATATTTCTTCACAAGAAATCATACATAGGTATGTTAGGATTTTAAGATGTTAATCTTATATTTGCATAGGACAATTCCTATCAAGTTATATGGAATAGAACGATTCCTATGGAGCTAGTCCACAAGCTATGATACGGTTCATTTTAAGAAAGAGATTCTTTGTCGTTTATCAATAGTGGTTTAGCGGAGACTCGTGTTACAATCGAATGATATCGTATATAAATAGGAGAAAAGAAATAGAACAACATTTAAACAACAAAATAGTGGGAAAATTAAACATTCATCCTTATATCTAAAACATTTTAGTATGTTTTAGCATTTATATAATGACCTCCACCCAATTATATAAATGATAGATTCCGAGACCCAAAATTCATATTAACTTTGGATGTGAGCCTACGGGCCCTCTACACCTCTTATTAATATAACTTGGTGGATTAACCCTTTTAACCGATTCTACAATTAGAACTCTCGGTCGATGAATTTACGTTAAGTTCATCTTTAGCCCGAACCTATTGGGACAACGGTCCCTCTAATACTTTCGTTGAGATCAACCAAATTTCGAAATGTAATAATATTTTATTACCCTACTTACCCAACGGCAATAGAGAGGACCCCGAAAAATCGTATTGTACCCTTATGAAATTGAGATTCATGGGTTCCTACTATTTGGTAAGACTATGTCTCAATCTTTAAAATGTGTGAGGTCGAGTCAATTTATTATCTATCAAATTTAAGTGAACTAAATTATTGAACTAACGATAATTATAATTGACACGGTCGATTACTCGATATGATATGCATGTGTTGTTTATGGCGATTTGGCAATGCATGCAACAAATTAAAAGAAATGCAAAGCAAAGTAAAATTCCTAGTATGACCTTCCTAAAATAGCAAATCAAATAATCTATTACAAATTCGGAAACCAACTCCATTGGTCCCTAGAACTTCAAGTGGCACGCTTCCCAAGGACTCCGTCTTGATCGGAACGCCTTTCCGATTGGCACCGTCTTGAAGGAACTCCGGGATTACAAATAATAATAAAATACATAGTTATTCCTATTATACATTTGTAATATGAAAAACTAGTAAAAATAAAAGTGATACGAGATCACATTAAAATTACAACCGAACCGGTAATCCCTAACATTACGAGAAATACCGATTAAAACTAAGCCCATACTAAGAGAAAATTACTTAATTCAAAATTACATAAATTAAATTATGACATTCATCAATAAAAATGCAGCATTATTATATGTGTCTAACATGTCAAATTAATGTGCCAAATCGCCCTACTTAAACCTTATATCGTATATAATCCGATTTTATGGAAATACGTGATAATAACTTATTAAAATCATAAATCAGTACTTAAATCAAATTTAAGCTCAAGTTAATTACCCTAACTCAATTAGGACTCAAAAATTAGTCCTTACTCAATTTTTGACAATAATTCAACTTGGTTTTCTATTATTGCTTATTAAACTTCTCTTAATCATAACAATTATGAAATAATTCCCAATAAATCATAAACATTTGGAAAAAATTCTTTATAAACATATCACAAGCCTCCTACTTTCCCGATAACATTTTCTCTCAAACTCTTGGGGTGTTACAAACTCCCCCACTTAAATAACACAACGTCCTCGTTGTGTCCGAAGGCTGACCGCAGCCAAGCCCAGAATCCTCCCCCGCTAGGTGTGTGACCCGGGTACTCCAGACCACAGACTCACCACACGGTCGCAGGGTTGCTCTGATACCATTTATAACAACCCGACCCACCACCGTCGTAACACAACCCAATAAGATGGGTGTGCACCTTTGGTCCCATATTTGTCCTCACTTAAGCCCAAAAGTACAAGGCCTTGTTACTAAGTGGTGGGTAGAATCATTTATAAACATATCACAAGCCTCCTACTTTCCCGAAAACTTTTTCTCTCAAACTCTTGGGGTGTTACAAGCTCTCCTTTTACATATGGGAGGCCGGGTAGGAGGGTGGAGAAGGCCAATGCATGGCCTTCACCTTTTGCTTTTTCTCTTATAAAAAACATAGGTGTTAAAGGCTACCTTTTAGGTAATTATTGTGTTTGTTTTAGACTTAAAATAAAACATCCACTAACCCCAAAAACCCTCCATTTTTTCAGTCTATACCATAATATGGTTATCCATTTTATTTTGTCAATTGTAACATTGTCACACAATATGTCACATGTAGCATGTAACATGTTATTAATCGATTTAGTGCATATTTAACAATTAAATATCATTATATAAATTAGTTAAATTACAAATAACAAATTGTCTAGTAATTCATAATTACATGGTATAAAATGGGTCATGTTAATATAATTCACAATATCTTGTAATTATTATTAACTATTCATAAACAATAATCAATTTTAGTAATAAAAACATTTCAATTACTAAAATGAATCTTATTTAATCAAATTACAATAAGATACTTATTTTTACTCACAAAACAAATTGTTCAATTTTAAGGAATTAATTAATTTGTATCATTATACAATTAATTAATTAATCTATTAAGGGAATTGTCCTATAGGTGTGACATTAAGGGATCAACTGATCACCACCGTCAAACGACAGTAATGTCAAACTAGTTAGCCAATCATTACCGATTAATGTTGATCAGTTGACTATATAATTGAATCATCCCTTACGTATTCTTATTATGAGATTTAAACATGTGATCACAGTATTGTCGAGGACACAAACTCCAACACTAGTAACATGGTGAAGACCTGGAGACGATATTCCATCAATGGCTATAAATTTTGCGCTTATAAAGAAGGAGTTGATGTTCCGAAATCTACCTTAAGCAATGGGGTTTATGTGAATTCAACTGAGGGGTTGGACTACTATGGAACCCTAAATGAAGTAATTGAGCTTTCTTATTATGCCGAACAAAGGGTTTATAGGGTCATATTGTTTAAATGTGAATGGTTTTATAATCCCCCTCAAAGACTTAGTATCCATAAAGTATACGGACTTGTAGATGTAAACGAAAAAAAGAAACTTCGTGGACATAACCCATTCGTGGCAGCTTTTCTATTAGATCAAGTTTGTTATGCTCCTTATCCAACCACTAAGAAAGGCAATCAGTGGTCCGCGGTTTTTAAAATCAAGGCTAGATCACATGTTGATGCTCCTATTGACGAAATTGTCTTTCAACAAGATGAGGTTGTCAATGATCACCCGATTTCACCAATTTTTGTGGAAGAGACAGAGATTGAAGATGAATCTGAAATGGTTGTGGAAAGTGGTCAAGAGGAATATGATGGGGACGTCGGAGAAGAAGAGGATGAAGATGGACTTCAAGAATTTGTTAGAGCTGAAAATGAGGAAGAAGAGGAAGAAGTCGGAGTGCTTTTTTCAGATGATGAACCTCTTTTGATTTGTAGTGATATTGATAGTGATAGTGAGGGAGACTAGTTGTATAATCTATTTGTAAAAAAAGTATGAACTTTAAACATTCAATAAAATTTGAACCACTTTTAAGAAGTTTGTTTGATTTTTTTTGTTTTATATAGCCTAAATAATTGAATTTATCTCCTTCGTAAAGGTTTTCTTGAATCAAGTAGCCTAGATATAATATACAATCGAGTTCTGATATGATCTTTTAAATTTGCCACTGGAAACTATTATCACCATTGATAAAATTATGAAAACATCAAAAATAAAAGAAAGAATGTTTAACGTTTTTTGAGGTGTTAGTACTTCACTTTATTTGTTTTCTTGTAAGAGTTATATAATTTAATTTATATTTACTTACTTATTTTGTTCAAATAAGCAATGTTTGCACTAACAATATCTCTTTGGACTAACTATTTGGTTTGTTTTTTAAATAGTGTTCATGTCCAGGTTTATCCGACGTCTAGTAGGGGGCAGTAGTGGTGGTGGATCTCGTCGTGAGGACGAGAACACGGAGACTCAGGATAAAGAACCAGTTACGACTCCGACATCGGCGCAGAAGGGTGGGCAAATGACTCTCTCCTCGCGCCGTGCTCAGCAATATCATTTTTGGTAAGTTTTTTTTAAATCATTTTTTTTTTCATAAAAGATATATCATTTAAATACTTATATTTGAATTTCTAATATTTATGTGCTTTTCAGGTGGGATGACAAGGTTATCAGGCAATACGTTACTTGGTCGTTTACCCGTATCCTCGGAGATGAGTTTTTCACAAGATGGGGTGAGGCGAGCCATGCACAACGTTTGAAGATGTGACATTACTTTAGAGTATTTTAAAAGTCCTCTATTCTTTTCCAATAATAATTTATTGTTGTAGTTAAATGACAGATTAACTTTTCTATTACTTATAATTTGTTTTTGAAATAGACGCATGTAAACTCCATCGATCCTGGCTATGACCCAATTCCCAAGTGGCAGACGAGGGTAACGAGACGGATTACCTCTATTCTTAATGGAATCAAGTATAACAAGAAAAAACCAGATTGGGGGCCTGATACTTGGTGGGAGAACCTTAAGATTAGGAAACAGAAAATCCCGACTTTGCCAAACAATCAAAAATAAATCAGACAAATAGAAGGTCGGGTAGTAAAGATGGAAAAACATCGGGCACCCACACTCTTGGTCGGAAGAGTTGCTCCTATGCTTTTAGGGAATTGGTAAGTATTGTATTTATTGCTTTCACAAATTGGTTAATATAAATGATTGGCGAATATACTTGATTTTACTTGTTTTCATGCTTCTTTCAGGGTGAAGAGGTCTCTCCGTACAAGTTATTTCTAAAGACAAAGAAAAATAAGAAAGGCGAGTTTGTTAATCCTCGAGCTGCTGAGACTTACGTAAATTTTTGTAATCAATTTAATGTTTATTTTTCTTCAAAGAACGATAATATTAATTGTATTTAATTTCATTCTCTATATAATTTACAACGGTTTTGTTATGCTTTTCAGGCTGCTTACAATGAGCAGATGAGCCAACCACAGCCACATGGACAAGCTCCAGATGAGTACCGGTCGTACTTCAACGTTGTCAAGGGCTTCGACAAGAAATCGAGGCTATTTGGGACCGGAGAGAAGGGGGCCGAAGTGTGGTATGAACCTCCTAATAACAAAATAGCTGCTAGACGATCTACCTCTTACGCCCCTATCATGGTTACTGAAATTGCCACCCAATTAAACACTGAGCGATCCGCTCGACTAGCTTTAGAAGAGCAAGTTTGCCAAACTCAGGCAGAGGTGGCAGCCATGAGAAAGGCTTGGGCTGAGATGCAGTCATCTCAACCCTCAAACACATGCTCTTTCCCTACTCCACATCGTAGAGACGACTTTGCAGACGATGGGCATGGGTTTGGAGGTAGTACCGTTTAGCCTTTAGGTCATTGAGCTTGCCTTAGTTTGTAGGTAGTGGTCCGTTGAGCCTTTAGCGAATTTAGGTTGCTTTAGTTTGTAGAAAACTCCGATTTTGCTAAGTTGTAATAAACTAGTAAGACATTCCGTCAGTATTCCATCAGTATTAAGGTCAATATTGACGGATTATCCGTCAGGGAGGTCTGGGAGCAGAGGAGGTCTGACGGAATTTCCGTCAGTATTAAGGTCCATACTGACGGAAATTCCGTCACGATTTGTAAATACTGACGATTTTTCCGTCAGATACAGCAAATTTAAAATTTTTTTTGGACCCACCACTACTGACTAGTATGACGGTTTTTCCGTTAGTACTGGTCATTAGTGACGGATAATCCGTCAGAAGCTCCTTCTGAGTGTATGACGGATAAGCCGTCAGTTATCCGTCAGTAAACTGTAGTAGTGACGGATTTTCCGTCGGGACCATATTTTTAGTTACCAAACGCAGCGACGCGCAATACTGACAGATTTTCCATCAGGAATGACAATTACTGACGGAAAAAGGGCATTCCTGACGGAATTTTTCCGTCAGTTTTCCGCGTTTTCCTTTTAGTGAAATTCGATTTCGAAAATTCGTCTAAAGATCATTAAATCTTGATATACCATATTCATTGCTAACCGTACTTATATAGAAACAATCATGACCGTCTGGAACATTTTCGAGCCCCTGTACAAAATTTTAAATGTCGCCCCTCGGCCCTAATAAGCATGTATCACAAGTCACACTGTGAGGAGGTTCATTACTTTTTAAAAAATCACTGATTTATTGTTATCAATAAAAAAAGTGATTTTTACATAAATAGACAGTCATATATACTGTGTAAGACCATCAAGCACAATTATTACTTACTTTGTTTTATTATTAATATCGATATGATGAATATGCTATTATTTTTTTTAGTGAAAGGTAAGATATTATAAAATAAAACATAACCATACACGGGATCTTGGGCCATCTAAGTAAATAAGTTACTTATTAGCCAATTAAGTAAGTTAAAATCCTGCATAGTACACTAATTATACGAATTAGAAAAAATAATAAAAGGAGAAAATAACAAATTATGATATTTTCTTTTGTAAGAAAATTGGGGTATTTACAGTTCTATACTCTTTATTAACAAAAAAAATCTACCACCAAAAACAATGTTGTTACGAGTATTTTTGCTGGGAAGATTGTCTTAGAGCATCTCCAATGGTTATCCAAAAAGACTTGCTTGCAAATAAAAAATATTTTAAACTACTTGCTTAACCATTGGAGCACTTCACATGAACTAGCTTAAATTGAGCTAGTTTCTCCATGGAGCTAGTAGCTCAAATGGACCACAAGAAAAATGTAACCAATAGAAAAAGATTGGTCATATTAATAAAGTTTTAATTTTATGTTAGAAATTTGGAAATTGGATAAATAAATAGAGAAGTGTGTTAAGTGGGTCTAATTAAGCTAGTAGGAGTAGTAAATTAGCTTAACCATTGACGCAAATTACAGCTTGAAATTGTTGTAGCTTAAAAAATTGATGTGCCAAAGGTAAGCTAGTAGCAAGTAGCTTATCATTGGAGATGCTCTTACCATACCCTCACATTAAACAAAACTAGAAATAAATATATCTAAAACTCTTATAAATGTATGAACTTTGGTAAATATTGGATTGTGAACAGTAGAGCAGTGAATTGTGTGTGCCGCGTGATGAGCAATGATACCTCTCTCCTCCTTTGTAAACATTTCTTATTTCTACTTTATATTCCTACCGTACTATTCTCCTTCACCTTTCTGCTTCCTCTTCCGTTCTCCTTTTCTTCTTTCCTGGTCGCCTCTTCATCTCTTATCATACCCTATTTTTTTTGTTTAACCGAGGTTGTGGATCTGGAGTTCTTGGTGCAGCTTATTACAATTACATTGGTAAGTGTAGGCACTTCATTGTGAATGTTGGTCAAGTGTGTGTGATTTTCTGGTCATTGTTTCATATTCATCACTACTTCACTACTACAGATACAGGCTATAACAACGGTTAAAAACCGTTGTTATATAAAAAACGGACGTTGTTAAAGCGTCCGTTGTAAAAGGTTTTAACAACGGTTGGTTTTCTTAAGGAACCCGTTGTTAAAACTATTAACAACGGTTTTAAGTATAAAAACCCGTTGTGGAAAGTGTGACTCAATTTTGGGGGGAAAGTTATAACAACGGTTGTAATATACAAAACCGTTGTTATAACTAAAGACAACGGTTTTTTAATAAATAATCGTTGTTGTTTATTCTTAAAAAATAAAAAAAATTAAATTAAATATTACTAGATGCATGCATAATTACGGCCCAATATAATTCCGATGCATGCATTATTACTGCCTTCACTGTGCATATGAACGGACAATATGGAATGAGAAGGGTTAGTAATAAGATTTGAAGCAGCGTTGAGAGATATGATGATGATTATGGCACAACTTCCTAACATATATATTAATTAAAAAACAACTCAACCCACACATTGCTTAGTATAAATACATGCATTATCTCAACTAACATTTCCATTATCTCACTATATACATCTCCAAACCCTAACTGCTAAAACAAACTCCAAATAAATTAACCCTACTTAATCTTTCAAAACAAACCCCAAACTCCAACAAAATTAATGATATCATCCTTAAGACTCTTACTATGATCGAGAACAACAACAGTTTCATCCGCCAGTTGCTCCACATTGAGGAAAGTTTCAGGAGCTACCTTGCGGATGCTCAATCCATTCTGAAGGACGCCAAAGAAGATGGCTTGACGGAGCAAAGAAAGCAGCGATTGCGGCTATATGACGATATAGCAATCACCGAAATGTAACCTCCAAATAGCCAAGGAGGAGAGGACGGATATCATAGAGGAGAATAAGACCTTCTATGAAAATATAAGAATTGCATTTTTATTAATGTAATTTTTTTTTAATTTATGTATTTATTATATATATATATATATATATATATATATATATATATATATATATATATATATATATATATATATATATATATATTAATTATGTTTATCGGCATTCCTCTCTATCATCTTGCTTCATCTTTGTTAATTAAGCGAATAATGACGATGAAAGACGAATTAAGCGAATAATAGTTAAAGAAATAACATAATGGTCGATAAAAACTAACACATACACATGCAAATGAAATAATTAGAAAAAGAAAATAATGACGATGAAAGACGATGAAACCAACAGTGACGGCGAGATTTACCTGATAATTAGACGATGAAATCAACAGTGACGGCGAGAAGATAAAGAGACGATGAGAAAGAGAGAAACAGACGATGAGAAAGAGACGATGAGAAAGTGTGTTTTGTGTTTGTGTTTGTGTTTGTGTTTGTGTTTGTGTTTGTGTTTGTGTTTGTGTTTGTGTTTGTGTTTGTGTTTGTGTTTGTGTTTGTGTTTGTGTTTGTGTTTGTGTTTGTGTTTGTGTTTGTGTTTGTGTTTGTGTTTGTGTTTGTGTTTGTGTTTGTGTTTGTGTTTGTGTTTGTGTTTGTGTTTGTGTTTGTGTTTGTGTTTGTGTTTGTGTTTGTCTGCTGGGTTTGTGTTTGTGTATTAAAGTTTGTGTTTTGTGGTCAGAAAGGCACTTGTGTTTGTGTGGTTTATAGTATGGAAGGTATTGACAACGGTTATAAAGAACAACCGTTGTCAAATAAGTTTTAAGAACGGTTGTAAATCAACAACCGTTGTCAAATAAGTTTTAACAACGGGTTCCAAAAGTAACCGTTGTGATTACTTTTCACTAACTTTGCGTCAATTTTGCGCCAAATTATTAACAACGGTTGTGCATGTGTAACCCGTTGTTAAAACTTATAACAACGGTTTTTATAACCATACCCGTTGTAATTCATTTTAGTAAAATTCGCGCCATACATTCTACAACGTCTATTGTGATTTTCGTGAATAATCGTTGTTGAAGGGGCGTTGTAGTTGCCTGGATTTGTAGTAGTGCTTCTTCCTTACTCATTTACCTATTGAATAATAATAAATCTAAACGGCATACGTTGAAAATTAGGTCAGAATCTATTTATATGAGTTTAGTTCTATGGTTTTTCGATATGGGTCTACCATTTTTTTCTTCCCTTTTTACTGATTTAAGCCCTTATAAATGTATGAACTTTGGTAAATATTGGATTGTGAACAGTAGAGCAGTGAATTGTGTGTGCCGCGTGATGAGGAATGATACCTCTCTCCTCCTTTGTAAACATTTCTTATTTCTACTTTATATTCCTACCGTACTATTCTCCTTCACTTTTCCGCTTCCTCTTCCGTTCTCCTTTTCTTCTTTTCTGGTCGCCTCTTGATCTCTTATCATACCCTATTTTTTTTTGTTTAACCGAGGTTGTGGATCTGGAGTTCTTGGTGCAGCTTATTACAATTACATCGGTAAGTGTAGGCACTTCATTGTGAATGTTGGTCAAGTGTGTGTGATTTTCTGGTCATTGTTTCATATTCATCAGTACTTCTTCCTTACTCATTTACCTATTGAATAATAATAAATCCAAACGGCATACGTTGAAAATTAGGTCAGAATCTATTTATCTGAGTTTAGTTCTATGGTTTTTCGATATGGGTCTATCATTTTTTTCTTCCCTTTTTACTGATTTAAGATTTAGGGTGAATTATCTTTGATTTATTAGGTCAGAATTTATTTATGTCAGTTTAAATTGGGGTCAGAATCTTGTGATTAGATTTGGTGATCGGGTTATTGTGATTAGAGTTGTATTAAGGTTGTGTCTCGGTCGTTCCTTATCACAGCGTCTTCATTTTCCTGTTCTCGGCTGTTTCTTTTCACATTTTCTCTAAAGCGCATTTCCCCCTTTTCAATTCGTTTTGCAATTTTATTATAGGATTTATGTTTTATCCTATTGCTTAATTTATGTTTGTTTTTCTTGCTTGTTTGATTATTATCATAGCTTATTTTGATTTGGGTGTTGTGTATTGTATGGAAAATACATTCGATAATTTTAGGTTATATTATTTAGTTGGGTATGAATTAGAAATACGAGTTGAGAAGATTAGAAATCATTTGATTGTTGGTTGTTGGTATTATTCCATGTGAGATGGAATGACTCGGGATCTGGAAACGGTCACTAACGGTGGATTTCCGGTATATATTTATTGTTCGTGTGCTTGCTGTGGTGGCAAGGTGTCTTAGGTGGGGATTGGTCGCGGCAAAATCAGCGGTCACAAGTACGACTTTAAAATCTAAACAACTGTAAGGTGTTATTTCTGCTATTTAGGGCTCTCACTTGTATTCTTGAAACTGTTTTTGTTAATGGATTTGTGGCACTTTTCCTTGGGTGACATGAAACTTCACTTTCGGATATTCGCAAGTGGTCTTCGGTCCAAACTCGAAATAATTTTGAAGATAGCTTCGTTAATCATCAAATTGTTTTTGTTGCTTTCAAATCGTCGAGAAAACAAATCAAATTCGCGGGAAATTCTAAGATACAAAAATTATTACCCAATATGTAGGTGGCCCGTCACCTTTAATGCACATACATCTCAATGGCTCGCAACAAGATCAGAACTATTTTCAATTTCCCGGTTCCAAGAATTGTAGCTATTGGAACCCTGATAAGTAAAGGAGTAAGCCATACTGTGAAATATATTAGGCAAAGTCGACATCTTTAGCCTCCAAGAGTTACGTGCATTTTTAAGGTAGGAAGGTCTTTCATGTTTTTTTGCAGACAATATGATTCATTTTAGTTTCAGATTCATTCTAACTTGATTTTTTTTTGTAGTTGTCCATTGTCTCTGTGTTACTAGAATCACTGTGGTTTAGAAAACTCTATGGAACTGCTTATGGTTGCTGTCACATCTATCTTTAACCCACTCTCCCTTTCAGTTCCTATGATCTCCTTCAGTTAATTCATCTTTCTCATTTTGTTATTTATTTTATTGTTCATTTGCTCTTTACGATTGTTACCTACTAATCCAGCCTATTTGTTCGATTAAGATAGAGTTCAGGCTCCCTCCTAATACAATTGCTTCTTATATTTGGATACCAGTGGCTACGGACGACGGAAACAAGGCTCTTCGATTGTGGAGGCAGTCATGAACAGAAGGAGATGGTCTGAGTAAGTATTTTTTTCTCTTTTTATTTGCTATTGCTTTACTGTTGTCATATTTTTTGTTTATTGTTTTCCTTTTTGTTGTGATTTTTCATTTAGTTCTCTCACAGAAGTTGGAGGTCGTGTTTTGATCTTTCACATTCTCTTTTCTACCCTTCAATAGTCTAGTCAGCAATAGTATGAATCTGTTGGAATAAGTGTCCTCCAACAATAATGCGATCACAACTGTTGATCATGATGATCACATGTTTAAATCTCATATTTAAGAATACATGTGGGAAGTAACATTTTACAATCAACTGGTCCACACATATTGGTAATGACTGACTGACTAGAGTTTGACATTACTGTCGTACGACGGTGGTGATCAGTTGATCCCATAAGGTCATACCTATAGGATGATACTCTTAATTGAATATTTAATTGATCGTATGACGATACGAGTTAATTAAATTACTTAAAATTGATGGACGATTTTGGAAGTAATATTTACGTGTCTCATTGTAATTTGATTAAATAAGATACGGTCTAAGTGATCGAATTGTTTTATTACTTAGATGAAATTATTGTTCACGGAAACAATTGAAACGGAATGAATAAATTATTATAAATACAGAATGTTGTAATTTATGATTCGAAAACCCATTACGGTACAAGTAATTATGAATTACTAGGTTAATTTTATAAGTGACATATTTTATTAATATGTTGATTTTTAATTGTTAAAAATACATTTCATACACATAATGTCATGGAACATGTTACATGTGACAAATTGACAAATAAATTGTAAAATGGACTTTCCATTTTACAATATATGTACCGAAATAATGGGGTGGGTTGGGGTTTGTATTATGTTTTATAATATATAAGAAGCATAATCATTAAACCTAATTGATAGCCATGCACACGTATTTGCTTTTGTGAAAAACGTCTTGGTCATGCATTAGCCCTTGCCACCCCCCTATACCCGGTTTTCCTAGAGCAAAGGCAAAGGTTTTTCTACAATTTATATTGTGATATACACTAAGACATTCTCTAGTGGATTATTCATTCTTTACACAACCAAAAACTTAGAGAAGTTTAGAGAAATAAAAACTCCAAAAATCCTTTCTCTCTATGCCGAAATAATAGAGATCAAAACAATAGTTTTAAGTCATTTTTAGTAAGATTATAATTATTCTAGATCAAATAATAATAGTCTTTTAAGGGTCATCTTGGGTATATGCTTTAAGGAGGGATTCTATCTTTGAATCCTTGTTCTTCCATTTGTAAGGAAAGCTCAAGAACAAGTGAGAAGGAGAACTCACTTGTGCCCTAAATCCGAAACTACTATAGTAAGAATGACGATTTCTTCTCTTATCTATTTTAGTTTGCATGCATAAGATCTAGTTTTAATTTTATGACTAAATTAATATGTAACATATATGAATATGTTGAATAATGAGATTAATAATTTCCAACAAGTGGTATCAGAGCCTTAGGTTGTTTGCATGCAAATCGGTTATTGTTTTTCCGAGTAATAAGATTAACAAACAAAACTAATAAATTTGTGTTTATTATGACATATCACGAAATTTATTTTCATGTTAAAGTTTCTGGTCCTAAAATGTATTTAGGATATTTTGGTTTATTTATGGATTTTATTGTTCATTTTATATAATAATGGCATTAAAATGTGATTTTTATGATAAAAATGTCATTTTTGGACTAAAAATAGCTAAACTTAGATTTTTTCAGTGGTTTTTGGATATGTTTTCACATATATTATCTACTGTTGACCTGTAAATGTTCATAATAAAATGAGTTGTTATGCTCGAAATATGGATTTTTCAAGTTAAAATCGTATTTAAATGGGAAAATAGGTTAATATGGGTTATATTTCGAATATGGTCTTATAAATTTAGTATGTTGTCACATGCAATTTTACAAGATGTGTGTAAAATATTTGGCTATAATGAAGTCTTTATGCATGATTTATGAATTTTTTGATGAAAAATCACATAAATAGTGACTTTAATTAGTAAAAATGCTAAAACATACTTCATGACTAGGAAAAAACGTCACATGTTGCATTTTATCATATATTTCAGATCTAAAAGTGAAAAGTTAATAAAAATAATTTTTCTCATATTTTTATGGTAATAATTGTTGAAATCGATAAACCGCAACATTGTTTTTCTCGATAAATTTTTGAAATTTTTAACCTAAGTTTTGAACATTATGAGTGTCATGGTATTTTTTCCCAGAATGTTCATAAGTTTAAATTTTAAATTTTGAATTTATTTGAAATTTTTATGATTTAATTTGAAGTTTATGACATAATTTTGTATTTTAGGTCCATTCATGAACAATATTAAGAAATCTAGGTTAATTATTTTCAAATGTTAGTGGAGAATAATTTTGAGTCCTAAGATGGTTAGGGTAATTAACTTGTACATAAATATGATTTTATGTAATTATTGTTATTTTAAAAGGTTAAAACACGCAAATCCGTAAAAACCGATTAATATACGATATTGGCTCCTTAAAGGCGATTTAGCATAAAATTGGGCATGTTCATACATATTATAATGCTGAATTTTATTTAGGATTGTCATATTTTAATTTTATGTAATTTTTGAATTATGTAATTTTACTTAGTATGGCCTTAGTTTTTTAATTGATATTACCCGAAATGTATGGGAATATCGATTCGGTTGTAATTTATTGTGATCTCGTATCACCGTTTTGTAATTTAATAGATTTATTTTTATTCTTAATTGCAAATGTATAATAGGAAATTATGTAATTTATTATGTAATTTATTCATTCCGGAGTTCCTTGAAGACGGTGCCATTCGAGAAGGCGATCCATCAAAGAAAGTATTGCCTTGAAGTGCATGCCAAGACCGAAGTTCAAGGGACCATAGGAGTTGGTTTCCGAATTTGTAATAGTTTATTAGATTTACTATTTTAGGAAGGCCATACTAGAATTTTATTTATGCTTTGCATTTTATTTATATGTTGCATGCATCGCTAAATCGCCATAACTAAACATGCATTTTAATCGAGTTTATCGACCATGTCAATTACAATTATCGTAGTTCACCGCTTTAGTTCACTTAAAACGTGATAGATAATAAATTGACATGACCTCTCGCTAAAATAAACAATTGAGACTTAGCCTTACCAAAAAGTAGAAACCATGAAAACCTATTTCGTGAGGGAGTGCGCTCGGCCACACCGGGGTACAAACCTTGTTACATAGGGGAAGGGGGTGATAAATGTCTATCCACCGAATTCATGTTGATAAGGGATGAATCGGCTACCCCGTGCCCAAGTTAATGTGAATTTGGATCATGGACACATCTATTTGAAATTTGGATTGAGCTCAACGGAAGTATTCGTGACCATAGTCGCATGTGTTCCGGACTATAGATAAATATTAGAGTAATTTTATCGACCGAGAGTTCTAAAAGTAGAATCGATTAAAGAGTTAATCCACCGAGTTATATTGATAAGGGATGAATCGGCTACCCCGTGCCCAAGTTAATATGAATTTGGGTCTCGGAATCATTTATCGAGTTGGGTAGAGGTCACTAGATAAATGCTATAAAACTTGTTTAAATTAAAATTTTACGAGTGTTATTATTATTTAAAAACGACAAATGTTTTATTCCTTCTATTTTGTTTTGTAGACCACTTTTATTTCTCATAACAAATGGCCGCACCAAACACCAACGCCGCACCTCTCACTAATGTTTCATGGCTCCGATCCTTCATGGATCGTAGTAAACTTGAAAAGAATGGGTCAAATTTCTCCGATTGAGATACCCAACTCAAATTAGCCGCCTAAGGTGACGACAAGCTTCGTTACCTCACCGAGGCCTCTCCACCCGAACCTAATGCTAGGTCGAGTGCCGCCACTAGGGAAGCATATGAGGCTTACCACAATGAGTCCGCCGCTATGAAAAATGTGTTGATTTTTGCTATGGAGGCGGATCTCCAAAGGAGAGCCTTTAAAATGGGCACCGCTAATGAAATATATTCCAAACTTGTGACAATGTTTTCACAAACACCGAGGATCGTCCAATATGAGGCGGCCTCGACATTCTTTGATCTCGATTTCAAGGAGGGCCAAAAGGTTAGCCCTCACGTGCTCAAATTGCTAGAGCTAGTCGAGACTTTGAAGATTCAAAAAGTTGAAATCCCCAAAGAGCTCATTGTAGATAGGATTCTACACTCCTTATCCAAAGTCAAAGCATATGTTCAATTCCGGGTGAATTTTAACATGCAAGACAAGGACGTGTCTCTTGAAGAGTTTCACAAGTTACTTGTGCAAGCCGAAAGAGACATGGGGTTAAATGTTAACCCACCTAAGGACGTGCTTAATATAAGCACTAAGAGAAAAGGGAAGTTAAAAAAGAATGGGAAAAAGGGTAAGAGGCAAGCTCCCATATCCACCAAGGCTAAGACTTTTGAAGCTAGCACTTCCAAGACCAAGAAGGGTCCTCTTGATAAATGCCATTATTGTAATGGTGTTGGACATTGGAAAAGGAATTGTTCCAAGTACCTTGGTGACATCAAAGCTGGAAAGATCACTCCAGTAGGTAAATGACTATCCTTTCTTTTATGTTTCTAATTCAACTATGGTATTTTGATACAAAGTTGAGATAATGTATCCCATTTTTATTGTAAATAGGGCCTCCTCCAAGGAAAGACAAAGGAAAGGAAAAGCAAGCTTAAGAAATCATCAAGGAGCTAGGAGTAGCTACCAATGAAGCTTGTCTTTTATTATTGTCTTATTTTAAGTTGTGTTTCGGATTTTTAGAACTATTTTGATTTCCGTGTTCGACATGGAAATGGTTGATCCTTTCTAAACAATGGTTGTATTTTGGATTATGGTGGCTTGGTTTGCAACCCAAGTCACCCCTTTTATCGTATTTATTTGTTCTAAAAAATTTGTCTTTATATGCTTGCACATAGAAACATATGATCATCTACTTAAAGTGATCTAATAGACAACTATAATGATGGGATTCATTATATGTCCACAAGCTTAAAGCTTGTGTATGATCAATTATAAAGTGATGTTGAGTTGATGAACTCTCCTAAAGGAATGTCAATTACCAAGTGCACTCATCAAAAACTATTAGTCAATCTATGAGATTGTCCTCCTTATACTTCAAAATCATTATTTGTGTCTTATAAGCTATCTTTGAATATCTAGTGTATTTATTCTAAATATAGAGTGGGAGAAAAATGAAGACACAAAGAAAACAAAGATAATTTGTATACTTGAGTAAATGAGATCTACGAAAGAAAGAATGATTTGTATACCTAAATAGATAGGATACATGAATAGATGAGATCTATGGTCTCGAATAGATGAGATCTACATGAGAAAAGAGACCAAGTGAAGTAGTCAAAAGAATATGTACGTTCTTAAGATAACTACACGAGGAGACCAAAAGAAAGTTTTAAAAGAAAATGACTAAAGAAAAGTCTTAACAAGAGATTTGGCTAGTTTATGAACAACATATGACCAAGATGCTCAATATTGATATTTACTTAAGAGCCTAACTGAAACAAAGTTGCATCCTTGAAAATAAATGAGATTTATGATTAAAAGTTGCAAAGGAAGATATGTTGATATCTACAAAAGCTAAGTTAATTGTTAACCACGCTAGTGTCATTACTTAACCTCATTATGAAAATAAAATGGTTAAACCTCCTTCCGGAAAAGGGTATTTTGAGAAGGACGTGTATTAAATGGAATTTCACATTTAAATAATGACATTGCTACGCATCATTATAAAAATGAATGAGTTAGAGATTAAAATCTCTTTCTATAAGTTTAAGATTGAAATCTCTTCAAAATAGGTATTTTGAAAGGATATGTTGAGAACATATATGCTTTTAATCTTAATGACTTGGCAAAGAAAAATGTATTTCAATTCTTGAAATGTTTCAATTGAGTAGTCAATTGCAAAACATGTGGAATTAAGTGGGAGTTTGAAATTATCATGTGAAGACATGAAATTTAGTGGGAGCAATCATCTTGTAAAATTTATAACTCATTACTCATTGAGAATGACGAGCTAGTACTATCTTTTACAAAGAAGTATTTGAGTTTTCAATTCTGGATGAAAATGGACTATGATGAATCCAAACACATCATTGATGTTGGATAGGTATTGAGATATACACATCAAATCAACAAGAAACGTAGATTATTCATGTCAATGAAATTGGAATTGCCATAAGCAGTCATGGTCATTCATTGAACCTAAGAATGGTTGATCACATGATTAATAATTACTAATGTTTCCGCCATTAGAGTAATCATGAACATGTCCAATAATGAATCATATGCTTAAGAGCATGATGACTCATTGGTAAGCAATAGAAGAATCGTCATGAATTCTTGAGGAGAACTAATGAGCTATTCTAGTGTTTGACAGAACACTTTGTTATGTGACAAGAAGTTGCACATATTGAAATTCGTAAATACGTAAGGATTTATGAAAATCCTAAGCTATTCAAGCTAAAAGAGAAATAAGAAGTTTGAAAAGATACTTGTCATAGTAAGAAGTTACTCAAAAATAGTATTTTCTAATATGCTAGGACTTATGAGAAGTGCTAGGCTAATCATCTTGACAATTGTTGCAAGACCCTACAAAACGTATACCTAGTGCATTGCGAGTTGGTAGAACACTTGACCGATGCAAGTTATATCATCCACCATAATTCATTGGTTATGAGATAAACAACAAGAAAGTTCTTTCAAGATAAAGAACCTAAACCTAGGTTGGGGACCTAGATGTGTACTTGGTAAGGTTCATGTTATGAGAGATAATGTGAATATAAAGGAAAGTGCAATACAAGAAGTATGAACACATGGACACATGGTATGTTAAACCTCTATTGCAATCAACTAGTGTTTACCCACTTACGATATACTCACAAGGTTGTAATATGGTATTGACTACCCGAATGTGATGTCGACATTCGTTGTTTGAGTTATTATTAACTCACCTTATACTTTGTTACATCCAAACGGGTTGTAGAGAAAATTGAACCCCGTTAAAGTGAACACGGATTAGCATTGTATTCGCCCATAGTCACTTATATGAGGTGACATCTCGAAGTGACTAGAGTGTGATGCGATTGATGGCAAGTTCAAGTGCCATGGAGTCATATGAGATGACAAGTCGATCACATAGGCAGACTGTTAGGAACACTTTGTCGGGCCTTATGACCGCTTATAGAGTTCTGGCAAATTTATATAGCCTGGTCGTGGCGAGAGCTACTATAGTATTCTTATGAGTCGATTCTTTTGACTAAAGACTGTTCGCCTAAGGTGGCACAGTTTCAGATTAACTTTGATTTATGTTAATACGACCTTCGTAAATGGGGTCAAATGGGCATATTTTGGGTTATGATGGCTGTGGCTAGTCGAAGGGAATAAGTGCGATAGGAATTGTCCACCCCTTATCAGGGTTATAACAATATCTCAGGGCCACTCGAGGAGTAATGAACTGGAAATGCGTGGCCACGCTCGAAAGGTATCTATGGTAGATAATTCCGGTCAATCAGTTATTCTCCAGATCCAGGAAAACACTCTCGATATGATCACTTGCAAGTACGACCCGAAAGACATCTTGCATTGAGTGGGAGATAGTAATAGGACAAGAGAATTGGTGCTGCACACTTGTCGAGGACAAGTGGGAGATTGTTTGAATAAGTGTCCTCCGACAATAATGCGATCACAACTGTTGATCATGATGATCACATGTTTAAATCTGATATTTAAGAATACATGTGGGAAGTAACATTTAACAATCAACTGGTCCACACATATCGGTAATGATTGGCTGACTAGAATTTGACATTACTGTCGTACGACGGCGGTGATCAGTTGATCCCATAAGGTCATACCTATAGGATGATACTCTTAATTGAATATTTAATTGATCGTATGACGATACGAGTTAATTAAATTACTTAAAATTGACGGACGATTTTGGAAGTAATATTTACGTGTCTCATTGTAATTTGATTAAATAAGATACGGTCTAAGTGATCGAATTATTTTATTATTTAGATGAAATTATTGTTTACGGAAACAATTGAAACGGAATGAATAAATTATTATAAATACAGAATGTTGTAATTTATGATTCGGAAACCCATTACGGTACAAGTAATTATGAATTACTAGGTTAATTTTATAAGTGACATATTTTATTAATATGTTGATTTTTAATTGTTAAAATTACATTTTATACACATAATGTCATGAAACATGTTACATGTGACAAATTGACAAATAAATTGTAAAATGGACTTTCCAATTTACAATATATGTACCGAAATAATGGGGTGGGTTGGGGTTTGTATTATGTTTTATAATATATAAGAAGCATAATCATTAAACCTAATTGATAGCCATGCACACCTATTTGCTTTTGTGAAAAACATCTTGGTCATGCATTGGCCCTTGCCACCCCCTATACCCGGTTTTCCTAGAGCAAAGGCAAAGGTTTTTCTACAATTTATATTGTGATATACACTAAGACATTCTCTAGTGGATTATTCATTCATTACACAACCAAAAACTTAGAGAAGTTTAGAGAAATAAAAACTCCAAAAATCCTTTCTCTCTATACCGAAATAATAGAGATCAAAACAATTGTTTTGAGTCATTTTTAGTAAGATTATAATTATTCTAGATCAAATAATAATAGTCTTTTAAGGGTCATTTTGGGTATGTGCTTTAAGGAGGGATTCTATCTTTTAATCCTTGTTCTTCCATTTGTAAGGAAAGCTCAAGAACAAGTGAGAAGGAGAACTCACTTGTGCCCTAAATCCGAAACTACTATAGTAAGAATGACGATTTCTTCTCTTATCTATTTTAGTTTGCATGCATAAGATCTAGTTTTAATTTTATGACTAAATTAATATGTAACATATATGAATATGTTGAATAATGAGATTAATAATTTCCAACATAATCTACGTTTTTATTACCATTTTTTTTCATTGGTTCATTGCCAACGCTCACACTTTGAAACAATTCATTTACCATTGGAACAAACTTGATTTGTGCGGGTTCATTTTTTTGGAGCAGAGTTGAACATATTAAAATGCAAAGCTGACACGGTATTAGTGTGAGTTGTGTGACTCCCTTAATACTCGAAATTTGAACAACTTGTCTCTATATGAAACTCGCCTAATACTCGAAATTTGGAGCGATTTTCTCTCTTTAATCTAGAACACAATTATTTATCTAGGTATTTCATTTTGATGGGTAGTAAGCCCCTTGATTTTTTTAAAGTTAAGTTCTCATGTTTAAAATTGTATTTGTCTTTGAATGTTACCCATATTCGAATTTGAGCTTGTAGTTGATTGTTTTGCTTGATTGAATTAGTTTGCCCTTTCAATGGTGTTCATTTGTTCAATATATTAAAGTTCAATTGGCATATTTAGGTTTCTGCTACTATAATCAAGGGAGATGTAGAGGAGATCGGATTGCGCGAGCCCAATCGGAAAAGATAGCTCAGGGGATTGCGGTATTCGTAGATTCCCTATTTTCAGTTTTTGCCATATTCTAATTTTAATAATATGCAAGGATATTTCCTTTCAAGAAAGCCCATATTTGATGGTGGCCTATAAGAAGGTGCGTGGGGCGAGTAGTAAAGTCTGCATTTCTGTACATTGGTAGGTCCAAAAATACCGGGAACTGTAGTGGGGCCTTTGCTGCAGCCTTTGAATCCAACTATCAGGTTGGTTAGCAGAATTATTTACGCTTCTAGACTTTCTTAGCTTCCTGTCATTTTGTTGTTTGTGTAAAGTTTAAATACTTCATACATCTCTAATCCAACTGATCTTAACAACATAATTAATCACCTTTTTTATTTAGGCTCCTAAGCTTTATTAACCGCCTTGCAGAAAGTGGTTTCAATGTAGCTTGCATGCTTGTTACACCTCTGACTTACGTTATGTTCAGTAGCTCTTTAACTCTGACTGAAATCGAAATTAACTGCACATAATTGATTTGTCTTCATTTGTTACATATGTTTGTCATCGTAAGCATCTTGGGCTTTTGTAACCCTAAATTGGCCCCTTCTTTAATTAGCGGTCATTGTTTGGAGTATAGTTAGAATGGTAAGATTCCAGTTCGTTATTGCCTGGTTTTGGTTATATTGAGAGGGAACTGAAAAAGAGGGATATGGAGAGGGAGGAGACTCGGTGCTTGGTAATTTGTATTTTTTCAGATTGAGAGGGAATCAGCGATGAAATGGAATATGTGGTGTGTCCACCATTGATTCTTGCTTAAACATATATAGGGGGAAGGGAGGCAGATAGGGGTTGGAGAGGGAGAAAGAGAGATAGGGGAAAGGATAGTAGGGGAGGAAGATCGGTGTAGAGAGTTTGTGCTGGTCTTAGTCATATTAAGATTGAGAGATAGAAAGGGAGTAAGAGATGCATGGATGGATGGGGAGGAGAAGGTATACAGGTATAGAGAGTTTGTGCTTGGTCATATTCATATTGAGACGGGGAGGTTGGTGTTGTAGGTTTAGAATTTTCAGCTATGGGTTTCCTAAAGCTGGCAGTTGAATCGAAATAAGCATTCCTCAAATCTTATTGCTTCTTTTCTTCACACTGGTGAGCTTTTGATTAGAAAATTTATGTTTTAGTTTCAGCTGGTGGTTGTCCGAAACTTAGTTAAACATTGACTTTATTTTCTTACTCTTATTTTCCAGTATATTAAAGGGGTATCCATTTCATGACATCGAATATTCCAAATTTATGCGTTAATGCTTGCAATATTCACTCTCTGATAGAAAACATGTGGGTGTTCACATTGTTTGGATATTGCATGAGCATTATCGAATTTCTTTATCCTTGTCAACAATTGTAGGTGCCACTAAGTATCGTGATTGTATTGACATATGCTTTTTTCCTTATTGGTGAAGCCTATAAAGTTCAAGGGTTGTAGCCCAAACATACCAAGTTCTAATATCTAAGTCGATGCAGGCATCAAGCATGCTTATACCATGAAGCATTGCCGGACTGATGTTTCAAATGCATGGGAAGCTTCTTCTTGGTTCAGAGATCCGTACCCATTGTAATAGGATATTCCTATCTTCCATTTCAGGACTTCTATAATTATGATCATTATCTCACTTGTGTCATCACCAAATTCGGTAGGTAATCCATCTTTCGTAAGATCAGTTTATTCTTTCTATCAGAGTTGACTTCATAAATCACTTGATGCCTATAAGATTTTGATTGATTTGTTTCTGAATGTTTTGTATACCCTTATATTATGATCCTTGTTTATCTTTGTAAATTAACATAAATGTTACTATTTCAGTTCTCAAATTTTCGGTATGACATAATAGTAAGTGTATGACTTGCATAGGTTGGGACATATTACTCAACATCACTGCGAGTCAACATAAGTCCTCCAACCCGGGGAATTGTAAGCAGAGGAATCGGGGTGGGAGGTTTTTGCAGTTTGGTGGCTGGACCTTAGGGTATTGGTACTGGATCAACTACCCTAATGGAGAACGTCCACACTATCAGCATAACTAATGTTGCTAATCGAAGATTTGTACAATTCTCTCCTTTTTTAGGTTATTACACGTTTCCTTCCCTCCAAGGTATATAAGAAGCAAACATGACCCAAACTTGAATTTACTTTGGCCTGAAATGTATAACCTGAAGTAGATCAAAACGTGAATTGACCTGATCCGTAATGAATCGAAATGACCAGCGTCGTAACAACCCTGCAGAAACTAACTACCTACCAAAATGACCCAATCAGAAGCCGATTTGAGATCCCCAGTTGGCAAGTTTACTAGGAACACTATTTGGTTTAGAAGCTCCGAAGATAAATAACAAGTACAATTTGTGTTTGTAGGGAAAGTGGGAGGTATTCTTGCTTCCAATACCACAAGCACTGGCGGCTTCTGTACTATGCTTTATTGGATATTCGGAATCTTACAATAGCACTTGGTCTCTTAAATTTGTTGAACAATCAAGCAGTAAAAACGTGCTACTCACGTGAGGAATAGTTCTTCCCTCTCTTCATTTGTGAGCCACTCAAGGTTCTTCTTTGGCCTGCTGTTAAAATATGAACAAGATGGTGGGAAAAGCTAATTGAAATGGAGATATGCCTAGGAGTAAGACTAGCAAATGGGATCGTTTCTAGGTAGGCTTAATTAATTGATTAGACTTAATTCTCTGTGTTTTGTATGATGTTTATGTGTTTCCCTGTTTTAAGTCTACTTTTTGGAAACCCTATTTATTAACATTTTCCTATATTTTGTGATACATATATCGACACTCTAAATGATGTGGTACTTAAATTGGGAGGTCCTATGGACCGTGAGATTGGCTCGAAACAAAACAGCCCAATTTTAACCAATCAAGCGTGGTTTGGATCCAATAAAGGTTAAGAAGTTTGCATGATCATAAGTTAAGGGCCCAATTGAGACAAATCAGGCCCAAGGCCGTGGAAGATGCCGTGAGATGGTTCAATGAACCATCTAAATTCATGCACCTAGTTTTCTAAGAGTCTTTCCTAGTTTTCTACAAAAGTCTTACCTAGTTTTTCTCTTAGTCAAAACTAGGATTCATGCATCTTAGAATTCATGCACCTTAGTCAAATGTAGTCTTGGAGGCCAAGGCATTTCAGCCTATATAAGGACCAAGACTCCTTCATTTGTAATCATCCAAGTTTGAAAAAATATTCACTTTGTGTGAGAAATTCGCTGTTGCGAACCCCTTTGTTTTATCTCGACGCATTTTCGAGTAAAACCGGATTAATCTCAATAGGTCTTGAAGATTAATCACCATTATTCGATCTATAGGTCTATATCGAGCAAATATCCTTTTCTTTTCAGTTTATCTCTTTGCAAGTACACGGATTGATCGGATTGCACCTAGTGCATTCGGGTCCTTCGTTTATTTGCTAGCTCAAGTTAAGACTTCCGCTTGCGATACATATCAATTGTGGTATCAGAGCTACATCTCTTGATTTCCACTAAATCGAGACGGTCCGCGGGTCTTGATTTGTTATTCAAAAAAAAAAAAAAAATACGAGACAAAAAATAAAATAAAAAAGAAGACAAGATGAATTTTGATGATCCTGATTTTCTTCAAAGCCTTCGAAATGCATTACGAAACATTCCGGAACTTAACCCACGTTGGCAACCACGTAGAGGTGAGCGGGATGTAGAAGAATTCAAGTTAAGTGAACTATCCGAGTTCGTGGGAGGCACGGATCCCGAGGATTACCTTGAATGGGAAAGAAAAATCGAACGTATGTTTGATTTCAAAGGCCTTGATGATGAGAAAAGCTGTAAGTACGCTATTCTAAAACTTAGTCGAGGAGCTTCGTTGTGGTACGAAGGTTTGAAAGCAAGGCGTGCTCGGGCTGGAAAGGGGAAAATAACATCTTGGGAATCTCTTAAAAGCAAGCTACGTAAGAGATATGTTCCAACTACTTATAGGCTTACAACTTATCATAAGATTGTCGATCTTAACCAAGGGAGGCTTAGTGTTTTGGAATACATCAATGAGTTTGAAAATCTAGCTCTGATGGGAGAATTGGAGGAGAGTGAAGAGATGAAGATGTCTCGATTTCTTCGTGGGTTAAATCGTAATATCGCCAATTCGGTTGAGTTACCATCCTACGCGAACTTTGATGCTCTCTACAACTTGTGTTTGAAAATTGAAGCTCAGGGGAAAGCTAAACTCACCTATGGTGAGAATAGTCGAACTTGGAGGAACGAGGGAGGAATAAAGGGAGGTTTGAGTAGTCGTGTGGTCGAACCCAATCCCAAAACAATTTCTACTCCCGAACCCTCCGCAAGAACACCTGCTCTTGAAGAAACGAGCCTATCCAAAGTACGATGTTTCAAGTGTCAAGGATTTGGACATTATCAAAATTCGTGTCCAAACAAACAATTAATTGCTTTGAGAGAAGTCGTTGCTTGTCGAGATGAGTTATTTGAGGAGGAAGAGCGATTGGTGGATGTGTTAAACTTCGAAGAAAGGGAAGAGGATGAAGAATATGTCGAATCATACACAGCTCCTAATTACGATTGTGCTTTGGTTCTTTGAGCCCTGCAAGCTCAATCCACACCAATTGAGTCGGAGCAAAGAAACCAAATCTTCCACACCAAGTGTCAAGTAAAGGACAAATGGTGTAGTCTAATCATCGACGGAGGCAGTTGTACTAATGCAGCCTCAGAAGAAATGGTGAGTAAGTTGGGTTTGGCTACAACACCTCATCCCAAGCCCTATGCACCACATTGGCTTGATGACGGGAATAAGGTGAAAGTAACCAAGAAATTAGAAGTGGCTTTAACTATGGGGTCCTATGGCGACAAGATTTTGTGTGATGTCGTGCCGATGGATGCGTGTCATATACTCTTGGGACGTCCTTTGCAATTCGATTGCAATGTAACCCACCGTGGTCGTATTAATGAGTATGAGTTGGTCGACAAAGGCAAAAAGCTTGTCCTAAAACCAATGGCTCCTAGTGTTGTCCGTTCCATGAGCACCATGTGAGGAAAGGCTGCTAACATGTCTATGTTTGCTAGTGAGCAAGAGGTTGGTGAAGTCATTAAAGAGGGTGGTTGTGTTTATTTGATGGTGGTCAACAAAGTGTTGAAAGTTGGAGTCAAGAATGATCAATTGTCATCGCTCCTAAAGGAATTCGGAGATGTTTTCCCCGAATAACTACCACCGGGTTTACCCCATATTCGTGGAATTGAGCATCAAATCGATCTCATTCCCGGAGCTTCATTGCCTAACAAAGCAGCCTATCAATGCAATCCAATGGAGACGAAGGAATTACAACGTCAAATAGAGGAATTGAAAGACCGAGGCTATGTCCGTGAAAGCCTAAGTCCATGCTCCGTTCCTACTCTTCTTGTCCCAAAAAATGATGGGACTTGGCGAATGTGTATTGATAGTCGAGCCGTGAACAACATAACTATCAAGTACCGATTTCCTATTCCAAGACTTGACGACATGCTTGACGAGTTACATGGTTCCGAGATCTTCTCTAAGATCGACTTGAGAAGTGGTTATCACCAAATAAGAATGAGAGAAGGGGACGAGTGGAAAACGGCGTTCAAGACTAAACATGGGTTATACGAATGGACTGTCATGCCATTCGGATTAACTAACGCTCCAAGTACTTTTATGCGACTCATGAAAGAGATACGCAAACCTTTCTTGAGCAGATTTGTGGTCGTCTATTTGGATGACATTTTGGTGTACAGTCGAAATGAGGAGGAGCATTTAAAACACCTTCGAGAGGTGTTCGACACACTCTGAGGACAGAAACTCTATGGTAAGAAGGAGAAGTGTTCATTCTTGGTCGAGAGTGTCATCTTTCTCGGCTATGTGGTCTCTAAAGATGGGGTTTCCGTTGATCAAGCCAAGATCGAGGCAATCAAGTCGTGCCCTACTCCTAAGTCCGTCACAGAAGTCCAATCATTTCATGGGCTTGCTTCCTTTTACCGAAGATTCATTCGGGATTTCAACACTATCACAAGTCCTATAACCGAATGTATGAAGAAAGGAGCATTTGTGTGGACCGAGGCCGCTCAAAAGGCTTTCGAGAAAATTATCCAAAAGCTTTGTGAGGCACCGTTATTAGCACTCCCGGATTTCACACAACCTTTTGAGGTAGAGTGCGATGCAAGCGGTGTTAGAATTGGAGCCGTATTGGTGCAAGGAAAATGACCCATCGCATATTTTTTGGAGAAGCTGAATAGGGCTAGACTCAATTACTGCACTTACGATAAAGAATTCTACACAATCGTGAGGGCTCTTAATCATTGGAGCCACTAGCTTCGCCCGAATCACTTCATATTACATTCAGATCATGAATCGTTGAAGTACATTAATGGGCAGCAGAATTTGAATCCGAGACATGCCAAATGGGTGGAGTTTCTACAATCCTTTAACTTCTCTTCTAAGTATAAGGATGGAAAAAGCAATGTGGTGGCCGATGCTCTTTCCCGACGCTATTCTCTATTGAATGTGCTCGACGTTCGCCTACTTGGATTCGAGACCTTGAAGAACTATTATGACAATGATCCCGATTTTGGGGAATTGTTCGATAAATGCAAATCTGGAGCACAAGGCGAGTTTGACATTCAAGATGACTTTCTTTTCAAAGGAAATAGGCCTTGTGTGCCTAAGCATCAAGTTCGGGAATTGTTAATCCGAGAAGCTCATGGAGGAGGACTTGGTGGACATTTCGGTGTCAATAAAACATTGGAGATTCTAAAGGAACATTTCCATTGGCCTCGAATGCAAGGAGATGTGCAAAATGTAGTCCGGAAATGTGTCACTTGTCACGTTGCAAAGAGTGCCTTCAAACCCGGAGAGTACGTGTCATTACCTATTCCTAGCCGGCCATGGGAGGACGTGTCTATGGATTTTATTGTTGCTTTACCTCGTACTCAAAGAGGTAAGGACGCAATCATGGTCGTGGTGGATCGATTTTCCAAAATAGCTCATTTCGTAGCATGTCACAAGACGGATGACGCTAGCAATGTGCCTAATTTGTACTTTTGAGAGATGCTCCGTCTTCATGGGATTCCAAGAACAAGTCTCTGATCGTGACTCCAAGTTCCTAAGCTATTTTTGGAATACCTTATGGAAGAAAGTGGGCACCAAGCTATTGTTTAGTACGTCCCACCATCCTCAAACCGATGGACAAACGGAGGTGACGAATCGAACTCTTGGAACGTTGTTGCGTGGTCTCGTGAGCAAGACTCAAAAGGATTGGGATTTAAAACTCGCTCATGCCGAGTTCGCTTACAATCGATCTCCAACATACGCAACAAAGCACTCCCCATTTGAAATCGTGTATGGCGTGAATCCCTACCTACCACTTGATCTCATTCCTTTACCGGAAGGCGAGTTAGTACATAAGAATACGGAGGCAAAATTAAAGGCAATGATCAAGCTACACGAGCAAGTTCGAACCAGAATTGAGGCCATAAATGAAGTATACAAGCGAAAGGCTAACAAGAATCGCCAACTTAGGGTCTTCAACGAAGGGGATTTGGTTTGGGTGCACTTGCGAAAGGAGCGATTTTTGAGCAAGAGAAAGAACAAGTTAATGCCACGTGCAGAAGGTCCTTACAAGGGGATCTCAAGGATAGGTGACAATGCATACAAGATTGAACTCCCTGGAGATTCCAATGTTCATGCCACCTTCAACGTCGGTGATCTCTCTCTTTATATCAACGATAATGGAATTGAGGAATTGAGGACAATTCCTTTTCAAGGGGGAGGATATGATACAGATATCGACACTCTAAATGATGTGGTACTTGAATTGGGAGGTCCTATGGACCGTGAGATTGGCTCGAAATAAAACAGCCCAATTTTAACCAATCAAGCGTGGTTTGGATCCAACAAAGGTCAAGAAGTTTGCATGATCACAAGTCAAGGGCCCAATTGAGACAAATCAGGCCCAAGGCTGTGGAAGATGCCGTGAGATGGTTCAATGAACCATCTAAATTCATGCACCTAGTTTTCTAAGAGTCTTTCCTAGTTTTCTACAAAAGTCTTACCTAGTTTTTCTCTTAGTCGAAACTAGGATTCATGCATCTTAGAATTAATGCACCTTAGTCAAATGTAGTCTTGGAGGCCAATGCATTTCGGCTTATATAAGGACCAAGACTCTCTCATTTGTAATCATCCAAGTTTGAGAAAATATTCACTTTGTGTGAGACACTCGCTGTTGCGAACCCCTTTGTTTTATCTCGACGCGTTTTCGAGTAAACCCGGATTAATCTCAATAGGTCTTGAGGATTAATCACCAATGTTCGATCTATAGGTTTAGATCGATCAAATATCCTTTTCTTTTCAGTTTATCTCGCTACAACTACACGAATTGATTGGGTTGCACCTAGTGCATTCGGGTCCTTCGTTTATTTGCTAGCTCAAGTTAAGACTTCCGCTTGCGATACGTATCATTTTGTATCATCGGATACGATTTGAATACAGGAGTCAAGGGCACTCGGGGATCTTCTCAAAGTGACAAAGAAAATGATGATGTAATAACCCAGATATTTCTATATTAATATTCTTAGTTTAATAGTTTTTTCTTAATATTTTTTTTTAAAGGTTGATTTAAACAAAATACATATTTTAATTTTGGGTTGGGTATATTCTAAAACCCTCTACTTTTACGGGCCTTCTATTAGCTTAGCACTATATATATTTATTATATGATCTTTAAACCTAATCTTCCGTTCCCTAGTTAATTGCTAACTTGTTATGCCTTTCAATCCTTGTCTGCCCTCTTTCCTCAAGATAATAATTACAATCATCATCAAATTCCAAACAAACAAAATAATAATTTGTTAACTACTTCTACATACTCAGCTACTCGTTTTACTTGTCCTTGTCCATGTATCGCTTCCGCCATCTATTTGTCCTATTCATCTTCTCTGATTTCTTATGTACAAGGTAACACAATTTTACCGATCCTAATAATATATTATTATCGTTTGGGGTTATATGTATGTATGCATTTATTTGTCATTGGATGATAATAGTGATTAATTGTGTGGTGCAATATTATGTATACTAGTAATTCTATGTTTTCCTACTCTTAATTATATTGTTTGTGAGATGGGTTGGATTATTAAGGGTGTAAAATTTAGGTAAGTGAAAGATATGAGATTGTATAGTGGTACTAAATTTAGGTCTGTCAGAATAAGGCGTGATTGGCATTGTCACTTACAAGCGAGAAAGCGAGAAATTGGTTCATTATGAATGGTTATAATAAGAGATCAAGCGTGCGAATGATGAGTTTCATGGTTAGCTCTTAAGTGAATTTGTCAAATACAAAGTTTGTGCTACGTCGATAATGTTAATGATTTGGCTTGTTGTTAAGTTTGAAGTGAATTATTTTGTGATTATGGCTGTAAACCAGTATCGTGTTCAAATTGTTGCCTTCTTTAACCTGGGCTAGTTACTCTAAGTGTTGAACAGTTCCTTTAATGGAATATTTGACAATACCGATATTGAAATTGAGATGGAAATTGGTTACTGGTATTGAGTTATGGGGCCCATGTGCCGAGTTATGTTTACGGTCCGGAGTGACCATGGTAATGAGTTATATTATTATGAGTTTGAAATCGATATTGAGATGGAAATATTGTTTCGCGGTCTTACCGCCAGTTCACTTACCCCTTGTCCTTGGCTTAGGTTCGGTGATGAAAATACGATACTTGGTTATATTATGAGACGGAGTAATGAGTGAGACGGAGTAATGAGTGAGATGGAGTAATGAGTTTAGATTGAGCTAATTATTGGGATGAGGTTGTTTATTATATTGTGGAGTAGCTTTGAGCTTGAGATTAGTTTATGGGGGTGTGTTTTTATTATTCTCTGTGTTTATATTTCTTTTTATATGTGCTTGTTTTCACGCCATGACCAAAAACTATTATGCTTATATTGAGGTATTATCTGTTACCCAGCTTTCCGGCTGACGTGTTTTCTCCCTTCTGGGCTACTCGTCATGGGGGTAGTTCCTTTCTGTCTTCTAATTTTGCTTTCAGGTCTTCCGCCGCTGTTCAAAAAGGATTTGATTTAAAGTGAAGATTTTATTTAAAGTTTTGTAAAAGTTTAAGTTACTTTTGTATATTTTATTTTAAGAGACCTTTTTTTAATAAAAACTTTGTATATTAATTATAATATCTCTGTATTTCGGCGCGTTTTAATTTAGCCGAAAATCAGGGGTGTTACAGATGAAGAGGAGGTATTATATCCAACTAAGTAACTTTTTATTAGAAGATTGTTTTTAAAAAATTAGTTTGATGTTTTTAGTAGTATGTGCTTTAAAAAATTAGTTTGATATTCTGAGTAGCATGTGTTCGACTACTATTGTTGTTCACTCTCACACCACCAAGACCAGGTGCGTTGTCTACAGAATTATATTTTCTCAATTCGTTTTCTCCATCAATTTTCTTAGTCTTTGCCAACACTATTTTTTCAAGCTGGAGTATTGATAATGATAATACGAGGTCGCTAAATACTACAATTAACTATCAAATTAACAATTTATAAAGCCAAACTATACTCTAGATTACTCTAATGGATAAAGCAATATAGTGCAAGTAAGGGTCGATCCCAAGAGAAGGACTTTTAAACTAAAAACTTGAATTGTAAACTATTGAATGCTAAGCAAGACTCTACTACTAATTAAGACTCTATTGACAAGCTTATAAACACACAATGCTTATTAACAATGATAAACAATAGATGAACATAGACCAAAAAGGGGGGTTGAGTTGATTGGTAACATGAATGTAAGGTAAAGTGGCAATCTTTTCTAGCAAAGCAATATAACAAACACTTGGTGAGGAAGAAAATTCAATATTAAAGAGAACTTGGTGTAACTTCCTCTTAGTAATCAACAATTAGTAAAGCTTGACCCTTTTTACTCTCTCAAAATTATCTACCCAATACTACCATCTCAAGATGTTGATACATGCAAATTAAACCATCTACATATACCCTTCAAACTTAGGTAACAAGTCATTAAACCATGAAAGGAGACTAAGAATGAGCATTAAGAGTTTAACCAAAAGATGGAGGTAGGATCAATTCCTCATAAGATTAAACCATACAAATGAGAAAAAGACATACACTTTCCTATTTGTCATATGAATCCTTTAAACCAAATCAACATACAACAAACTTACTTCAAACAATCCTAGATAGATTAAACCATTTCTCTAGAATTTGCACTAGTTGAACAACAATAAGCATGGACGTCCAACCCAAATATAAACATCATTCAACATAAGGAATTAAGCACAAGGAAAGGATATTAGATAAATTAAGAGAGATTAGAGGGTCTTACAATACCAAAGTTAGAAACTTTGAATGAAATTAAACCAAGTAAAGAAAGCTTAGCTTTCCATAGTTTGCTTACAACCCATAAAATGAAGAAAGATTAACATTCAATGTCAAAAGATTACAACTTTCTTCCTAAATAACCAAGTTTTCTTCTCATACAAGTTTTTGAGATTATTGCTAAATTAGATGATAATCTAGGTCTTCAAAACATGAGGTATATATAGAGGTGCACTCCCATGTAGGTTAAGTTGTCTCAAGTAAGCAAAAAACACGGACTGTTAAGTTATGCCCGTGCTTAAAGTAGAAATGCGCAGGATCCTGGGGTTGGCGCAGGCTGCGCTTTGCACTGGACTCCGTTACCAAAATCCGACTATTTTCTTGGTCCTTATTGCTTCAAAGGTCCTTCTTGCCTCCCCTTGACTTGTGATATAGCTTAGACATGATGTTTTTCACTTTGTCAATCCCGAGCAAGTCCAAATACACCACGATCATAGCCCCGGTAATAGAGAATCACTTATTATCATAAACATACTTAAAGACCCTTATTAAACACATGAGTGGTGCTAAGAACACTCACTTGACTCGACTCTTTATGGCACTATTAAAAACCCCCACACTTAGACTTTTGCTCGTCCCGAGCAAAACCTGAAACAAGCAGTTGCACAAGTCCATAGGTTAGTGTAGGTGTAAATGACCACTCTTCCATCACTACGACCTTCTTATGTCTCCCTCTTAGACAATCCACCGATTAAAAGAAAATCTAGACTCAAATTTTGACACACACTCTTCTCTCACACCTCCTCCTTTTATCACCCTCTTACAAGACACGACACACAACTCCATCTCCGACTCATCACGCACATCCTCCCTTCTTATATCACCAAAGTAGTAGTAATGGCCACTTTTGCCTTATCCCAAGGTAATAGCAAAGTGACCCATCAAAATCCTCCTATAAATCACACTCATCATCACCACTTATGACACTACCTTATCACTCCATACAATGAAAATTGTGCTACTTGGTTAGCCAAACTCCTTCAAACAGCAACAACTCAAGTAGCCAAATCAA
Source organism: Silene latifolia (assembly GCF_048544455.1). Taxonomy (NCBI): domain Eukaryota; kingdom Viridiplantae; phylum Streptophyta; class Magnoliopsida; order Caryophyllales; family Caryophyllaceae; genus Silene; species Silene latifolia. The sequence continues at coordinate 123,026,337 of NC_133527.1, forward strand.
AAATCAAGCAACTTGAAATCAATTTTTGTGATCAAAAATAAATTAAGTCCTATAGCTAGCCTCCTTCCATGACCCTCCTTATCGCTCCCTTCTTATCCCTCCATTTTTTTGGTGTTTTTTCAAATTTTTCAGTTTTTTTTTTTTAATCCCTCGTTTTGCCTAAGGTCCCTTTCGGGTTTTCACCTTAGCTTTTTCCTCACCTCTTATTGGTGGCTCGCACTCGATTCTTCATTTTGCCCGGAATGCCCTTTCGGGTTTCCGTCCTCGGCCACCTTTTCCAATCTTGCCTTAAGTGCCCACTTTAATGGGTTTTCACCTAGCCGAGATTTTTTTTTCATCAAAAAGGAAATATGTACATAATTTACAATCATCTCACTCCACCACACTTGGATCACACATTGTCCTAAATGTGGAGGAGTACCATCACCTTCTCATGATTAGTTGTTGAAGGGACCCGAGCCTTCACCTTGCTTATATGTCCCTTGATTTCTTCTCCTCCTCCCTCTTGCTTCTCTCACTCTTTTTGCCCTCTCATAGGCTTCATCAACTTGTGCCTCATTAATTGTTGGTTGGTAGTGGGGTTTATTGTGATGGAGGCTCATGCCAAAGAGGCCGCGGATGAGACCGAAGGAGTCTTCTTGAGCTTGGGCATCATGGTAAGAGTCTTCAATGTATTGGTGGTGCCTTTCATTTTGCACCCCAAATTGATGGCTCATTTGCTCCCTCCACTCATTTTGAGCCTTCCACATAGCTTGATTATCCACCATTTGCTTGGCTTGTTGTTGTTGCCAAGTGAAGGATTCCTCTTGTCGTTTGTCTATCCCCTCAAGCATCCTCATTTGAGCCCGCTCGGCCTCCGCACTCAACTTTTGGTGCTCCATGCTAGCCACCCTCCATTGATCTAGACTCTCAAGCCTTGGCGCTTGTTGGTGTTCCCAAGCATAAGAGCTATCAACTCTTCCACTTATGACCTCCAAAGTCCCCCGGGTCTCATTGAAGTAGTCAAACATTTGCTGTTCCCAAGGAGCGATTGGAGTGTTAGAACTTCCCCCCGCCTCATACATTGGGGTATCTTGGATAGGCGGGTCACTCTCAATCCTTTCAATCTCCCTTTCTTCTTCACTTTCAACATTGACAACCGAGGGTGTAACCACCCTTCTTCTTTGTGCCCTTGGCTCTTGTTGTTGTTGTTGTGTATCGGCCGGGAAAAAGAAATGAATGGCATGGGAGCCACTAGGAATCGAGCCATTCCGAGGTAGAGTCATATATGGAATTTTCCCCACTCCCAACCAATGACATCTAAAATTGATAGCATCAAAGACCTTGATCATGTGGGTTTCTTCTAATCCTTGAATGTTGTAGAAATAATTTCCCCAAACGGGGTTTTGATCATCCGGGGCTTCCCCCACATACTTCTCCACAAAGAGGGTGATTAAGCCCCCACCATTTATAGCACCTCATTTCCTCTTCCTGTGCTTCAAACATAAGTTTACAAAAAGTCTTGCCCAATCCGGCACACCTTCCCCCTCCGGGAGCATAGTCCAAATGCACTCCCTTACCGAGTCACTAACTTTTGTTGGCTCTCCCATAGAGAAGAACCAACAAGCTAAACTTCTTGTCAATATTCGGATCACGGGGTTGGTAATGGCGGAGAGTTTATCATTGTGGTCTTGGGTTTGTCTCCCCGTGAGGTTACACCAAACTTTATTAAGCTTTCCTTTGGGTGCGTTAACCAGGGATGGTCTTTTAGTGATTTGCAAAACCTCCCGGACTTCATCAAATGTGATTGAGTGCCAGACTTTGTGAAGTCAAAAATTCACTCTCTCATTTACTCCCTCCCCCGTTTTTGAGATTGTGGAGAGGAATTCAAAAGTAAAGGATCGGAATGTATCATCAAAGATGTCCATGTACCTCTCTAACCCCACTCGACTCAAAAGTTGGAATGCGAGTTCCTCTAGGCCTAGTTTTTGAAGGGTGTCACGGTGAAGGAATTTTGTAATGGGTAAAGGGTTGTTTTTTTCAAGCTTTTTGAAAATTTTCTTTTTTTCAGAATTCAACCCCTCATCCCCATTAAACACTTTGGGAGCACTTGCTTCCCCTTGTTGAACGGCCTTCCTCTTTCTGAAAACCATTGTACCTAGCAAGAAGGAGTAATAACACTACCAACAAAGCACTCAAAACTGTTTTTCTCTCTTTGAGGCAATTCAACAAACACCTTCTATGCACTAATTCAAGAAGGTGGAAGTGAATGATGTTTGTTGAATACCCTTTCCCTTACTCAGAAAACAAGTTTGTCCCAGCAATTATACACTACAATCAACAATCACAATCCAAAATTTCAACTAACAAGTATCTAATCTCGGATTTGATGGTGGGATTTGGCAGGAGATGAAGTTTGGTAGAGATTGTGAATGAGAGAAAGGTAAGGTAATCGTGTAAAAGGCTAACTTTAGATCACATGGCAGCTCATTGCGCAGGCTGCGTAATTTTTGCTTAGGCTGCGCTTTTGACTGGAGTGCGGTTCAAATTATCAAGTTTCAACTTCTTCCCTTGTTGAAATATTTAGCCTTCTTTTGTGCCTTTCTCTCATTTGACTCGTGTAGTTGATGTCCCGAGTCATTTTGACCCCCATTACGACTTTGGCACGCTTCCCAAGAATCTCCATCTGACTCCCTTCACACTTCAACAAACCATCAAAAGGTTCCAATTTGATGCTTTTAAACATACGAAAGTAATAAATAAACAAGAAAGCGGTAAATTCTATACTAAGGATAGTGTATTTACAAAGGTTGCCATATGTTTAACGTCGATGGCTCGACTTAGTGCTTCATTTGTTCATGTTTGATAAATTGAGTCTTCCAAAGTGACTTCTTCCACCATTTTTGGTTCCATTCCTTCATGATATTCCTTGAGACATTGCCCATTCACTTTAATCATCCTTCCCGTGCTTGGGTTTTCAACTTCCACCGCTCCATGAGCATGGACCTTCCTTACAATGTACTGTCTAAGCCATCTTGGCCTTAGCTTTCCGGAGAACAACTTGAGCCTATTTTGGAAGACAAGAACTTTGCTACCCTCCTTGAACTCCCTCCAAATTATCATCCGGTCTTGCCATACTCTTGCTTTCTCTTTGTATATGGCAGCATTATCGTAGGAGTCAAGACGAATTTCTTCAATTTCTTAAAGTTGAAGCTTCCTATAGAGGCCCGCATCATCTATGCTTTGATTGAAAGATTTGATGGCCCAATAGGCTTTATGCTCCACTTATAAAGGAAGGTGGCATGCTTTACCATAGATGAGGCGGTACGGGGACATACCAATCGGGGTCTTATAGGCGGTGCGATACGCCCAAAGAGCGTCATTCAACCTTTGACTCCAATCTTTTCTATCGGGGTTCACTGTTTTTTCTAAGATACCCTTGATCTCCCGATTAGACATCTCCGCTTGCCCTTTTGTTTGAGGGTGGTAAGCGGTGGAGACTTTATGCACGACCCCGTACTTCTTGAGCAACCCCTCCATAATCCGGTTGCAAAAGTGGGTGCCTCGGTCACTTATCAACGTCCTTGGATAATCAAACCTAGAGAAAATGTGGGTTTGAACAAAACTTGAAACCGTTCTTGCATCATCATTCCTAGTTGGTATGGCCTCAACCCATTTTGAAACATAGTCTACCGCCAATAGAATGTAGAGATAGCCATCCGATTTGGGGAATGGCCCTATAAAGTCTATTCCCCACACATCAAAGACCTCCAAGTAGAGCATAGGTTGTTGAGGCATCTCATTCCTCCTTGATATATTTCCAACCCGTTGGCACTTGTCACAAGTCTTTGTGAATACGTGGGCATCTTTAAAGGTGTTTGGCCAATAGAACTCGCTTTCAAGAATTTTTCGGGCCGTCCTTTGGGGGCCAAAGTGACCCCCGCAAGCATATTCATAGCAATGTTTGAGGATAGACGATATCTCTACATCCGGCACACATCTTCGGATAACTTGGTCTTGACACATCTTCCATAGATAAGGATCATCCCATATGTAAAATCGAGCATCGGCTTTGATTTTGCTTCTTTGGCTTGATGACAAAGAAGTAGAAAACTTCTTTGTCACTATGTAATTTACCAAGTTGGCATACCATGGCTCCGTTATCCTCAAAGCATAAAGATATTAATGAGGCAAACTCCCATCAACGACCCCCATTCTTTGCATTTGTTGATCATTAAGTTGTAGTCGACTAAGTGGTCGGCCACAACATTTGCCAATCCCTTTTTCTCTCTTATTTCAATGTCAAATTCACTTAATAGGAGCACCCACCTCATAAGCCTCGGTTTGGTGTCTTTTTTGCTCACAAGTTGAGTGATGGCCTTGTGTCGGTATAAACAATCACTTTGACTCCTAATAAGTAAGACCGAAATTTCTCAAGAGCATATAATACCGCCAAGAATTCCTTCTCGGTTGTAGTATAATTCCTTTGTGCATCGTTGAGAAGGGCGGAAGCATATTGGATCACATAAGAAGCTTTGTCCTCCTTTTGTCCCAACACGGCTCCAATGGCAAAATCGCTTGCATCCGTCATGATCTCAAATGGTTGATCCCATTTGGGTGCTTGGATGATTGGGGCCGATATAAGTCTCTCCTTCAACAAGTTAAATGCTTCCCTACAATCATTATCAAACACAAACTCCACATCCTTGTGCAAAAGTTTGCACAAGGGGTCAGCGATTTTGGAGAAATCCTTAATAAACCTTCGATAGAAACCCGCGTGTCCCAAGAACGACCTCACGTCTCGAGTATTAGATGGATACGGCAAGGTCTTAATCACAACCACCTTTGACGTATCCACCTCAATCCCTCTTTTCGACATTATATGCCCTAACACGATGCCACTACTCACCATTAAGTGACACTTTTCAGAATTGAGTATGAGGTGAGAGTCTATACACTGTGTTAGGACCATAGCGAGGTGGTCTAGACACGAGTCAAAGGAGTCTCCATGGATGGTGAAGTCATCCATGAAGACTTCCAAAATACGCTCCACATAGTCCAAAAAAATGCTCATCATGCAACGTTGGAAAGTGTCGGGAGCATTGCACAATCCAAAGGGCATGCGGCGGTAAGCATAAGTACTAAATGGGCAAGTAAAAGTTGTTTTGGATTGGTCCTCCGGGTGAATGGGGATTTGAAAATACCCGGAGTACCCATCCAAAAAATAATAGTACTCTTTTCCACCCAACCTCTCTAGCATTTGATCTAGAAAGGGTAGGGGAAAATGGTCCTTCAAAGTGACTTGGTTTAGGTGGCGATAATCAATACATACCCTCCATCCCGTTTGTAAACGGGTGGGGATCAATGCCCCTTGGGTGTTTTTTGATTACCGTCACCCCTCCTTTCTTTGGCACAACTTGAGTAGGACTTACCTATTGGAAATCACTAATGGGGTAGATGATTCCCATTTGAAAAAGCTAGATGACTTCCTCTTTCACCACCTCCATCATGGGTGGATTGAGTCTTCTTTGCGGTTGTCTCACGGGCTTAGCCTCTTTCTCCAACCGAATCTGTGCATGCAAGTACTTGGACTTATCCCCTTGATATCGGCTGTGCTCCACCCAAAAGCTTCCATATGCTCTTTCAACATGGTCACTAACCTATCCTCTTGTTCATTTTTGAGTTGGTTTGAGATAATTAATGGAAGAGTGTTGTTTTCTCCCGCGAAAATATATTTAAGGTGATTTCGGAGAGGTTTTGGTTCATGTTTTGGTGGTTTTATGGTGGAGGGTAAGGGTCTCTCTAGGTTGGCTTCAAGAGGAAGAAAGGGGCCTTGTTGAGTAAAGGAATTGAGCAAGGCTAGTTGGGTGGGAGGCCAGTCAATTGCACAGGCTGCGCCCAGCTGCGCAGGCTGCACTTTCTGCTGGAGTCGGCTGCTCATTTTTGCCATTCTCAACTTCCATTTCCCCAACGAGGGGCTATTCTTTCTCCAAGTATTCGGAGTACTTCTGCACATCATGAGACAACACTACACGCAAACCTTCTTGCTCCAAATAGTTAGCGAGGGCAACCTCAAGGGGGTCCCTTTGACATAAATTATACACTTGGGAGACAATTGGTTCAATGATGTTCAAGAAATAGCATGAATGTGAATCGCTAGATTGTCTCATAGCATCATAGATGTTGTATGTGAGTTTCTTTCCGTCAAATTCCATAGTGAGGTTCCCATTAGACACATCAATCTTTGTTTTAGAGGTTTTCATGAAAGGCCTCCCCAAAAGGATCGGAGTGGCCCTCGAGTCAGCTTCCATATCAAGAACATAGAAGCCGGCCGGTAAAGTTAAGTGGTCTACCTCTACCAACACATCCTCCACCATACCCTTTGGATAAATATTTGAGCGATCCGCAAGTTGGATCACTACGTCGGTTTTGTTCAAAGGTGAAAGTCCTAAGGTCTCATAAAGTGTGTAGGGCATGACGTTAATTGATGCACCTAGATCTAACATAGCATGAGTGAAACTTTCCTTCCCAATTGAGCATGGTATAGTGAACATCTCCGGATCGCCACACTTTTTGGGAAGGGATCTTTTAAAAATAGCGGAGACATGTTCACTTACCCTTACTTTGTGGGTTCCCTTTTTTGTGTTTCTCCTAGGCGTACAAAGTTCCTTGAGAAACTTTGCATACCTCGGGACACCTTTTAAAAGATTGAGTAGGGGAATGTTTACTTCACACTTCTTAAAGGTTTCATAGAGATCTTCGTCTCTTTCAAACCTTTTGGAGTGTGTGAGGGCGTGAGGAAAAGGTACCTCCACGTCATGGTCTTTCACTATCTCCTCAACAAGATCATTGGTGTTGTTGTTTGCTTTCCCTCCTTTGTCCTTGCTCAAAGGAGTCTTCAAATCTTCTCCACTATCCTTGGATAGTGAATCCATTGCTTTGGTTACCACAATCTCTTTTTCCTCTTATACCTCAATGTCAATGATCCTCTCATTTGACTTTGCTTTTCTCTTCTTCTTTGGGGGAGATGTTAAGGTTCTCCCCTTCCTCAAGGTTATGGCACTAGCATTCGCTTTTGGAGGGAATGTTGAAGATGGAATTGAATTGGAGTTCTTTTAATTGTTCTTGGCCATCTCTTGTGCAATTTGGCCAAGTTGGATCTCAAGGTTCTTCACCCTTGCATCACTTGAGAGTTTATCCACATCCATTTTGTCAAACCTCTTGGTTGTCTTGGCTTTCCCTTTCATAAGAATCTTAAACATCTCCTTGGTGGATAAATCGTCATCTTCTTGAGAGGAAGAACTCCCTCCTTGAAAATTCTTGTGGTTGCCTTGGTGACCTTGGTTACCTTGATTCCCAAATTGGAAAGAACCTCCTTTTCCTTGTTGAAAGTTTTGGTTTCTTTGGTAATTTGGGTTGGAACCTTGCGAATTTTGGTTCCTCAAATGGTTGAATTTCCAATTTTGGAAACTCTTTGAGGTATCCCCTCCCCAACTAAAGTTTGGATTGTCCCTTGAGCCGATATTGTAAGTGTTGCCATTTGGATCATATTTGTAGTATCCTCTCCCAGTGGGATTTCTAGAATTATAGTTACCATGCATCATGGCACTCACATTCTCCTTGCTTATCCCTTGTTCTTCCATGATGGGACAAGACTCCATCAGGTGTGGACCTTGACAATAATTGTACTCTACATTAGATCCTTGGCCTCCACCTTGATTGTTTCCCATCAATTGAGCTACTATTTTGGTGAGATCATCCACGGTCTTCTCAAGTTTTTGGCTGGAAGGGGAGGCTGTTTCAATTGAGTGGAGAGTTTTAGATCCTCGGCTTCTCCCATAGTTTCTTGTGCTCGCGGCTAACCTCTCTATGATTTCATTTGCCTCCACCACGGAGTAATTGTCAACTGATGTGGGTGATGTTGTCGGGTCTCCCAATCAAAACACATTTATAATACTCAACAAACTACTAGTTAGCGGTAAGTCGAGGTCGATCCATGGGACGGTGTGCTTTGGGTTCTAAGTCTATCTATCTCGAGTTATGCTAGTGTCACAATTGATGGGGTTTGTAGTTGTATTCTAAACTAATGAGAGTAACAAAGTAAAGCAAACAATGAACTAGGAAATGTAAACAAATGACTAAAAGCACTAGGATGTCATGGGTTCATAAGGGATTCATGGTGTTGATCATACAAACATGTTTACAAAGTTGCAAGCAATTAATGTTGTGGAGAAACCGAGTTGGTTTATGTCTTACGGTTCATAGGAAGAGTTGGGTCCCGGAGCCGAATCGATTAGATTGTACAACACCTACAAGTCGACTTACTTTCCTCCTATTCAACTTCTATGCATGGTCTAACAAGACTCGAGTTGGTTTATATCTTACAAGTCAAGTTGAGTAGATAAGAGATGGTAAAAATGCAAGGATTCATAGGCTTAGCATTTCATCAAACATAACATGTGCATAAAGTTGACATCACAACAAGAAAGCAATTTGATTATGAAAACATATTAGATTAAGCATTAATCAATCCCATGTTTATTTCCCCTAATTACCCACTAATCCTAGTTTAGTAACTACTCACTCATTATCATGGAGAACATGTCATTAATGGTGTCAAACATAACAACAAGTGTAAACATGATAAGAGAATGAGGAAATAAACAATAAAGAGTAAAGGGTAAAAGAATTATACCAAACTTGAGATGATTCCAAATAATAAAGCAAAGAATAATAGAAGAAACTTGATTGATTGATGAAGGGTTGTCAATCCTCCAATAATAACCCAATAATCTTCAATTACCCAATAATAATAAACTAGAACAATAATTAAGGAAAGATTAATGTGTAATTTTGTGGAAAGATTGAGATTAATCTATTCTAATCTACTCCTAATCTAATCTAAGAAAGCTTGATTTAATCTAAGGAAACTTGATTATAATCTAATAAAGCTTGATCAAAGGCCCCCCTCTCCTTCCTCCATTTATTACTACAAATGGGGTATTTATAGTAGGGATTCATTAGGTTAACTAAGGCTAAATTAGTAATTACACTTTTTTGAGTTTAGAGCAGGGAAACGCCTGTATTTTTGGGAGGATGGGCATCTTTCACGGAGGAAGAAGAAACGAAATTTGCTTTAAGGGAATCCGGGCGTCCGAGGAAGAAGACGGGCGGTTTGTTGAGGTGGAGCACGGGCGTCTTCGTGGGAATCCGCTCAGATTCTTTGGAGGAATCCGGGCGTCTTTGTTGCTGGGACGCACGAGTTGTCACTGCGGGACGGGCGTCTTGTGGGTAAGCCGCTCGGATTCTGTGGCAGCATCCTATTTCTTCACTTCCTTTTTATTCTTGCGGGATTGGTCTTTAGTTCTTGCTTCCTCTTCATACTAGTCCATCAATCATCGTCAAATAGCTTCCGAATAGGCACGAAAGACGGGGATTTCCGCCTTATTATCTTCTTTCCTACAAATCATATGAAATGCGATAGAAAAGAAAATAGGAAGGTTTTGACGTATAAAATGGCCATAGAATGTTATAATAGTATGCAAAATAGGCTCAATTAGGGGACTAATTATGCTCAAATAATGGTCACATCAAATATCCCCAAACCGAACCTTTACTCGTCCCGAGTAAAGAGGTGACAAAAACTAGACCTTTATTTAAACTATCCTAATAATATGACCGATATGAGACAATTAGCGGGTCTCACTCCGCCCCTTCAACTCACAACAAGACAACCATGAGGTAGGATGCCTTCTTGCAAGGCAAGGTGGGTCTTGCCAAAATGGCGACACATCCAAGCATTAAAGCACACAAAATCAAATAATGGATGCAACTACAAAAGAATAGCCAGTTTCCTCATCTAAGTGACGGAAATTATCTAAAGGGGAAGCAATTCAAGGGTACACACTCCTTCATAGATATGGTTTCTTCAAACTACTAAGCCTAGAAGGATACCAATGAATCACCTCTAAATTGTGTCAAGCTAGGGTACCTTTGTCCTCAATCGTTAGATGCTTTTGTCAAGAATAGACTCCTTATGGTGTTAGAAACACTGGAGGATCGCGGAATTCCCCCTCTTGCCTAGACAAGAAGAAGGGTCGTCCCCTCTCTACCATGCACAAAAATGGATACGGTGGATAAAGGGATCGATAGATATTTGAGTTTCACTTTGGGAGTTTGCTTTCATTTTTGTTTTTCTCCCCAATTTCTTGTGGCATATAACATTTGAGAACACTTTCTTGCCATTTCTTTTGATTTTTTGGCAATTCAAAACTTGACAACTTTCAACTTTTCTTTTTGAACATTTTCAAAGTCACCCCATATGTAGTGAGGGTGGCTTATATTTGAAGCATAGGAGTTCTATTTTTGCTCCTCTTTTCATTTGATGCATTTTTTTTTTTTTTTTGCAAACTTTCTTTCACTTTTCATTTCATTGAACTCAAATTGATTTCTTTTTGTGCCCATTCCCTTTGATGACAAAAATATGGTAGAACATGGATGATGGATGGGTGCATGGGTGCATGGTTTCAAGGGTCACCTTGGAATAAACGGTAGCCAAGGAGTTATCACACCACAAGGTACTCTTGACTAGGCCTTAATCCATGGGTCAAAGGATACTAGCATGACACATCCTAGGGTGTTTTACAAGTATTCTAACAAGCAAAGTCTTAAGAAGAAAAAGCATCTACTAGGGCCTATATACACTTGTCAAGCTTCCCAAGTAGACGGTTTCGCAAAAATTTTCTAACATGCAACTACATGCCATGATGCAACTAGCATATAAACATCCTAATGCAAATGATTCTACCAACTAATATGACACATAAACTAAATGCAAGTCCTAAATTCACATTGTTTATACCGCATCAATCAAAATAAAGCCACATAGTCATTAACATAAAGAGGAAAAAGGAGATTGGAAAGATCATACCATGCGGTCTTCATGATCCTCATGCCTCGGATGTGGCGTAGTCAATCAATGTGAACAAGGGTAAAACAAACACAATATATACAATAATATATACATGACTACACTACAAAGGAAATGAACATGTTTTTGGATTTTTCAAATTTTTATAGGTTTTTGTTTTATGAAATTAAAAGACATATTTTTGTGATTTTTCGAAATTTTTCAATTTTTATGTATGTTTGGAATATAAATTCTCATCCCCCACTTTATTTTGGACATTGTCCTCAATGTACATGTAGGAGTAGGAATAAAAAGGGAATACATGTTTTTGGATTTTTGATTTTATGGAAATTGAAGTACAAATACAATGATATGATATGAATGAATGCATGCTCTAACTAAATGCAATTATATATGATATATATAACAAATGAATGCAATCTAAACTATATTATATGATGCATGATTTCTAATAAACTATGATCACCTATGATCAAACCTCCCCAAACCGATTTAAACACTATTTCTAGTATAGAAAAGAATAGGATTGGTCATTAGTAACTATGCATGAATTCTAATCTATATGCAACTATCTACATGAATCATGTGAGAAATATACAATGCAAACCAATCTAATCATGCGAGGTATATACAATGCAACTATACTATATGAACAAGCTAATGCAAATGCAATATGATACAAATGCATGCGAAAGTTACACTAAATGCGATGTAAATACAATAGAGAGAGAGGGAGAGAGAAGTATCATACAAATGGAGGTGATGAGGTAGGCCTCTTTCACTCGTCATCATCATCTTGATCATAGCCATACCGATGAGAGCTCCCGGCTTGGTCATATCCTCCTTCTTGGCCCCAATACCCTCCTTGATCAAACGCTCCCCCTTGACCCGGGTACCCTCCACCTTGGCTAAAATGCCCTCCTTCGTCGCGATCTCAAGCTTGGTTCCCTTGATTGTGGAACAAGTGTTGTGGTTGGGCCCATTTGGGCAAAGGGCCATTAGGGTCAACATACCCTTGTTGAGCCATGTTATAGTATTGGGGATAAAGGGCTAAGTAGTTGTCGACCCTCCCTTCATCTACTCCGAGGTCCACTCTATTCGTGAGTGCCATCAAATCATTAATGCCCGAGGTATTGGGGATTTCCGGTTCAAATTTGGCATGAGGGATAGGGTATGGTGGGATAGGCACATAGGAAGGTGGGCGAATAGGCCTTCCCGGTACCCCACGAGGTACTTGTTGTTGGCGGGGTGGCTCTTCCCTTTGAGGGGGATTGTCTAGAATTTGGATATCAAGGAAGTAGCTTGGTGGAGGCGAATATGGGCTCAATCTTGGGTCAATGCCCGGTATCTTCCAACCTTCAAGGATGATTGAGGTGCATCCTTTGGTGTACCACTCTACACTCCCGTCTTGAGTGTAGTTACACCACCGGTGATGGGTGAAGACGGTGTGCTCATCAATCAAAGTTCTCCCCTCAAGAGGAGTATAGATCCCGCGGGCGTTGAACCCGGGGCAAAGGTTGTTGGCCAAAATAGTAATTAGACCTCCCATTACGAAGGTCTTGAGTTTGGAGGTCCCTTGAGCAAAATCATGAAACCTAGTAAGTATCTCAAGGGGTGTGTTGAAGTTATAGAGCCTCGTCCCCCGAACATTCAAATAGGACTCAAGAAAAGTTAAATCGATAAGAGTGCACCTATCTTGTTCGTACCTCCCATTGATGGTACCGGCTACAAAGCGCTCGGTGATTCGAATCACCGGATGTTGAATGGCGAAGGTATAGCATTGCTTTAAACCGGTAAAATTCCTCCTGGAAATAGCCCTCCAAAGATGGTCCACATCGAAATTATCGGGTTTATCGGTATAGTTGGTGGGCACTTCAAGACCGAAAATGTAGGCAAATTGATCAAGCGAAAGACTATGGTTTAGGTTACACAACCTAAACTCCATGCCCACATTGGTTCGAGTATTCGTCACGATGCGAAGGCTACTCAAAAATTCAAGGGTGAGACTAAAGTACGTCTCCTCATGGGCATGGAAAAGTTTTCCAATCCCAAGGCCATCAAAGAACATCTCGGTAGAATACCGTATCCTAAGGGTTTCCAACACCCTAGTATCTATGAATTGAGTGGGTTCATAGTTCTTACCTAACAATTTGACAAAGTTCTTGCGGTGGTCATCGGATTCAAAAAGCACCTCTTGGAAGTACTCAAGTTGTTCAATTCCTCCTCTTATTATGGGACGGGAGTTCCTTGGTAGCGCTACCTCTAGCGGGGTTGATGAGGATGATCCCTTGCGCTTCCTTCCAGTGGATTCAACCAACTTCTTAGCCTTGCCCTTAAGGTTCATCATCTTGAAGTTGAGGAAATGGGGGTTTTGTTGGCTTTTGATTGTGAGGGGAGTGTTCTTGAGGAAGGAGATGAGTGTTTTAGGGTTTGATAAGGTGAAGAAATGAGGGAGAAAGGGGGTGATTTTATAGAAGAAGGGGAGAATCCGAGCGGATAAGGGTAGGACCAGGCCGGTTTATCCGAGAAAAAGGCCCAATCCGAGCGTCTTCGCTTCGGGACGGGCGTCTTCTGATAATAGGAGATGGGCGTCTTCCTACAAATCCGGGCGGATTCTAATACAGGGATTCTGCTAAGTTGAGAGCAGGAAGAAGACGAGCGTGTTCTGTGTTGGGACGGACGTCTTGCTCGGGACGGGTGGCTTTTCAAAAATCCGCTCGGATTTCCTGGCAGCTCAAAATCTTGTTTCAGATGATATTCAGGACGGGCGGCCCGTGAAGAATACGAGCGTCTTTTTCCAGGACGGGCGTCTTGCTCTGAATCCGCCCGGATTCTGAGACAGTGCCAACCAGTTTTTGACGAGGGCCCTGGACGGGCGTCCAGGCCTCGGGACGGCCGTCTTCAGCTTCTTTTCTTCTTTTTCTTTCTTTTTCCTTTCACATCAAGCCCATTCATCGAATTGCTATTCTTCCTTATCTTTTTCTGAAATTTGCTCAATAAAAATGTAAGATGACTCTCTCTCTCTCACTACTCTCATGCAAGAAATCAAATGCAAATGCAAGAATGTACTATATTATACAAAGTAAAGGGTCCAAGAAATATCATACAAATGGTGGTTTGAGATAGGACTCCACCAAACTAGTTCAAATTGTAGAAATTCTTGTCCATAGAGCTCAAGGCTCTTAACAAGAGATCAAAAGCTTGTGAACAAGCTCCAAATAAGCACAAGTATGGTTTGCTTAACTTCAAGACGAAGCTTGGCCAAAGGAATTTGTCATTCATTGTTGTTTTCTTCCTCTTCTTGGCACTTGGATATTTACGATGCTTCAAACCAATTAGCCCATGATTCCTTTCATCACTAGGTATGAAGTATGGTTTATTTTCGTCCGGAGACTTCCACTTACCACCTTCTCTTTCGCTTTTTATGATGATGATAGCCTTTGAATCTATCAATCCTTCATGAGTAGAAGAAGAATCCTTAGAACCTTTATGATCGAGTTCCTTAGAAGTTGTCATTGTGGGTGCCAAATTTCCACAAGTAGCTTCACGAGCAAGCTTCTCTTTGACCTTTTTCACCAAGTAGTTTTTGTACGATGCTTTAACTTTTTGGAGAAGGTCCACCATATCCTCTTCAATGATCATTGGCTCCATGATAGGTGTCAAGTAGTCTTCATGAGGAATAGGGGAAGGACGTTCTTCTTCATGATAGGGTATCTCAAATGTCTCAAGGATAGGCTCCTCAAGCAAGGTGATATTACGAGTCCTTCCCTTAGGCTCATCATCATTGTTGCTATCTTCATATGAATCATAAATGGGGGCTTCATTAAACTCTTTCTCCAATGTCTCAACATTCACTTCAAAGGACACACCCTCATACTTACAAAGGCTAAGAGTATTTGGCTTACTCAACCTTATGTCTTCCTCATCGAACACAACACTTTCATAGTCACAAGAGCTCAAGGAGATTGGCTCTTCCCATTCTTCATTTTTCATGTCAAAAGTTACCACTTCAAATTCATATTCATGCTCAATGTCCAAAGAATGGTGAGGAGAGATTGCTTGGGTGGTCTTTAATTTGGCAATTTGAATCTCCAACTCCTCACCTTGGGCAACAATGCCTTGAAGAACATTGTCCCTCTTTTGGCTCTCCTCTAGCATTTGTTTGAAGAAGTTTTGTTGATCCCCCATCATTTGGAGAATCACATTTTTAATGGGTTCATCTTCTTGTTGTGAGTAGGTGTGAAAGTGGTTGTAATGTGGCATTTGGAATTCATTTTGTTGTGGATATTGGATGTGAGGATTTTGGTTGGAAAATTTGGGGTAGTAGTTAGGATTTTCATTGTACAAATAGTAAGGTAGGCTTGTGTTGACTTGCTTCTCAAACTCCCCATACCCATAGTCATACTCAAAAGATCCACCACATACTCCATATGTCAAGTCTTGAGTCATCATAGCTAAGACAAGGAAACAACTACAAGCATGGAAACTGCACAAAAACGGTAAGAATAATCCTTGAGGAACAAGTTCCTCAAGGTGAAAGCAAAATCAAAATAGACAAACAAGTAAGAACTTAATCACATAGCACCATCCCCGGCAACGGCGCCATTTTTTATGTGGGTGATGCCGTCGGGTCTCCCAATCAAAACACATTTATAATACTCAACAAACTACTAGTTAGCGGTAAGTCGAGGTCGATCCATGGGACGGTGTGCTTTGGGTTCTAAGTCTATCTATCTCGATTTATGCTAGTGTCACAATTGATGGGGTTTGTAGTTGTATTCTAAACTAATGAGAGTAACAAAGTAAAGCAAACAATGAACTAGGAAATATAAACAAATGACTAAAAGCACTAGGATGTCATGGGTTCATAAGGGATTCATGGTGTTGATCATACAAACATGTTTACAAAGTTGCAAGCAATTAATGTTTTGGAGAAACCGAGTTGGTTTATGTCTTTCGGTTAATAGGAAGAGTTGGGTCCCGGAGCCGAATCGATTAGATTGTATAACACCTACAAGTCGACTTACTTTCCTCCTATTCAACTTCTATGCATGGTCTAACAAGACTCGAGTTGGTTTATATCTTACAAGTCAAGTTGAGTGATAAGAGATGGTAAAAATGCAAGGATTCATAGGCTTAGCATTTCATCAAACATAACATGTGCATAAAGTTGACATCACAACAACCAAGCAATTTGATTATGAAAACATATTAGATTAAGCATTAATCAATCCCATGTTTGTTTCCCCTAATTACCCACTAATCCTAGTTTAGTAACTACTCACTCATTATCATGGAGAACATGTCATTAATGGTGTCAAACATAACAACAAGTGTAAACATGATAAGAGAATGAGGAAATAAACAATAAAGAGTAAAGGGTAAAAGAATTATACCAAACTTGAGATGATTCCAAATAATAAAGCAAAGAATAATAGAAGAAACTTGATTGATTGATGAAGGGTTGTCAATCCTCCAATAATAACCCAATAATCTTCAATTACCCAATAATAATAAACTAGAACAATAATTAAGGAAAGATTAATGTGTAATTTTGTGGAAAGATTGAGATTAATCTATTCTAATCTACTCCTAATCTAATCTAAGAAAGCTTGATTTAATCTAAGGAAACTTGATTATAATCTAATAAAGCTTGATCAAAGGCCCCCCTCTCCTTCCTCCATTGATTACTACAAATGGGGTATTTATAGTAGGGATTCATTAGGTTAACTAAGGCTAAATTAGTAATTACACTTTTTTGAGTTTAGAGCAGGGAAACGCAGGTATTTTTGGGAGGATGGGCATCATTCACGGAGGAAGAAGAAACGAAATTTGTCGTAAGGGAATCCGGGCGTCCGAGGAAGAATACGGGCGGATTGTTGAGGTGGAGCACGGGCGTCTTCGTGGGAATCCGCTCGGATTCTTTGGAGGAATCCGGGCGTCTTTGTTGCTGGGACGCACGAGTTGTCACTGCGGGACGGGCGTCTTGTGGGTAAGCCGCTCGGATTCTGTGGCAGCATCCTATTTCTTCACTTCCTTTTTATTCTTGCGGGATTGGTCTTTAGTTCTTGCTTCCTCTTCATACTAGTCCATCAATCATCGTCAAATAGCTTCCGAATAGGCACGAAAGACGGGGATTTCCGCCTTATTATCTTCTTTCCTACAAATCATATGCAATGCGATAGAAAAGCAAATAGGAAGGTTTTGACGGATAAAATGGCCATAGAATGTTATAATAGTATGCAAAATAGGCTCAATTAGGGGACTAAATATGCTCAAATAATGGTCACATCATCAACCCCACCACCCGTAGCGGCATTCAGCATTATTTGGTATTGTTGAGTAAGACCGTCACAAAAGTTAACCAAAAGATCATCACCATTTAGCCCATGGTAAGGACATTGGGCAACCAACTTCTTGAACCTTACCCAATATTCATACAAGCTTTCACTTTGATCTTGCTCCTGAGAAGTGATGGCTTTCTTGGCATGGTTATATGTTGAATCGGGGTAGTATTTTTCAAAAAATGTCGCTTTCATGTCCTTCCAAGTACGAATTGTACCCGGTGGAAGGTAGAATAGTCAATCCTTTGCCGCATCTAGTAAGGAGAATGGAAAAGCTCGCAACTTAAATTGATCTTCCGTGACACCATTTGGTATAGCACCTCCACACATCATATGGAATTCGGAGAGATGACGGTTGGGATCATCCCCCGCATGCCCATAAAACTTGGGTAGATTGTGGAAGAAGTAGCCCTTCAACTCGAAATTCGCATTAGCTCCCATGGGTAGGTAGGCAATGCATAGAGGTTGAGTATCATAGTTTCTTGCTCGGATCTCCTGGATGGTTCTTGTATCATTAGCCATTTGTGGATATTCTACTTCTATTGGATCAACCGAGAGGGGTTTGAAGTCTTCCTCTTCAAATTGTCCTCCCCTTTGAGGTCGTTGATACCAAGGGTTGATGAATAACCAAGAATATGCTCCAAATGCGTCTTCTTCATTTGGGGTGAACTCACCACCTTGTTAGGAACTAGGCATAAACCTTTACACTAAACAAGATGGATTAGAACTATCACTTACTTTTTACAATAACAAGAAAATAGGAACAACAAAGCATAAATCACAACTCAAGTTCTAGTTACGTTGCCTTCCCCGGCAACGGCGCCAAAATTTGATAATGATAATACTAGGTCGCTAAATACTAGAATTAACTATCAAATTAACAATTTATAAAGCCAAACTATACTCTAGATTACTCTAATGGATAAAGCAATATAGTGCAAGTAAGGGTCGATCTCAAGAGAAGGACTTTTAAACTAAAAACTTGAATTGTAAACTATTGAATGCTAAGCAAGACTCTACTACTAATTAGACTCTAATGACAAGCTTATAAACACGCAATGGTTATTAACAATGATAAACAATAGATGAAGATAGACCAAAAAGGGGGGTTGATTTGATTGGTAACATGAATGTAAGGTAAAGTGGCAATCTTTTCTATCAAAGCAATATAACAAACACTTGTTGAGCAAGAAAATTCAATATTAAAGAGAACTTGGTGTAACTTCCTCTTAGTAATCAACAATTAGTAAAGCTTGACCCTTTTTACTCTCTCAAAATTATCTACCCAATACTACCATCTCAAGATGTTGATACATGCAAATTAAACCATCTACATATACCCTTCAAACTTAGACAACAAGTCATTAAACCATGAAAGGAGACTAAGAATGAGCATTAAGAGTTTAACCAAAAGATGGAGCTAGGATCAATTCCTCATAAGATTAAACCATACAAATAAGAAAAAGACATACACTTTCCTATTTGTCATATGAATCCTTTAAACCAAATCAACATACAACAAACTTGCTTCAAACAATCCTAGATAGATTAAACCATTTCTCTAGAATTTGCACTAGTTGAACAACAATAAGCATGGATGGCCAACCCAAACATAAACATCATTCAACATAAGGAATTAAGCACAAGGAAAGGATATTAGATAAATTAAGAGAGATTAGAGGGTCTTACAATACCAAAGTTGGAAACTTTGAATGAAATTACACCAAGTAAAGAAAGTTTAGCCTTCCATAGTTTGCTTACAACCCATAAAATTAAGAAAGATTAACATTCAATGTCAAAAGATTACAACTTTCTTCCTAAATAACCAAGTTTTCTTCTCATACAAGTTTTTGAGATTATTGCTAAATTAGATGATAATCTAGGTCTTCAATATTAGGTTCATATACCTAATATTAGACTCCTCTAATAGTGAACTAATTAACTTCTTAATTATTTGTTCATTAGATCTAGTACATGCATAACAAAATAAGAGATTTATGAGAAAAACAACGTCCCTCACATTGTAGGTTGGTTCGAAAATATGGGAACAAGTAAGGTCACCTTCCTTCACTTGTTCTTGAGCTTAATATGATGGATGATCCTCCTAAGACTCCAAGTATAGAAGACACTCCAATAAGTTGCACCCAAGATTCAACCCAAAAATTTCTACTAATATTAACTAGATATGTAGTAGAAATGCTACCTTAATATTACTAATATTTCTAGTATTACTACCTCTAGTAATAGTTGGAGAGTATTAGTATTTGAGAGTGTTTGGAGGATTTTGCATGTGAGGAAATATGAGTGCAAAAACAAGCAAAAACTAGAGAGGAAAAAATGAGCAACAAGTGCTCCTATTTAAGAGTATAAAACCGGTGGCCCTCTAACATGGAGGAATCTTTTCCTCTTGTTTTTACTTGTTTGTATAGCATAGGTAGGGTGTAGGAAACATTTATGTAAGATGTGTCATAGAAGTGTCACAATCACACTTTATTCCAACACAAATGAACAAGACAAAATGCTTATAAGTCATATGTTTAGCTATATTACATAATTCATTATTAATGTAATCATTTACCAATTAAATATTACAATTAATAATATAATATACACTCCACTTTTGAGTAGTATACTACCATTATATCAATATATAATGGGTCCTACAATTGCTAGTTAGTTAAAATTACAACTCTTTGTAACTTTAAATAACCAATTACCTCTACCTCAAAACTTATATAAAACCTCAACTAATTCAGTAACTTAACACTTAATTACTAAATTAAATCTTATTTAATTATATTACAATAAGACGTAAAATCTAACTCCCGTAATTAATGAATTAATTAATCTGTATCGTATACAATTAATTAAATATCTATTTGGGCCTTATCCTATAGGTGTGACCTAAAGGGATCAACTTACCACCACCGTCATACAACAGTAATGTTAAACTCTAGTTAGCCAATCATTACCGATTAATGATGATCAGTTGACTATATAATGAATCATCCCTTTCGTATTCTTAATATGAGATTTAATTATGATATTAAATCATGTGATCGCACTATTGTTGAGGACACATATTCCAACAATCTCCCACTTGTCCGAGACAAGTGTGCGTCACCAATTCTCTTGTCCTATTACAATCTCCCACTCAATGCAAGGTGTCTCGCAGGTCGTACTTGCACTTGATCATATCTTGAGTGGTTTCCTCGATCTGGAGTGTAACTGTCTGACCGGAATTATCCACCATAGATACCTTCCGAGCGTGGCCACGCATTTCTAGTTAACTACTCCTCGAGTGGCCTTGAGATTTCAAACAACCCTGACAAGGGGTGGACAATTCCTATCGCACTACTCCCTTCGTTCAGCCACAGTTCATCATAACCCAAAATATATCCATTTGACCTCATTACGACAGTCGTAGAGCATAAATCAAAGCTAATCAGAAATTAATGCCAACTTGGGCGAATAGTCTCTAGTCAAAAGAATTGACTCATAAGAATACTATAGTAGCTCTTGCCACGACCAGGCTTTACGAATTACCAGAACTCTATAAGTGGTCACTGCCCGATAAAGTGTCCCATGCAGTCTACCTATGTGATCGACTAGTCATCCCGTATGACTCTATGGCACTTGAACTTGCCATCAATCGCATCACACTCTAGTCACTTCGAGACGTCACCTCATATAAGTAAATAGGGGCGAATACCATGTCAATCCAGTTCACTTTAATGGGGTTTAATTTGTCTCTCCAACCCATTCGGATACGACAAGGTAACGGGTGAGTTTAATGAAACTCAAACGATAAATGCGATTATCACAAATGAATAGTCAATATACTATTACTACTTCATATCTTATAATCTTTAGTGTATCTTTTACACTAGTCGAAATGCAATAAAAGCTTGGCAAGTGGATATACCCTATATCCATATATTCCAACTTTCTCAATTGCTATTTCCTTTTATTCAATGTTATTTCCAATAACTTGAATTTATCTCTTAGTGTTTGTGTAGTCTTCTTACTAGGCTTGGGCTCTTTAACTTGAAAGATGCTCCCACTGTTATCACATAACTTGTGATAAAATCATTTGTAGAGGGATTCACCCTTAATCCCTACGTTGACCATTTTATCACAAATTACTTAGATTCCTTTTGTAGAATTTGCAATGCGCAAAACTAAAACACTTTTCTAGTCTTTTACTCCCAAGTCAATACGACATCTTAGGATTTCAACAAATCCTTTTGGGTTTGGAAACTAAAGTTTGTGCAACCCTTCAACACGTAACTTAGTTTATCATCCAAACATATGAATGAATCCTTAATTCTTCTCAAGAATCTCAAGGATGTTCTTTAAGGCTTTCACAGGCCATATCATGGGAATTATCTTGTTATTGACTTATTATGCTCCCATCATATACTTCATCACGGCGTGTGCGTCTGTTAGCATACATGATCATTCTAATGGTGAAAACATTAGCAAACGATTTCATGTAATCAACAACTTAATAGGTTCAGTGAACGACTATGACTCCATCATAGTAATTCCACTTTCATCACCATGAATAACCTATTTAACCTTGTTCATTTTAAACAGATTTGAAAGATCTTATCCTCATAAGACTCTCAACTCTATGCCAATATTCTCTCTCATAGATTCAGAAATCTAGAATATATATCACACATTTTCCTAGTATCCCAATCACTCTTTCACAGAAGAGAGCATTGGTACATTATTCTCAATAAGTAATATGTTATCAACATATAAGACATGGGAAAATGATTCTGGCTCCCACTTGACTTCATGTATAATCATGATTCTTCAATAATGTGAATGAAACCATTCACTATTATCACATGAACGAAAAGTATAATCCTTTAATGCTTGCTTAAGACCATTCTAGGATCACTTAAGAAAGCTACGCATAATATGTTAGGATTCTTAGATCTTCATCTAAGGTTTTGTGTTCCAAACACATCCTTCTCTAAATTCCCATTTTAGAAAAGCGAATTTTTAATATCATTTGCCATCCTTCATTAAAATGAAATATGGCGATTCCTAACATAATTTATATTGATTAAAATCTTCATGTCAATCTATGCACTTAAGTACTCTAAAGCTCCATTTACTTTTGAGGAGACCCTCGCCTTAAAGTAAATCTACTCTTGAGTAACAATTTTAGGATTGTAATGCTATGTCTCATATGTAACAAGGTCGATTTGGGACAATGTCATAATACCATTACTTTCACAAAGCAACATTTTAATAACAAGACATGTGTGCTAAACTCCCACTGAGCTATACTCCCACTCTATCTTTATAGATTATAGTTCCATTACTTTCACAAAGTAACTCATTAACTATAAGACATGTTTGTGACGATCTAATCTACTCCCACTCTATCTCTTAGAAATACCTCTATCTTCTCAAGAGATAGTTTTGTGAGTTACAAACATATATATAGTGGAGTATTAGGAAGTTTGTCAAGATTGACATGTTAGCACATAAAAGACCAGCTCTATCATGGCAGCTTGATTCATGTCATATGCGAGCCTCATCCATGTTATTTGTTAAATAGACTCTCTATTTCAGGTATTTCCTGGTTGACCATCCGTTTAGAATTACGTGTTCGTCTTGGATTGCAAATTCCCAAAATTGAGTTCAATAAATCAAACCGACTCATATTAGTTTGATCTTTTGGGTAGTGACACTAGGTCATAATCCATCTTTAATAAATCAAATTTATTACTTAGATCTTTGCCACTACGATCAAATCGTAATGCTTTAGTACCTTGTTCAATTGGCTCTCTACGTGATTTAGAATTTCTCAAATTTCTCAAAGGCTTCACTTTATATTTGATTAAGTAAATATACCCATATCTACTTAAATCATCGGTAAAAGTGATGATGTAGTCATAAATCCCCTTTGCGGTGATGCTCATTAGAACACATACATCGGCATGTATTAGTCCCAACAAATCACTTGCTCATGTCCCTTTACCACTAAAGGGAGTACAAATCATTATGCAAAGGTGACAAGATTCGCATATTCCATATGATTGAGAATCAAATGGTTCATAAAATCTAGTCCATACTAGCTTTCAATGCATTTCTGATTTATGTGACCTAATTGAAAAAAGCCAAATGTATAAATCATTTTGATTATTAGTTATGAGTCTTTTGGATTGTATTATGAAGATATCATTGCTTGAGTTGGACGTGTCTAAAACTTGAATATCATAAAGATAAGTGACATGGCTCACAGCCATGTTTATTTTCAACAAAATACAAATCCTTTCATGTCTAACATAGAAATGAAAATAATGTTTTTAGACAAGGTGGGTACATAATAACTATTATGTAAATTACAACTCAAAACTATTAGCAAAAATGTGACACCCTCATTCATTGCGGAAAAGTAAACACGTAATTTTAGAATAAAACTACATGGATATGTTTGTAATAGGTTCATTTGGGTAAAAACCTGTAATTTTTAAAACCTGAACCTGTTATAAAGATATCCAAATTGAAAGGTGTCAAAACATACAAGGTCTAAATAAAAGTTTCAAAACATAACCATCGCTAAAGTCGCGAATATCAAAGTTATACAACCAAATGTAAAGAGGGAGACATATGTCCCTAAAATGTATGTGACATAAAAACTCGTATAAGAGTCTCTACAAATAAAACAAAATCTAAGTAAGTCCCAAGGTTACTTTGCTCGCTAGCTCGTCCATGAACCCCATATAAGCATCACCATACTTGTCGATCACATTTTATACAAATACGAAAGCCACAGTCAGTGGGGAGTAACTCCGAGTTCTCCCAGCCACGAAATGTCATAATTAATATAACATGTAAACATAAGAATATGAATATGAATAACACATAGCCTTAGCATATAGAGGCTAGACAATCGTGCTTATCATGTGAACAATAATATAACAACACATAGTCCTAGCATGTGAATACTAGACCGACTCATACTACACTATCATGTGAATCACATAACATCCGGGCATCCAAACTCTATCAACCATAGCCGGCTTGCATCTCATCTTCTATGATTCATAGAATCATCAAACAAGAAAGGACAATATATCTAGAGACAAGCATAAGTTCTTAGTACAGTCAATAGTCACTCTATAACTCGAGTCTATACCACGAGGTAAGGTAAACACCCTAGTCCTAAACCTGCGCAGACCTAGCGACATGCGGAAAACTACCGCATCCAAGACCCATGATAACAACACATGAGTACCCCTAAGGAGTCCACCAAAGGGTTGGCTAGTACTTAAGCTGACTACATACTTCTAAGAGTACGTCAGGAAGTCATACCCTAACTTGGATATAAACCCACCAAGCTAAGACACAAAGGCTATTAAGCGGTGAACATACACTCGTCAAAGACTATAAGGGCCTATCTATGACGAAGGCCGCAATACTCACCTAGGACCTAGTCCCAGCTTGAATACTTTAGCCCACGCCACACAAGACAACTAGGACACCCAATTAACCATAAGAGAGGCAAAGAGTCCAAACTTGCACACACAAATGATCATACACACCCTAGCATATGAAAGGCTACGCAAGAGCATATTCAGCTGACAATCCAACAATATCTCCAATATCAACAATAATCCAAATTCCAGCTAACCAACAGTACCATAATCCATGAGAACAAGCTAAAATGGCAAAGAGGCAACAAGACTCAAGCATAAGGCATCCAAAGCATCCAACAACCAATATGTGAAATGATAATCAAAAGTATCAAGGCATCAACATAAAACATCCAATAACAACCAATCTCACCTCAAAGACAAACCCTCGACCCTAGTCCCACGACGGGTCATCGGTCAAATCGAGGTTGACCGGTTCAAACCTAGCTTGACCAAACTCATTTGGTCAAATTGGCCCAGCTCAGAGTCTTGGCCTACTTTGGCCCAAATCACAAAATTCATCACAATATCATTCTCATGCCATTTCCAATTTCTATCATGTGAAAACTATTGACATAGAGAAAATATGCCAACTTATAAAATAACCAATTCAACGGAAATATTAGCTTAAACAATTTCCTACATGCCAAAATACCAACATACTTCAAAACATGAACCATAGGCCCAAAACATCAAACAATAGACCCAAGACCCGACCCAAAGTGACGGGTCAAAATCCGGGCCGGACCCACCAGGCCTGCCGGGTTAGCCGCGCCCTTTTCCGGGCTGTTTTGGGCGGTTTTTCCCCCTTTTTTCCCTTTTTCCCACCAAAATCCGTTTCAAGCTCAATTTAATACCGTCTCAAGCAACAATCAACAATATTCATTCTGTTTCAACACTTAAACATGTGAAAAACAACATATTTAACAAACTTTAACAACAACAATTCATGTGAAAATTAAAGTTAACATGTTATTAATCACATAAGCATCCAACACATCATAAACAACACTAATGTGACATTAAATCGTCGAGCAACTCGGAATAGTTACCTTAAGCTAGCAAAGAGACAAGTAATAACTTGAGAAAGCTTCTAAAACCCAAAATTACTCTTCATCTTCAACAACATATGAGTCGCCTAACTCATCTTCAAATTCTTCACCTATAAGAACAACAAAAACACAATTATTAAGCTTAAATTCGAAACCCTAAAAAGATAAGACCCGAAACGAAATTGGGGGAAATGAAAATAAAGCTTACTAGTAGATGAGGATTGAAGAGAGGATTCCAAATATATAAGTTTTATGCAAATTGGTGGAGAAATGAAGGATTTATGGTGGTTTTAGGGATTGTAAGGAGGATTTTTGGTGGGTTTTTGGTGTTTGAGAGAAGGAGGAGATAGATTGAGAATGGAGGAAATGAAAATTGGAAGAGGAGACAATTGAAGGGAGGGGGGCCGGTCCAAAGAGGGCATGGGGAGGTGGTCAATTGTTTACGTTTTGGGTTTGCTTCGACGGTAATTAGAAATATTCGTCGAACGCGATTTTCGAGAATATTAAAGTTCTTAAACACGATTTTACTAAAAGATTAAGTACTCATATGCCCAATATCCAAACTCGTTTACCCAACGACCGTAAGAAATGGGAAAATCCCAATATTACGACTTTTATCAGAAATCTATTTTATCAAAGTAAAAGGTTTAAATATAGTTTAAATTATTTTTAAACATTTCTAAACTATCAAAAGTGATTACATTACTTCAAACTAAGATAAAATTATATTTTATCAAATTATTATTATTTCAAATAAATTAATATTAAATTAAAATGGATTAAAATATTACTTTTAAAATATAATAAAGGTCTTCGAATCTACGGGGTGTTACAATCATCCCTCCTTTTAAGAAATTTCGTCCCCAAAACTTAGAAGAAGGAACATTGTATATATGTAGGTCTATCTCTTTAAAATCAAGTAAACAAAATCTTCAAAATATAAACGTATGAAATATAAGTGTCTTTTCAATGGAACAGAATATTCTCGTCGGCCGTTCAAGAACATCAACATTCCAAATTAAAGACATAAAAATATATATTTTTACACCAACAAATGAGAAAACCAATTATCGGACGTCTCCAATAACGAGCTTTACCACTCATTGACGTTAAAACCCGTGGAAACCTTAAAACATTTTCAAAAATCTTTAGTTCGAAACTCTATAATAAGGATAATAATTCCACTAGCTATGACCAAAATCTAACTACGACTTTTAAGCAACTAATCAAGGACTACTAACGCGGAGAGTATTTAAGAGAAGGAGAGGAACACTCGAAAGGATAGCTAAAACTCACAAGAATTAGATAAAGGAAAGAGAATTACTTCACGAGAAAAGTTCGGGATATTTAGCTAACATAGAAGATTCAGGCTCCCAAGTTTCTTCTTCGACATTTCCACAACGCCAAAGGATACGAACTAGGGGCACCACCGTGTTTCTATGTTGCTTGTTTGCCCTTTCGAGGATTCGGATCGGCCTTTCTTCCAAAGCCAAGTTAGGTTCCAAATCTGGGATTTCTTCTTGAATAACATGGCTCGGGTCACTAATGTACTTCCTCAACTGAGATACATGGAAGACATTATGAACCTTGCTCAAATTCGGAGGCAACTCTAAACGGTAAGCAACGGGATCAATCTTCTCAAGCACACGGAAAGGTCCAATGTATTTGGGACTCAGCTTTCCTTTCACACCAAAACGTTTCACCCCTTTCATAGGTGACACCTTAAGGAATAATCGATCATCAACCTCAAAGGCAAGTGGTCGACGACGGGCATCAGCATACGATTTCTGTCGGTCTTGAGCGGCTTTCATACGCTCTCGAATGATCTGAACCTGATTGATGGTCTCAGTCACCAAATCGGGTCCTAACACATGAGCATCTTGGACTTGATCCCAACAGACCGGACTACGGTACTTCCTACCATACAAAGCTTCATAAGGTGATATCTTGATAGAAGTATGATAGCTATTGTTGTAGGAGAATTCAACAAGAGGTAAGCACTTCTCCCAAGAAGTGTGGAAGTCTAAAGCACAAGCACGGAGGAGGTCCTTAAAGTCTGGATAGTCCTCTCAGTCTGTCCATCTGTAGCGGCATGAAAAGCGGTACTCATCAGTAGCTTACTACCCATGGCTTCTTGCAAAGCGGTCTAGAAACGGGAACAGAATCTCGGGTCACGATCTGAAACTATATCCTTAGGCACTCTATGGTAGCGTACTATCTCTTTCACGTAGGCACCAGCTAGGACATTGATGTGACCATAATTAGCGCATATTTAGCCCCTGAATTAGCCTTGTTCCCATGCTTTTTAGTGCATATTTGGGTCATTTATTGTCTTTAGTTCTTTGTTTTGCATATTCTTTGAGATTTTGATCCCTTGGTAGGAAAGGAGTGCAAATCTTGCATTTTCATGGCAAAACGAGACTAAATTGATTGAATTCAATGACCAAGCATCAAGGAGAGACAAGATTAGAAGGCCTTTGTACATATGATAGTAGATGAGCAATGTTGAGAAAGGATCCTTGCATCCCCGAGAAAATCCCCAAGGATTTTATGAAGAAAAGGGAAGAAAAGAAGAAGAAATAGTGTTGAGCTACAATCCGAGCGGATTGTCCTGAATCCGCCCGTCCTCCACAAGAACAATCCGTGCATCTTCCCTCAAAGACGCCCGGACAGCAGCCACAGAATCCGCCCGGATTCCCCTGAAGACGCCCGTCTTCCCCTGCCTGAATCCGCCCGTCCCGACTCCAATACACACGGATTCTAGTACAGCGAAATTTCGTCTTCTCCAAGCTACAAAGAAAGAACCCCCTTCCTTCGAAAAATACCGGCTTCTCCCTGCTCAATCTAAAAAGTGTAATTACTAGTTTAGCCCTTAGTTAACCCTAATGCATCCACCTAATTTCCACTATAAATACCCCATTAGTCTAATTAGAAGGGCATGTTCTTCTTATCAATTATTAGAGTAGTTAATATCAATCAAATCTCTCTTTAGTATTGTAATCAACAATTAATCAAGTTCTAATACAAGTTTTATTTCCTTAATCTCTCTTTTGTTCATCCTTTATTTTGGGTAATTGAAGATTATTTGGGTTATTATTGGGAGATTGACAACCTCTCAATCAAGCATCAAGTACTTCTTTTATTCTTTGCTTTATTATTGGAATCATTAGTAGGTATAATTCTCTTAATCCCTTTTTAATTATTGTTAATTACTTTCATTTATTCATCATGTTTCCTTTTGTTGGTATGATTGACAACCTTGCTAGCATGATCAACATGATAATGAGTGAGTAGTGACCTAGCTAGGGTTAATGGGTAATTAAGGGAAACCAACATGGGGAATGATTCATGCTTAAATTAATATGCTTTCATGGTTTATTTGCTTACTTGTTTTGATCTCAACTCATGCACATGTTATGTTTGATGAAATGTGAGCCTATGAATCCTTGCATTTTTTAACCATCACCTATCTTTTCAATGAGACTTGTAAGACATAAACCAACTCGAGTCTCATTAGACCATGCATGTTGTTGAGTAGGGAAGACTAAGTCGACTTGTAGGTGTTGTACAATCTAATCAATTCGGCTCCGGGACCCAAACTTTCCTAGGATTGTAAGATATAACCCAACTCAATCCATCACAACAATAATTGCTTGCTTATAATTTGAGAACATGTTTGTATGATCAATTCCCATGATTCCCCTATGACCCCATGATACCCTAGTGCTTTTTATCAATTGTTTACAACTCTTTTAATTCATCTTGCTTATTTACTTTCATTGCTATTTAGTTAGTGACCTTCTACATCAACCCAAATTGTGACACCCCTAAGACACCACTAGTTTCAATAGAAATCTCATCTCAATTCCCGTCCCTTGGGATCCGACCTTTACTTGCCTCTTTACTAATTGTAGAGTTGTTTGTGAAGCTATAAATTGTGTTTTGATTCGGACGTGACCCAACGACAACATCTATTAAATTGTGAACACGAAACGGACCGATCAAAAATGGCGCCGTTGCCGGGGACGGTGTTAACTTGATTTAGAATTTCTTATATTGTTATTAGTTGTGTCTTTGTTTACCTTGGGGAAGTAAAACTCCTCAAGGTTTGTTCTAATTGTTTTCGAGTTGTTTGATATTTTGCATGTCTAGAAGGTCACAAAGTGATTTGTTACCTTTTGATCGTGAAATTAAAAGAACCTTGACAAATAATAGGAGATTTGCTAGGAGGAATTTGAGAGGTATTAGTGAGGTAGTGGATATTCAACCAACTATTGAGTTCATCAACCCTTTTGCAAGAGAAGGTGAGGAGAACCCAACCCAAAATACCCCACAAAATCAACCTACAATGCCTAAATTTTCATCACATTTCGTACCCACCGAGGAGAACCTACCCAATGGTACTCCCACACCACAACATTTGACCGGAAATTTTATTGCCAAATCCGCCTTAATCCAATTAGTCGAAAGGAGCCAATTTGGGGGGATGCCTAGTGAAGACCCTCATTCTCATATGGAAACTTTTTGTGACTATTGTGATGCGATTTCTCAAACCGGTGTGACTCAAGACCAAATTCGATGGGTCTTATTTCCTTTTTCTCTAATCGGCACCGCGAAACAATGGTTGAAGGGCCTTGATAAGGCCACTCTCGGAATAGATTCTTGGAAGAAGTTGGCTCTAGCTTTCTACAAAAAGTTCTACCCACCGGAAAAGACTAACATGCTAAGAGCTCAAATTACGGGTTTTAAGCAAAGGGATGAAGAATCTTTGTATGAAGCTTGGGAGCGGTTCAAAGGAATTTGTCGCTCATGTCCTCACCATGGACTTAGCGAGTGGTTCTTGGTACAACAATTTTGGAACGGTCTATATGAAGATTCAAGGAACATTCTCAACATGGGATCAAATGGAATGTTCACCGAAGTTGATGACAATCAAACATGGAACAAGATTGAGGAAATGGCGGTCCATAACTCACAATATAGTAGACCTCGCAAGGCTACTAGAGGAGGAAGGCATGAAGTGGACTCCGTTACTCAATTGGGTGCTCAACTTAGTGCTCACATTGACACAATCAATTTGAAGTTTGAACAAGCTATGGCTAGACTTGAAGAAGCCTCAAAATCACCAAAGCATCATGTTAATGCCATGACGGCATCCTCATCAATCCCAAGTGGGATATGTGAGAATTGTGGAACTTTGGGACATGACCAAAGTGAATGTAGGGGAACAAATGAACAAGTGAATGCTTTACAGGCATACAAGAGTAGTACCCCTTATTCCAACTATTACAATGAAAACACCAAGTTTCATACAAATCTCTCATACAAAAGCTAAAATGTTCAAAACCCTCAAACAACATACACCCCACCTCCCATGAGAAACCAAAATCAAAGACCCTTTTACAACCAAAACCAAGGTTACCAAAACCAAAATCCATACAATCACCAAAATAACCATGGCTTTGATGTTCAAAAAGCGGTCCTCCAAATGCAAAAGAATCTACAAGAGTTTTTCACTAAAATGCAAAAAGATAGCCAAGCAAAGGAAACCACCATCAACAACATTCTATCTCACACCAAGATGTTGGAAACACAATTGACTCAACTAGCATCTTCAAGCTCACAAAGACAAAAGGGGGCAATTACCACCTCAAAGTAATTCCCCAAGATATGAAACGGTTAGTGTCATTCACTTGAGAAGTGGTACAAGGTATGAAGCACCGAAGAAGCAAGTTGAGGATGAAGTTGTGGAAGGTAGTGATAAGGAATAAATTGTGCAAAACTCCAAAGATGGAGAACATCAAAAGAAGAAATTTCAAAGAAAAATGAAGACAAGGTCAAGGAGAAGGAGCCCATTGTGATTAGACTTCCTTTTCCAAGTCGTCAAGCCAAGCCCAAGTTTGATGACCATCTTGGAAAGTTTATGGAAATTTTGAAGAATTTGGAAGTCTCAATTCCTTTCACGGAATTAATCAATCACGTGCCGGCCTATGCGAAATACATGAAATACATCCTCACAAAGAAGAAGTCGATCCGGAAACTTGAGACTATCGCCTTCACTAAGGTGAGTAGTGCAATACTTCAAGGGAGTTCACCTCCAAAACTAAAGGATCCGGGAAGCTTCTCAATACCGTGTACCATTGGCGAAACCACGATCAACAAAGCCTTATGTGATCTAGGGGCTAGTGTGAGTGTTATGCCGTACTCGGTGAGTAAAAGGTTGGGGATAGGAGAGCTTAAATGCACCAATATCACACTCCAAATGGCCGATAGATCGACGAAGACACCATTAGGGATATGGGAAGATGTCCCCGTACGAATTGGGAAGTTTTTCATCCCGGTGGACTTTGTCATTGTTGATATGGAGGAAGATTCCAACATTCCAATCATTCTAGGAAGACCCTTCTTACACACCGCGAGTGCGGTGATTGATGTAAAACATGGTGAGCTCACTCTAAAAGTGGGAGATGAGAGTATAACTTTTAACCTTGACAAGACTATGAGAGCTCCCCGTTTACATGAACCATGTTTTATGATCGATCATTATAGTCGGAAGGATGAAAAGAAGAAGTCGGAACTCCAATGGAAGAATAAAATTGAAGATGCTCCATTCAAAGAGCAAGTGAATTGTGACAAAGAGAGCTTGCAAAGCTCATCAAAGACAAGCAATGAAGAAGATGGCCTCATTGGCCAAGAAAAGGAAATGGGAAAGTTGTCTCCATCAAATCAAGAGATTTTCAATGATCAACTTAATGAAGTTTGTGGTCTTTGGGACGACGAATTTGAAGGGATTTTTAATCCCTACATTGGTAATGCCATCGATCAAGACCGACAACAAGGGCCAAGGTCTATTGAAGACCTCTATCATGATAATGAACAAGCGTTTGATTACTTTTTCAAGATGTTGAGCAACATCAACAACACCTTTAACATGCCCCCTTGACATCTCATCAAGAATGAGAGTTTGGTGGAGTCCTCCCTAAACCACCATTTGTAAATATTTCTAACTCCTTAACTTGCATTCCAATTCTTATATTGCATTTTTGTTATTTTTGGATTTTTATACTTTGATCAAGACAATTATCATGTTTGAGAGAATTGAGGGAGGGACTAGTAATTTCAATTAATGTGTAGTGCTTTAGCTTAGTGTGGGGATGGCAATTGCCTAGGCTATCCATGCCTTAGTAGTGCCCCCACAATGAAGAACACGAGATATGAAGAAGAATGGAAAAATGACAAGGGATTGGCAAAGTGCACGGATGGAACTGAATCCGGGTACAAAGGGGTCGAATCCGAGCGGATTCAGGAGAATCCGCCCGTCTTCAGACAATCCGGGCATATTGGGTAGAAGACGCCCGGCCTATTTTGAGCTGAATTTTTGAAATTTTTGACTGTCAACGAATCTGGGCGTCCTGCATTCAAATCCGCCCGTCTTCAAAAATCCGCTCGTCCTGAGAGGAAGACGCCCGTCTTCTTGGCTGAAGAAAACAAGAAAAATCCCTGTGAAGGAATCCGCCCGTCTTCTGCAGAAGACGCCCGTCCCGTGTTTGCAAATTCGAGCGTCTTCACTGAAAGACGCCCGTCTTTAGGCGAGGATTTCCCAACCCAGAACAGACCAAATCCGGGCGTCCCGAGCAAAATCCGTCCGTCTTACCCCTTTAGTTCAAATTTTTCGGGTTTTATAAACCCCCTCCCACATTCATTTCTTCATTCCTTCATTCATAACACTACTCATAAACCTCAAAACCCTCATCCTCTCCATCACAAAAACAATATTCCTCAACAACATTCACCAAAATCAAATCAAAACATCCTTTTAACAACAAATCAATCACTCCTCTTCCAACAAAAATCAAAACCAAGCACAAAATCTTCAACCTTTGAGTCGATTTTTGAATTCATAAAGGCAAAGACTTTCATCTTTAAATCGATTTGGGTGTACTAGAAATTGAAGATTTTTCACTCTTTTCTTGGTTAATTCATCAATGGCAAGGACTAAGGGAGCAACAAAGGCAAAGGCAACAAAGGCAAAGGCACCAAAGGCAAAGGCACTCTCCTTAAGGCAAAAGACTCTTCAAGCAAAGAAAGCATTGGCTATGGTGGTAGCAAACCCAAACTTGGAAGTGCAACAACAACAACCTCCCATGGAAGCAACAACATCCTCTACTCCGGAAATTGCTCAACTTTCGAACTATCCGGAGGTAATTTTCATTTCCAAATCCCATAGGGACACTTTTGCCAAGTTTTCTAGGAAATCATTTCTATCCACCAAGTTTATTTGTGAAGATACCTTAGAAAAATTGGGTGTCCTTGAGCAAACTAGAGCCTTTTTCAAAGCCATGGGGTTGGAGAAATTGTTTGAATCAAAAGAATTGACATACCCCTCCCTTACCTTAGAATTTTTGAGTTCTTTGAAAGTTAACAAGGTTGAGACCATGGAGACCATCGAGTTTCGTCTAGCTAATGTTAGTAGGCGCATCTCCTTTGAGGAAATGGGTAAAGCTTTGGGTCTTAGTGATCCTCCGAGTTATTTTAAGAATGTTGGCAAATATGACCCCGACCCTCTTTGGGAGGCGATTTCCGGAAGGAAATTTAAAGACTTTCATGCTAGTCGCGCTCTATTAGTCCACCATCCGGGCATTAGAGTGTGGCACAAGGTCGTAGGGAACACCATCAATGCAAGAAAATACACCAACCATTTCACCAAACTCGATTTTGTTCTTCTTGAGTCGGCTTTGAACGTTGGTAGGGAACACACCAAGCCTTTCAACTTTCTAAGGCTCTTGGTGGATAGATGGTTAAATATTGATTGTGGGAAGAAAGGCACTACCGTTATTGTGAATGGAGGCCTAGTCACTATCCTAACCAAATACTTTGATCCAAACTTCAACAAAGATAACAAGTATGAGGCGAAAGAGGGTGGTCATCTCGTTGATATGCATACTATGATACACAAGTACAAGTGGATTGCCCATAACCCTCTTGACACCAAGTATGGATGGCTCACTAGTGAGGCTAGTTCTTTCACTTTGCCTTCAAAGATTTGTCGATTGAGTGTCCACCGGACCAACTATCTACTTCCCCTTTCAAAAGAGGCCGAGTATATTATCCAACAACAAAAGGGTGAACTTCAAATACCCTCCTCTTCCATTGTCACACCACCTTGCCCTTTTGAGTACCAAGAGTTCAAGCCTGTTGAAGCAAGAAATGATTATTCGACTCTTCTCATGCAAAAGATGCACAAGCAAGCTTTCGAGGATCGAAAAAATGCTTACTTAGCCCAATATCCACCCCTCCTACATTTAGCTAGGCAAGGACTACTTGACCCATCATGTCCTTTGCCTAGTTGGGCGGATAAGGAAGTCCTATTTCCGAGTGCATCTAGGGTTGTTCCGGGTGATAATGAGGTTGTTGGTAATGAAGAGGTTGATGATAACATTGATGAAGAAGCTAGTGAAGAAGGAGAAGAGGATGATGAGCAAGGTGAAGAAGAAAGTGAAGGAGAAAGTGGTGATAAGACCACTTCTAGTGAGGAAGGTGATGATAATGATGTTATGATGGAAGATTAGCAAGCTTTAGAGGCTCCTACCCTCTTGAGGTTTGTCTATTTCTCTCTTTGTTCTATTTATTTATTTTTCTTGATCATTGATGGAGTAGTCCTAGCACCATAGAGGACTCACACCTCGGCCCCATTGAGGTGTTCTCATTTTATTGTTCTCACCTTTCAATATCCAAAATGACAAAATTAGTTTCATGCATTGCATAGTGTGTGCATGAACTACACCCATCCTTGGACATTAGCAATAATGTCTAGATCGGTTTGGGGAAGTTAATGCATACACAACGGGAGGTAATCTAAATTATCCTCTCCATCATAAACAAAAACCATGCATCATGTAGTGTAGATTAGTGTAGATTGCATTTAGTGTAGAAATCATGCATCATGTTTGCATAATTTCCCATCATTTTGGCCATTGAGGACAATGCCCATATTAGTGTGGGGATGGGGAATTCTAACTTAACTTTTATTCAAAATCCAAAAAAATTGAAAAATTTCAAAAACCATAAAAATTTGAAAATTGAAAAACCCAAAAACATGTTTATTCCTTTTGTAGTGTAGTTATATATATATATATATATATATATATATATATATATATATATATATATATATATATATATATATATATATATATATTGTATATATTGTTGTATATATTGTGTTTGTTCTATCCTTGTTCACATTGAATGACTACGCCACATCCGAGACATGAGGATCATGAAGACCGCATGGTATGATCTTTCCAATCTCCTTTTTCCTCTTTATGTTAATGACTATGTGGCTTTATTTTGATTGATGCGGTATAACAATGTGAATTTAGGACTTGCATTTAGTTTATATGTCATATTAGTTGATAGAATCACTTGCATTAGATTGTAAATATTAGTTGCATCATGGCATGTAGTTGCATTTAGATAAAATATTTTGAAAAGTGCCTAATTGAGAACTTTGGCAAGAGCAACTAAGCCATTACAAATACTTTTTCAACTTAAGACTTTGCCTACTAGAATGGTTATAAAAACACCCTAGATAGTGTCATACTAGTGTCTTTTGACCCATGACCCAAAGCCTTGTCAAGGGTTTGCATGTGAGTCACCTATCCAACCCCGTGATGCGATGTGGACTTGGTTAACTTGTCTAGGTGACCTTGTGGTAAGGCAACTCAAAAATACTTTCTATCAATAAGTTTGAAGTGCTCATTTCAAAAATTTTGTCATGTGGAAGTAATTTATTGCTAAGGAAACCTCAAATGTTATGAAATGTTGAAATGTTGAGAAATTTAGTTGTTTTGATGGAGGCGTACCACTTCGATGTGCTTTGGAGAGGGATCCATTGAATTGGGCCCCCACACGGTTGTGAATTCGACCGCCCAGAGACAGAGTGACTATCACCCCGAAAAGCTATTGTCTAGAGGTTAACCGGTTGCCTAATAAGCGATTGGCGAAAGCAAAGGACACTAGCCCGGAAGGGACAAACCCCATCTTAAATTTTTGAAATGTGAAAGTTAAATGAGGACAATTTTGAATACTAGTCATATCCACCCTTGTTTATAAAGATTTGAGCATTTCATTCCCAAAAAGCTTTTTGTCAAACCACTTTGTCGAGCTTGGGACGATCCATGACCTTTACTTTTGTAGAGAATTCAAGACTTGTCATGTCATATGCTACAAACATCATAGGGATCATCATTCCACCACCATCCGATCGCTCTTGACGAAAGCATTTGGAAATTGAGGACGAAAGTAGTCTAGTTTAACGCCATTTGGAGGTGATTTAGTGACATCCTCTTAGCCTTAGTAATTTGTTGAACTAGTATTTGTGAAGGATTATATGCTCTTAAATTTGTTCTCTTTTAGTTGCCTCTGCCACTTGATGAGGAAGTGGCTATTCCTTTTGTAGATGCATCCATTAATTGATTTTGTGTGCTTAATGTTTGGATGTGTTGCCATTTTGGCAAGACCCACCTTGCCTTGCAAGAAGGCATCCTACCTCATGGTTGTCTTGTTGTGAGTTGAAGGGGCGGAGTGAGACCCGCTAATTGTCTCATATCGGCTATGTTATTAGGTTAGTTTAAATAATGGTCCTAGTCTTTGTCACCTCTTTACTCGGGACGAGCAAAGGTTCGGTTTGGGGATATTTGATGTGACCATAATTAACGCATATTTAGCTCCCGAATTAGCCATGTTCCCATGCTTTTTAGTGCATATTTGGGTCATTTAATGTCTTTAGTTCTTTGTTTTGCATATTCTTTGAGATTTTGATCCCTTGGTAGGAAAGGAGTGCAAATCTTGCATTTTCATGGCAAAACGAGACTAAATTGATTGAATTCAATGACCAAGCATCAAGGAGAGACAAGATTAGAAGGCCTTTGTACATATGATAGTAGATGAGCAATGTTGAGAAAGGATCCTTGCATCCCCGAGGAAATCCCCAAGGATTTTATGAAGAAAAGGGAAGAAAAGAAGAAGAAGAAATAGTGCTGAGCTACAATCCGAGCGGATTGTCCTGAATCCGCCCGTCCTCCACAAGCACAATCCGTGCGTCTTCCCTCAAAGACGCTCGGACAGCAGCCACCGAATCCGCCCGGATTCCCCTGAAGACGCCCGTCTTCCCCTGCCTGAATCCGTCCGTCCCGACTCCAATACGCACGAATTCTAGTACAGCGAAATTTCGTTTTCTCCAAGCTACAAAGAAAGAACCCCTTCCTTCGAAAAATACCGGCTTCTCCCTGCTCAATCTAAAAAGTGTAATTACTAGTTTAGCCCTTAGTTAACCCTAATGCATCCACCTAATTTCCACTATAAATACCCCATTAGTCTAATTAGAAGGGCATGTTCTTCTTATCAATTATTATAGTAGTTAATATCAATCAAATCTCTCTTTAGTATTGTAATCAACAATTAATCAAGTTCTAATACAAGTTTTATTTCCTTAATCTCTCTTTTGTTCATCCTTTATTTTGGGTAATTGAAGATTATTTGGGTTATTATTGGGAGATTGACAACCTCTCAATCAAGCATCAAGTACTTCTTTTATTCTTTGCTTTATTATTGGAATCATTAGTAGGTATAATTCTCTTAATCCCTTTTTAATTATTGTTAATTACTTTCATTTATTCATCATGTTTCCTTTTGTTGGTATGATTGACAACCTTGCTAGCATGATCAACATGATAATGAGTGAGTAGTGACCTAGCTAGGGTTAATGGGTAATTAGGGGAAACCAACATGGGGAATGATTCATGCTTAAATTAATATGCTTTCATGGTTTATTTGCTTTCTTGTTTTGATCTCAACTCATGCACATGTTATGTTTGATGAAATGTGAGCCTATGAATCCTTGCATTTTTTACCCATCACCTATCTTTTCAATGAGACTTGTAAGACATAAACCAACTCGAGTCTCATTAGACCATGCATGTTGTTGAGTAGGGAAGACTAAGTCGACTTGTAGGTGGTGTACAATCTAATCGATTCGGCTCCGGGACCCAAACTTTCCTAGGATTGTAAGATATAACCCAACTCAATCCATCACAACAATAATTGCTTGCTTATAATTTGAGAACATGTTTGTATGATCAATTCCCATGATTCCCCTATGACCCCATGATACCCTAGTGCTTTTTATCAATTGTTTACAACCCTTTTAATTCATCTTGCTTATTTACTTTCATTGCTATTTAGTTAGTGACCTTCTACATCAACCCAAATTGTGACACGCCTAAGACACCACTAGTTTCAATAGAAATTTCATCTCAATTCCCGTCCCTTGGGATCCGACATTTACTTGCCTCTTTACTAATTGTAGAGTTGCTTGTGAAGCTATAAATTGTGTTCTGATTCGGACGTGACCCAACGACAACATCTATTAAATTGTGAACACGAAACGGACCGATCAGACATCTAATCTCCATGTCTCCTTGATAGGTATAAACCTAGCACATTTGGTCAATCGATCTACAACCACCCAAACCGCATCTTTTCCGCTAGCAGTCTTAGGTAAAGCCATCACAAAGTCCATGAAGATGGACTCCCATTTCCAACGGGGAACATCCAATGGTTGTAGCAAACCCCCGGGTTTCTGATGCTCGATCTTCACTTTCTGACAGGTAAGACACTTGCTAACATATTCTAGGACATCAATCTTCATCCTAGGCCACCAAAACTGTAATTTCAAGTCTTTATACATCTTGTCACCACCAGGATGAATAGAATAAGGAGAAAGGTGAGCTTCATCAAGGATCTTCTTTCTCAACTCTGCTACCCTCGGAACATACATTCTACCATGGTAACGAAGGTATCCATCATTATCCACCACACAATCCTTAGCTTGCCCAAGTTGGATTTTTGCTTGAATGGACTTGAAAGTAGCATCCTCAGGTAGGCAAGTACGGATCTCACGGTAAAAGTCGGGTTCTGCACTCAAGGCACTAAGATAGTCAAAGCCCTTCCCAACAAGGCTTATCCCTAACTTTTGAAATTCCGTGGTAAGTTCATCAGGTAACACACGGATAGTGCTCAAAGAGTGACTAGTCTTCCTACTCAAAGCATCGGCCACCACATTTTCTTTCCCTTCATGATAAATCAACTCGGCATCATAATCATTCACCAACTCTAGCCATCTTCTTTGCCTCATATTCAATTCTTTCTGGGTAAAGATACACCTCAAACTCTTATGATCGGTATAAATGCGGCAATGAACTCCAATAAGGTAATGCCTCCATGTCTTCAAGGCATGTACCACGGCGGCTAATTCAAGATCATGAGTCGGATAGTTCACCTCGTGAACCCTCAGTTGTCGAGAAGCATAAGCAATAACCCTTCGGTTTTGCATCAAGACACAACCTAGGCCATGCTTTGAAGCATCACAATAAACATCGTAGTCCACACCATCCTCAGGTAAGGTCAACACCGGAGCGGTAGTCAACCTAGTCTTCAACTCTAAGAAGGCATTCTCACACTCATCGGTCCACACATACTTAGACTCCTTCTTCAACAATTGAGTCATTGGTCTAGCTAACTTAGAGAAATCTTTCACGAATCGACGGTAATAACCCGCCAAACCGAGAAAGCTTCGAATCTCAGTCACATTTTTCGGACTCTTCCAATCAACAATGGCCTCAATCTTAGAAGGATCTACCATAACACCATCTTTGGATATGACATGTCCAAGAAAGGTTACTTGATGCAACCAAAATTCACATTTAGAGAACTTAGCAAACCACTTTTGTTGACTTAGAATGTCTAAGATGATACGGAGGTGTTTGGCATGTTCTTCATCATTCTTTGAGAAAATCAA
The DNA here is from genome assembly GCF_048544455.1 of Silene latifolia. Taxonomy (NCBI): domain Eukaryota; kingdom Viridiplantae; phylum Streptophyta; class Magnoliopsida; order Caryophyllales; family Caryophyllaceae; genus Silene; species Silene latifolia. The sequence goes on from NC_133527.1 coordinate 123,066,944, forward strand.
GATATCATCAATGAACACCACAACACACTTATCGAGGTACTCACTAAAGGTACGATTCATTTGATCCATGAAGATAGCAGGAGCATTAGTCAATCCGAAAGGCATCACTTTAAATTCGAAATGACCATATCTCGTGCTGAAAGCAGTCTTAGGAATATCAGATTCACGAACCGGAATTTGATGATAACCCGATCTGAGATCAATCTTAGAAAAGGTAGAAGCACCACGTAATTGGTCAAAGAGATCATCAATTCGTGGAAGAGGATAGTTGTTCTTAATTGTCACGCGATTGAGTTCACGATAATCAATGCAAAGTCGCATAGATCCATCCTTTTTCTTCACAAAGAGGACGGGGGAACCCCAAGGAGAAGCACTAGGCCTAATGAAGCCTTTCTCAATCAAATCATCAAGTTGAACTCTCAACTCTTTCAATTCGTAAGGTGTCATACGATAAGGAGCTTTAGCAATTAATTAGCACCTAATAAATAGAAATCAGAAAGAGACTACAACATAAAGTCCTAAGTCTACCCATCCTACCCATCTCTCGAGTTTATTATTTGAAGGTCAAGCTATTTATATTGGGGTGCACAAACGTGCGTCGGGAGCAAATATTCTCTGATACCAACTGTGACACCCTCATTCATTGCGGAAAAGTAAACACGTAATTCTAGAATAAAACTGCATGGATATGTTTGTAATAGGTTCATTTGGATAAAAACCTGTAATTTTTAAAACCTGAACCTGTTATAAAGATATCCAAATTGAAAGGCGTCAAAACATACAAGGTCTAAATAAAAGTTTCAAAACATAACCATCGCTAAAGTCGCGAATAGCAAAGTTATACAACCAAATGTAAAGAGGGAGACATATGTCCCTAAAATGTATGTGACATAAAAACTCGTATAAGAGTCTCTACAAATAAAACCAAATCTAAGTAATTCCCAAGGTTACTTTGCTCGCTAGCTCATCCATGAACCCCATATAAGCATCACCATACCTGTCGATAGCATTTTATACAAATACGAAGGCCACAGTCAGTGGAGAGTAACTCCGAGTTCTCCCAGCCACGAAATGTCATAATTAATATAACATGTAAACATAAGAATATGAATATGAATAACACATAGCCTTAGCATATAGAGGCTAGACAATCGTGCTTAACATGTGAACAATAATATAACAACACATAGTCCTAGCATGTGAATACCAGACCGACTCATACTACACTATCATGTGAATCACATAACATCCGGGAATCCAAACTCTATCAACCATAGCCGGCTTGCATCTCATCTTCTATGATTCATAGAATCATCAAACAAGAAAGGACAATATATCTAGAGACAAGCATAAGTTCTTAGTACAGTCAATAGTCACTCTATAACTCGAGTCTATACCACGAGGTAAGGTAAACACCCTAGTCCTAAACCTGCGCAGACCTAGCGACATGTGGAAAACTACTGCATCCAAGACCCATGATAACAACACATGAGTACCCCTAAGGAGTCCACCAAAGGGTTGGCTAGTACTTAAGCTGACTACATACTTCTAAGAGTACGTCAGGAAGTCATACCCTAACTTGGATATAAACCCACCAAGCTAAGACACAAAGGCTATTAAGCGGTGAACATACACTCGTCAAAGACTATAAGGGCCTATCTATGACGAAGGCCGAAATACTCACCTAGGACCTAGTCCCAGCTTGAATACTTTAGCCCACGCCACACAAGACAAGTAGGACACCCAATTAACCATAAGAGGGGCAAAGAGTCCAAACTTGCACACACAAATGATCATACACACCCTAGCATATGAAAGGCTACGCAAGAGCATATTCAGCTGACAATCCAACAATATCTCCAATATCAATAATAATCCAAATTTCAGCTAACCAACAGTACCATAATACATGAGAACAAGCTAAAATGGCAAAGAGGCAACAAGACTCAAGCATCAGGCATCCAAAGCATCCAACAACCAATATGTGAAATGATAATCACAAGTATCAAGGCATCAACATAAAATATCCAATAACAACCAATCTCACCTCAAAGACAAACCCTCGACCCTAGTCCCACGACGGGTCATCGGTTAAATCGAGGCTGACCGGTTCAAACCTAGCTTGACCAAACTCATTTGGTCAAATTGGCCCAGCTCAGAGTCTTGGCCTACTTTGGCCCAAATCACAAAATTCATCACAATATCATTCTCATGCCATTTCCAATTTATATCATGTGAAAACTATTGACATAGAAAAAATATGCCAACTTATAAAATAACCAATTCAACGGAAATATTAGCTTAAACAATTTCCTACATGCCAAAATACCAACATACTTCAAAACATGAACCATAGGCCCAAAACATCAAACAATAGACCCAAGACCCGACCCAAAGTGACGGGTCAAAATCCGGGCTGGACCCACCGGGCCTGCCGGGTTAGCCGCGCCCTTTTCCGGGCTGTTTTGGGCGGTTTTTCCCCCTTTTTTTCCTTTTTCCCACCAAAATCCGTTTCAAGCTCAATTTAATACCGTCTCAAGCAACAATCAACAATATTCATTCCGTTTCAACACTTAAACATGTGAAAAACAACATATTTAACAAACTTTAACAACAACAATTCATGTGAAAATTAAAGTTAACATGTTATTAATCACATAAGCAACCAACACATCATAAACAACACTAATGTGACATTAAATCGTCGAGTAACTCGAAATAGTTACCTTAAGCTAGCAAAGAGACAAGTAATAACTTGAGAAAGCTTCTAAAACCTAAAATTACTCTTCATCTTCAACAACATATGAGTCGCCTAAGTCATCTTCAAATTCTTCACCTATTAGAACAACAAAAACACAATTATTAAGCTTAAATTCGAAACCCTAAAAAGATAAGACCCGAAACGAAATTGGGGGAAATGAAAATAAAGCTTACTAGTAGATGAGGATTGAAGAGAGGATTCCAAATATATAAGTTTTATGCAAATTGGTGGAGAAATGAAGGATTTATGGTGGTTTTAGGGATTGTAAGGAGGATTTTTGGTGGGTTTTTGGTGTTTGAGAGAAGGAGGAGATAGATTGAGAATGGAGGAAATGAAAATTGGAAGAGGAGACAATTGAAGGGAGGGGGGGCGGTCGAAAGAGGGCATGGGGAGGTGGTCAATTGTTTACGTTTTGGGTTTGCTTCGACGGTAATTAGAAATATTCGTCGAACGCGATTTCCGAGAATATTAAAGTTCTTAAACACGATTTTACTAAAAGATTAAGTACTCATATGCCCAATATCCAAACTCGTTTACCCAACGACCGTAAGAAATGGGAAAATCCCAATATTACGACTTTTATCAGAAATCTATTTTATCAAAGTAAAAGGTTTAAATATAGTTTAAATTACTTTTAAACATTTCTAAACTAACAAAAGTGATTACATTACTTCAAACTAAGATAAAATTATATTTTATCAAATTATTATTATTTCAAAGAAATTAATATTAAATTAAAATGGATTAAAATATTACTTTTAAAATATAATAAAAGTCTTCGAATCTACGGGGTGTTACAAAAAACAAGTACACAAGTCCCTCTTGAAGTGGCGGCTACCCTAACTCCATTTCCTTGTCGGAGATTTATATCACTCTTGTTTAGCTTTTTCATATTTCCAAGTCCCACTTGGAGTAACAAGTCCAACTTTGATATCTCCCAAATACTTGGGGCAATTTCGCTTCTAATGGCCCATGACATTACAATAATGACATTCCTCATATGATTGGGCACCCTTCTTGGTCTTGGTTTTAGTAGTCCCACTATTCATTTCCAATTCATTATCAGGTTTGGGTTTCTCACCCATCTTTGCCTTCCTTTTAACAATGCCAAAACTCCTTTCATTTGCAAGGACACTCTTGCTAGAACTCCCACTCAATTTAATATTTCTCCTTGTTTCTTCAAACAAGGATGCCCTTGGTTTACAGAGATTTTCTTCACAAGATTTTCTTACCAAGGTGGTGGGCATTAATATTGGAGTGGGTGGTGTGGAGGTGGTAAAGAAGCAAAAATTTCCATCCTGACCAATGTCAACGCGTAATTCTCTAATCGAATCATTGTCATACTCGGAGAACTTTTCATCGAATGATTGGAGCCATGAATCAAAGGTGACTGGTGTAGGAGTATTAGATGAATTCATTGCGTATAATTAACTACAAAAACGGAAATGAAGGAAATAATTAACATCTATCGTTTTAATAATACTTGTAAATAAGTATTGCATTTAAATAGTGACCTCTACCCAACTATTATAAATGATTCCGAGATCCAAATTCATATTAATACGGGTACGGTGAGCCGAGTCATCCCTTATTAATAAAACTCGGTGGATTAACCTCTTAATCGATTCTACTTTTAGAACTCTCGGTCGATAAAAATTACTCTAATTTTCATCTTTAGCCCGAAACACATGCGACTACGGTCACGAATACTTCCGTTGAGTTCAATCCAAATTTTGATGTAATAACATTTTATTACCCACTTACCCAACGTAACAAGTTTAGTACCCCGGTGAGCCGAATCTACTTCCTTATGAAATTGGGATTCATGGTTTCTACTATTTGGTAAGGCTAATTCTCAATTATTAAAAATCAGAGGTCTTGTCAATTTATTATCTATCAGGTTTTAAGTGAACTAAAGCAGTGAACTACGATAATTATAATTGACATGGTCGATGACTCGATATGATATGCATGTTGTTGTTTATGGCGATTTGGCAATGCATGTAACATATTAAAAGAAATGTAAAGCAATAATCAAAAAATTCCTAGTATGGCCTTCCTAAAATTAGAAAATCAAATAATCTATTACATATTCGGAAACCAACTCCTTTGGTCACTTGAATCTTCAATTGACACGTCTCCCAAGAACACCGTCTTCGTCGGATCACCTTTCCGAATGGCACCGTCTTTGAAGATACTCCATAATTACAAATAATAATAAAAATACAAAGCTATCCTATTATACATTTGTAAAATGGAAAAACTAGTAAAAATAAAAATAAAAATAAAAGTGATACGAGATCACATTAAATTACAACCGAATCAATATTCCCTTTCATTACGGGTAATATCGATTAAAACTAAGGCCATACTAAGATAAAATTACATAATTCAAAATTATATAAATAAAAGACATTCAACAATTGAAATATGCAGCATTATAATATGTACCTATCATGCCAAATTATGTGCCAAATCGCCCTATTTAACTTATATCGTATATATAATCCGGTTTTATGGAAATGCGTGATAATAACTTCTTAAAATCACAAATTAACACTTAAATCACATTTAAGCTCAAGTTAATTATCCTAACACTCTTAGGACTCAAAAATTAGTCATCACTCAATTTTTGACAATAATTCAACTTGATTTAATTTTTATGCTCATTTTTGACCTTAAAAATCATAACATTTATGAAATAAATCCAAATTAAATTACAATAATTTCAATATTTGAATTTTAAATTTTTGAACATTCTGGAATATTTCCATGACACTCATAATGTCAAAAATCATGGTTAAAATTTTCGAATTAATTTTGAGAAAATATAGTTGCAATTTATCGATTTTATCTCATAAAACATCTAAAGTATCCAAAAATTAATCCCATCAACTTTAAAACTTTAGATCTGATAAGTGGGATATTTATGCAACCTAAAATAATTTTCTCATTCCATGCAATTCGTTTTAGCTATTTATGCTAAAATAGTCACTATTTATGCCATTTTTACTCTAAAAGTTCATAAATCATGCTAAATGAGATAATTCTATCTCGAAATTTACATACATTCTTTAAATCATGTATGTGACAACATATTAAATTTTCATGGCCTAATTCGAAATTTAACGTTTTTTAACCATTTTACCTCTTTTAATCCATTTTTATCTCTTAAAAATCATAAATCATGCAATATTAATCCAATTAATACGAGATTTTACACACAACTTGTAAAATATGCATTGGAGGTCATATAAAAGTTTCAAGGTTAGAGAGTAAGTTTAACCATTTTTAGTCATTTAACCTCCTTTTATGCCATTTTTACACTAAAAATTCATAAATCATGAAATATTAATCACATTAATATGATATTTTACATACAATACATAAAATATTCATGTGAGGTCATACTAAAATACCACGACCAGTAGTGAAGGTTAACTTATTTTCGTGAATAAAAGTTCATTTTACTCATAAAAATGTAATAAAATCACTAAAAATCATTAAAATGAGCAATAAATTTCCATAAATCATAAAAATGACCTAAAAATATTTTAGGACCAGAATATATAACATGCATAATTATTTCGTGACCTAATCTTATAAATCACAAATTTTTAGTTTTATATGTTAACATTTTAATTCGAAAAAACAATAACCGATTATGCATGCAACATCCTATGCTCTGATACCACTTATTAGGTTCATATACCTATTATTAGACTCCTCTAATAGTGAACTAATTAATTTCTTAATTATTTGTTCATTAGATCTAGTGCATGCATAACAAAATAAGAGATTTATGAGAAAAATAATGTCCCTCACATTATAGGTTGGTTCGAAAATATAGGCACAAGTAAGGTCACCTTCCTTCACTTGTTCTTGAGCTTAATATAATGGATGATCCTCCTAAGACTCCAAGTATAAAAGACACTCCAATAAGTTGCACCCAAGATTCAACCCAAAAATTCCTACTAATATTAACAAGATATGTAGTAGAAATGCTACCTTAATATTACTAATATTTCTAGTATTACTACCTCTAATAATAGTTGGAGAGTATTAGTATTTGAGAGTGTTTGGAAGATTTTGCATGTGAGGAAATATAAGTGCAAAAACAAGCAAAAACTAGAGAGGAAAAATGAGCAACAAGTGCTCATATTTAAGAGCATAAAATCGGTGGCCCTCTAACATGGGGGAATCTTTTCCTCTTGTTTTTACTTGTTTGTATAGCATAGGTAGGGTGTAGGAAACATTTATGTAAGATGTGTCATAGAAGTGTCACAATCACACTTTATTCCAACACAAATGAACAAGACAAAATTTGAGCATCTTTTGCTCTATATGGCCGGGTTTATGGAGCCTTTTAGGTCCATTTTTGCCTTTTATCATTTGTCCCACAAATGCTTATAAGTCATATATTTAGCTATCTTACATAATTAATTATTAATGTAATCATTTACCAATTAAATATTACAATTAATAATATAATATACACTCCACTTTTGAGTAGTATACTACCATTATATCAATATATAATGGGTCCTACAATTACTAGTTAGTTAAAATTACAACTCTTTGTAACTTTAAATAACCAATTACCTCTATCTCAAAACTTATATAAAACTTCAACTAATTTAGTAACTTAACACTTAATTACTAAATTAAATCTTATTTAATCATATTACAATAAGACGTAAAATCCAACTCCCGTAATTAAAGAATTAATTAATCTGTATCGTATACAATTAATTAAATATCTATTTGGGCCTCATCCTATAGGTGTGACCTAAAGGGATCAACTGACCACCACCGTCATACGACAGTAATGTCAAACTCTAGTTAGCCAATCATTAGCGATTAATGATGATCAGTTGACTATATAATGAATCATCCCTTTCGTATTCTGAATATGAGATTTAATTATGATATTAAATCATGTGATCGCACTATTGTTGAGGACACATATTCCAACATTCAAAACATGGGGTATATATAGGGGTGCACTCACATCTAGGTTAAGTTGTCTCAAGTAAGCCCAAAACATAGACTGTTAAGTTAAGCCCGTGCTTAAAATAGAAATGCGCATGTCTGGGGTTGGCGCAGGCTGCGCTTTGCACTGGACTCCGTTACCAAAATCCGACTATTTGCTTGGTCCTTGTTGTTTCAAAGGTCCTTCTTGCCTCCCCTTGACTTGTGATATAGCTTGGACATGATCTTGTTCACTTTGTCAATCCCGAGCAAGTCCAAATACACCACGATCATAGCCCCGATAATAGAGAATCAATTATTATCATAAACATACTTAAAGACCCTTATTAAACACATGAGTGGTGCTAAGAACACTCACTTGACTCGACTCTTTATGGCACTATCAAGTATGCTGAACTGCTACACTCAATATATATACGGTTGACAAGGTTTTCTTATTCATCTTTATCACAATATCACAAATGATATATTGATCCACGAACTCCTATCTCGACAAGTAAACTCTTTTAGAAATGGTAAACTCATTATTTTTAAAAATTGTTGGCGATGCTTGCTCTCTTTTCTTTCATCAAGCCATTGTTACAGTTACTCCTTCTATTCTGTACATTTAAATTAAGCACAAGCTTAGTGCTTTGCATTGTTGATGTGAATTGAAGTGTGAGTTGTCGTTGAAATCACGATCATTATATGAGTTAGGTATCATAGATCATGTTTTTGTTTCAAATGAAGTTTCATGTCGTGTGTGGACTAAGTCTGTAATACGCAACTAAATGAATTCAAAGTATTGTCCCTTGCCATTGGCTGTGGTGTTTTTATGTATACATAATCGAAGCTCTTGAATCGGAGTATTATTTTGGAAGTCACGGGTAGTGTATATTGTTGTTGGCCTTATGTACATCTAAAATGTCGGTCTAATTCGATCTCATTCTTTATCGCAGAAAATTTAAGGTGAGAAGGGCAAAAAAGGGTTTGGGGACCAATTGCTAAGATTTGCTACAACAATTACCCTTTGTACTACCTTATCACGGTCTAACCTCCCCGGATAATGGATCATATGCTGCCAGAGCTCTAAATCTTCTAAGATTGATAGAAAATTTACAACGATGGAGGCCTGGCCAAGCTAGGATCATGTTGAATAATTTACAAAGTTCTTTATTTACATAATATGCCACTAAAAAGTTAAGGAATTTCCTTGTCAAAACTAGACTTTCTAGACTCTTGTTGAGTCTGCTTTTCTATTTCACAATGGTAATACTATATTTCAAATTGTATACAGATTTGTGACTATCCTCCTGTGAGTTCATCTCTTACATTAGAAAGATTGTCCAGTAGGTTGTTCCAAAAGGTGACATGTACAGATGGTTGGAATTTCCTCAGGGATTTTATCGTTTTGTTTTATTATTCTCCTAAATTTGGTAAGAATTTCCAGAATAAGTGTGTATTTAATGGGTTGAAATTTATGAGTGAATGTCCAATAACAGTTAGTCTCCCTTAAGACGAGGTATCCGTCTTAACATTAAAACCGGTTTATCATCTATTAATCCCACTAGAGCATATAATGTCATAATGACGAGAAAGTTATGTTCTTTACTAATTTTTGGAAACATTCCCTATAATTTTTTAAGAATCACATTGTCTATAGGAAATGTCGAGGTCGTTTGCTGCAAAAAGTGGTAAAAAAAATAGGAAGAGGAGAAAAATGATAATAGAGTGATAAAGGGTTCTTCGTAAATTAGTGTTTTAAGATATATGATATAGCTTATGGTTATGAGGTATAACTTTAAATTTTCTCTCCTAGAAATCTCTTTAAACTTAAAGTAGAAACTTAATTCAACTGATATTGATTGTTATAGTAGGAGAAATTTTGTTGTACGCTTGTGTATCACTCGATCTGTATGACGAGTTTCTTAAAGGAGCAAGCACTGCATTTTTCTTGTCTTGATTTGGAGCTCATATGCAAGGAATCCTAAATTTAGGAACGCTGTAAAGCTCACGTCTTTTTCTGTTATCGCCTTGGATTATACTTAAGATAATTGTTGTTTAAGAAAATATTATACAATAATCCCTTAGGAATTATACGTGTTAGGGTGCAAACCCATGTCCCACATCGGTAGAATAAAGATGAAAGCTCATCTTTATAAGTGTCTACAAAGTATAATAGTACGAGGCCTTTTGAGAAGGAGCCCAAGAGTAAATCCGTGAGGGCTTGGCCCAAAGCGGACAATATCGTACTATTATGGGTTGTTGACACAGATCCAGCAAAGGCCCAACACAGGGATATTAACGCTTCCGCACAACAAGTGGTATCAGAGCCCAAGGTTCAACTTGGGCTAGGCACAGAGATTCATCAGGCAAGACTTGAAGGTGGACGTACACTATAAGACGTGGAACTCCTATAGCTCGAGGGAGAGCTAATATGTTCGCGAGAAGCAACATAGTCTCACGGCGTTGAGATAGGGCCGTCCAAGAGAAGATCGTCAGCGACCCGACGGGGTGGGCTGAGGCTTAATGGAGGTAACAAAAACGTTTCATGGTAAGTCCAAAGGCGGTTCGGTGTGGCGCGCTGAGGCAGTGGATTCGGACCCAGGCCAGGGTATATTGGATGCAGAGGAGTTTGGTACGCAAGTGTAGCACAAGCCCCATGAGACACATGGTGTGCCGTTTAAGGGGAGGTTATCAAGACTTGGTGATGCGAGTGTCTAGAAGTTGGGGCTGTAAAGTGTGGGAGTTCTCCATGGACGTCAAGGTTCGAGTCAAGATGATGGTCCTTGGTTTGAGGGGAGGATTGTTAGGGTGCAAACCCATGTCCCACATCGGTAGAATAAAGATGAAAGCTCATCTTTATAAGTGTCTACAAAGTATAATAGTACAAGGCCTTTTAGGAAGGAGCCCAAGAGTAAATCCGTGAGGGCTTGGCCCAAAGCGGACAATATCGTACTATTATGGGTTGTGGACACAGATGCAGCAGAGGCCCAACACAGGGATATTCACACTTCCGCACAACAATACGCAATCTTTATAGTTTGAAAAAAACGGAGATGGGCCTTGGAACTCCGCGCGCATCGCGCACGGAGGAACAACTAGTATATAAAAAATGTTGTTGTCAAGAGTCGAACATAAAACCTAAGGGAGATATAAATTCAATTCAACCAACTGAGATTGGTATGTTTAGCGGTTGAACGCAGATCTAAGGGCCCTGTTCATATGAATGGGTTGAACACCCTTATAAGTTATATCCGGCCCTGAAAACATTTCTAAAAGTTAGGTTATTTTAAATAATTAATTACTAGATGATATAAAAGTTATATGAATTGAATTTAAATGAATTTTGTGATTTTCTAAAATACTAAATTGATGCTTTTATATTATGATTAAACATTTTATATATAAATAAAGATATCTTAAAGAACTTGTGAGTGCATTTTTGCACGAGTTTGAGACTAGAAAAATGCTATGAATATTATTAAATTGAATTATGCTCATTTTAGACGGGTTTCTATCTGAAATTAAAACGAAGAAAATGTGGTCATTTTGTAAGAAAAAGTAATGACAAAATATTACGGGTAAAGTTTACAACTAAAATTGTTCTAATAACTTTTTATCAAAAAAAATGTCACATTTTATCGCAAATAGTTTACATTTTTTCCGTCATAATTTCAAACGCAAAAAAAGAAAAAAAGCAATTAAGGGAGTCTTGCTGAATAAAATGTCGCCCACTCGCATAGGTTATCTAATTTTCCAAAAGTAGTGGGCTGATGGGCTGATTTCCAAAGATGATGATAGGTAACATGTGCATTAACTCAATAATATTGGGCTATAATATTGGGCTTATAGCCCATAAATATTAAAACGAATTAAAAAAAAGATATATTTGATACAGGCCAACTGTTGCGGGAGTGAAATAGCAGGTCACGAGCACCGAGGCTCCTGATACGGAGTATCTACGAAGTAGTTTAGAATTAAGATGGAAATTAACCCTTGAGAATATGTTAAGGCCAAGTGTGTAGTCTCACTCCATCTGGCCTTTTACTTTTCCTTTTGCTTGCCACGCTTTTCTCCTCTCTTTAACACTCTTTCACTGCGTATTCGCCTATCTTATATTTCAAATTTTTGTTTAAGACGAAGATAAAATAGTTAAATAAATATTAAATATATGACAAATTGTTTCAAAATTGTAAAAGTTGTCTTTATATTAATATTATTATGTACTATCCGTTTTATTTAGAGATAAATATATGACGGAGTAATAGTATTTAGAGATAAATTTTGGAGGGATAATAAGATTGGGATGAAAAGGGTAAATTATTGTTATTGTTTGTGTTTACATATTCTCATTTAAGATTGTACTATCCGTTTTATTTTTATTTTTTTGTGCTAAAATGTAAATTTATCATTAAAATCAGCAAATTTTACAATACATCATAATTTCTCAAATCATACATATTTTTCATGCAAACGTTAAACTAAATGCACCTTAGCTTAGACAACCATAAGGTATCTGCACTATTCGTTTTAAGCGTAAGATGTGTCAAATATCATATTAGTACTTGTGTATATAAGACTATATATTGTTTTATCTATGTATTCTTATATTATACATATATATAAGTGGTATACTTGACACGTGTCAAGCTAAATACGGATAATGTTGTCTTAAGAGGGACTTCTAAGAAGAATAACCGCTTTTGTTTAAAAAAATGTTTGTTACTTGTATGTATACTTCATATATGTTTGTGTACATAAAATAGAAAGATTAATAATGAAAGAAATGAATCTAGATAGTCTTATTTAAGACGGAACTATTCATTTTCAGCTTAAATCAAGTCAGATATTACCTCACATGAATATATAGTCAATATAAAACAAATCTTTTAACTTTTGCAATGAATTTTGCTTTTATCCTATTAATTTCACTAAGATAGATTTGACACGTCTTAAACTTTAAACGGATAGACGGATGTCTTGTCTTAACTAGAATTTTGGGCGGAATTTGAGTAATAAAAATAGTATAAAAATAACACAAATATCTAGGTCTTGTGTAGTCAAACCCCTCAAGACTTGCAAAAATCTCAAAGCCAGACATGAGTTGCCAGATCATCATATTACTGTGCTCACTTCATGCTACTCGTAAGCCATGCACTCTAACTCCCTCCACATCCCCTCTATATAATCCCCTTTTTTTTCCTTCATTTAAAATCCTCCTTAAACCTCCCACCAAATTAAAATCCCCATTATTTTTATTTTTATTTAAACATCATATTATTATTAATATTATTAATATTATTGTTTTTATTTATTATAACTATTATGAGTTCAATAGAAGAGAAATTTAGCAAATATTATGAATGGTGGCTAAATCAACTAGAAAGCCACCTACAAAACCTAGTATTGGAGCGTCAGCCAAATTACACAACCATAGTCTCAGCATTAACAACCCACCATAAGGACTACTACACGGCTAAGTGGGCCTTAGCCCATGAAGACATCTTAGCCTTCTTCTCACCAAAATGGCTAAGCCCGCTTGAGTCAGCCTTCAGTTGGGTCACCGGTTGGAAGCCCTCCACAGCCTTCCGGCTGGTGGACTCGCTTCGTCGAACTCGAGCCCCACTCACTAGCTTGGCTCAACTCACTGAGGACCAGGTTAAAAGGATTGATGAGTTGAGGGTGAAAATTAAGTCTGAGGAAGGGAAGGTTGAGAGGGAAATGGAAAGGCAACAAGTTGCCCTAGGAGATCGCAACCTAGCTCATCTGGCTCAGGTTGCAGGAAAAAGGGGTGTAACCGGGCCGGTTCGAGATGAAGGGGTTAAGGGGATATTGGATGGGTTAGAGAAGGTTATGAAGATGGCTGATTATGCTAGGCTTAAGACTTTAAAGGGTGTTTTGGATGTGCTTAGTCCTAAACAAGGTGTGGATTTTTTGGCTATGTTTGCTATGGTTCACCTACAAATGAGGAAGTGGGGTAAACAAAGGGATTCTAGGGCTACTACTAGTGCTAGTGCTAGTGCTACTGCTACTGCTACTGCTACTGCTACTGCTACCTTAACTTTAGCCACAACGTTGATTAATTAGTGTAAACCTAATTAAGTGGCTAACTTAATCCGTGATGTTTAGGCCTAATTAATGAGTGGATAATATCCTCTGTTTTACTTTTGTGTCTATCTCTTGTTTCATTGTCTTTTCTCTTACCACACATCATTCATCGCATAATAAAAATGGTAATAATTTCTATTAAACTAATAAAAATGATAATGAGATATAAGAGAAAACATAAAATAAGACAGACAATCCGTTTTCTTAACTAATATCTACTACGTACTACCCAACAAACTCCAACATCTTTAAATAATGTTATTTGAGCAATTTTAATTGTATAATGATTTACATAAATTACATTACATCTAATGATAATGTGTCATTTCATTAATGTGATCTCCAAGGCTTATATGAAAAATGTTACAGTTGAATTAATTGTTTACCTTTGTGAGAAGTATTTTAATAAGCTAATTTTTTTTTTGTCCAATAATTAAGAGAATTAATTTGGACCACACAATACACATAACCTCACATATAGTTAATTTTTGACCACAAAAACTTGTCCAAAAAAAGAAAGAGGAAACAATAATTAAATTGGACGGCAAGGAAAGAGGAACAATATAGGAAATTGGAGGGAGTATTTTTTAATTAATTGTTTACATAAAAAAATCCAAACTACAATGTGTAATACTCCCTCCCACCCAAACTAAAGGTAACGTTTGCTTTTTTGGCACTATTCATGGTCGTAGGAAATTTTTGATATTATTCATAATCAATAAGACAAAATATAGGCATATGAGATCTTGTTTGATTTATCGTCATCATTGTTGTCAGAATCGCGATTCAATCCAACGATTCTACGATTTTACCATCCAAAAATGTTTGACCGATCCTGGATCCTACGATTCTATCATAGTTGTAGAATCTTACGATCCTATTAATTTGAAAATTTCTAGAGATGGGATCATAATACGATCCTACAATTTTACGATCCTACGATCCGATTTCATAATAAAAAAAATTAATATATACTTTTATATAACGACACCGTAAAACCCAAATTTCACATAAGTTGTTCATACAATAATACTAAAATCATTAATTACCAATATTTTATGAATAAATATTGATAAATAAGTGTTTTGATTTTCAATTATATTTTTTTTACCAAATAAAAAATTATATTTAGTGAGTTTGTAGAATCTTGCGATTCTACGATCCGATTCTACCGATTCGATCCTACCCTCCCCATCGATCCAAAGTAGAATCCCGATCCTGACAACATTGATCATCATGGATGCTATAAGATTATCAATTTTTATAATTTATAATAATGTGTAAATAAAGACATTCACATTGCAAAACGTACATCAGCAAGTGTGATAAAACAACTGTTACCTTTGATTTGGATGGGAGGGAGTATATACAAATGGTTGTCGTAATTCCTTCAAACCTCTTTAGTCTTCACGTAGTCCATGTTTTCTACTAAACACCTTCCTATTTCTTTATCTCCTCCATTTCTTATCCCAATTACAAATAGGTTAAAGTTATTTATTATTTCTCTTTCACATTGTCATTCATTAGTTCCATTTGTGACCCTTGAATCGTTTTTGGGAAAAAATCTGAACCGTTGAAAAGAAATGCATAGGGAGGTAATCAATGGCGAATCTTTAGTATTCACAAAGGCCCGACTCCCCTTGGCACAATGCCCAATGTCCCCTTAGGTGTTGTTTGGTTGGCATAAGGGAATCAATTTCCCATAATTTTACAAAACACATGAATTGTCCAAACTCGTTTGGTTGGCTTCCGAGAGTTGAATTGAGACATGAATTTCCAATTACCTAGGGTGTTAGGTAATCAAATTCCTCCATTATGCAGAAGTTGACAATTTATGGAAAAAAAGAAATCATATAATTTGCGGTAACCAAATATTTCTCATTTTTCTAAATCATAAAATTTTTTAATTCACCAATTTTTATACGTAGTTGCTCATTCATGTACGAGATTTACTCATTCATGGACTTTTTTTATTATTTTTCCATTGTATGCCCTTTGCCTAGACCCAAAAAAAATCTCTCTAAATCTCTCCCCCACACAATTAATCAAATTAATCAAATCCGTCAAATTACACAATTATGGATGCTAATTCTCGTATCGATCAAGTAATCATTCTAATTCGTAATTTTATTAATTACTCCTATATTATATCAATTTAATGAATTGATTTACCCTAATTTAATTAGGATTTGTTTAAACCGTCGCCGGCGTTGGGGTGAGGGATGACGGCCGTCGCCGACGTTGGTCAGAGGCACGACGCCCGTATTTGCTAGCTTATACTCGCTCCATTCAACTCCACTTTACATGTGTTCCATTTCCATCCATTCAACTCCACTTTACAGGTTTCCTTATTTGGTAACATAAAAGACCATTCTATCCTTGATTCCTAGTTGACATTCCTTATTTACAATAAATGCCATCCTTACCCCACCTTAATTGTAACACCCCCTTCTTACCCGGTCAAGGTAATTGGGAGATGTTACCTTCTCGGTTTCCCGAGGCAGTGAATCGGAGATACAATAAAGAAACATTTATTATAAATGACAGGTTTAGTGATTACAAACCATTAACTAATGAAAAAAATACAACTCATGGTTACTATACTCATCTAACTAACTATACTCGTCTTGTGACTCATCAAGCTCGTCCCGTCTTCCGAGTACTATCTCAAATACCTGTACTTAACCTGCTCCCGATATGACCAAAGGATATCAGATGGATTGACACAGGCCACCCCAAAAGAGATATATGACAATGCACATACACACAAACGTCAATTTCAATAAACAAATAAAGTGCGACATGACTCAAGTGTGTGAATATGCAACATGACTAATAATATGAATAAACCTTTATCAACAACCACCACCACGGTACCGGGACACGCCCAGACATACCGACAACCACACTGGTACCGGGACACGCCCAGATATACCGTCAACCACACTGGTACCGGGACACGCCCAGACATACCGATAACCACAAACAGGTACCGGGACACGCCCAGACGTACTGGGTCCAGAAGCCAACCGGATCCCCTGCCAGACGTCGTGTTTCAACCACACGCGTCCCTCCAAACTCAAGCCATTAATGTGCACATCCCTCTTGGAGTGGGAAGCTCCAAGAGGCGACTCAAGCGTAAGACGGTCTCCCAACTGTCTTACGTCTCCAAACAATCAACAACAATATATCCTCCACACACACACAAATACAACCAATACATGAATTATAACCCAACATCTCGTAATCATCCTCTTAATGATGCAATTAACCACTAAATATGTTATAATGCAAATGCCCTAATTTATGTGAGACTAATTACAACATAAACAACACAACATTATTGAAACCGAGTAGGATTAACCTACCTTTTAACATTTTTCACAAGCAAATCTGAAACCACCAAGCATGCATATCATAAAACCGTCTCATCCTACATAATTCCATAACAACAATCACAAAACACCCTACAACACATAATACTACGAATTAACCCTTCATTATAACCCAATAATCACTCCGAATACTAATTAAACACTAATTAACAATACCCATCAACCCCCCCCCCCCCCCCCCACACCAAAAATTCTAGGGTTTTAGTCTTAAAATGAATTATCCAAATTAAAGGGAAAAAGGTAGTATAATACTCACCAAGTTACAAGGAACAAGAATATGTGAATGAATCTTCCAAAATCTTCACCCTTAGTTGTAGATCTAGGATTTAGAGAAGGAGGGATTTTAGAGAGAGGTGGGAGGGGTTTAGAGAGAAGGAGTTAAGGTTTAGGAATAGGAAAAATTAGAAAATAGGGTATATATATCAAAGCCCATCAAAGCAAGCCCACGCGAAACTTAGCGGTTCCCGTGACACTCGGTTGAGTGATATGTTCACTCGGTCGAGTGACACCGCACTCGGTCGAGTGAACCACTCACTCGGCCATGTGACAGACGGCGGAACAAATCTCAACACTACACAGGTCTACTCGTTCGAGTAGACCAACAAACTCGGTCGATTGACTTCCACTCGGCCGAGTGTCGCACTGAGTAACTATAGAAATTCGGGTTATTACAATCTTCCCTCCTTAAAAGGAATTTCGTCCTCGAAGTTCACCTCGCTCTCTCCTTACCTCAAATCTCCTTAAGTTTCATCACCGACTCTCATGCACTCTCTCGCACCTCATATGTCTATCAACCGTATACGCTCTTTCTAACGTCACACTCATCCCAAAGTTCTTCACTCCATTCTCATTACTTTCTCACATTCCGTAGTTTCTCTTTCCTTAATTTCCAAATTGTTACATTCACTCCCCCTAAAAGGGAACTTCGTCCCGAAGTTCAACTATCAAACCTCATAGTGTGCTCTCATACGGTCATTACTAAGTTCTTCAAATGACTATGTTCTAGGTTCAACACTCTCTCTTATCCATTTCCAATCCATTATCAAGCCTCATGTAGTTATAATTTCAATGATCTAATTCCCCCCATCTACAAGCCTCCCAAAAGTCAAGTGACAGGTCAAAACCACGGTTCCAATCTAAGTTCTATAAAAAACTCCCAGCTCATGTTGGTTATATGTAAACATGCATATCTATCACGGGGTATAACTTGATTATTATTACATATCTATATCGCATCAAATCTCATACATTTACACGTATGCACATCAATCACGAACATGCGGACTCCATGAGACAATCAAACAATGCCAAAATTACTCGTAATTCATGTTTAACATTCCCATTTTCTGACATCATGCCACGCATATACCACGTCAAATCCACCACATGATCACACATGTGTTTCCATATCCGTTCCCATCCATCATTAACACTTCTGCTTATACGGAAGACCATAATCACAATCATGCAAACGATCACTATGCAACACATAACTTGCATTTTTCATCTTACGTTTACGCAACGAAATGAACACACGTCGATTAACACAAATCAAACAACATTATCATTTCTCTCATCAACCACCCAAGTCGAATCAATGATTTCCATTTACTTGCAAAATGCTACACCGTATAGTCAAACATAAATAATTCACACATATCACCCATGTAAAGTCAACATGCTTATTCAAACACAAGTCAACTAATAAAAACCGCGAAATAAGGGTACACACACTTGATATTTGGTCAAATATAAACAAAATAAGGGTTAAAACAGACCACTCGGTCGGGTGAAGGAGGCCACTCAATCGATTGCGTGGTGCATTCGGTCGAGTGTCACCTGGGCAGAAGGTTCTCATTCTCAACTCGGTCCCAAACTTTCTTATTTCATCACACAAACGCTAATAGACGCTGATGATGACTAATACACCATCAAATAACCAATTTTAACCAAAACTCTTGACCTTATAGCCATCATTATCACACAAATAAGATGAAATATCCAAGGCATACTACCAACATAACATACTATTTCATGGACACGGCCTAAGCATTCATTATTCTCAAGAAATAATAATAACATCACCCCTCAAATGGACACTACAACAAGATCACGATGTATACCACATACGCTTTACTTGACAATTGGGAGGCAACTTTACAACATCTATGCTACCACTCATAGGATCAAAGTCTCACATACCCATTATCACGCTTATACACACCTACTCAAATTAAACGGTCATACCATATAACGCAAGTAATCAAAATACTCTAACCACACAATTGGTCCACATGCATCACATATCTTACTCTAAGGTTCACAACCAGGGAGACCAATTTGGGTAGTGCTACATATACAACTCTACCTCGCAAAATAACATTCCCCGAAAAATCAACTCTCAATGGACAAGCATGTCTATTATTTCACAAATACTCCCCGAAAAACCAATGTCGGTATAATATAATATAACCATCAATTACCACATCACACGTGTACAATAACCTTCTAATAGTTTCACCATTCATTTCTTACTACGACTTTTACCAGACATCTTGCACCATTAAATCTCATTAATCGGCTCAAATTCCATCTAATACCCTCTTACATTCCTATTTCATAAATTCTTGTTTCCATCTTTCAATTCTCGTCTATCCTTGAATTCTATTTACATATTCCCACAACTATGAACAACTAAAATTATCAGCTTATTCTATCCTTAGGTACCTCAATTGCTTTCTCCCTATTCCACCATTCAAATTTCATTTATTTATCAATCAAAATTTCCAAGTCACGTACAATAACAATATCCCTCAATATGCAACTCAAACCTCACTCACTATCCATAAGTTCAATGTTCGGCCTAAATCACACATCACTCGATCACTACCCACAAATTTCCTCATACGATCATTTTACTCAATTCAAGACACTTCCTACTACCCTTACTTTCCAAACATGAACCATACATCTACCTACTTACACGGTTCAAATCCAACTCAAACGAAACTTACATTAATCCCGATAAAACACATGTTTTACGCTCATAACTCTCAAATACAATACCACTCATCACAAATTATTAGCATTTGCCCAACTTCCTTCATCAAAACTACCACTCAACAAATTATCTACACGTCTTTATTCATCAAAACTATACGACCCAAAAGGTAGACAAAGCATTGATCCGTATATAAGCAAAACAACACATTATTAACAAACATTGCAACAATACTAAACAATGAAAAAGAAATTGGTCCACCTTTAAGACGAAAATTTCGATTTAAACTATGTTATTACGGTGATACTCATAAAGATTACTGCCTTAAAACACCGTTAAGCCAAATTTAAGATAAAAGAAGGAAATCAAAATTTGGTCAAGATTTTAAGGCGGAATTACCCACTTAAGACAATACGTAATACTACTAATGGAAATTGAAGCATTATTACTCAACTAATTCAAGAAATCTTTAAAAACAAAATTCTCAAATTTTGAGACCATGCTTAACCTCGTAAAATAACATTTGAATCTTTATTACAACATTAGATAAGAGTGAAGTATGAAATCAAGATTAGGTCATTCTCGATACAACTAACATACACTACGCCAAATCTGGCAATTAATAAGGAGCGTATCACAACGGTTTAATGCATTTAATAACGACACTTAGATTACCGTGTTCCAAATATTGGCGGAAACCTAGACCGCGCTAATAGGAATTACGGTTTCCCTCGAAAACCGTTGTTATTATAATTTGACAATGGCTGATTAACAAACCGTTGTCAAAAGCTTTTAACGGTTTCCAAAAACTCGTTATAGAATCACTGTTATCAACGATTGTTAGAAAACTGTTACCAGTTTAAGATATCGACATTTCGAAAACCGCTACTAAATTAACACCAGCAACGGTTTTTGTTACCCGTTGTTATGTTATTGCTACGGATATTTTGTAACCGTTATTAATGTCTATTATGAGATAACGGTGTTTCAATTCAACCGTTGTCGGTATTTGATTAGATTTTTCAATTTGATTACTGCATTCAAAATTGAAATTTAATAAATATTCAATTTGACCAATAATATTTAATTTGACCAAAATAATTCTATAAATACGTCTTCATAATGTTTTAGGTCAAATTCTAAATTATCAAAAATTTACTCTCTAATTTCTTTCTAAATATCTCTCTAAAAATAATATGGCTGGTGAGCTACAATCATGTTCTCGTTACACACAGCCTTTTACAGCATTCTCCATAATCTCCCGTTTCATTATGGTGTGAATGGAAAGAGTTTAAACTCTAATTTTGGGTGGTTGACGGAAATGATTCATAACTCCGGTTTCACCGCGGTTAAAAAAGTGTACCCTGTGCCTACAAACAAGCAAGGTTTTGTAGGCTTCGCTTTTATCGTGTTTGACGAAGCCAACTGCCATGATAGTTTTCGTCAGGCAAGAAAATTAGGGGCTAGATTTGCGGGGAAGATGCGGGGAAAGAGGACTTATATTCGGATGACAAACAACAAGACCCTTATTTATGGGTTGCGACTGTGTGGATTGGGCACAATCGTTTTCCCATTGCAACGACACTGTCCCCTGCTCGGCAATGCGACCTTGGCGGTGTAGAATCAGAAGTAGTAGGAGACAGTCAGATTCATTCGCAACCCATAAATATGGGCCTATCCGCTGTTCACCCTGATCAAACCAGAGTCTCGAAGAGTCATTGTTATAGAATGCCCGCTCAAGTTTGCGAGCCTGATGAAAGCATTCCCGCTCCTCACCCCCGCCAAACTCGATGAGGGCACACCGCCCGAAGCCATGATGCGCATCATTGTCCGGGTAGATAGTTTGAACCAAATTCAATCCGGCTAACCGAATCAAACCTATTAACCAGTCAAGGCTATACGAGAGTATAGCCTTTCCATACCCGTCCTCTGTATACGGGAGATTGTGAATGATGCACGTAAAGGGTTTAGCGTACATAAATCTACTTGAGGGTCCTACAAGAGGTTCATATGATGCTTCATCATCATCATCATCAGCGGATGAATAATATGAACCACTATAAGTTGATGAACTTGATGACATAATCGATGTGGAAAATTAATGGAGGACATAACAAGTTAAGAATTGGAAAGTGCAAACTGTACAAGTTAAGATTGTGAAAATTATAATTCTACTTATAATGAGTTTGGGTTGTATTGGAAATGGTATAATAAGATAGTAAGGATTGGAACCGGTATAATAATAAGATAAGAATTGGAAACTTAATAAGTTAAGAATTGTAAAGTGGAAACGGTAAAAGCTAAACAAGAATCGGTCCAATTACTTAACAAGAAACACAACGGTTATCAAAAAACCATTGTCCAATTAGTAAAAACACAACGGTCCAATTACTTAACAAGACTAATGCATGCCTTGTAATTTTTACTTTTTCTGATTCAAAGTTGCAGTATTGCGTGTTTGACCATATGTATAACATAAAATGATAACGGTTCTTTGTTAAGCCGTTATCATATTTCACATATCAACAACGGTTGGACAGAATCCGTTTTAAAAAAAAATTGTTTAATTATCTGTGATTTTCTAGTGTTTGTGATTTGACTAATGTATGCCCTGTAATTTTTACTTTTTTCTGATTCAAAGTTGCAGTATTGATTCTTTGACCGTATGTATAACACAAAAAGATAATGGTTCTTTGTTAAGCCGTTATCATATTTCATATATCAACAACGGTTTTTTGTAAATCCGTAGTCATATTACACCAATAAACAACGATTTTTCTTATAACCGTTTTAAATACAGATCCAAAACTGAAAAGTTTGTTGTTTTACCAATGCATGCCCTATTATTATTGGTTGTTTGACCATTATTCACCTCATGCATGCATGCACAATTAATACAAGTTTGAATGTAACGTATGGATGAAATTAATCCAATAAATTATAGCTTTATCATACGATAAATAACATCATATTTCCAGTAACAATAAGAATCACTTTATTATTACTAACCTTTCTACTTCACTTTTCAAATAATCTACATATACATACATATCATAATTAAAAGAATGTCGTCGTCTTCATCATCCGCAGTCGCACCTCCTCAGCAATCGATAACCCGCTATGTCAACCCGATTACGTGCATAATTCACAATCTCCCAGTCATACGTGATGCTGCTGGGAAGCCAGCTACTAAGTCTCTTATCCCATTGAGGGACATCCTCATTGAGAATGAGTTTTCAAATGTTAGGGCAATCTACCCGGCTTGGAATTCTAGTCGTGGGTTTCTTGGATATGCTCTGATCATGTTTCGAGGGGATGGTCTTGACGATTTTCGCCAAACAAAATAACTCGTTGCAAGGTATGCATCACGTGACCATCAAAGGGGCAAAAGTGACTATTATAGCGACCACCCTAGGGATCGTTATGTTCAAGCTGGGCCTCACTTATGGGTTGCCACCGCTGAGGACGCTCATCTGATGAGAAGAATCATTCCGTACAATTTTATTAATGTACCGAAATCATGGGAAGACGAAGAAGTGCCTCATTTTGATCCCCGTCATGATGCCGTTGTAGTACGCATGATTTATAATCATGTTTATCCTCAGTACCCACCTCCTAGTCAAACTCCTGTTAGGGTGTTTGATTAATGTACTAATTAGTTAGCTGTTTGTTTTTGTGTTTTATTTTTTATTTTTTTTTATTGTGTTTCCTTTTTTTCCCCTTGTTGTACTATTTTAATTTTTACGATATTGTATAATATGCTCGTTTTAATATATTGTTCTACTCTTTATTACATTCAAATGCTTATTAACATAGATTTTAAATAACTTGCGAACAGACAAATGAATAAAACAATAACATATAATATAATGACTACGGCAGTGCATAAAAACCGTGTTAGTTCACAAATACCTCTAAAAATAAATGAAAATTGGAAGATATTAATAAGATAATTACAACGGTTCTTATAAGAACCGTGTTAAATTATGCAATTGCTGAATAACATTATTTTAAATAACCTTTTTTCTTTATTTCTTTATCTCTCTCTCTCTCTCTCTCTCTCTCTCTCTCTCTCTCTCTCTCTCTCTCTCTCTCTCTCTCTCTTATTACTCAAATTATATCAAGTGGTAGCTCTTCTTCTTCCTCTATTTCAACAGGGACATGTAATTGCTCAGTTCCGGCAGCATTGCGGGCTTCTTGGACTTTGCAAAATCCAGGAAGAAAGTTTCTTACATGCAAATTTTATAATCCCGAGACTAAAATGCGTTGATACAATTATTTCAAGTGGGTTGATGAACCAATGACTGAGTGGCAGTGGAAGGTTATAAACAGGTTAGTGAATGACAAAAAAAGCATGGATATCGAGATTACTCAAGTGAGAAGTATACTATATTAATTTGAAGAATCGAAGCGGGGAAATGACAGTGAAATATTGAAGGCAAAAGAAGAATGCAAGAAGTTAACCATGGATATCGTAGAACTCAAAAATAATGAGGCATGGCTTAAGTTAATTGTCAAATTTCTTCTTCTAATTGTTATTTACCTAGTTTATTATGTATGGTGGTAGTTTGTACTCTTTATGTGTAAACTTGCAATCCTTTAAATTAATGGAAATAAGCAAGAGTTTCTAAGAAACATATTAGAATTAGCTGGCATATACCAAATGATGCTTTATTTCTTGGCGGTAAAATCAAACACAATGAAATATAAAATAAAACGGTTATACCCAAACCGTTGTTAAGGACGTATATCTGATTATAACGATTCAAGTTTGTTGTTATGTATATAAAAATGATGCTTTATTTCTTGGCGGGAAAATCAAACAACATGAAAATATTACAGACAACGGTTATTTATGACCCGTTGTAAATAGTACGAATCAATTACGGTTTCAAACAAAATAGTAGTCTGTTTGAAAACAAAATATAACGGTTTTTCTTATACCGTGCCTATTACTTTCCAATAAACATGGTCTTACAAGAAGTGTTGTATTATTCACACATATATACTCTGAGCTTCCCCTCCCCCACATAATATTATGAAACATTGAACTTCCCCTCTACCACCAGCCTACCCATCGCCGTCGCAGTCATCGTCATCGTCATCATCGCCATTGCCGCCGGCAGATCAATCCAGATTCTCCTCTCGGTAGATTTGTTTGTTTTTATAAGTATGCATTGTTATTATTTGTTTATTAATTTCTACTTTAAATATGGTCCAAAAGCGCAAAATAAACGATGGAAATGCGTCAGGCGACGACTCAGGGGATGAGAATAATTTGCAACACATTTCGGGTCGAATGCGCCATAGGGTTTCCCTAGAAGCAATAAATTCAAAGATATCTAATCCTTTACAATGGGATAAAGATACGGGGCTGCCATATGGTGAGTATGCCGGGTATTTTGCGAGTTGGATTGGTTGTTGTGTAAGACAATATGTGCCTCTCGGTACGCCGCGTATCTGTGAACTGAGTCAAATACGGAACACCATGCTAATAAACAGAATAAAGGTATGTATATACAATAATAAATGTTTTAGTTGAAATTAAGTTACTACTTGATATGTGTATTAGCCGAAACACTTGTACCAACTATGCTCATCATATATGGAGTTAGCTTACGTTGTCCCCGAAAAGTATGATAAGTACATAAAAACAAAGACAAGGGAAGCCCTCAGTTCTTGGAAGTTAAAGATGGCTGAGAAACACTTGTTCAACAAGGAAACCGGGGAGGTGAACAAGAACCCACCGACAAAGAATTATCCGTATGTCAGTCAAGACCATTGGGATAGCTATATCGCTTATAGGCAGTCTGAAAAGTTTAAGGTAACTTAATAATAATAAGTAAAGAAGTATACTTAGTTTAGTCTTTGGTCATGCTTACGTTTCTTGATACAATTTATTTGATGAAGGCTATGAGTGAGAGGAACAAGGCGAACATTTCAAAGAAAAAGACCGTCTTTTATGGCTCCCGAGGTAGTTATAGATTGATTAAGAAGAAACTTGTAAGTACTACATAATTCTTATAGTATTAGACTATTAGGTGTTTTATTCGGATGTTATATATGTTCATCGTAATCATACATATTTTAAGAGGATATCAATGTGATGAATGAATTGTAGGCAAAGCTTGGAAAATTCAGTCGTCACGACGCTTGGGTGGAAGGTCACACTCCTAAGAATGGAAAGACGGAAACTGAATATGATAAGGACATCAAAGAGAAAATTGTAATTTTGAATAAATATGTCACTCCTACCACTGGTAGTCGGAGTTATATAATTGTGTGTTGCTTAATGGTTTTATGTGTATGTAGAGGATCTGTGAGAAGGAGGTAGAGGAAGAAAAATGGAAGCCTGAAGGACGTGATGAAATTCTTGCTAGGGCAATCGGCAAAGCAGAGCATCCAGGTCATGTGAGAGGGGTATCGACGCATGTTGGTATGAGTAAGTATTTTGGGAAAACTACTCGAAGTGGTGATGATTCCAAGAAGGTAATCTATAAATACTGTATTTGAACCAACGTAATTTATAACTATATATGCTGACATTAATCCTACTACACAGCTGCATAAAATAACCAGGTTGATGATGAGAATGTTGGAAATTGGGGAAAAGCCATCAGAAAAAGAGTTGGATATGGTTCAAGAGGTCATAAAGGAAGCAGATGAGGAAGGAAAGGAGGAGCAGGAGGAGAAGGAGGAGGAGAAGGAGGAGGATGAGGAGGAGGAAAAAGAGGTAATAATATTTATGTCTTATATATATACAATGTGATATGATTTAGAAAATCAGTACGTGTTATATGGACAAGTGTTAATGTACAGAAGGAAGTCGATGAGGACATGACAAGGGAGAAGGAAATGGCAAAGGAGACTCAGGTGAGAGCCGAGGATCGATATGAGGCAGTTGAAGAGGAAGAGGAAGCCAGTAAGGCCTTGACACAGGAAGAGATTGAGGTAGTTGATGAT
The DNA here is from genome assembly GCF_048544455.1 of Silene latifolia. Lineage (NCBI taxonomy): Eukaryota > Viridiplantae > Streptophyta > Magnoliopsida > Caryophyllales > Caryophyllaceae > Silene > Silene latifolia. The sequence continues at coordinate 123,094,146 of NC_133527.1, forward strand.
CAGACGTTCTTCTCTACACCGAAAAAGGTAATAGCTGCTAGTTTATAATTATTTATCTCAATACACGTTTTTAACTTATGAAATTTATTAAAGGTAGTGAATGTATGTGTACTAATTGATTAAAGCTGTCGTGAAGGGCGATTGCAAGGTGCCTTGTCATCTGTTCTATTTACAGGGGAAACAGAAAGTTGCTGTTGCCAGGGGATACGTGTTCGCTTACAATCGGCTTCAACAAGTTAAGGTTCATGGTATATCCCTTCGTCACAATTGCAGTAAAGTGGAAGTGTCCCAATTATATAAAGACGAGTATGGGGAAGTACAAGTACCATTTCCTACTTAGGAGGTCACGTATGTGAAAGAAGACCTGAGCTCTTATGTGCAATGGCCTAACAACCTCATCAATGTTGTCATCCCCGAGGTACCTATACGCAGACGTTAATTATTACTTGTTCTTTAAATATATTAGGGTACGAATATTAACACATCGTAAGTACTTTAATCTTTACATTTGCAGAAGTTAAGCAATGCCATGGCAGCAGCTAAAGCAATTACTACTACGTCAACGGAAGTTGTTGCAGTCAAGACTGCTTATGATTCTTATTATGAATCGTGTGACTATAAGAAAAAAATGAAAACTGCTTTGTTGATGGCTTTGCACAACCTGGCTGTAAAGAAGTCACCTAGAGGGGATGTAGTCATGATTAACATTGAACAGGAAATTATGGGCGCTGCTGATGTAGCCGTACTGGACCCGAAGCAACTGATGGAATTCGCCGACCTTGACAATTTAGATGCTGTTCACATTTTGATTTGGATGAAGTAAGTTTTATTAATAAAACTATTTAGTCATTTTCATTTACGAATAATGATGTTTGTTTAAATTATCAATTACAATAACATTCTTTATTCCATGTGGCGTAATAGGTACCTGAATAATCAGATCGCTGAGAATATGGTCCCATTTCATGCCTACGGATTCTTGAGTCCTAAGGCGTTCTCTGTGCACAGAATTTCATACGAACAAAAAATCAATAGTATCGCTCGTCGGTTGATGTCGTCCAAAAAACTATGGCTTGCTTCCTACAATGAGAATATGTATGTATAGTACGTGATTATTGTAATGAATCACGGTTCTATAAATTTATTACTAACATGCTTAAATGCGTGTAAATGAACTAACAGTTCAATGTCCCAAATTGAATAGGAAGCATTGGGTGCTACTGGCAATCCAAGTGGAAACAAAAACAAGTGTCTTGGATTGACTCTCGCGAAGGCAAACTCTCTGACAGTTGTGTAAGGATGATAACTGAGTAAGTTTACAACCTTCAATAATGTCATTTGTTATTGTATGACTTGAGACATATATATGCAAATAATAATGGCATGTGTGTATATTTATGATTTAGTGTTTTTGAAGAAAAAAAAAGATTATGTCTACTTGGGAAATATGAAAGCGACTTTGTTCCCAATTTTATCACGCCATTAGTAAGTGTATTCTTAATAATTACTCATGTCATTTAATTAATGTTTATGCGAGAGGTTGATTATCTAATTTAGCTGATTTGTGTGTCATTTATATAATAGCCTCCTAAAGCACCAGACGACAAACAATGCGGTTTTTACGTTTGCCAGTCCATGTGGGAGGTTATCCACAGAAAACTATCTATCATTCCGATACGGGTTAGTGTGATTTAAAAACTATTTCAGACGTAAATTGAGTTCAATTCTGTATACTTCCACCATGTATTACATCTATTTTGATTATGTATATTTTGAATTGTAGTTTCCATAAATACTCAACAAAGCCCCGGAATATTCGCTAGAGGACATCAACCAGATGAGAAATATGTGGGCCAGTTATGTTGTTTCATTAGCGAGGTCTCAATAGTTTTCTCATGCTTTATGTACGAGTGTGTTTATATAGATCCATTGTGTATTGTTTCTTTTGTTTTCTCAATAGCTGTTGTGTTTTGGCTGTTGATCATCCTGTTTGTACTATTTTTAAATTGGGTTTAATTGATTGCGGGGTGTAATATTTTGATACAGGATTGAATTTTTGCACTGCACAGCTGCTGGAATGCTATTTTTCAGCCGCAGCTGAAAAAATAGCGCAGCTGCTAAAAACGCTGATGAAAAAATAGCATTTCAGCAGCTGCTAGAACAGGCTAAAATCATTTTTTTTTAAAAAAAAAATTAAAAAGGATAACGGTTAAAAACAACCCGTTGCAAACAATTATTTGACAACGGTTTTATTTAGATAAATAACCGTTGATATATTTCCCTCCCATTCAAACCGCCAAAAATATAAGATAACGAACGATAACCGTTGTCGAGTTCAAAATTTTTACAATGGTTTATTTAAGCAGAATCGTTAACCTTCATCAATATAAATAGGTAACGGTTACATACCGTTGTCAACAGATGAATATTACAACGGTTTTGCACGCAATAAAGCCGTTGTTAAATTTTGACATTCAATTAAATAAGATAACGAAAAGAACCGTTATCATATATAATATTTAACAACGGTTTTGGAATGATAAGACGTTGTCAATAGTAAACTGCGACAACGGATTTGATACCGTTCTTAAGATTTAACAACGGTTCTTGATGTTATATAACGGTCGCTTGTTATTTGTACAGCCGTTGTATATATTTAACAACCGTCGTTGCAATAACGATCCCGTGTTTCTATTTAAAAACGGTAATTTGCATTATTTGACCGTTATTGGATGTCTTATTTGACGTAGTGATACATGTCAAAATTTGAGGGGCTATTTATAAGGCAAAACTCCTAGGTTCATGCAACACAAGAAACAATTAGATAGTGTTATGAGTGCAAAAATCATAATCATTCATTTTAAGATGAAATTTCAAAAGATTTTGGATAGCATTTTAAGATTAAATTCCGATTCAAAATAATACATGTCGATTGTCAAAGGAAAGTCAACACTTAAGCATGTCAAGTAAACTAAACTAAAATAAGTTTTTCATTGATTTTCTTGATTTTCAAGAATGGAGTCATATTAGTCAGTTTTCGGGTCCAATTTATCCTGTGGAGGTTGTTCAGTTTTTCGCTAGTGTGAAAATTAAAAAAGGGGTGTTGCATGAGACTGTCAATGGTGTAGATGTGACGGTCTCTGTTTCGGATTTTTGCTCTGCTTTTTCGGTTCCTAATGACGGAATTTATATAAATCCGAGTCTTGAGTGGTCTAATGTTGTTGGTGAAAAGGAATTGGCAATTAAGAAGTATTTTAAGGAAGTCGGGTCGGATGGTGGTAACATTGTTGTCCGTCCTCTCTCGGCCAAAATTAAGTTTCTTCTCAACTTTCTTTGGAATACCATTGTGCCGAGAAGGGGAGGAAGGGACAAGGTGTCAAGTTATGAGGATAATTGTTTACTCGTGGTTGGAAGGTCAAAAGGTCAATTTAGCGAGTCTTGTACTAAACCGTATTGTCCAAACAAGTCTCTTGGTTACGAAAGAAAATTTTTGCACAACAATCGATATTCCATATGGGATGTGGGTGTCTCGGTTGTTAGAGGTAAAACAAGTTGTGGGACGGGCAAGTCACGGAGTTAGTGCTAAAGATTGCATGTGTGACCGGTTGATTAAGCTCATGGGTCTCGGGTTTGATGGACCCGAATTGGTTATCTTGAAAGATGTGGAGAAAGTTGTTAATGAGACGGGTTTGGGAGTTATGGGTCCTAAGATGGAAAGTTTTATGAGCACTTTGATGGAAAAATTCGAGGAACAATCTACTACCTTGGCTACGGTTTTATCATAAGTTGGGCCATCTCGGTCTTTGGAGTCGGGTTTGGATTCTACTCGGGTTTATGCTTGGATGGATGAGGTGGATAAGAGGTTGTCGGGTTTTGAAAGGGAGTTGAAGGCCATCCGTGGGGAAGTGTTCCCACATGGAGATCGTCTTTCCTTCCTTACAAGTCAAGGAGGTGCATTGGTAATGCATGGGAAGGTTATGGCGAACGATCAATCGCTCACTTTGGAGGCCACACAAGCGTTGTCATTGAAGGTTCTCTACTTTGAACCTAGTCTTCAAAGTCTTGCTCCACTCGTGCGGAGTTCGTTTGACCGTCTTGATGCTTTGGAACATCGCACTCGTCCCGACTATGTGAACCCGTACAAAACCCGTAACATATGACCTTGCCTCACCTTGCCTCTTTTAGCTCTTTCTATTTTTAGTATCTTTTATCATTTTCGTGGTGTATTTTGCAAACTTAATTCGGCCCATTTTTGCATGTGCTTGTGGATTATAGCCCAAGTACCTCTCTAAACATGTTGTTTATTCGGCCCATTGGCATCAAACATGTTTTCTTAAGTTTGTATGATAATTAATCTTCTAGATGCTTATGTTTATGTGTGGTTCATTTGTTCTTTATATCGTTTTTCTCTCTTGTCTCGTCTTATATTATTCTAGTCATTTTATATTTGTTCTTAACGTTTCGATGATGTCAAGAGGGGGAAAGAACGTCTATGGTAAGCATCTACCTAAGCTTGCTCCTTGTCAAGACCTATTGTCTCTTAAAGTTACTTTAAGTTTCGATTTATGTTAATCGTCTTGATCTTGCGTTAATCTTTATTATTAAGATGACGGTATTATATTGAGGGGGAACCTTATACTTAGTCACAATTGTAGGAGGCTTGCCATCATCAAAAAGGGGGAATTTGTTGAACCATATAGAATATATGTTTATGTTTTGATGATGTCAAGTGTGCTTTATATTTTATATACTCGTTGCGCATAATCGTTTGTTTAAGTCTTTTAGATTAAACTTATTCATTACAAGCAATAAAGAAGAATTGTGATGGAAGTATATCGTGATCAAGCCTCAATTGAAGATCAAGATTTTCTAAGAATCATTTAAGTATTATAAGAAGACGAAGTCCGTCTAAAGATTAATCAAGCTTGGATGATGAAGTAGTCTATGCTCGAAGATCTCTTATGAAGATTAGAATAGTATAGGTGATTATCTCGTAATGGTAACTAAGAGTGAATTTCTTGTATTGGTAAAGTTATAGCTTTGCAGCTATAACATTACTAGTAAAAGAGCTCAATGTTATAGCTCTTCTACTATAACATTGAGATGCTGAGTTTATTTTACACGACATACATTGTTTCAAAATTGTTTTTGAAAATTGTTTTAAGTTTATTTTAAATGTTTTAGTAAAAGTATTTATTAAAGAAAGCCCGGTTTAATGCGGAGTTCGTATTTATGTTGAACGTTGGTTAGTAGTCGTTTTGGGTCAACTTATGAGTTGGACCATGCTACTAATTAGGGTTTTAATATAGCTACTCCCAAAACCTAAATTCTAACCTAATATTGAGCTAGGGTTTACACGAGTCACGAGGCATATGAGCCATGATATCTTGTGTGACCTAAGGTATATTTTGTAAATATTTTATTCCTTAGGAATATCTTTACATATCTTTTATATCTTACTTGATATTATTATTTATGATAAAGATATTCTTGTTATGGAAAATCTTATCATATCTTAATATTTATGGAAAAGATAATAATAGAATAATTTATATTCTATCTTTTGGACTATTCTTTAGTATCTTTATGGGTTTAAGGAAAGAAATAATAGAAGATATGATTTGTTTACATATCTCTTATTTCGGCTATTAGGGTTTCGTGAAAACCGACTAGCCTTGCTCTCTCCTCTTCTATAAATACTTTGCTTTTGCAACATTTAATAGAGACCTTAAGCATAAAATTGATTTTATTTTCAAAGAGCAAAACTGTGTATTTCAAGCAAGAAAATTGATTTGCTATTTTCAAAAGGTCGTGTGTTTTAAAACTCATATGTTCATTTGTTAAGTTATCGTTATAAGATAATAATGCTCAATAGATTTCTTACTTGTTCATTAACGTGAACCTTTGCAAGAATCATTAGTGCATTCTTATTAGCGTAAGTTAGTCACTCGAGTATTTAACGATACTCATAGAGTTACAGCTAGAGTTAGTTGTACGAGTTGGGTTAGTAAATTTGTAATCTGTAGAAAGGTACTAAATTTAGTAATCGAGAATAGTGGACGTAGGTTTCGATTTGTGAAACTGAACCACTTCAAAAACCGTGTGTCTCTTTCTCTTTCGTTTGTTTGTCTACTTTGCTCATACTTGATCATTAGTTAATTAGTTAAAGTTTAATCAACAAACTTTAAATAATTAATTACATTCATACAATTGAAAAAGTTTTCAAAGTTTTAAATCCTCAATTCACCCCCCTCTTGAGTATTTTGGATCGATAGACTCTTAAATTGGTATCAGAGCCCCGTGCTCTTGATTGCCTAACCGCAAAGAGGCTGATCTATATTTTTCTTATTTATCTTATCGTTTTATATTCCGCTGCCTATCACGTGATAAATGGATTCCAAATACCTCAAGTGTCCCGTCTTTGATGGGAAGAATTATGGGTTATGGAAAACCATGATGACTCACTATGTGAAAGGTCATGATTTGGAGTGCTGGAGGATTATCCAAAACGGACCGCACAAAATACTAGTTGCATCCGAAGAAGCCACTACCTATGAGAAGAAGGAAGACGACTATGTCGAGGCCGACTACAAGAAAGCCGAAAAGAACTCTAAAGCAATAAGTCTATTGCAAAACGGCATGACCGCTACAGAGTTTGTTCGGTTTTCTTCGTGCTCAACGGCCAAGGAGATATGGGATGGGTTTGAGCTAGCTTATGAAGGTACTTCCATTGTTACGAAGCACCTTTTAGATTTATTAATGCAAAAATATGAGCTTTTCATAATGGAGCCTAATGAGTCATTGGATGGTATGTCCGCAAAGTTTTCAAGCATTATAAACGAACTGAAAAACCTAGGTAGGAAGTGCAATCTTGTCACTATCACGCAAGTGCAATCATGATTTGTTCTATCCTAGGTTTTGGATGAACTTGATTTGTACTTGACCATTAAGGATTCCGGGAAACCTTAACATGGAAGTCTTTGAAAAGTTTGTTTTTGTGTTTGACTCGATTTGACTCGTTGTTGGAGTCGGGATTTGAATTTTCAAGTCGGTTTTTGGTCCAGTGTAAGTTTTGACTTTAATTAGTGTCATTATGACCCCACCATCATGCATTAAAAAATCCAAGTACTTTTGAAAAGTTTTGAAATGTTTTATTTTCGAAATCGTTTTAAGTTTTCCGACGTATAGTTGTACAAAACTGTCGATCAAACGCTGCGATTCCTAAGCATGTTGTAGTTTGATAATCATCGAGTGTTTGTTGGAGACTAAACAGATACTGGGTATCTACAGAGCCCCCATTGAAATACTACGGTTTTATGAGTCTCTGGGTACTCTATCGAGTGGGGCTTACTCTGTCGAGTAAGTATGTTTTGAGTTACCAGTAGTCTGCCTGTAGGGTACTCGATCGAGTAGCCTTGGCACTCGATCGAGTACGAGACTTACTCGATCGAGTAAGTTGGTTATCGGGTAATATTTTGACGGGTTTTGTTAATAATGCGAATTAGTATATATAATACTCCGTTATCTTTCCTAAACACTTTTATAAACCTAATACACACAAAAAGTGATTGCAAGTTACGTTGTTCTCCACATTCGCATTATTGGCAAATCCCGGAGCTAGAGAGGCCGGATTTCGTTGTTCTTTGTATCATTGTGATCCTTGCGTCAAGGGTAAGTTCTACGTACCATTTTTATAGTATTTGGTTAGGTTTGGTTAAATCCTAATGTGGGGATTGGGGGTTTTTATGGTTATATTGTTGTGGTAGTGATTGTATGATTATGTGTATAGGAGGAGGGTTCGTAGAAGAAAGGTTTTGAGATAGCTGCTAGATCGTCTGCTTTGTGTTTGCATTCAAGGTAGGGTTTCCCTACTCGGTATTAGTTACATGATTTGTGGTGATTGTGCTGTAGTTAGTGATTGTTGATTGATTCAGGCGGTTGTGATTTCATATTGTTGATTGTTTTAGACGGTTGTTGATGTTGTAATGTGGTTACTGTTTAACTATCTGTGTTCTTCGGGGCGCGTCCCTGGCTGAGTGGAGTCACTTGCGGGAGTGGCTTCACGCCCTTGATTCGCCTTCTGTGGAACCCGCCATAGAAGGGATGTGCACATTAATAAACATGGGTTTATCGCTCGATGGAGATGAGCGGGGATTTGGTGGGTACAGCTGCGGTCCCCCAATGGCGGTGTGGAGTACCTGTTGCGATGGGTACTCTGGCAGGGCTACATACTTTAGTGTGTAGTCAGTTATGAGGAGATTGATTATGGAGTTTGGGGTTTGATGTGATGATTGAGCTGTTTGACTTCCGTCTTTTGTGATTTATGTCGTGTAATTAGTACTGACCCCGTTTATTGTTTTAAAAACTGTGGTGATCAATTCGGGGATGGTGAGCAGTTATTGAGCAGGTTTGATTTGAGGCATTTGGGCTAGCTGGGATGAGTCACGACGAGCAGTTTAGAGTCTTCCGCTGTCATACTTTGGTTGTTTGAGACATTTGGTTTTTGAGAACATGTATCGTACTTTTTTAACAGTATTGGTTTTGGATATGTAACCGCTTTAAACCGTATTGCTATTTAAATTATGTTTCTTTATTGTCATTTGATTATCATTGCCTCGGGAAACCGAGATGGTGACGTTTCTATACCCGAGTGGTCCTGGTAAGGCACTTGGAGTATGGGCGTGTCAGAAAGTGGTATCAGAGAGATGATCCTGAAACCTGTAACCAATGAATCTAATGAACATAGAGAGTCAAATTAAAATGAACCCGGCGTAGAAGTTGTAGAAGCTAATGCAAAGGCTTGGGAGACGTCCTCAAGTCGCGAACTCGCTCTATAATTTCAAACCGGTCACATGGGGTACGTGTTGGGATCGTATGTGTTGTCTTATGGTTTGTATGTGTACATAGTAGCATGTGTTATGAATTGGTGGATGATGAATGTGGAGGATTTGAGGTATGAAGTAGAAGTTGAAAGATATGTGATTTGTATGTTGAATTGGATGAAAATCATGTTAATGGTTTATAATGTGGCATACTAGTGGTGTGTATAAATCGTTTTGTTGATTATATAAAGAATCGCGTATATATGCATGCGTAGTTGTTGTTCTTTTATTGAAATTATGAAAGTTGTATATTATGTTGGGAAAGTAAGATGAACATGCGGGTAGTGTATACGAGTCTGCATGACTTGATCGAGTAGGAGGCACTCGATCGAGTAGGTGAGGTGCTCGATCGAGTGGGTGTAAGTCGGTCGACTAGGTAGTTTAGTGTTTTTCTAGGCAGAATCGTGTTTTTGGGTACTCGATCGAGTACATAGGGGCACTCGATCGAGTAGGGTCCGCTCGATCGAGTGGCTTGTCAGCTCGGTCGAGTATGTTTTTGAGCAGAGGTCTGATTAGGTTTTGGAGTCGAGGCACTCGATCGAGTAGGTTGGGCACTCGATCGAGTGGGTTCTGGTACTCGATCGAGTGGGGTCTGTGCAGATCATATGCATGTTCTGGGTTATAGTATGCGTGTTTATATCTACCTTTTCTTATATAGTTACAAGATGCCGCCAAAGAAAAACGCCTTGTATGCTAGAGCTGAGAACATGAACATTGATGATATAGTGAAGATGTTGGAGCACCAAGATGCTCTTACGGAAGATTTGAAGAGAGTGGGAAAGGATAAGGAGGTTGATCACTCCAAGATCAGCATCCACATATCTAGGTTCAGTCCGAAAGAGTATAAGGGAACTGGGGAGCCAATTCTTCTAGATAATTGGCATAGGGAGATGGAGAATATCTCGGAGTTAGTTCATTGTCCGGATGAGTAGAAGGTGGAACAAGCTGCATTCTACTTGAGGGAAGCGGCAGGTGAGTGGTGGGATAAGGTCAAGGTGAGTGCTAGGGAGATGTATATGAAGCAGGGATTACCTGCAATACCTTAGGATGAGTTCAGGAAAGCTATGAGACGTGAGTTTGTGTCGGAGCATGTGAGGAGTAAGCTGAGGGAAGAGTTTGATGAGTTTAAGATGACATCCCATATGACGGTGGCTGAGTACTACCGTAAGTTTAATTAGAAGTCTAGGTACGCTGAGGATATGGGGCTGAGTGAGGAGAACCTAGCTTTAAGGTTTGAGAAGGGGTTGACCCCCAAGATAATGGAGAAGCTACCGGTGGGAGTCCTTACAGATGTTAAGGAAGTTTATGAGAGAGCTGGGAGGGCTGAGAGGTTAGTGGAGATGACCAGGGAGAGGGGAGCTGAGAAGAGAAAGGCTGAGAGCAAGGGTGGTGGTCAATCCAACTATAAGAAGGGTAACCACACTCAGGCGAGAGCATATTCATCGGGCTCAGGATTTAGTGTTGGGGCTTCATACGGGCGAGGCCGTGGTAGTAGTGGTGGTAGTTGGGGTATGACCTGTTACAACTGTGGCGGTGTAGGCCACAAGAGACATGCGTTCACTAGTACGGTGAGTGGGGGTTTCCAGAGTCCGCGACAGGGGAGCTTTTCACAGGGTCCTGCACAGAGTTATTCGAGTAACAGACCGGCTGGGTCATGGAACTACAAGGGAGGTCAGAACAACAACGGTGGGGGCAACCGCAATGGCGGTAATTCTTATCAGAAACCAGCTACGAACACCAACAACAATCAAGGGTCGGGTGCTAAACTGGCTACTTTAGCTAGTACTATCCAGGGAGGTGGGTAGAAGACCAGTGGCAAGCTGTTTATGTTGGAGAAGAAAGCAGCTGAGGATGGTGCTCACGTTATCACCGATACATTTGTTGTTAATGGTGTTTATACCTTTGTTTTGTTTGATTCGGAGGCGTCACAGGCATTTGTATCTACGAGTCATGTTAAAAGGTTGGGTTTGAGAGAGTATGAGTCTGTAAGAGAGGAAGTTTTTATACCTTTGGGTGAGTCTGTATCGTGTGGGAGGTTGTATAGAGATGTATTCATGATAGTTGGGCAAGTTGATCTACCTGTAGACTTGCTAGAGTTTCCTTTAGACGGTTTTGAGGTGATAGTCGGGATAGATTGGTTGGGAAAGTACAAAGCTAAGATAGATTGTCATCAAAATAAAGTTTATCTGAGAGGTCCTAAGGGGATTAGTGTGTCTTATCGTGGGTTTGTTGTCAAACCCAAAGTTAAGTTGATTACAGCTGTGACCTTAAAGTCTTATCTGAGGAAGGGGTGCCCGTTGATTTTGTGCCATGTGAGGGATCACAGAGTGGAGAGTCCGACAGTTGAGCAGATATCAGTTGTGGGAGATTTTCCAGATGTCTTTCCAGAGGAGATTCCGGGGTTGCCACCAAAGAGGGAGATAGATTTCAGTGTTGAGCTGAAACCGGGGACGGGGCCAATCTCTAAGGCACCGTACCGGATGGGTCCTAAGGAGTTGGAAGAGCTAAGGAAGCAGTTAGATGATCTGATTGAGAGAGGATACATTAGAACTAGTGTATCACCGTGGGGAGCACCAGTTCTGTTTGTGAAAAAGAAAGATGGGAGCCTGAGGTTGTGCATAGATTACAGGGAGCTGAACAGAATAACGGTGAAGAACAAGTATCCTTTGCCAAGGATAGATGACTTGTTTGATCAGTTGAGTGGTGCAACAGTCTTTTCTAAGATTGATTTGAGGTCGGGGTACCATCAGGTGAAGATTAGAGAGGAGGACATACCAAAGACAGCTTTCACGTCGAGGTATGGCCATTATGAGTATGTGGTGATGCCGTTTGGGTTATCTAATGCACCAGCTGTGTTTATGTATTTGATGAACAAATTCTTCAGTCAGTTTTTGGACACGTTTGTGGTGGTTTTCATAGATGACATCTTATTCGTTTCTAAGACTAAGGAGGAGCATGAGGAACATCTGAGGATTGTGTTGCAGACCTTGAGGGAGCATGAGTTGTATGCAAAGTTGTCCAAGTGTGAGTTCTGGTTGGAGAAAGTTGCTTTTCTGGGGCATGTGATTTCTAAAGAAGGGGTAGCTGTGGATCCTGCAAAGATTGAGGCAGTTACCAAGTGGGAAGCATCGAAGAATGTAGCTGAGATCAGGAGTTTCTTGGGTTCAACTGGGTATTATCGACGGTTCATGAAAGATTTCTCCAAGATTGCTAGACCTATGACAGCTTTGATGAGGAAAGAGAACAAGTTTCGTTGGGATGAGAGTTGTGAAACGGCGTTCCAAACATTAAAGGAGCGTTTGACCACGGCTCCAGTCTTAGAATTGCCTGAAGGGAGTGAGAATTTTGAGGTTTATACAGATGCCTCAAATAATGGGTTGAGATGTGTGTTGATGCAGAACGGTAAACTAATTGCCTATGCTTCTAGGCAATTGAAGCCTTACGAGGAGAATTATCCTACACATGATCTGGAGTTGGGTGCAGTTGTGTTTGCTCTTAAGATTTGGAGACATTACCTATATGGGGCGACCTTTAAGGTATTTTCAGATCACAAGAGTCTCAAGTACAGCTTCACTCAAAAGGAGTTGAACATGAAACAGAGGAGGTGGATGGATATGATTGGCGATTATTACATGGATATTATCTACTATGAAGGGAAAGCCAATGTAGTTGCAGATGCTTTGAGTAGGAAGAGTGTGCATTCTTTGTGCACAGCCATATCTTTGATGAGATTGAGAGATGAGGTTGGGAAGTTCGGGATATATATGATACAGAAAGGGGAAGCCATGGGAGGTTTGACAGTGCAGCCTGATCTTTATGATGATATTCGCGGTAAACAGGTGTTGGATTCCAAGATAGTAGAGTGGAGAGCTGGAGTAGAGAAAGGGACAGTGTCTAGATTCTTTATTCATACAGATGGTAGTCTGAGGTTTGATGGGAGGTGTTGTGTTCCTAATGATGAGGAGCTGAAAAAGATGATCATGATAGAGGCTCATTGCACACCATATTCGGTACATCCAGGTGGTGACAAGCTATACAAGGATTTAAAGAATACTTTCTGGTGGCTTGGGATGAAGAAAGAAACAGCTGAGTTCGTGGCCCGTTGTTTGACATGTTAGAGAGTTAAAGGGGAGCAGCGACGACCACAAGGTAAGATTCAGTCTCTTGAGGTACCTGAGTGGAAGTGGGAGTCCATTTCTATGGATTTTATCGTGGGTTTGCCGAAGAGTCAGCAGGGTAACAACATGATATGGGTTATAGTGGATCGACTGACCAAGTCAGCTCATTTTGTGCCAATGAAAGATACATGGACTAAGGCACAATTAGCTATGGCTTATCGGAATAATGTGCTGAGATTGCATGGGGTGCCTAAAGATATAGTATCTGACAAAGATTCGAGATTTATCTCGCGGTTTTGGAAAGAGTTGCAGGAGTCTTTGGGAACTACGTTGAAGATGAGTACAACATTTCATATTGCGACAGATGGTCAGACATAGAGGACAATCAAGACTCTAGAGGATATGTTATGAGCTTGTGTGATGGATTTTGGTGGTAGCTGGGAACAGAGGTTAGATTTGATTGAGTTTTCTTACAACAACAGCTATCACACCAACATAGGCATGCCGCCATTTGAGGCTTTATATGAGAGGAGATGTAGGAGTCCGATTTGTTGGGACGATAGTGCTGAGGCAGTGGTTTTAGGACCAGAGATGGTAGAGCAGATTAAGCTGATCAGAGAGGATGAGAGCGGCCCAGGACCGACAAAAGAGTTATGCAGATCTACATCGGCGGGATATAGAGTTTCAAGTTAGGGACAAGGTTCTCTTGAAAGTGTCTCCTATGCGTGGGGTCATGAGATTTGGTAAGAAAGGCAAGCTGAGCCAGAAGTTCATAGGACCATACGAGATTTTAGACCGTGTTGGAGAGGTTGCTTATCGGTTGGCTTTACCGTCTGCTTTGGATAAGGTACATAATCTGTTTTATGTGTCTCAGCTGCGGAAGTATGTTAGTGATCCGTCATATGTGTTAGAGGTGGAGAACATAAAGCTAGATGAGTCCTTGTCTTATCTTGAGGTGCCTAAACAGATCCTTGACCGGAAGGTTAGGAAGACTAGACATGGTGAGACAGTCTTGCTTAAGATTCTTTGGTCTAATTATGAGGTTGAGGAAGCTACATGGGAGGCGGAGGAGGCCATGAGAGAGCGTTATCCGTTTCTTTTTTATCAGGTATGTAAGGTTACGGGGATGTAACCTTGTTTCTTTTTGGGGGGTAGGAGATGGTCGCGAAGAGTTTTTGCATCTTTTTGTGTTGATTTTGATTTAGTTAGTAGTTGTTTGAGTCGGGTTGAGTTTGGTTGTTACGTATGTTTTGGGAGTTTTATGCTGAGTTTTGTTTTTGTTGTTGTGTCAGGAGAGTGTTAGTGTGTTTTGTTTTGGTGTGGTTTGAACTTCGGGGACGAAGTTATTTTTAAGGATGGAAGACTGTAATACTATGGTTTTATGAGTCTCTGGGTACTCTATCGAGTGGGGCTTACTCTGTCGAGTAAGTATGTTTTGAGTTACGAAACAGTAGTCTACCTGTAGGGTCCTCGATCGAGTACGAGACTTACTCGATCGAGTAAGTTGGTTATCGGGTAATATTTTGACGGTTTTTGTTAATAATGCGAATTAGTATATATATAATACTCCGTTATCTTTCCTAAACACTTTCATAAACCTAATACACACAAAAAGTGATTGCAAGTTACGTTGTTCTCCACATTCGCATTATTGGCAAATCCCGGAGCTAGAGAGGCCGAATTTCGTTGTTCTTTTCTATCATTGTGATCCTTGCGTCAAGGGTAAGTTTTACGTACTGTTTTATAGTATTTGGTTGAGTTTGGTTAAACCCTAATGTGGGGATTGGGGGTTTTTATGGTTATATTGTTGTGGTAGTGATTGTATGATTATGTGTATAGGAGGAGGGTTCGTAGAAGAAAGGTTTTGAGACAGCTGCTAGATCGTCTGCTTTGTGTTTGCATTCCAGGTAGGGTTTCCCTACTCAGTATTAGTTACATGATTTGTGGTGATTATGCTGTAGTTAGTGATTGTTGATTGATTTAGGCGGTTGTGATTTCATATTGTTGATTATTTCAGACGGCTGTTGATGTTGTAATGTGGTTACTGTTTAACTATCTGTGTTCTTCGGGGCGCGTCCGTGGCTGAGTGGAGTCACTTGCGGGTGTGGCTTCACGCCCTTGATTCGCCTTCTGTGGAACCCGCCATAGAAGGGATGTGCACATTAATGAACATGGGTTTATCGCTCGATGGAGATGAGCGGGAATTTGGTGGGTACGGCTGCGGTCCCCCACTGGCGGTGTGGAGTACCTAATGCGATAGGTACTCTGGCGGGGCTACACACTTTAGTGTGTAGTCAGTTATGAGGAGATTGATTATGGAGTTTGGGGTTTAATGTGATGATTGAGCTGTTTGACTTCTGTCTTTTGTGATTTATGTTGTGCAATTAGTACTGACCCCGTTTATTGTTTTAAAAACTATGGTGATCCATTCGGAGATTGGTGAGCAGTTATTGAGCAGGTTTGATTTGAGGCATTTGGGCTAGCTGGGATGAGTCACGACGAGCAGTTTAGAGTCTTCCGCTGTCATACTTTAGTTGTTTGAGACATTTGGTTTTTGAGAACATGTATCGTACTTTTTTAATAGTTTTGGTTTTGGATATGTAACCGCTTTAAACCATATTGCTATTTAAATTATGTTTCTTTATTCTCATTTGATTATCATTGCCTCGGGAAACCGAGATGGTGACGTTTCTTTACCTGAGTGGTCCTGGTAAGGCACTTGGAGTATGGGGGTGTCACACCCACTTTGACTGAGGCTTGGACAGGGCAAAAGTCAAAGTATAGCCCCCAGATCAATCGAAGATTACAACCTTGAGAACTAAGCGACGTCGAGGCGGCTCGAAAGGATTCGGGCCAATGACCTGCCGTCGAGAAGGGCGACGCCAAGACGACTCGAGGGTACGAGCCAAGGACCTGTCATCGGGAATAGTTTATAGTCTGTCGACTGTCCGTGCGGGTCTTTTACAGTCCGTTAGGCTACGTATAAAGGCTCGCCAGCGAATTAGCTAGAGAGATGAGTAAATCTAGAGAGAGAAACGATTTAGGTTAACTTCATCATTGATTAGCAATGGCTCGTCAAAAAAGAAATCAATCTAAATCTAATAGAGTAATTAGAGTAGTAAACCATAATAATTCACAAAAAACTCCTCAAAAAACGCAGATTAGTACTAGTAATTCAAATACTAATAAATCTGGCTCTAGGTTTCATCATCTCGATCAGAAAATTGATAATTCTCAGGTTGATATTCAGGTTGAGGATTGCGTTCTTGATAAGGATGGTGAAATCAGGCGGTTCAATTTCAGTCATGGTATGGATTCAATCGCTGAAGAAGAATCGGATGATGGTAGTACTTGGACAGAGGTGAATTCGCGGTCAGCTTCCGATTCTGAAAGAGTAAGTCCTCTTCGTTTGACTTCTGATGATACTGAATCTGAGCTAGCGTATTGGTCGACTGCTGTCTACTGTTACGTACTAGGTGCGAATCCTCCGTTTAAGATTATTGATGGGTTTGTAAAGCTGGTTTGGGGATATACTGAATATGATAAGATTTCTTTCCATTCTAATGGTATATTCCTTGTCCGTTTCAAAACTGAGGCTATGAAGTTAAGAGTCTTACAGTCCGGGCCTGTCTTTTTTGATAACAAACCTGTGGTTGTCAAGGAATGGACGCCGACTGCTAAGTTGATTCGTGAGGCTGTTGATATGGTACCAATCTGGATCAGGTTCTATGGGTTACCTCTTATGTTTTGGGGGAATGCGTTGAACAAGATTGCGGGTCTGGTTGGGGTTCCTGTGAGGTGTGATAGCAATACACAACTGAAAACCTTCATTGGGCATGCGAGGGTGATGGTTGAAGTCAAAATGGGGGCAGATCTGCCTGATGTGATAGAATTCACTGATGAGTTAGATGTTTTGCACAGGCAGATAGTGCACTATGAGTGGAAGCCTGTCATTTGTACGGAGTGTAAAGGTGTGGGTCATATGGCTCGGGATTGCGAACAAAGCGGAAAAGGGCAAAAGCGGTCGACAAAAGTGGGTCCCAAAGGAGAGGGTGCGAACAACAACTTTGTTGTTGTACGATCTGTTGTGATTCCACCACCTTCTAGTTCTTTAAGGATCCAACCCAGGAATAACATTAGTCTATCTAGAGGCTTTGTTACTCCAATACCTGTGTCATTTACTCCTTTCTCACTAGCAAGAGTCTTGACTACGTTTACTAGACAAGGGGGAATGAGCATGGGAAGTGGCAGGAGAACTTTCTTAGAGGTGCTTGAGCATTCTGTGCAATATCAAGTGATTGAAGAGGAACCAGGGGAGCAAGGCCTTGTCATTGAGAATGGGTAGCATAGGTTTCTGGAACGTGCGTGGTATAAATAGTGTAAATAAACATAAAGATATTAGATGGTTTTTGCATTCAAATAATTTAGGAGTTTGTGGGCTGTTAGAAACTAGAGTAAAAACTGCTGCTATTAATAAAGTACATCAAAGGATTCGTTCTCATTGGTCCGTGGTTCATAATAATGATAGCCATGATGGGGGCAGGATTTGGATTATCTGGGATGCAAGTAATTATGATGTGGAAGTTTTGAGAAGTGAGGCTCAGATGGTGCATACTAGAGTTACTTTCCTACCAACTGGGAAAGCTTGGTGTTTATCAATGGTGTATGGGTTTAATAGGTTGGCTGAACGTCCTACTTTATGGCAATCTATTAAGAGTATGAAGAATGCAGTTAGAGGTCATTGGGTTGTTATGGGTGACTTTAACAACGTGCTAGCTATGCATGAGAGAATTGGATCAGAGGTTACTGATGCTGAGGTTAGGGATTTTCAGGAGTGTGTTGATTATTGTGGGTTATGTGATATTCCTGCTCAAGGAGCTTTCTTCACATGGACATACAAACATGAGATTGAGGACTTAAAATTCAGCAGAATTGACAGAACTCTTGTCAATGACAGCTGGTTACTTGAGTTTCCAAATACTATTACTATGTATCATCGTGAGGGTGTCTTTGATCATTGCCCGTGCACCATGCAGCTCACTGTTGAAGTCAGGACTCAGAATAGATCATTTAAGTACTTTAACATGTGGGGGAAGGATCCTAATTTCCATAATATTGTTCAAGCTAGTTGGAGTTGTCAGTTGTATGGGTATAAAATGTTTCAGTTAGTAAAGAAACTTAAGCTACTGAAATAGCCTCTGAAAGAGCTTAACAGAACTGGTTATGCCAACATTGAGACCACTGCTAAGGTTGCATTGAAACATCTTCACAGTGTACAGATGCAGTTGCAGGGTGACCCTACTAATGTTGGTCTGCAGCTGGCAGTAAAGGATGCTGATCTCCTCTATAAGGAACGTGGGCAAGCTTTGAGAAGTTTTCTTGCACAAAAAGCTAAAGCACATTAGATGAGGGATGGTGATGATAATATTCATTACTTCCATAGTGTCATTAAATCTCGTAGGATGCAGAATAGGATCCTTGGAATTTATGACATGGATGGTCAGAATCACACTACCTCGGCTGATATTGAAGCAGCATTTATAAAATACTATAAGCATCTCCTGGGTACTCAAACTAAGGTGGCTAAGGTGTATATTGGCATAGTTCAGAGAGGCAAGTTGCTAACTAATGAGCATAAGCTGACGCTGATTGATGATGTGTCTGATACTGAGATCAAAGAGGCTTTGTTTTCTATTCCTGCTGATAAAGCACCTGGTCCGGATGGGTATACCTCACAGTTTTTTATAGATTCATTTGATATTACTGGAGTTGATTTATGTGGTGCTATGAAAGAGTTCTTTACTGCTGGAAGAATGCTCAAACAAGTCAATTCTACTACACTGACTTTAATTCCTAAGAAGGACAGACCAGTGACAGTGGCTGATTTTAGGCCAATTGCTTGTTGCAATGTGGTTTATAAAATTATATCTAAAGTGATTTGTGCCAGATTAGCAACTGTGCTACCAGATATCATTAGTGAGAATCAGAGTGCGTTTTTAAAAGGGAGAGACATTGTTGATAACATACTGATATGTCATGACTTGGTGAGGTTATACAAAAGGAAAGCTTGCTCTCCTAGGTGTTTAATAAAGGTGGATCTCAAGAAGGCATACGACTCTGTTGAATGGGAGTTCATTAGGCAGATGTTGGTTGCTCTAGAGTTCCCTCAAAAGATGATTCAATGGGTTATGGAGTGCATATCTACTCCCTGGTTTACATTGTCTCTTAATGGCTCTAATTTTGGGTACTTTCAGGGGAAAAGAGGGATCACTCAAGGAGATCCAATGTCTCCTCTTCTTTTTACCCTTAGCATGAAGTACCTTAGTAGAATTTTGAATTATGTGACAAGTACCTTGGAGTTCAATTACCATCCCATGTGTAGAGCACTCAGGCTGACTCACTTGTGTTTTGCGGATGGCCTCCTTATGTTTTGTAGGGGAGATAAACAGTCTATATGCACCATTCTGAGAGCTTTTGCTACTTTCTCTAAGGCTTCTGGACTGGTAATGAATAGAGAGAAATCAGATATCTACTTTAATGGTATGTGCAATGAGGATAGTCAGTATGTGATGAGGATCTCAAGCTTCAGAGAAGGGAACTTCCCTTTCAGGTATCTGGGTATTCCCATTTCATATAAGAGAATGGCTGTTGGGGATTGTTCCAGGCTTGTGGAGAGAGTGTGTGGACAGCGGGGGCCCACGGGGGCGCTCGGGAGGAAGAGAACAAGCGTTTGCATTTTTTTGGAGTCGCCACCAATTTTTATGGGAAATTGGAACCGTTCGAATACCTCGTGCCATGTCAAGACACAAAGTAGATACATGAACAGCAAGCAATCGTTACCCTTAGCATTCTATGTCTAGAATGACTCTCGTGGATGCCAATGAACATGGGTGTTCACAGAGATCTGGAGTAAGGGGTAAGGGTACGTATTAGGAAGCTCTTTTGATCGAACACCTAATCCCGCCCGCCTCGATAGCGGCCTCTACTAATGATTAGGGACATCATCTATACTTGATATATCGTCGATTATATGCATGCGATGCAACATCCAAGTTTCAATCCTAGCATGTGAATTTAATTAAGTCGGTTGACACGTAATTTAGCATAAAATTGGGTCAAAGTAGGATTTAATGCTCAATTACATGTGAAAACATACAAATGATACAAAATACAAGGAATAAAATTACAATAATTACATCGGGATTAGCGATTTATGTTGAAAATACCTTTAAAACGGATAAGTTGAGAAAAGAAAGAAGAAAGAATTAACGAACAGATCAGTAGGTGACAATACGGATAATAGTCCATTAATACATAAGCTAATTAAACAAAGTCAAACAACAACCGAGTTCAGAGACAGAACTCAACCTGGAACAGGCGCAGCAGGACTACGCCCTTTGGAAGAGGCGCAGCAGTTGATGCGTCTGTTCCAAGGGTGAGTTCTGGCTGTGAAGCCGGAACTGCAAATCGTTAATGTTCGTGGGTTAATTTAATAATTGATTTATAATATTTACTCGGATAGAAGTGATTATCAGGTTATTTACATGTGATTGATGGTCATAAAAGCAATAAACATGGATGAGGCGGATGCAAACGAATTATTTACATGGAAGAATGATTGATTAGTGACATAGGTGAACAAAATAGATTAAACATGATGAATTAATGACGAATTAATGACGAACATGCGATGACAATAAACAGATGGAAAATATATCAAGGATCGACTTCCAGAAACCCGATATGAACAAATCGTATTCCTACAACCCGGATTGAATTTAATAACGAAAACCCGCAAATATCGGATTATAAGGGATCTAAGTCGAATTTAATGATGGATTAAACATGTGAATGAATGATAAATAATATACATGTGAGATGATAAGCTATTATGTCAAAGAATTAACAGGAAACAAACGAAACAAATTTTGACGAACGAATTACAGAGGACGAAGGAAGAAGAAAGGAAGCAGGAACTGCGGCAGCGTCACGAAGAGGCGCAGCAGGATCTGCGCTCCTTCGAAGAGGCGCAACAGTTGTTGCGTCCTTTCTCGATGGTTTGTCTTCTGGAAATCCGTAAAAAGAGGCTTTAAAGCACGGTTTTAGAAATCGGTTTTAATAAGTATTTTCGACATAAAGCTTACATTAATGATGATACAAAAGTAAAGAACAATAATAAAAGAGAGATTATACACCCTCAGACTTACATGTTTGACGAAACGAGAAGGACTAAGTTATCCATTAGCGATGCTCGACTCGAACTATAATGAAATATGAAAGTGCCCTCGTAAGAGGAAAATGAATAGATTAATTAAGTTGATTGATGTGGAGTTGGTCAAATTGGTCGGTCATGCAAACGAGGCTGGTACTCAGAAGGATCCGAGCTTACATGGTTGAATGTTCAAGCACGTAGACGCCAAAAAGTAAGAACAAAGGTCTAGAATGCAAAGGGAGAAGAGAAGGGCGGACACTTGCGTGAGAAATATGAGGAGCAAAGACTCCTATTTATACTAATCACGTGAAGGAATTAGGGTTTCGGAGAGTCTTTGAAAGTAAATCTCGGAAAGATATAAAAAAGATACGAAAAAACACGCAGAAAAGGACCTGGGAAGAGGCGCAGCAGTCACTCCGTCTTTTGGAAGAGGCGCAGCACCTGCTGCGTCTATTCCCAAGGGGTTTCCTCCTGCGGAAGAAAGATTTCCGTGTTTAAGTTATGGTAGGATGGAATATTTTGGTTTTCCTTAATATCTTGTATGAATATTACGGGAAATTGTTTACCAAAGGATAAAGATTGTGAAATATTTATAAAATATGGAATAGAAATATCCGGAACATTCCAGAACATTCTGACTCGGGATTTAACGGTTATCAGAAAATGAAGACGGTTTTAGGCCCGGACTCCAAATGTACTCTAATTACTGTCAAAATGACCGTATCGGCACGTAGATGACAACTAAGAGGTAGACATTAATATTTGAGCAATCACGTGACGATAAACTTACGAACTGTCACAAATCGTTCCGCGTACCAAACAGGCGGCCCAATCATCCACCGGGTGGTTTGCGGGAGGTGCAGAAATGAGGTATCTACAGAGCCCCCACTTTGACTGAGGCTTGGACAAGGCGAAAGTCAAAGTATAGCCATCAGGTCAATCGAAGATTACAACCTGACGACTATAGCACCGCGAGGCGGCTTTAGGGGTCTGAGCCAAGGACCTGTCGTTGGGAACATTTTAGAGTCTGTCGACTATCGGGGAAGGTTGTTTAACGTCCATTAGACTACGTAAGGAGGCTCGCCAGCCATAAGAAGAGACCATACCTGAGACTTATTTCTCGAGATGCTTCCGGGGTTGTGTAGGAGCTAAGGGTAAGACCTAAAAGATATATAAGGATTGATGCTAGGGTATGGGGCCCTAAAGGAAAGCATCGGCGGGAAGGAGGCCCGAATATAAGTTTGAACTAAAGGGTAAATAAGGCTCGAGTGTAGGAACTCTATTGGTCTGGGAACTTGTGGAGAACGACATCTTTATCGCACTCCGAGGGGAAACAAGTAATATTGTGAGTAGCAGGACACATGCGGGAACTGCTGGGAGAAATCTGTTCGTGTTCAGCTTCGAACAAACTTCGGAAGAAAATAGGGGCTGATGTTGTTCTCCATGTCTCGAGAGGTAAAGTCTATCCGCTTACTCTCATTGGGGAACTAATCGGGAATTAATCTCCGTGTCTCGAGAGGGAAAGTCTATCCGCTTACTCTCGTTGGGGAACATAATGAAGGCGTGTCGAAACACCTGTGAAGGAATAAATGCTCGTTGTGACAAGCAAGGTCCTAGAAGCGATAAATAACGTGTAATAGCCTGCTGTTTGGCTTAGAAATACGGGCCAGAACGAAAGATAATCGTCAAACGGACCAAAAGGATAAAATAGCAACGAGGAAGAGGCGCACCAAAGATGGGCCCACAAATAACGAACTCATAACGAATTTTTGAAAACTCGTATGGAGGGAACGCTAGGAAGAGGCGAAGCAAGAGCTGCGTCTCTTGGAAGAGGCGCAGCACCTGCTGCGTCTATTCCCCAAAGTGTATTTTCTGCGTAAAAACGCGATAAACAGAGGGTTTAGGATCATTTGTTCGAAACACAATTTCTTCAAATTCTCTCTGAATTCTTAATCATTTCTGCCAAGGTTTGATCCAAAAGTTTGCATTAATCATGACTAATCGAGGTATGTGTACCATTCTTGCATTAATCTTCTATATTCGCTCAATTTGGATCGAAAAAATTAGGGTTTTCAACCCAACTATTTCGAAAATTTGGGGCTTTTCCCCCAAATGGACTTGCCTTGTGAAATTGGCATTAGAAATGGATAATTGGTAGTATGAGGAACATAACCATGTGTTTGTTTCGAATTTTCGTTGAGTTTTGAGCATTTGAGTGAATTTGAGACGGTTTCACAGCTAAACCGTAAATTGCTTCGAAAATAGCCTTAGGATTGTCCATTTGCGATGAAACTTGATATTTGGGATCTTTGGATGATGGGTAAACTTCATATCATCTCGGAATTTTGGTTTGTGACGGCTTTTTCAGGACACTTTTTAGGGCATAATCGCCGTTATAACGAAATGCTGCCAAAATTTCGACTCGCACCCAGAATTAGGCTTCAAATTAGGTTTGACTTGACCCTAATTACCACATAAGTGATCGGGTTTGTGAGAATATGGCCAAAGATGGCGAGAAAAGAGCGATTTCAGGGTTTCCAAAGGCTCGAAAATCCCTTAACTAAGGCTCGCCATCACGTGACGCGGCCTAAATTGGCTTTTAATGTTGCAGTTGATGGGGCTTCTACTTCTGGGAGAGCTCCCATGGAGATAAACTCTGCTGCTGTCGAGGAGGCTTTGGAGCAGGCTTTCACCACCGCGGTGATGGCTGCTGGGGACGAGGCCCACGAGGAGGAGGCTGTTGAGGAGGAGGAGGCCCCGAGACGGGCCAACGTCGGGCGAGGAGGTCGTCAGCTGAGGGGAGCTCCCGCGTGGGCTGATACCTAGGAGAGAAGGCACTTGCTGTGGGCTGCAGAGGGTCATCTGTCCTACAGGACGGTGAAGATTTTGGTAGTTTTGAATTCATTACTCACCACTCATCTCCTTTCATTCATTTCAATTGCTCACATCTTATCCAACTTTTATTCAAAAACTAAATTAGCTTTTTGTTTCAAATCACAATAGGAGGCCGGGAAAATCAGGTCGTTCTCGGGTTACACGACAGCGATGGAGTGCTACGAGCGGCTGTCGGCCTGGAGGGATATCGCGAGGAGAAAGTTGCAGGCTAACCTTAGCCTGGCCCGTGCTTTCTTGGACCGATTCTGGGACACGACTTCCACTTTTCACATGCCTTTTGGTGAGGTGGGAGTCACTTTGAAGGACTACGGCATGATTTCTGGTCTTCTGTGTGGGTCTGAGGCTGTGGAGTGGTCGGAGACTGCCATGAGGGTGGACTCGGCCGAGGCTAGGAGGTTGATCGGCTGGAACTTGTCGCCGAAGGCTGTCACAGTGCCTGGTTTGGTACCCAGCTCCTACGTTCGAGACTACTTTGCGGGAAAGATCCCGGCGCTGGTGACGATTGATGGGAGGGAGACGGCGGCTCCTCCTCCCTGCACTGCTGAGGAGAGGGCCCGCTTGTGGCTTTGGTGGTTTCTGTCTTCGATTTACCTCGGAGACAAGGGAGAGAGGCTGTCGACAAAGCTTCTTCCCTTCCTTTCTGACCTGAGCTCCCTAGGGCGTTGGGACTGGGTCACTGCTGGTTTCGCGGTCCTCATCCGCTTTATGAGGGCCATGTTTCGTCCGGAGTTGATGAAGAAGGGGACTTCTCCTAGTGCTGTCGGTCCTGGACTTCTGTTGGAGGTATGAACCTTCATTGAGACTTAAAATTGATTCTCTTCTTTATCAAATTACGAAAGATCGTTATTGACTATCTTGTTTTACAGGCGTGGGTGTACTCCTATTTTCCGGGCCTCGCGCCCAAGAGGACGGAGCCGCTAGAGAGGGCCTATCCCGTGGTGAGGGATTGGGTCATGTGCAGGACGAAGAGCAAGCGTTCTTCTCACGGTGTCTACCGGCGGGACGTGAACGCTCTTCAGCTAGACAGCGTAAACATCTCACTTATATTCATTTGCTTCTATATTGCTTTTTAACTCGATCATAAGAATGATTCCTTTTTTATCTTGTCCCAGTGGGTGCCCAGGCCTTGGGCGGAGTACGCTGGAGGGCCTCCTTTTATGGCTGAGGTTTTTCGGCCTAGGAGTTCGAGCCGACCGCTGTTGAGGACGTCGATGGGTCCTGTGTGGTACTTGGGCGAGCGCTTGGCTCGTCAGTACCTTCGGGACGTGTTGACGGTTCCCGTCGATCCTCCTAGGATGATGTTCAGGGAGCCTTCCGAGGTGGAGAGGGAGGCTGACTTGGCTGGCGTCGGTGGCGACGCCCTCCTTCTTCCTGGCGAGGACTACTCGGCGTTCCTCTATGGGAGGTTGGCGTACTGGCCAGTTGTGGTGAGCATTTTATTCTTCTTGATTTTTGATTTTAAAACTACGATGAAAGATCATCGATTAATTAGAAACATTTGACTTTGCAGGAGGTTGAGGCGGCGGGCATCGAGCCCCCAGAGTACTTTGAGACCCACGAGTACACTGACGCGACTGGGAGGACGACGATCTCCGAGCTGCGTGACTTTGACGTGGCTGTGACGGATGCTGGCCTGGACGACTGGCAGCATCTGATTCGGAGGGTGAGCCTCTAATTTGCATAGTTTTTGTGTAAGAACACACTTGGTTGAACTTTATTCAATTATTGAGAACTTCTTTTGAAAATGCAGGTTGCGCCGTCTCGGTTCGTGGCGTTGTGGAGGGTGGCCAACCGGCTGCGAGCTACTGCCGTCGAGGCACTTGTCGGCGGTCGAGGTCTTCAGGTATGAACCTTGTGCCTATTTCATTTTTGAGTTTTGATTTTCCAACTTTTCTTGTAATTGCTGGAAATGATTGACATGAGCCAATTTCGTTGTTTACAGGGGGACCGCGAGCAGGAGCGAGAGTTGGCTCAGTTTCGGGAGGAGACAACTCGCTTGTTGAGGGAGCTCGAGGTTCGGGACGCCGAGATTGCTGCTCTCGCGGGAAGAGTTGCGGAGCTGGAGGGCGACCAGCAGTAGTTTTGTTTGGTTTTGTTTGTATTTTGCAAGTTTGTACATTTTGGACCTTCATTTTGAACATTTTGGACTTTGTTTGGGGCGAAAGCCCCCAGTTTGTTGTACATTTGCCTTTTTGGTTGTATATAAGATGGCCTGAGTGCCTTTGCTGCTGGGTTGTGTTGCTTGTATCTGCAGGTTAGCTTTGAACAGGTTTGGAAGATCACGGTTTACGCCGTCATGCTGCCGAAATTTACATAGAAATCACGCAAAACATACATTTGTATATACACATGGCCTAAATTGGCGCAAAACAAAAGACTCAAAGGAGTGTGAAAATGCAAAAATTTGCAAAAAATTTGCCGGAAATGACCGGACGGTAGGGAGGGTTACCTCTAAAAAAAATAAAAAAATAGAAACCTATAAGTTTAGAAATGAAATGAAAAAAGGAATAAAAGAAATATAAATGAAATAAATATATAAATTTTGAAATGAATTAAATTAGTATGAAACTTATTTCCTAAAATGAATTATAATGAAAATTATTTCCTAAAATGAAAATGTGCAAGTGTGGTAAGATGGCGAAAATGTCGATGTCGTCTCGAAATGCGTGCCCGCGGAATTAGGAAACGCGAAATATGGTAATTTCCACGTATTTACCAAAATAATAACCCGTAGGAATAGGAAATTATTCGTCACGGAATTAGGAAAGATCCAACGCGGAAAATCACAGAAATCGAGCTGAGGAAGAGGCGCAAAGATAAGTCTGCGTCCTTGAAGAGGCGCAGCAGTCTTCGCTGTTCCCAGGTGGTTCTGTTCTGGCAGATTTTTGGAAACAGAAATTAGTATAAATAGAGACGTCGATAGAGCTTTTATTCACACAATTCTTCCGTCTCTTCTTCGTCTTATTACATAAAATTCTAAAAATAATTCCTCATCATGAATACTTTGGAGATTCGCTTAAAAGAATGGACCAACGAATTTTCCAACATGGAGAAATATGATATGGGCGCCTATAATCTTGGATCATTGTTGAGTTTGAAGCTTATCAAGGTTGTCAAACCATTCTTGGATGCTTGTCTTGATTATTGGGACCCGAATTACCATGTTTTTGCGTTCCCTGGAGGCGATATTTGCCCATTCCCTGAAGAAATTGCCGCGATCGTTGGGTGGGACCCTGAACACTTGCCTGCCATTCCTTCTACTTCGCAAGGGTATAAAAGCAAATTTAGAGACTTGCTTGGTTTGACTAGGCTCGAGGTGGACCGTCTAGTGACCTCGAAGGGAGTGCGAATGTTGGACTTCATTGACCGATTTATTAACAGGGCCGACCCCACCGTTTCTTATTTTTCTAGGCGAAGGGCCTTTGGATTTTGCTTGTTGCATGTATATATCTTCGGAGGGCATGTTGATGAAGACTTGAGAGGTGATCCCCGTCTTCTGGGCCTTGTTGAGCAAATGGAGCTGCGCAGGAGCCCAGCTTGTTTATACTTAGGAGAGATCCTTTTGGGCTTGGATAATAGGAAAGCCAACCGCGACCTACCGTATTTGGGAAGTCCCGTCATTCTGCAGGTAAAAGAACATTTCCTTCTCTTTTTCTTTTCTTTTTTCGTTTTTTTTTTGTTTTTTGTTTTTTGTTTTTTTGTTTTGTTTTTTTGTTTTTGTTTTTTTTTTTGACGTCTAATACCCGCTTTTGGTAGGTTTGGCTTATGGAACAGCTTCGATTGATCGAGCCCCCAGTTCATGTTCCTCTTATCATGCTCGTTCAATTGCAATGAGGACCAGGCTTTACATGGTGGACTTCACCCGGGTCTGCAATTATTGGGAGAACAAACTGAAGAGTGATGATGGCCCTTTGATTAGGTGGATTGTACCGTGGTGGCACCTTAAATCTGTCACTGGAGTGTCTTCTTTGGATCCTACTCGATCTGTGTGCATTCCTGGCTTGGAATTTATGGTGTACATCTTCCCGGAAAGGCTGATGAGACAGGTTGGACTAAAGCAGACAATCCCGAAGCTCGATACCGTCCCGCAGACTGCCGTGGCGCTTACTACAGAGAGCCGAAGGGAATGGGCCATTAAATGGGCCCAAAGAAACGTGTGGTTCTTGAACTCTTCTGCTAATGCCTTATGGGTGTCGGATTCTTATTTGCGATGGAGGAAAGCTAATACTCCGGAAGAGCGCGAGAGATTGAGGAAGCGCGAGCCCGTTGACTACAAGGTGCGCGAGGTGGAAAAGGAGAAAGAGAAGCATTTGACTGAGGGAGAGGAGGAAGCCGGGTTTCGAGTTGTTCATCCTTCGAAGAAACCGAAGACCTCTCCTGTCGTGGATAAAGTGATTGACAAAAATGGGAAGTCTAGGCCTCGAGAAAGACCGTTGGTGATTAGGTCCAAAGTGGCGCAAGAGCGTCCGGCTCGAGGTCGTGACAAGAAATATGATAAGAATGACAAGGGCAAAGGGAAGATGGAAGAATAGCCCAAGTCTTTGCTATTATTTATTATTATTATTATTGTTGTAATAAAAAGGTGGGGTTTTTAGAATCCTAGCCTATTTTTATTTCTTTTATTATGTAACGTATTATTATTATTAGAAGGTGTATGAAATAAAAAAGGTTAAGTGGTTATGAAACCTGTTGTGATTTTCTATTTATTATTCTTGTCGAATTCCAAATGCAATGCAAATGTCCTTCTATTTAGATTTTAAAATAAATGGGTTGTATCCCGTGAAGGATTGCCTACGTATTCATTTAGAAAATGAAATCAAACCCTTGCGCGTAGTTCGAGTAAATGTAAAAGAATAATTGTTCTAAGCAAGAGCTTGTAATGAACTTAGAAAATAAGCATGAGCTTTTTACTTACTCTGAAGGTGCAGTTTAGTTTATTTGATGATATGAGGATGACAAAATTGTCAAAATGCAAGAGCAAGGTGACATTATCTTATTTTAGCTTGGCCAGGGGCCGTTTATTTAGTGCCACAAGAGCGACACGTGAGGTTACAAGAGGCGCGTTTTTGTCCCTATTCTAGGCATAGTACCGTTTTAGTTGGTCGAGTTTTGTTGGGTTCGAAAACTCATTCCCATCTAGGTCAGTGATCCTAACCGCACCCCCTGGAAGTATGGACTTGACTAGGAATGGTCCGGCCCAATTAGGTTTGAATTTTCCCCGTGGTTCAACAGGTAAAAGAGCTCTAACCGACTTGAGCACTAAGTCTCCCTCTTTGATGTTTCTTGGCCTAACCCTTTTGTTGAAAGCTCGTTTGATACGTGCTTGATATGTTTGGACATTATGCAAGGCGCGTAGCCTACGATCATCCAGGAGGATGAATTCTTCATATCTATCCCTCTTCCAATCGGCCTCTGGGATTTGTCTTTCGAGTAAGATACGCAAGGATGGTATCTCTAGCTCAACTGGTTGTACAGCTTCCATGTCGTAGGTCAAATAGAAAGGAGTAGCCCCAGTGGGCGTCCTAACAGACGTGCGATATCCCCACAAAGCAAAGGGTATCTTGCTCGGCCAATCTCGATAGTTGTCAATCATTTTCTTGAGAATTGTGACAACGTTTTTGTTTGCCGCCTCTACGACGCCATTAGTCTGAGGTCTATAGGGCGAAGAGTGGTGATGCCTAATTTTGTATTTGGCTAGCAGTTGCTCAGTCTCAGCTTGGAAATGTGATCCATTATCACTAATGATCTCATGTGGGCAACCGTATCGACAGATGATGTTGTTTTGTATGAACTTTGCCACGTTTTTAGCCGTGAGACTAGTGTAGGAAGCCGCTTCTACCCATTTTGTGAAGTAGTCGATTGCCACTAGGATGAAACAGTGACCTCCTGTTCCGGCTGGAGTTATCTTCCCGATTATGTCGATTCCCCAGGCAGAAAATGGCTAAGGAGATGTCATCGTATAGAGCAATGAAGGAGGGACGAGTTGTACATTCCCGAAGATTTGGCAATTGTGGCAATGTCTTACGTATTTGATGCAATCGGATTCCATTGTGGTCCAATAATACCCCAAACGTGTGATTTTCTTTGCCATCATGGGTCCACTCATGTGAGGACCGTATTCTCCATCGTGGACTTCTTACATCACTTTTCGTGCCTGTGAATGATCAAGGCAACGTAGGATTACACCAAGAGGTGTTCTTTTGTATAACTCTCCTTGCATGAGAACATATTGGGAAGCTAGTAGGCGTATAGCACATTGTCCCCTCTTGTCCATATCATGTGGATAGGTACCATTGAGCTTGAAATTCAGGATTGCTTGGAACCAAGGTTCCCGCGCGATTTCCTCTTCATCGGTGATTTGGTGGACATAAGCTGGCTCTGACCGTCGTTCGATGCACAAAGGCATTTCCACCATGTCATCTGGCATATTAATCAAAGATGCGAGTTTTTCAAGAGCATCTGTAAATTGATTTTCTTCCCGAGGTAGGTGTAGATATGTCACGTGATCAAAGAACTGGGCAACTTTGTCTATTCTAGCTTGATATGGTGCTAGGCTTTCGCTTCGGATTTTCCAAGATCCCGTAACTTGATTGATGACCAGGGATGAATCCCCATGTACTCGGAGGTTTTTAATGCCTAAGCTCACTGCCGCTTGTAGTCCAATGAGACAAGCTTCGTATTCTGCAGCGTTATTTGTCACCTCGAAGTCGAGTTTGACAGCGATTGGTGTATGCTCGCCTTCAGGAGAAATGAGCAATACTCCTATTCCAAATCCTCTTAAGTTTGATGCTCCGTCAAAGTAAAGGTCCCAGGAGTCTACGTCAGTTTGGAGTATATCCTCGTCCGGAAATGACCAAGTGTCTATCGTTTGTGCGTCATTGATGGGATTTTCTGCAAAGAATTCGGCGACGACGCGACCTTTTATAACTTTCAGAGGCACATATTGGAGGTTGAACTCTGAGAGCATCAAAGTCCATCTTGCTAGGCGTCCGTTGAGGACGGGTTTCTCGAAGAGGTATTTGACTGGATCCATTTTGGAGTATATTTTGACGGAGTAGCTAAGCATGTAATGACGTAGCTTCTTCGTTGCCCACATAAGAGCGAGGCATGTCTTTTTAAGTTGTGAGTATTTACACTCGTACTCCAAGAACTTCTTACTAAGGTAGTAGATAGCCCTTTCTTCACTTCCTACAGTTTGAGCTAGTATGGCCCCCATGGCTGTTTCGGTTACTGTGAGGTATAAACCATGAGGTTGATCTCGTTGAGGTGGCATGAGCATTGGTGGTTTAGCCAATATCTCTTTGATTCAGTCAAATGCCTTTTGACAATCATCATCCCACATGGTGTGGTCTGTTTTCTTGAGCTTCTTGAAGATAGGCTCGCAAATCATGGTGAGTTTCGATATGAATCGACTTATATACTGCACTTTCCCTAGGAATCCTCTGACTTCTTTTTCTGTTTGAGGTTGCGGCATTTCGATCAGAGCCTTGATCTTGGAAGGGTCTATCTCTATACCTCGTTGGCTAACGACGTATCCCAGGAGTTTGGCAGACGTTACTCCGAATGCGCACTTCTGAGGATTGAGTCTCATATTGTACTTTCGTAGTCTTGCGAAAAATTTGCGAAGGTTCGCAATATGCCCCTCTCTATCCTTGGACTTGACAATCATGTCGTCTACGTATACCTCAACTTCTTTGTGCATCATGTCATGTAAGAGTGTAGTTGCGGTGTGTTAATATGTAGCTCCGGCGTTGATCAATCCAAACGGCATGACCGTATATCAATAGGTTCCCCATTGAGTGACGAAGGCGGTCTTATACATGTCTTCTGTGGCCATTTTGATTTGGTTATAGCCCGCATATCCATCCATGAAGGATAGTAATGCGTGGTCTACAATATTGTCCACCAATATGACGATGTGTGGTAGAGGGAAGTCATCTTTAGGACTTGCTTTGTTTAAGTCCCTAAAATCAACACAAACACGGATTCTCCCATCCTTTTTGGGTACAGGTACTATGTTGGCTACCCAGTCAGAATACTCGGAAACTTTGATGAACCTGGCTTTGAATTGCTTATCAACTTCTTCCTTAATCTTGAGAGCCCATTCCGTTCTCATTCGTCGAAGATTCTGTTTTACAGGTTTGAAACCTGGCTTAATCGAGATTCTATGTTCGGCGATATCCATGTCGATCCCTGGCATGTCTTTGTAGGACCAAGCGAAAACGTCTTTGAACTCGTTTAGGAGGTCTATGAAATCGGCCCTTTCGGTAGAGCTCAAGGTAGTCCCTATCCTAAGTTCTTGGGGTTCTAGTTCGGTTCCTACATTGATGGGTTCGGTGTCCTCTATCACTGGTCCCCTTTCCCCTTCCTGTAGTATTTCTTTGCCTACGTAGGGAGGTATTTCGATTGAGTCTGGGTCTTGGTCATCCTCAGTATCATCGTAAACAAAATTGCGCTCAAGATAACACAAAGAGTAAGCAGAACCTGATTTATTCATATTAAAGTTTGAGAAAAGTTGAAACAAAGAAGCCATCTGATCTGCGGTCAGTGGCGGTAAAGGGACAGTGGTTGGGACATTTCCCGAACTACTGTTACTACTCGAGGCTAAACTAGGAGAAACAAAGGGAGTGGGGATGACGACAAGAGGTGACTCCTTAGTGACTTCTCTAGACTCCGACTCTGACTCTGACTCCGACTCGAACTCATCGTCTTCTGGTTCTCTTTTGAACATCTCTCCTTCTCCAGTGGTGAGCTTGAAGAGTCTTCTTTGATTGTTGGTCCACTTGATTGACTTTCTCCATCCTTTCTGCTGACTTGCGTTGGTTTCTGTGATTAACGCGGTAGGGTTGAAGTGATCATCCTGAAGTATCATGGTAATGATCTCATCCTGCGCGGCTCTAACAAATCGATCTTCTCCGAACAATAGACTAACAGCTTGTTCGTCTAAGCAAGGTGCTTGACGGGTTTTGACAGTAGGAACCGTTTCTGGAGGGATGAAGTAGCAATCATGAAAGATCTCGATTCCGGCTAGCTTCCTCTCGAGATAATGCCAAGGCTCGAGAAATCCGTGAAAGAGTTCTAGACTTCCTTCCTTAACAAAGTACCCATTTAAGGTAGGAAGATAGGGTCGCATTTGGACTCCTACATACTTACGGTTTTGAAATTGAGCGAGCATCTCGAGAACTTCTCCTTTAGTGGGTTTGTACCCTAGTCCGAGTGGTATCCTCTTTGAGTTGCCTTCCTTGTATGTTGCGAAGGTGTTTCTTCGAATAGGGTTCAAAGGCATTCCAGGGAAGTATCCCTAGGATTTGAGTATGTGGTTGACCACCAAGTTGGAGTAGGGATCATAGTAAAAGGGTGCCAATTCGCTCTCTATGATACTTATGCTTTGGAAGCCCCCAAGTTCATACACTGGGTCTGCAAAGACTTGATTGTTCGACTTCTTTTCGATTATTGCCTTGATGGGTGACGAAGTGATCGTCACCACTTTGCCATTTAGTGGGATCTTGATCTTTTGATGAAGGGTGGACGTCACCGCTTTGGAAGCGTGAATCCAAGGTCTTCCTAGGAGTATGTTGAAGGAAGCTTCAATGTCCATTATTTGGAAGTTAACCTTTCGCTCAATTGGCCCTGTGGCTATGGTTAGGCTAACAAGTCCTACTACCTTTCGTCGTGTACCATCGTATGCGCGAACACCTTGATTGGTAGGGGTCCAATCCGACTCTTTTATGCCTAGTTTGTATGCCGTTTTGAGGGGTATAACGTTGACTGCAGAGCCATCATCTACCAAGGTCATTGGCACGTTCTTCTTTAGACAAATGACAGTGATGTAAATAGCCAAGTTGTGACTAGCGTCAAAAGGTGGCAAATCTTCGTCTGAGAAAGTAATAGGATTACTTAGCTTCGGTGATTCTTGGAAGACCAAGTTGACTACATCTTCGGGTGTCGAGTTATGTGCTACATTTAGCTTGGCCAAAGCTTGCAGTAAAGCTTGGCGATGTGGGAACGAGCTTGCTACTAATTGCCAGACTGAAAGATCAGCCTTTCTCTTCTGTAATTGCTTGAGCAAATGGTCAGTGGAGTCATCTTCGTTATCATTTGGTGTGACAACGTTGCTTGGACCATTTTGAGTAGTATTTTGATATGGACGCCATGAACGAGTTAGGTGGTCCACATCTTGGTCTTCACCATTTTGGACTATTTCCTTGACTAGGGAGTTTTCAATGAGGTACTCGTCCTCATCATCAATGGCCCATAGTCCATTGATCGTAGCTAGTTCCCTCATTTTCATGACTTCGTCTTCTAGTTGTGTGATTTGGTCGACTAGTTTATCAACCACGGTGATTATTTCTTGCATAGTAGCGTTTTGAGAGAAGATTAGTGGCACATGCTCCTTGGATGTTGCGTTGGGATCATGTAAAGTTGTCACCACATTTTCTAATTCCCAAACTTGTCTATTCACACTCCTTGCCCATGTGATGAAGTCGAAAATGGTAGGGGAGATAGTAGAGTAGAACCTCTCACTCTCGATTGCATGGATCTCATCTTCAATTGGAAAAATGAGGTGTGAACAATCTAAGGTAGATTCGTCACTTGTAATCACTAGAACTCCAAGAGGATTCTGAGTGTTGTTGGGTTTACCTCCCAGTGGTATTGGTAGTCGACCATCTTCAATCATGTCTTGAAGCACATTTTTCAATTTGTAGCATTTTTCTGTGTCATGCCCCTTGCCCCTATGGTACTCACAGTACGAGTTCTCGTCCCAGAATTTGGATTTATTTTCGGGTTCGGGAGTAGGTCCAATGGGTTGGAGTTTGCCTTGTTTCATTAACCTTTTTAGAGCGTTGGAGTGAGTGTCCCCAAGATTTGTGAATTTCCTTGGTGGGGTACTTTTCTTGGATGGCTCGAGAAGGTTAACTTCATCAATCTTGCTAGTGGAGTCGTAAGAACGACTTGTTGAGCCTTGGTATCCTCGACCTACCGTTTTGGACAAGAGCCCTTTACGGATGTCATCTTCAATCCTTGTCCCTAGTATGGTTAAGTCTTTGAAAGTCTTGATGTTTTGGTATCTCAAATGATTGGCATAGATGGGTTTGAGATTATCCACGAACTTCTCCACAAGGGTAGCCTCATCCGGGCGTTCAACTAGTTGGGTACTAGTCTTCCTCCACCTACTTAAGAAGTCAGTGAATCCTTCTTTGTCATTTTGGGTAAGAACCTCTAGAGTGCGCATGTTAACTTGGATCTCAGCATTATCCGCGTATTGCTTAGCAAATTCGATCGCGGCATCTTCCCAAGTAGCGATCTTCTTGTGTTCTAAAGAGTAGAACCATTGTTTTGGGATGGTGTCAAGAGATGAAGGAAAGATCCTTAAAAACATCTCGGGTTTGATACCTTTGATAGACATGTAATCCTTGAAGGCACGGATGTGGTTCAAAGGGTTTTCGTGCCCCTTGAATTTAGGGATATCCGTCATATTGAAGTTGGTTGGCAATTTGGAGTTGACGGCCTCATACTTGCTATTATTCTCCCTATAAATGTCATCCCCTTTAAGGTACATCAATTGCTCCTCTAAGTATTGGAGTCTTTTCTCAGCTATAGTTAGTCCCATGGGAGGATTTTCGTCCTTGGATTCACTTGTGAAGTCACCTACTACTTCACTTTTGTGAGGAGGCAACCTCCCCTCTACGGCGTAGATCCGACCCTTGATGGTGTCAAGGCGATCATACACTTGGTCCTGAGTAACTTGGATTTGAGCTAGCGCGGCTAGGATTCGATCATTACCATCTTGAAGTTAGTTGAGGTTCGTGTCAATGGTTCCAGGCATCTTGAAAACTGGATAAGAGATCGATGACGAATCAAAACACGATCGACCATTCTAACACACTTGCTAAAAGAAGAAATGTTTTGACTCGTGAAGTGGGTGTGTGCCACTTGTGTTGAGTGAGCTTTGAAGAAAGGACAAAGTTTTGGAAAATGTGTATCCTAATCAACTATAGTGTAGTCGTAGGAGTGGACTCAAAGTGAGGTTTTGAAATGAGCTTGTGGCCCGAATTTTGACTCGACAAACGGACAGAGTTTTGACTGGGTTTTGCGCTAATCGAATGGCCTTTTTTTGAAATTTTGATTAAAAAAGGGTTTTGATTTTTGCAAAAATCGTCATGGTTTCGTTTAGAAATGGTGATCATGTAAGGTACAAATATTTATACAAGCATTATAACGGGATGCTGAGTGCTTTTAAAAGGTCTTTGGTTTAAAGGGTGGGTTGCCATACCGAACCATCAAACTCGAAGTCTGTGGAGAGGCTCGTACCAAACAAGAGTAAGGCCGATTCCTAGTCCATTTCCTCAAGTAGTGAAGGCCCTTGATACAAACAAGAGTAAGCATCATGGTATGGATGACGTCAATCGCTATCCATCCTTAGGCCCAAATAAGAATTAGGACCGTTTAGAGGGGACGATTGGTCTAATGGGTTGGATAGGGCCTAGGAAGGCCGAATGAAACTGCCTAGGAAGACCGAGTTACGAAAACCGACAATTGTCTTGTACAAACTATTCCCTAACCTTGTTCAAGTTTCACCCTTGGCTCCACGTAAGTGTATTATCCCCAGCGGAGTCGCCAAACTGTGGACAGCGGGGGCCCACGGGGGCGCTCGGGAGGAAGAGAACAAGCGTTTGCATTTTGTTGGAGTCGCCACCAATTTTTATGGGAAATTGGAACCGTTCGAATATCTCGTGCCATGTCAAGACACAAAGTAGAGACATGAACACCAAGCAATCGTTACCCTTAGCATTCTATGTGTAGAATAACTCTCGTGGATGCCTATGAACACGGGTGTTCACAGAGATCTGGAGTAAGGCGTGAGGGTACGTTTTCGGAAGCTCTTTTGATCGAACACCTAATCCCGCCTGCCTCGATAGCGGCCTCTACTAATGATTAGGGACATCATCTATACTTGATATATCGTCGATTATATGCATGCGATTCAACATCAAAGTTTTAATCCTAGCATGTGAATTTAACTAAGTCGGTTGACACGTAATTTACCATACAATTGGGTCAAAGTAGGATTTAATTCTCAATTACATGTGAAAACATATAAATGATACAAAATACAAGGAATAAAATTACAATAATAAGAAATTACAATAATTACATCGGGATTAGCGATTTATGTCGAAAATACCTTTAAAACGGATGATTTGAGAAAAGAAAGAAGAAAGAATTAACGAACAGATCAGTAGGTGACAATACGGATAATAGTCCATTAATACATAAGCTAATTAAACTAAGTCAAACAACAACGGAGTTCAGAGACAGAACTCAACCTGGAACAGGCGCAGCAGGACTGCGCCCTTTGGAAGAGGCGCAGCAGTTGCTGCGTCTGTTCCATGGGTGAGTTCTGGCAGTGAAGCCGGAACTGCAAATCGTTAATGTTCGTGGGTTAATTTAATGATTGATTTATAATATTTACTCGGATAGAAGTGATTATCAGGTTATTTACATGTGATTGATGGTCATAAAAGCAATAAACATGGATGAGACGGATGCAAACGAATTATTTACATGGAAGAATGATTGATTAGTGGCATAGGATAACAAAATAGATTAAACATGATGAATTAATGACGAATTAATGACGAACATGCGATGACAATAAACAGATGGAAAATATTTCAAGGATCGAATTCCAGAAACCCGATATGAACAAATCGGATTCCTACAACCCGGATTGAATTTAATAACGAAAACCCGCAAATATCGGATTATAAGGGATTTAATCGAATTTAATGATGGATTAAACATGTGAATGAATGATAAATAATATACATGTGAGATGATAAGCTATTATGTCAAAGAATTAACAGGAAACAAACGAAACAAATTTCGACGAACGAATTACAGAGGACGAAGGAAGAAGAAAGGAAGCGAGAATCTGCGCGGCCTCACGAAGAGGCGCAGCGGAATCGCGCTCCTTCAAGAGAGGCGCAGCGATTGTTGCGTCCTTTCTCGACGGTTTGTCTTCTGGAAATCCGTAAAAAGAGGTTTTAAAGCACGGTTTTAGAAATCGGTTTTAATAAGTATTTTCGACATAAACCTTACATTAATGATGATACAAAAGTAAAGAACAATAATAAAAGAGAGATTATACACCCTCAGACTTACATGTTTGACGAAACGAGAAGGACTAAGTTATCGATTAGCGATGCTCGACTCGAACTATAATGCAAATATGAAAGTGCCCTCGTAAGAGGAAAATGAATAGATTAATTAAGTTGATTTATGTGGAGTTGGTCAAATTGGTCGGTCATGCAAACGAGGTTGGTACTCAGAAGGATCCGAGCTTACGTGGTCGAATGTTCAAGCACGTAGACGCCAAAAAGTAAGAACAAAGGTCTAGAATGCAAAGGGAGAAGAGAAGGGCGGACACTCGCGTGAGAAATATGAGGAGCGAAGACTCCTATTTATACTAATCACGTGAAGGAATTAGGGTTTCGGAGAGTCTTTGGAAGTGAATCTCGGAAAGATATAAAAAAGATACGAAAAAACACGCACAAAAGGACCTGGGAAGAGGCGCAGCAGTCACTGCGTCTCTTGGAAGAGGCGCAGCACCTACTGCGTCTGTTCCCAAGGGGTTTCCTCCTGTGGAAGAAAGATTTCCGTGTTTAAGTTATGGTAGGACGGAATATTTTGGTTTTCCTTAATATCTTGTATGAATATTACGGGAAATTATTTACCAAAGGAAAAAGATTCTGAAATATTTATAAAATATGGAATAGAAATATCCGGAACATTCCAGAACATTCAGACTCGGGATTTAACGGTTATCAGAAAATGAAGACGGTTTTAGGCCCGGACTCCAAATGTACTCTAATTATCAAAAACGATCAGTATCGGCACATAGATGACAACTAAGAGGTAGACATTAATATTTGAGCAATCACTTGACGATAAACTTACGAACTGTCACAAATCGTTCCGCGTACCAAACACGCGGCCCAATCATCACCGGGTGGTTTGCGGGAGGTGCAGAAATGAGGTATCTACAGAGTGGTAATGAGAATACGTGGATGGGGAGCTAGAAAGCTCAGTTATGCAGGTCGCCTTGTCCTTGTTCAGGCTGTTCTTTCACAGCTGCACAGTTTTTGGGCTCGTATTTTTCTCATTCCTGTTATTGTGATGGACAGAATAGAGCTTATTTGTCTAAATTTTTTGTGGAGTGGTTCTGAGGAATTTCTGAAAACTACCCCTGTAGCTTGGACTAAGGTATGCACTGCTAAAAAAACTGGTGGTCTTGGTATTATTAACTGTAAACTGTGGAATGTAGCTATGCTTGGCAAGTATGTATGGTGGCTTGCCTTAAAGGCAGATCATTTATGGATAAGATGGGTGAATCACATGTATATCAAAGACCAGCATTGGATGGATTATGTTCCAACTGTTAGCTCAAGCTGGACATGGAGGAAACTTTGCCAGGTCAAGGAGCAATTTAAACCTGCTTACTGTAATGGTCAATGGAGGACTTATGCAGGGAGATATACTATCTCTGAGGGCTACATTTGGCTTCAAGGTGATCAGGCCAAGGTTCCTTGGCATCCTGTTGTATGTAATCGTTTCAATATGCCCAAGCATTCGTTTATTGGATGGCTGGCTATCCAAGGAAGATTACTCACTAAGGATAGACTAGTACGATCTGGGGTTATTCAGGATGGTACTTGTGATATGTGTCTGGACCATTCTGAAGATCAGTCTCATCTGCTATATCAATGCAGCTTCAGTAGCCAATATTGGGCACTGCTTAAGGTCTGGTTGGATGTGGCTTTGCCTGGCAGTGGGATACTTGAATGGTGTAGCTCATGGAGATGCAGGTCTCTCATGAAAAAAAGGATTGTCTGTGCTGCGGTTTTGGCCTTGGTGTATCAGCTGTGGAGGGTCCGTAATGTGTGCATGGTGGACTGTTACCTTCCTTCTCCTGCAATTATAGTTAAATCTGTGCAACAAATAGTGCAAAGCAGAGGTCAGCAATGGAAGTGGACTTCTAAGTATCAATGTATGAGTTGGTCCCCTTGGATGTAATATGTTATATTTTTAGCAGTTTATAGTAGGGTTACTATGGTTTGTGTCTATTGGTGAATGTATGACATTATCTTAATTATTAATATAATTTTCACATTTCACCAAAAAAAAATAGGCTCGCCAGCCATAAGAAGGAGTCATACCTGAGGCATCTTCGGGATATATCCTTGAGTCGTTTCTTATTTCCAAATGAAGGCTCGCCAGCCGTGGTGCGGATATGAAGGGGTTCGCCAGCCGCGGGGCATATATGAAAGGGGCTCGGCAGCCGCGGTACGTATATGAAAAGGGCTCGCCAGCCAGGTGCGGTGCGTATATGAAAGGGGCTCGTCAGCCGCGGTGCGTATATGAAAAGGGCTCGCCAGCCGCGGTGCGTATATGAAAGGGGCTCGCCAGCCGCGGTGCGTATATGAAGGTGGCTCGCCAGCCGCGGTGCATTGTGAGGCTCGCCAGCCATGGTGCGTATATGAAAGGGGTTCGCCAGCCGTGGTGTGTTGTGAGGCTCGCCAGCCACGTGCGTT
Source organism: Silene latifolia (assembly GCF_048544455.1). NCBI lineage: Eukaryota > Viridiplantae > Streptophyta > Magnoliopsida > Caryophyllales > Caryophyllaceae > Silene > Silene latifolia. The sequence goes on from NC_133527.1 coordinate 123,134,848, forward strand.
GTGAGGCTCGCCAGCCATATTGAATTTGTGAAATAGTCGTGTTGGATGGGCCTATTTTGGGAAGTTTGTTTTTGAATTAGCGGGTTCCGTGAGAAAGTCTCCGATATCCTATTGGGGAATTTCGGCGTTTGTGCTGACAATTTGTGGCGCCGGAAAGGGATAGGATTGTGAGCCTAGCCCCCATGGTCGGCGGTGATTTTGAATCTTGAAGATAGATAACGGTTTTTATTGCCGCTTGTTTTCTAGGAAAAGGACAGATGCGTATTCTGTCGTTCGATGTGTGTTTGGGGAGGATGATTTTAATTTCGCCTTCCCATGATTTGAGATTGGTGAAGGGTAGTAAATTTCACTATCCCTTTTTTGAACGTTTGACGGTTTTTAATGCCGTTCGTTTGAGATTTGTTAATGTTTTTGAAAAATTAGTGAGTAGCGGATTTGAATTCCGCTATTGATTTTATTTTTGACCGATGGGGGCTTTTAATGCCGTCGTCGAAATTTGTAAAAATAGCGAATCTGAGTTTCACTATTTTGTGTTTGTGAAAATGAAGGTTTTTATTGCCGTCGTTGAAAATTGAGAAAAATAGCGAATTTGGACTTCACTATTTTGTTTTATGTGTTTGAGAAATGACGGTTTTTAATTCCGTCGTTGAATTTTTGTGAAAATAGCGAATCTGAGTCACTATTTTGTGTTTGAAATGACGGTTTTTATTACCGTCGTTGAAATTTTGTGAAAATAGCGAATCTGAATTTCACTATTATTGTTTTTAAAATGACGGTTTTTATTGCCGTCGTTGAAATTTTGAGAAGATAGTGAATTTTTGAATTTCACTATTATTGTGTTTTTGTATTTGAAATGACGGTGTTTACTTCCGTCGTTGATATTTGAAATTGGTGTGAGAAATTGGGTCAAAGCCCAAAATCTCGCTGAATGAGTCAAGGAGCGCCTTATTGAGGCGCGAGCCTTCCTGCGAAGTAAGGGAGCTCCCCTATTTTTGTTGAAAAGACGCGAGAAGCAGGATGACCCTCTTCACTTCGTCTTCCTCGATACACAAACCAAAAGACATCGACAAATCGCCATTTTTGATCTCGTCTCTTGCTTGGATTTGTGCTCTTATCATCATGTCATCTCAAGGTACGTAAATCCTCTTGAATCCATTTGAATTTGTTTGTCTTTTTGTTAATTGAATTAGGGTGAAACCCTAAACCTTCAAAAATTGATTTGGGCGTTTTTGATTAGCCCATTTTCGAGTGAAATTGATGATTGCATTAGGTTAGAAATCTGTTTAGGAGTATAGGGGTGCTTTTAGTTTGCATTTTGGTCCCCGTTCCCGCTCCCTATGCTCGAAAAACGTGAATGAGACGGTATAATCGTCTTATTTCACAATGCCAAGTTTGTTTGCTTGAGTTGTGTGCCCCACTAGGTTGTATTATAGTCGGGAAAGACCGTGTTTGCCATATTGAACCTTCGTTGGGGTATTGTGGGCAAAATTGGAATTTTTGCCTTTTGCAGCGGTCTTATGTCTGTCGAAATGAGCGCCTCTTTGAGCTCAAATTGAGTCATTTTGCTTTGAAATGGACCTTATTGGTAGTTTAGGTCGCTTTGAGATGTGATTAAATTACATTCCTTTGTCGTGGTCGTATTTTGAAATTTTGACCTGTTTGTGTTTCGAATTGGCGCAAAACTGCCTTTTCAAGCTATGGAAAAATATCCCATTGTGTCGGGAATATTTTTTTGGTTGTTGGCGGACCTTGTGTGGGTCTTGAGGTGTTGGTTTTTCTTTTTGAAATTTTTGTTGTTGTTTTGACTCGTCTTTTGCTTGAAAAGAAGGGCGAGTCGTTTTTGTACTTTTGTGAAGTGTTTCGTTTTTTTGTTTGGTTGGGTTTGGGCGGGATAGGCCTTGTTTTGTTTTGCAGGCGTGTGTGTTTTTTTTGGATTTGTCGATTTTGTGCCGTCGTAATGCCGAAATTTCGGCTGACATTTTTCGATTTGTCCTGATTGTAGGGGAGTGTTCGGGGCCTACCGGGTCCATCGCTGAGACCTTAGTGGTCATGTTTGGGACTGGGCCGGTCAGTTCTCCGGCTAGTGTACCTGAGGTGGTAGTAGAGGACGCTTCCGAGGAGGAGGAGTCCACTGAGGTTCGTGAGGAGCCCGTTGTTGGGGTTATTGGTGAAAGATTCATTAATCTCTTATTAGACACTTCTAATAACTATGTGTTTATTAGTTTGGTCATAAACTAAAAGGAACTTATGCATGCAAAACAAAATTACAAAGTAAGAAGAAAAATCGATTATTCTTACAATGAGGGCCGAATGGTATTTACTAAATTGCAAGATCTACTCCTTAAGGATTGTACCAAGGTAATAACCCTTCAACAAAGTACTAATTTTGTTACTAGAAATTAGTATTTGTGACCTTAAATTATTACTAATATTATTGGTATACTACTTCTAGTATTGAGAGAATAATATTAGAGATAATGTGAGAATTTTCTAGTGTGTTCAATCAATAAAACTAGAGAGATAAGTTCTTGTCTAAGTAAGAAACTTATATGAATGAATAATATAAATTAGAAGAGAAAAACTCTTCTAATTCATTAGGGTGGCCGGAATTATAGACATGGGAAGAGTGCCCAATGCTTTTTCTATTTTCTCTTCTCAAGAGTTTAGGTAAGCAAGCCTAAGATTAGTAGGTAATGATTATGCTTCCCACTAATTAAAAGAATAAAGCACAACCAACCCTCACCCCTTCATTTACACGACACCCTTAAGATTATAAGGGTCCATTTTAAGTTTATCAATATGTTAATTTGTATTGTGTGACAATTGGACATGTCACGAGACATGTAATTTAAATAATGCATTTTTAACTTATTAAAAATCATTATATAAATGAAATAAATCACATACAAAATTAACTTAGTAATTCACAAATACAATTACTTAAAATGGGTCATAGAATTATAAATCAAAACTACTTGTATTTATAATATACTATTCATTCTTTATTTTAATAGTTTCATAAACAATATATAAACCTTAAGTAATAAAACAATTTAATTACTTAGTACGAATTTTATTTAATCGAATTACAATAAGATACGTATCATTACTCACAAAATCATTTGTTCAAATTTAAGGAATTAATTAACTTGCATTATCATACAATTAATTAATTAATCAATTAAGAGCGTTACCCTAAAGGTATGACCTTAAGGGATCAACTGATCACCACCGTCATATAACAGTAATGTCAAACTCTAGTCAGCCAATCATTATCGATTAATGTTGATCAGTTGACAATAAAATATTACATTCCCTTTAGCATTCTTAATATGAGATTTAAACATGTGATCGCATTATTGTCGAGGACACATACTCCAACAATCTCCCACTTGTCCGCGACTAGTATGCGTCACCAATGCTCTTGTCCTATTACTATCTCCCTCTCAATGCAAGGTGTCTTGCAGGTCGTACTTGAATTTGATCATATCAAGAGTGGTTTCCTTGATCTGGAGAATAACTACCTGACCGGAATTATCTACCATAGATACCTTCCGAGCATGGCAACACATTTCCAGTTCATTGCTCCTCGAGTGGCCTTGAGATATAAGATAACCCTGACGGGGATGGACGATACCTATTGCACTCTTCCCTTCGAATAGCCACAGCTCATCATAATCCAAAACATGCCCATTAGACCCCAATTACAAAGGTCGTAGAACATAAATCAAAGTCACTCTGAAACTGTGCCATCTTAGGCGAATATTCATTAGTCAAAGAATCGACTCATAATAATACCATAGTGGCTCTCGCCACGACCAGGCTATAAAAATTTCCGGAACTCTATAAGCGGTCATAAGTCCGATAGAGTGTCCCTCACAGTCTGCCTATGTGATCGACTAGTCATCTCTCATGACGCTATGGCACTTGAACTTGCCATCAATCGCATCACACTCTAGTTACTTCGAGATGTCACCTCATATAAGTAACTAGGGGCGAATACTAGGTTAATCCAGTTTACTTTAATAGGGTTCAATATTGTCTCAACAAGGCTTTCAAAAGCCTTACATCCTTTCTGGTGAGGGTAGTTTTGGGGTCTTGGAGGACCCTCCCTCGGGCGTGGTGTTTGATACCGTCGTTTTAGTACAAAAAATAATTACCTAGGACAACTAACAGAAGTTAGCGGAAGTAGGGTCGATCTCCACAGAGAGGCTAATGTATCTATCTGCTAATTACGTCTGTCTAGTAACAAGTGGAGGTTTTAATTGATTTCTACACTAATAAAGGTTTAAGGCAAGAGAAATAGAGGAAAGGGCAGTAAAGTAAGAAAAAGCAAGGTGTGTGATCAGGTAAAGAGAGATATGTCAGGAATTCGGTTCACCATAACAGTTTACTAACTCAGTCATAAACAAATCAGACGATCTACTGTGCGAAGGGCAAGGGAAAGGTCCTTCCGGTCCGCTATCCACCCTAGATTACAACTAACTTAACTTCCGTCCTCATTAGGGTAGTCTACTGTTCATAACAGGTCTTTTCATTCCAATCTTCCGATCTAGGATTGAATTTAACCAAATTAAAGGGTTTAGAAGGGTGCACTCAACTAAACTTATTACAGTTATATTGCTAAAGACACAGTTCTCACAATCAATCGTCTAACCTATTCACAACATCGTCACTTCACTACCATGGCTCCCATAATCCTAACATAAGGGAGTTTAGCTACTCATGCTATCAATGATAATAACAAGAACAACAATGAATATGCTAAAGAAAGACATAATAAAAGAACGATAAGGATGAAGCATAAACTATTAAACAAGGACAATTAAAACAAGAGAACAATAATTAAGAGCAAACAAAGAATTAAATTGAGATTAAAGAGTAGAGAAGGATTACAAAGCTTAGATCCGGAAATAAAGAGGCAGAGAAAAAGTTCCAGCAGTAATTAAGAGAAGAAGAGTAATTAAGAGTAAAGTAATGTGTGTTTCATGTCCCATTAACCTAATGACGTCTTCCCTTATATAGGGAAGCGTTTATTAACTAAAATAAACCTAAACACAGAATAAAAATCCCGAGCAAAAAAGTAAACCACTCGATCGAGGCATTTCATTCCTCTCAATCGAGTGATTCTTCAGCAAAACCCTTCGATCGAGGAAATAGGGCTCTCGATCGAAGACCTTCAAATCAACATATTTCGATCGAGTACAACAGGGACTCGATCGAACACCAGCAACCGCCAAATCTACTCGATCGACCACAAAGGCTCTTGATCGAGCAGATAACCACTGAAAACAGCTTGGACTCCGTCTAGTAAGCTTCCAAGGACCTCCTTCATGCTTCCCGAGGTATGACTGTCTGCTCTAAATCTTTATCTCCTTAAAATGCATTCTAAGGAGGACTGAATAAGATACGATTCCACTACTCTAAGGTCCATTCCATCAAATGAGACAAAACGAACCAAAGTAGCCAATTCGGGGCATTTTGCAATAAAAAGCAATAAAAATGGTATAGAAATGCGTGCAATAAGAGGCTAAAAAGACTATATAAATTGCACGTATCAAATCTCCCCAAACCGAACCTTTACTCGTCCTCAAGTAAACTAAATTCAAACTAATGGAACGTATAAGAAAACTCAGAGCTAGCTATAACTTGTCCACTTAAACCGTTTAATGCAATCAAAACTAACAATTATAGCTACAACAATCAAGCGCAAACGAGTTGTATGATGTCTATAAATTAGCTGAACTGTCGACGTTGCAAGACCTTTAAAATCGGACTCTCACGGGTCATTCTTCTCTCATGAGGCAAAGGGTGAGTATAAATGTGTAAGAGAAGAAGAGAAAGCAGTCACTCACCTGAACTACGACCCACATAAACATGCATGCAACAAAAATGATAGACGATTCTAGTCACCATACATACATTCCAACCAAACAATGTCTGTCACAGCCGAGGGCTTGCAAAAGTTATAGGAAAGTGAGGCTACGGGTAAAAAAAGGCAAAACAGTTATGGATAAAGTGGAGGTAAAGCGTCAAGCTAGCACTTAAACAAGACCATATAAGAACATCCAATTCTCAGCCGATAATGAAGTCAAACACAAGTGCCCTTCTTTGGCACAAAACTCACTAACCAAAAACAACAACTCCTCAAATGATATAAATAAAACATAGGAGTTAGACCGTCACAAACTTCCCTTTTTTACACGGTCTGTTCTTTTTCTTTTTTTTTTTTTTTTTTCCTTTTCCATGCTTTTCTCATTTTCTTGCCCACATCTTTTCTTTTTTTTTCATTTTCTCAAACTTTTTTTCTTTTCAATTTCAGAATATCCTCCTTTCTTTTTTTTCTACCAATTCCATACGAAATAGAACGAACCAACTCGCATCAATGAGAAATATACCACAAAAATGACACTAAACTAGCTTGGCAGGCAGGCTTAATTTGAGTGTAGTTAACGGGTCAAAAAGCTAAGTTTAGCTAATTTGGAGCTAAATGGGTGAAAATGACAGAAAGGGAAAAATTGCAAGCACCTCCCTGCATGTGACACTGACCACAAACCCAAATATATGCAAGCAAAAAGCAATTGAATGTCATAAAAGTGCAAAGTGACGAACATGTTATGCAAGGAGTATACTACTCTCAATTCCTACATGAACTGGTCATAAATGGCACCAGTTATACTGCTCTAATAACTTAGAAATTTTAAAGTAGTTTGCCAAAATTTCAGGTCAAGTCTATTTGATCAGCTGCATTTTTAACATTAACTCGTAGATAATGCGCATGACAAAGCTAATAACTGCCAATCTGATGCAAGGCTTAAGTGAAATGACAAGTTATAGTGTAATATCATCACAGGAATCTACCGTTCCGACTCGACCTATATGCATAAATAAACGTGATATTTTTTTGAATTTTTCGAAATTTTTCTGATTTTTTTTTTTTTTTTTTTTTTTAAATTAAAAACAAATGCAAGCGAGAAAATAAACGTGAATGCAAAAACAAATGCAAATGCAGACTTAAAGGATGCAATACCCTCCCCAAACCAAAACGGACAACGCTCTCGTTGTCCTCCAGCATACACCAGCAGTATATATACGGGGAACGGGATAAATACAACCAATAAATAAATGAATAAATAAATAAAGGAGATGAAAAATAAAGAAAAGCAGAAATACTCACAAAATAAGAGAACTTCCCCAAACCAGCCAGAAAACTGGGGAAGTGAGTAGACCAGCAGCTACTTGTCAGTGTCCTCCTCGTCAGCCACCACGAAGTCAGGATCTCGCTCCTGCTCCCGTCGCCTACCCTCCTCAGCTCAGGCTCTCTCCTCCTACTCAGCTGTGTCCGCCTTGCTCTCTGGCTGTGGGTACCCCTCCGTCGGGTACTGGTAGAAAGAAGGGTGTGGCCAGCCGTTTGGAACAGGACGTCCTCTCCTCATGCGGTACTCGTACAGAGGAAACAAGGCAAGTGCCTGGTCTGGCTCCATACGAGCCACCCTGGTACACATCTCAAGCAACAAACCGTCACGACGCCCTTGGTCCATGACCTCGGGTGCCTCAAAGGGTGGAAGAGGAACAAAGTTAACCGGCAGAACCGGCTATGTAACAGAAGGAGTAGGGATAGGGGTCGGTGTAGGCGTGGGCGTCGGCCCAGACTGAGTAGGTGTGGACCCCTCTCCAGTCTCATGTTGTTTCCGCTTCTTAGAAGCGGAAGAAGTGTAAGGAGCAAGTGAAAGGTGGTAGGAAGGTAGAGGTGGAGGTAACCCACCCGACACAGTGGTCAAAGGTAGAAGACGGGGTAGGTCGGGAAAAGGTAGGGTCACGGACTCGGAACCACTGATCTTCCAAGTCCGCTGATCCTTAGCTAACCAAAACATCGCCTGGATGGCGCTAATATCTAAGTCTGCATCCCTATCTATATGTGCCAAGCCTCGGAGAAAGTCAGTGAAGAGTATACGGACGATGAAGGAGGCAATGCCTCCACAAGAAATCGTGCCCATTTTCTTCTGCCCGACAACATTAAAATGTTGACCTGTCAAGTATGCAATGTTTAAAACGAAGGGTCCAACACTATCAATGTTCAAACAGCCCCCTAAAATAGACAACTCAACATTGTTAATGTTGTTAGGCTCCTTGCAGCCAAAGATCGTCCCTCCAAGGAGACGAAGAAAGTAACGGGCCGGGGGAAGATGGACGTGAGCCAGCTTCCGCTGGTCGTAGGGAATCTGTGCCAAAGTGGGCCAAAGTAGAGCCAGGACCTTCCGAGGAGGGTCCTGATGGCCGTGAGAAGACAAACCCAACCGCCTCCCAAATTCAGCTAAGGTCCAAGTGGTGGTCTGGTTAAACAGTCTAAAGGAGACACAAGGACTCTCCAGGTTAGTGTCGTAGGTAGCAGCTGAGAAAGTAAAAGAGCTAAAAAAACTCAAGGGTCAGCTACTTGTAGGTCAGTGCTCTCATGTTGGTCAGACCAGTCATCCCCGTCCCGTTCAAAAGTTCAGCCACAGACTCGTAACCCAACATTTTAAGTGAAGTACGAGACAGAAATTTAGTGGATGTAATGTGATACGGTCGTTTAGTACCAAAAATAATATTTATAACCTAAATTCTACTAACAGAAGCTAGTGGCAGTCAGGGTCGAACCACAGAGAGGCGATGCAATTATTAGTTGTCTAATCTCAATATAAAGTAACAAATGTGTGGGGGTTTGTTTTGAATAGTTCTATAACTAAAGTAAATAAATGAGCAGTAGATAAAGATAGATAGAAGCATATATTAAAGGGATGCTAAGATGGTCGGTTCACTGTAGTTTCGACGGCGGCAACTCTAGGTAAACTGTCTTAAGCATGTTAGACGGGAAAATAAAAAGTTCTCTCGGTCCAATTTAACAGGTAGCAACCTTTCGGCTTAAGCTACGGGTCCCTAATCTCACTAATACTAACTTTCGTTCTTGATTAATGAAACTCAAAATCTAAATTAACTTATCTCTCGATCATATTAATTTAGTCGTCTTAATTAAGTAGTCTATTTTCCTCCCCATCTTTCGATCTTATCGGGTCGGTCAATTCCTAAGCATTCAACTAGTAGCGTGCACTCGATTCGTCAAATATAGCAATTAAATTAATTAAGTCGAAGCAAATCTAACACGCTCTGGTCGATCGACCATGTATGTCAGTCGATCCACCAGAGCCCGACAACAGGTTGCCTACGTCGAAGCCGTCTAACCTACAGATCCCCTACATGTTAGCACAAAGGATTTAGCTACTCATGATGGTGATAGTAACAGCAATAGAATTAACTAATAAAGCAAACGAATTCATACTTAAATTAACTAAATAAATAACTATCATGAAACGATAATTTGACTTTGGGAAATCTAACCTAGCAATTCTAATCTATGAACGAATAAAGATAAACTGAAATTAAAGAGCTGGAATTACCGAATGAAAACAGGAGGAAGAATCCCAAAGCACGAACTTTATTAAAGAAGATAAAACTAATTGTATTAAATGATTATGAAATCTAATGCAAAACTCGATATTGAACCCTAATTATTTCCCTAAAATTCCATGATCTCCTCTGAAACCTAAAGTTACGTTATATAGATAGTCTTACGTAACTTTTATTCCTAAAACCTAATTACATTGGGCTTCGGAATTCTCGTCCTTTTAATTCACGCCAGAGTCACGGTTTGGTCGATCGACCACTAAGACCAGTCGATCGACTGAACCTCGCTGAACAGTAGCTTCTGATCTATTTCAGGAATCGCGCTCTGGTCGATCGACCATGTAGGTAAGTCGATCGACCACTTCAACAGGTACTTGGCTCCAAAAGCTTCGTAAATTCGTCTTTCGGGCCTCGATACGCGCACCAAGTTTGCTTCCCGAGTCTTTACTCCATGTCCAATGCAATGCCAAGTACTCGGGGACGGATTTGGCTTATTTTCCGCTGGATTCTTCAAATTTATGCAATTATTACACAAAAACAGAAAAGTAGACGGAAATAGGGAAAATAGTAGCATAAACTACACAAATGAGCTCTGAAATGTGTGTAAAATAGGGTGTAAAACATCATATAAATGACACGCATCATAATGTCACAGCCCATCAAAAATTTAAAACGCTTGCGATGAAGAGGGTTCACGAAACGTACCTGAGGGAACTCGAGAAGCGAGTCCAAGGAGTCGTCTACCACGAACCTGGCAGCAGTGTGTCCTGCAGCAGTAGGGACCCCTCGTCCCCGTCCCCGTCCCCGTCCAGTAGCACCCAAGGCAGAGGTAGCCAGTCCAGGAGCGCGGCCTGTGACTGGTCGAGGTACTAGCGTAGACGAAGTAGTAGCTGTGACAGGAGGTGTCGACGCAGCAGGGTTCGACACCGTGGATGGGACAGAAGCTGTAGTGACAGCAGCAGTAGTAAAACCAGTAACAACAGGGCTAGTAACGGTGGTAGCAGCAGGGACCACCATCCCAGAAACAGACGGACTAGCAGTTGAACTAAAAGAAGGTAAGGTACTACTATCCATCCTATCAATCAAATAAATCCTTTAATCAGAAAATTAATCCAATGACAACACGATTTTTCCCAAATTAATCAAATTTTCGAAACCCTAAAGCCCTAAATAAGGTCGAAACACAATCAAATTAAACAATAAAAAGCAAGGGGAAAGACTTACTTGACGATTACCCACGAATATATGTCATAGAATCGACAAAAATCAACAAAACAATCGGATTAAGACCCGATTTTCGCAAACCCTATAACCGTAATTAACCCGCAATAGGCACGAATTTGAAAGAGGAAGTAGAGGGCTTTTGTCGAAAATTAAGCAAGGAACACAATGTGGGTGATTAATTTGGTGAAGGGGAAGAAAAAAATGGAGATTTGGGAGATTTAATGGGGGTAATTGCAAAACAAGAAGAAGAGGAAAGTTAGAATGAAAATAGAAAAGGAAGAAAAGACTCCCTCGCGTGTTATAAGCAGCAGTCACTCGATCAAGTGATTTGAAATCACTCGATCGAGTGCTTTCTTCTCTAATCTGCTCGATCGAGTAAAACACCTTTCGATCGAGAACCCCTCTTTATGGACCCTTCGATCGAGGAAATAAAACCATTCGATCGAGTCCTTTTCCTAGGCATTTCTCTTGATCGAGTACAAAGTGCTCGATTGAGTTATTTTCCTTTGGCACGCGTCCCAATGCAGCATATCTTCCCCAAACCTGCATAAAAACACAGAAAAATGCTTCCCGCAAATACCAAATTCACAAAAAACGCAGTCTATATTCGGTCTTATGCTAAAACTAACTACGCTGTTGTCTAAAAGTCTAAACGCAAACAAAAGTGTCGAACGCAAATTCAAATTACAAAGTTTTTACAACGGGACATTTCCCGCTTATCTCCCAAAGCACTGTAACAGCCCAAAATAGGGCTTCTGACTGGAGGAGGTCCCTTCGGCATCGCGGACCGTCCTCTTGGATCGCCATGAGCTAGAACGTGAACTGGTTGAAGAAGAATAGTTCGCGTCCACATACGCCTTCACTTTCTTCTTTCCTTTGTCATTCCTTTTCTGGTCATCGTCTTTCGGAGCATTCCCATCATTTAGCTTGCCCTTCACTTCAGTTTGACTGACGGAATCTCCAATATCCACTCTGTTTATATCTGCAATAACGGAAACAATAGAATGGTCCTCCATATCGCTCTCAATCTGAGGCGGAGGTGTCAATATAGCAGCACAAGACTCAATATTATCAATTGGAGAATCTGTGTGAGGGTCTATAGAGGGTAAGACATTGCAAGGTTGAACTTGCATATGAGCCCTACGAGTATTGGACTGATAAAAGGTCTGCTCCTCGTCACCTACCTGAAAAGTAAGGGTCTTAATCCCGACATCGATCACTGCGCGAGCAGTAAATAAGAATGGTCGTCCTAATATAATAGGAGTGTAAGAATCCTCGGGGATGTCCAAGACCACAAAGTCAATGGGAATAAAGAATCTCCCGATCTTCACAGGTATGTCCTCTAAGACACTTAGTGGCCGTGATATTTTACGGTCGGCCATCTGAACAGTCATGTTGGTATAGTGAAATTTGGTCAAACCCAGTCTCTTAGCGAGAGACAATGGCAAGACACTTACGCTAGATCCTAAGTCAGATAGCGCATTATCAATCAAGTGGGTCCCTATATGGCATGGAATAGAAAAGCTACCCGGGTCAGATTGTTTGGGTGGTGTCTTATTCTGAATTAAGGCGGACCCTATTTCAGTCAAAGCTACCGTTTCATGATCACTAATATGCCACTTACGCGTTAATATTTCTTTCATAAATTTCATGTAAGAGGGTACCTCGGTAAGCAGTTCGGCGAATGGAAAGTTGACATGAAGGCTCTTCAGGATATCAGCAAATTTCTCAAACTTTTGCTCGGCCTTCTTGTTCTGCAATCGCCTCGGGAAAGGGACCGTAATGGGAATTTCCAAACCTTTATTTCTTTCTTCTAAGGTTTCAACGGGATCTTCAGTCTTTTTACTCGATCGACCCCTTTTTCCTTTCGATCGAGTAGTTGCTTTAGCATTATCCTTCGATCGAGGACTTCCATCCACTCGATCGAAGTCCTCATTTTCAGCATCACTCGATCGAGCAGTTATTTAACTCGATCGAGTAGTTTCCTTAGCATTTCCTCTCAATCGACCACCTGAAATGAGTCGATCGAGGACTTTTCTCGGGTTCAGCATACGTTCGTCCAATGACGGCTGTTCACGCTCTACAACAGTGATTTCCGAGTCTGATTTATCTTCATCAGTCGACAATTTAGGTCCTTCGTAGGAAAGACCGCTCCTCAAATTTATCAGATTCACCATATCATGTTGATTCCTATCAGGTTGAGATGGTAAATGGCCCGGCTTCCTTAAAGATTGATTAGTGGCGAGTTGAGCTATTTGAGACTCAAGTGACTTTATAGATGCATCTTTTTGTTTGTCACTCTTTTGCAACTGAATTGTCAATGACTGAATCATCGACTTCAACTCTGCCATTTCACTTACACCACTGGAAGAAACACCTTGTTTCGGCGGTGGAAAGGATGAAGGCTTTTGAAAGCCTTGTTGAGCTTTATGAGGCGGAACATACGGTTGCTGCTGCTGCGGTGGACGTGTAGGATTCAACACATTCGGACTAGTCCATCTCAAATTAGGATGGACTCCATTCTGATTGTTGTAATAGGATCCCCCTTGCCTATATTGTTGAAAGGCAATAACCTGCTCCTTCTCAGTTAGACAGTCAACAACAGTGTGACCGTCATTGCTTCCACATCTCTCACATGTAACGGCTTCCTGTTTGGTTAACAAGTGAACCGTCTGTTGATTGCTCGCATTCTGCAACTCTAACTTGGCAAACCTGGCATTCATGGCTTCCAGCTGAGCCACAACTGGACAATCGACTGAAGAAACAGTTCTAATTCCTCCTCTTGGGTTCCCATATTCAGCACAATGGGGAGCCATCTCCTCAATAATTCCCCATCCTTTGTCATCATCTATATTCTTTTGGAACCGACCATTTGACGCAGCATCCAAAATAGCCCGGTGATCGTCATACAACCGATTATAAAACTGGTTGCACAAGAACCACTGGTCAAAACTGTGATGAGGAACAGACCGCACAAGCTTTTTAAACCGACCCCATGCCTCGTACAGATTCTCATATGGCGTTTGCTTGAAACTTGTAATCTTTCCTCTCAGCTAATTAGTTCGTTGCAGAGGAAAGTACCTTTTGTAGAAAGCTAGGGCAAGGGTCTCCTAGTCAGTAATCCCAGCTGCAGCTCTATCAAGATCATTAAGCCACTCTCAGGCTCCGTCAGTCAGAGAGAAGGGAAATAAGACCTCCTTAATCTTGTCCTGAGTCACTCCTTTAGTAGCGGGAATGGTAGAACAGTAGTCTGGGAAAACCTTCATATGTTTTCGCGGATCCTCTCCAGCTACTCCCCGATACAAATTTCTTTCAATCAAGCTGATATAAGATAGTCTGATATCAAATGTGCTCCCATCTTCCGTCGTAAGGTTGAAACCTTTAGGGATTGATGCAGCTGTAGGCTTAGAATGACTCGCGATATTCGGCATTTTCACGGGACTAACAACATAAATAGATTTGTCCTCTTCAAAAGACGGGTCTTCTGCAAATAAGAAATGTTCTAGTTCGGGTTCAAAAGTACTCAAGGCTTCCTATTGATTCTTTCTCAGATGTCTTTGTCTATAGCAAAAAGTCCGCTCTGGTTTAGGATCAGTTTGCACTAATTCTAACTTGCTAGACCTGGGCATCAACAACACTAGAGAAAATAAATAAGAACTATCTCAAGGAATTGAAAAATTCCCTGAGACTGAGACAAACGAAAACAAGACAGATAAATAGGCTAATTGCCTCCCCGGCAACGGTGCCAAAATTTGATACCGTCGTTTTAGTACCAAAAATAATTACCTAGGACAACTAACAGAAGTTAGCGGAAGTAGGGTCGATCTCCACATGGAGGCTAATGTATCTATCTGCTAATTAGGTCTGTCTAGTAACAAGTGGGGGTTTTAATTGATTTCTACACTAATAAAGGTTTAAGGCAAGAGAAATAGAGGAAAGGGCAGTAAAGCAAGAAAAAGCGAGGTGTGTGATCAGGTAAAGAGAGATATGTCAGGAATTCGGTTCACCATGGCAGTTTACTAACTCAGTCATAAACAGTTCAGACGATCTACTATGAGAAGGGCAAAGGAAAGGTCCTTCCGGTCCGCTATCCACCCTAGATTACAACTAACTTAACTTCCGTCCTCATTAGGGTAGTCTACTGTTCATAACAGGTCTGTTCATTCCAATATTTCGATCTAGGATTGAATTTAACCAAATTAAAGGGTTTAGAAGCGTGCACTCAACTAAACTTATTACAGTTATATTGCTAAAGACACAGTTCTCACAATCAATCAATCGTCTAACCTATTCAAAACATCGTCACTTCACTACAATGGCTCCCCTAATCCTAACATAAGGAAGTTTAGCTACTCATACTATCGATGATAATAACAAGAACAACAATGAATATGGTAAAGAAAGACA
The DNA here is from genome assembly GCF_048544455.1 of Silene latifolia. Taxonomy (NCBI): domain Eukaryota; kingdom Viridiplantae; phylum Streptophyta; class Magnoliopsida; order Caryophyllales; family Caryophyllaceae; genus Silene; species Silene latifolia. The sequence continues at coordinate 123,149,920 of NC_133527.1, forward strand.
TAATAAAGGAACGATAAGGATGATGCATAAACTATTAAACAAGGACAATTAAAACAAGAGAACAATAATTAAGAGAAAACAAAGAATTAAATTGAGATTAAAGAGTAGAGAAGGATTACAAAGCTTAGATCCTGAAATAAAGAGGCAGAGAAAAAGTTCCAACAGTAATTAAGAGAAGAAGAGAAATTAAGAGTAGAGGAATGTGTGTTTCATGTCCATTAACCTAATGACGTCTTCCCTTATATAGGGAAGCGTTTATTAACTAAAATAAACCTAAACACGGAATAAAAATCCCGAGCAAATAAGTTAACCACTCGATCGAGACATTTCATTCCTCTCGATCGAGTGATTCTTCAACAAAACCATTCGATCGAGGAAATAGGGCTCTCGATCGAAGACCTTCAAATCAACATATTTCGATCGAGTACAGCAGGGACTCGATCGAACACCAGCAACCGCCAAATCTACTCGATCGACCACAAAGGCTCTCGATCGAGCAGATAACCACTGAAAACAGCTTGGACTCCGTCTAGTTAGCTTCCAAGGACCTCCTTCATGCTTCCCGGGGTACGACATTCTGCTCTAAATCTTTATCTCTTTCAAATGCATTCTAAGGAAGACTGAATAAGGTACGATTCCACTACTCTAAGGTCCATTACTGCATATGAGATAAAACGAACCAAAGTAGCCAATTCGGGGAATTTTGCAATACAAAGCAATGAAAATGGTATAGAAATACATGCAATAAGAGGCTAAAATGACTATATAAATTGCACGTATCAGTGTTGGAGGATTGAAAATCAATCGTTGGTAAGCGTCGTCAAGTCGAGTAATCCTTTCTGAGAGACTGGCTATAGCCTCCTCAACTTGTTGGAACATGGCAAGCATGGTTGAGGCGCTGAATATGAATACACCATCCGAGGCATCCTTCTCCAAGGCGTTCACCTAGTCACTAATTGGTAAGATGAGATGTGAGCAATCCAAGGTTGGCTCGTTATCGGAGATAGCATGGATTCCCAAAGGGTTTGTCTTGTTGTTTGGTTTTGCTGGTGGAGGCAAAGGTAATTCCCCTTACTCGATCATGTCTTGAATGATGTGTTTGAGCTTAAAGCAGGCTTCTGTGTCATGACCTTTCCCTTGGTGGTATTGGCAGTAGGCATTGGGATTCCAGAAACGGGTCTTCTTAGCCTCAGATGGATTCGGAGTGGGTCCGATCGGTTGTAGTTTCCCCTGTTCTATAAGCCTTTTTAGGGCGCTTGCATAAGTTGACCTTAGGTTGGTGAATACTCTTTGAGGGAACTCAGCTGTTTTCGTGGTTGGCTCAGGGAGGTTGACCTCATCGATTTTGTTTGTTTGACCATAAGGGCGAGATCCGGTTGATGTAGATCCCCGATAGCCTCTACCGGTGGTTTTGGCTAGGACACCCTTTCGGAGGTCGTCTTCGATGCGGGTTCCAAGGATTTGTAGATCTTGGAATGTCTTGATATTTTGATATCTCAGTAAGTTGGCATATACCGGGCGGAGATTGTTGACAAATTTCCCTACCAAAGTTGATTCACTCGGCTTACTGGCCAATTGGGTGCTTACCCTCCTCCAACGGGTTAGGAATTCCGTGAATCCTTCCTTATCATTCCGAGTGAGGACCTCAAGAGTACGGGTGTTGGCCTGGATTTCGACATTGTCGGCATACTGCTTAGCAAACTCAACTGCGACTTCGTCCCAGGTAGTAAGGTTCTTCGGGTCGAGGGAATAGTACCACTGGCGAGGGATCGGTTACAGGGATAATGGAAAGATCCGGGTGAAGAGCTCCTGTTTGACCCGCTTTATGGCCAAGTAGGCTTTGAAGGCCCGAATGTGATTGAGTGGGTCCTCCACTCCTTTGAATTTGGGTACATCAATTAAGGTAAAGTTGTCAGGTAGTTGATCCCCAACGAGCTCGAATATTTGATTGTTTTCGAGGTGGATGTTGTTACCCTGGGCTAGGAGTTGTTCTTCCAAAAGCTTGAGCCATTTCTCAGTTTCAGTCAAAGGCGGAGTGTTGTGTTCTCCAATTTCCTTGTTTTCCAGGGTGTCGATACGGGTCTCGACACGGTCTAGGGTGACCTTAAGAGCAGTGAGCAGGCTGGCTAGCTGATCAGTCGTAACATCTCTGTTGTCATTGTTGTTGTTGGATGAAGTTGAAGACGGGGCCATGGTTCGAGTTAGAAAAACGGCTCACATTACATCTCAATCTGACACAGTTCAAGGACTAAACGAAGAAAATGCAAAGGATGGAAAAGAGATCAGACTCAACAAGATGAGGTATTCCGTGTGTGGTACCTCGATGCCGACGCGATTTATAATGTGACGGTGTTGATCGGACCTCGACTCGCGTCCAACGTAGTGGCGCGACGCCGTTGGACGAGTTTCGTGGTGAGACGACTAATAAGTAAAGACCCATAAGTACGCTTGCTTCGACTCGATTGACACGAGGCGGAATTGGAATGATAGACTGAAGTTTTCGAAAATAGAGATTTTCAAAAAGATTTGTTTGTCGCTTGATGGACTGCTTCCGGAGAATAGGGATCTTTGAAAGTCGGTCAGTTGAAGAGTTGTCTTACGTTTGTTTTCAAAAGACGGTTTGAGTTTGAGTCGGCTCAGAAAACAATGTATTATTTCCAGAGACGGTTTTTTGAAATTCAAAATTGTATGTCATGAAAATCAAGTTTTGAAATGTTTGATAAGGTGTCGGGGACGGTGTATGGTCCTCGGGTTTTGGAAATGTCTCCAAAAAGGGATGTGTGCCTTTCTCGGGTTTTGAAAGAGCCATTGTCGGTGCGAGATGGGTTAAAATCCGTGTCTTGACGCGGTGATTATAATGACATAAAAAGATGTTTTCGAAACGGTTGTAAAGAACCGGATTTGAAAATTGTCATTACGACGGCCTAGAAAGGCGTGTTGAAATGGTTGTAGAAAACTGGGTTTTGAAAATCGTCATTGCGATGGCCTAGGAAGGCGTGTTGAAATGGTTGTAGAAAACCGGGTTTGAAAATCGTCATTACGACGGCCTAGAAAGGCGTGTTGAAACGGTTGTAGAAAACCGGGTTTGAAAATCGTCATTTCGACGGTCTAGAAAGGCGTGTTGAAATGGTTGTAGAAAACCGGGTTTGAAAATCGTCATTACGACGGCCTAGAAAGGCGTGTTGAAATGGTTGTAGAAAACCGGGTTTGAAAATCGTCATTACGACGGCCTAGAAAGGCGTGTTGTTTGAAATGCAACGGTCGGCGAAAGTTCGAGGTTTGAAATGTCCATTATAACGGCAGAAAATGGTGTTTTTGAAATGACACGGAAGGACTTATGATCACATAACACATAAGCACTCGCAGTTTCAATATATTATGCATAATGCTGACGTGGGTTTTGGCTTAAAGGGTAGGTTACACACCAAGCAATCAAACCCTGATTTTCGAGAGGGATACCAATCCAAACAAAATGTGTAAGGAGGGTACCCTAGCCTCGTGCTCGAAGGTGATGAAAGCCCTTTGACAAAACAGAAATGTGTAATGTCAACGGTGTGCTTGACTTATTCAGGATTCGAAATGCGGGGATGAGAAAACTCACGCCGACGAGACGAGCCAATTTGTCGAAAAGGGTTAGGTTATGGGTCTGGACAAGGAGCCCGACTATAACCGTAATATCAATTAATGCATTTCAACTAAGACCTCGTTTGAGTCTCACAATCTAGGGATCAGAAAGACACTAGTGTCCTAGTTATCTCCAGCGGGGTCGCCAATCTGTGGACATAGCCACCTGCGACGCCCAGCCGATCTGTGGGCATGGCAGCGGTCTTTTGAAAGCCACGCTCGGCGGCGTAAAGATGCTTTCGATCGGATCGTTTTAGATCGGTCAGTTTCGTCTCGGTAAGGGTCTCGAAACGATGCAAGAGATGTTCGGAGTCGCCACCAAGCATTTGTGGGATGCTTGGAACCCGTTCGAATCCACTTTATGTATGAATATGTGTCCTCAACAATAGTGCGATCACATTTTTAAATCTCATATTAAGAATACGTAAGGGATGATTCATTATATAGTCAGCTGATCAGCATTAATCGGTAATGATTGGCTGACTAGAGTTTGACATTACTGTCGTTTGACGGTGGTGATCAGTTGATCACTTAAGTTCACACCTAAAGGACAATTCCCTTAATGGACAAATTGATTAATTGTATGACGATACAAGTTAATTAATTCCTTAAAATTTAACAATTCAATTGTGAGAGAGAATATTTATATCTTATTGTAATGGGATTAAATAAGATTTATTTTAGTAATTAAAATGCTTTGTTACTAAAATTGTTTATTGTTTGTGAAACAATAGAGATAAGAATGAATGGATAATTATAATTACAAGATGTTGTGAATTATAATTATATGACCCATTTTATTTATGGGATCAAGTATCACTAGTCAATTTGTTGTATGTAATTTAATTAATTCATAAAATGATATTTATGTGATAAATATGCATTAAATTAATTAATAACATGTAACATACTACATGTGACATATTGTGTGACAACTGACAAATTGACAAAATAAAATGGTAGTCCATTTTATGTGGGTTGGACCGAAATGGAGGGAGTATTAGTGGGTTGTGATTATTTTATTTTATGTGATGAAATAATAAATAATGGTACCTACACTACTAGCCTTACACAACCTACACTTTGATAAGAGAAAAAGAAAAAGGAAGATGCCTTCCTTGGCCTTACATGAGCCGGCCTCACTACTCATATATGAGTAGTTTTGGCTCTTTTATCTTGACTCTTACACACTACTTATTCATTCACACAATACTACATGAAAAATATTCTCTAGGTCTCTCAATCTCTCTAAAACAAGTTTTTAAAAATACAAGAATTTGTTCTTCCATTCTAATATCAAAATAAGATTACTAGTGTAGTAATAGTGATAATATTAGAATTAAATTTAAGGATACTATAGTTTATCAATCTAGTTAATTAGTATACTAGTTTAAGGGGTAAGTCTTGGGTGCAATCTAAGGAGGATCTCTACTTTGGGATTTTTGGAGGATCATCCAACATATTAAGCTCAAGAACAAATAAGGAAGGTGACCTTATTTGTGCCCATTAATTTCGAACCAATATACAATGTAAGGGACATTGTTTTTCTTATAAATCTCTTATTTTGTTATGCATGCACTAGATCTAAAGAACAAATAATTAAGAAGTTAATTAGTTTACTATTAGAGGAGTGTAATAAGAGGTATATAAACCTAACAAGTGGTATCAGAGCATATGATGTTGCATGCATAACCGGTTATTGTTTTTCCGAGTTAAAATGTTAACATATAAACTAAAAATTTGTGATTTATAAGAGTAATTCACGAAATAATGATGCATGTTTTATATTCTGGTCCTAAAATATTTTTAGATCATTTTTATGATTTATGGAAATTTATTGCTCATTTTAATGATTTTTAGTGATTTTATCACATTTTTATGAGTAAAATGGACTTTTATTCACTAAAAATAGTTAAATCTAACTACTGGCCGTGATTTTTTAGTATGACCTCACATGAATATTTTATGTATTGTATGTAAAATTTTATATTGATGTGATTAATATTTCATGATTTATGATTTTTATGCGATAAAAATGAAATAAATGGAGGTTAAATGACTAAAAATGGCTAAATTTAGTTTCTGACCTTGAAAATTTTATATGACCTCACATGCATATTTTACAAGTTATGTGTAAAATCTCGTATTAATTTGATTAATATTGCATGATTTACACAGTGTATGTAAATAGTTAAAAATAGTTAAACTTCGAACCAGGCCATGAAACTTTAATATATTGTCACATGCATGATTTACACAGTGTACGTAAATTTTTAGATGAAATGATCTCATTTTGCATGAATTATGAATTTAAGTGTAAAAATGGCATAAATAGTGACTATTTTAGCATAAATAGTTAAAACGAATTGCATGGCATGAGAAAATTATTTTAGGTTGCATAAATATCCCACTTATTAGATCTAAGGTTGTAAAATTGATTGGATTGATTTTTGTATACTTTAGATTTTTTATGAGATAAAACCGATAAATTGCAACTATATTTTCTCAAAATTAATTCGAAACTTTTAACCATAATTTTTGACATTATAAGTGTCATGAAATTATTCTAGAATGTTCAAAAATTTAAAATTCAAATTTTGAAATTATTATGATTTAATTTGGATTTATTTCATAAATGTTATGATTTTAAGGTCAAAAATGAGCATAAAATTAAATCAAGTTGAATTATTGTCAAAAATTGAGTGATGACTAATTTTTGAGTCCTAAGAGTGTTAAGATAATTAAATTGAGCTTAGATGTGATTTAAGTGTTAGAGACATAATATATTGCTTATATATTCGATATAAATTAAATAGGCCGATTTGGCACATAATTTGGCATGATAGAGACATAATATAATGCTGCATATTTCAATTGTTGAATGTCTTTTATTTATATAAAATTGAATTATGTAATTTTATCTTAGTATGGCCTTAGTTTTAATCGATATTACCCGTAATGAAAGGGAATATTGATTCGGTTGTAATTTAATATGATCTCGTATCACTTTTAATTTTACTAGTTTTTCCATTTTACAAATGTATAATAGGAATAGCTTTGTATTTTTATTATTATTTGTAATCATGGAGGTTCTTCAAGACGGTGTCATTCGGAAAGGTGTTCCGACGAAGACGGTGTTCTTGGGAGGCGTGCCACTTGAAATTCAAGGGATCAAACGAGTTGGTTTCCGAATTTGTAATAGATTATTTGATTTTCTATTTTAGGAAGGCCATACTAGGAATTTTTTATTATAGTTTTGCATTTCTTTAATATGTTGCATGTATTGCCAAATCGCCATAACACCACATGCATATCATATCGAGTCATCGACCGTGTCAATTATAATTATCGTAGTTCACCGCTTTAGTTCACTTAAAACGTGATAGATAATAAATTGACAAGACCTCTCACTTATAATAATTGAGAATTAGCCTTACCAAATAGTAGAAACCATGAGTCCCAATTTCATGAGGAAGTAGGCTCGGCTCACCGGGGTACTAAACTTGTTACGTTGGGTTAGTGGATAATAAAATGTTATTACATCGAAATTTGGATTGAGCTCAACGGAAGTATTTGTGATCGTAGTCGCATGTGTTCCGGGCTAAAGATAAATATTAAAGTAATTTTTATCGACCGAGAGTTCTAGAAGTAGAATCGATTAAGAGGTTAATCCACCGAGTTATATTGACAAGGGATGAATCGGCTCACCGTGCCCGAGTTAATATGAATTTGGATCTCCGAATCATTTATAATAGTTGGATAGAGGTCACTATATAAATGCTTAAAACTTGTTTAAAACGTTTACAAGTATTATTAAAACGATAGATGTTTATTAATTCCTTCACTTCCTATTTTGTAGTCGAAATCGTTTTCACAATTGCAATGACAACTCCAATTTCATCCGCGACCACTAGCACCAACACTCTCACCAATGTTTCATGGCTCCGATCCTTCATGGATCGTTGTAAGTTAGAAAAGAATGGGTCCAATTTTGCCGATTGGGACGCGCAACTTCGCTTGGCCGCAGAGGGTGACGACAAGCTTTGTTACCTTACTGAGGCCTTTCCCGCCGAACCTAATGCTAGGTCTACCACCGCCGCTAGGCAAGCCTATGAGGTTTACCAAAAGGAGTCGGCCGCGATCAAAAATGTGTTGATCTTTGCAATGGAGGCCGAACTCCAAAGAAGTGCTATAAAGATTAGCACCGCTCATGAGATCTATACGAAACTTATGACCATGTTTTCACGAGCTCCGAGGATCATTCAATATGAAGCGGCATCCGCATTCTTTGATCTCAACATTAAGGAGGGACAAAAAGTTAGCCCTCATGTGCTCAAGTTGATGCAGCATGTTGAGACTAAAAATGCATAAGGTAGAGATTCCTGAGGAACTCGTCATTGATCGAATTCTTCACTCCTTAAACAAAGTTAAGGCATATGTTCAATTCAGGGTAAATTTTAATATGCAAACCAAGAAAGTTACCCTTGATGAGTTGCACAAAATGCTTGTGCAAGCCGAAAGGGACATGGGGCTAAGTATTAGCACCACCAAGGATGTGCTCAATGTTAATCATAAGAGCAAAGGGAATTTCAAGAAAAGTGGCAAAAAGGGAAAGAAGAAAACTCCCAACAAGAACAAAGGTAAAGCTTGTGAAGCAAGTTCCTCCAAGCCCAAGTACAGTGCCTCATCCGGGGATAAGTGCCACTACTGTTGTGGTGTTGGGCATTGGAAGAGAAACTATTCAAAATACCTTGGCGACATCAAAACTAGAAAGGTTATTCCAGTAGGTATATAACTATCCCTATCTTTTATGTTTCGATCTCAACTTTGGTATGTTGATACATGTTGTGATGATTACCCTTTTTATTGTAATTAGGGCATCTTAGCAAGGACAAAGGCAAAGAAAAGCAAGCTTAGAGGATCATGAGGGAAGCTAGAGGTAGCCGACCGTGGTGATGGATCTATGGAAGCTTGGCTTCAATTTGCTTTGTCTTTAATTTTATGATGTATTTTGAAACTTTTAGAACTATTTTGATTTCCTTGTGTGGCATGGAAATTTGTTTATATCCTTTAAACAATTGTTGTGCTTTGGATATTTGTGACTTGGTTTGCAACCCAAGTCACTCTTTTTATCATATTATTTGTTCTAAAATCATCATCATACACTACTTGCATAGTGAAACCTTAGATTATCAACTTAAATTGAACAAATAGATAAGATATAGTGATTAGATCATTATATGTCCATAAGCTATGAATTTGATTCTCCTTATGCCATTGTTACTAAAAGTAACAACTTACTTATGTAAGATCAATTATAAAGTTGTGTTGAGCTATTGAACTCATACATTAGGGAATTTGCGATACCAAAACGGACACATTATTCTAAATGGATGGTCAACCAGGAGATACCTAAAATAGAGAGTCTATTTAACAGATGACATGGATAAGACTCGCATATTACATGAATCAAACTGGCATGCTAAGGATGGCCTTTTGAATGCTAATGCATAGTCTAGAAAAACTCCTAATACTCCACCATATATAAGTTTGTAACTCACAAAGCTATCTCTCAAGAAGATAGATGTATTTCTGAGAGATAGAGGGGGAGTAAATTGGATCGTCACAAACATGTCCTATAGTGTTACTTTGTGAAAGTAATAGAACTATAATCTATAAAGATAGAGTAGGAGTATAGTTCAGTGGGAGTTTAGCACACATGTCTTGTTGTTAAAATGTTGCTTTGCGAAAATAATGGTATTGTTCCTAAATCGATTTTGTTACATACAAGCCATATCATTACAATCCAAAAATGGTTACTCAAGAGTAGATTTACTAAAAAGCGAGGGTCTTCTTAAAGTGAATAGAGCTTTAGAGTAAATAAGAGCATAAGATCGACATAAAGATGTTGATCAAAATAAATTATGTTAAGAATTGCCACATTTCATTTGATGATGAATGGCAAATAAAATTAAAATTCGCTTTTCTAAAATGGGAATTTAGAAAATGAGTGTGTTTGGAACACAAAACCTTAGATAAAGATCTAAGAATCCTAACATATTATGCGTAACTTTCTTAAGTGATCCTAGAATTGTCTTAAGCAAGCATTAAAGGATTATACTTTTCATTCATGTGATAATTGAGAATTATATGATTCACATGATTGAAGAATCATGACTATACATGAAGTTAAGTGGGAGCTAGAATTGTTTTTCCATGTCTTATATGTTGGTTACATATTGAGAATAATATACCAATCCTCTCTTCCGTGAAAGAGTGATTGGGAGACTAGGATAAGGTGTGATATATTCTAAGATTTCTGAATCTATGTGAGAGAATATTGGCATAGAGTTAAGATTCTTATGACGATAAGATCTTTCAAATCTGTTTAAAATCAACAAGGTTGAATAGGTTATTCATGGTGATGAAAGTGGAATTACTATGATGGAGTCATAGTCATTCACTGAACCTATTAAGTTGTTGATTACATGAAATCGTTTGCTAATGTTTCCGCCATTAGAATGATCATGTATGCCAACAGACGCACATGCCATGATGTGACATATGCCAAGAATATGATAAGTCAATAACAAGATAATTCCCAAGACATGGCTTGTGAAAGCCTTAAAGAACAATTGAGGATTTTTTCATATGTTTGGATGATATACTAAGTTATGTGTTGAAGGGTTGCACAAACTTTAATTTCCAAACCGAAAAGGATTTATTGAAATCCTAGGATGTCTTATTGACTTAGGAGTAAAAGACTAGAAAAGTGTTTTAGTTTCGTGCATTGCAAATTCTACAAAAGGAATCTAAGTAAATTGTGATAAAATGGTCAACGTAGGGATTAAGGGTAAATCCCTCAACAAATGACTTTATCACAAGTTATGCGATAACAGTGGGAGCATCTTTCAAGTTAAAGAGTCCAAGTCTAGTAAGAATACTAGATAAATACTTAGATATAAATTCAAGTTATTAGAAATAACATTGAATAGAAGAAAATAGCAATTGATAAAGTTGGAATATATGGATATATGGTATAACCACTTGCCAAGTTTTTATTGCATTTCAACAAGTGTAAAAGGTACACTATAGATTATAAGATATGAAGTAGTAATAGAGTATTGACTATTCATATATGATAATCACATTTAACATTTGAGTTTTATTAAACTCACCCATTACTTTGTTAAATCCAAATGGGTTGTAGAGACAAATTGAACCCCATTAAACTGAACAGGATTGACATGGTATTCGCCCCTAGTTACTTATATGAGCTGACGTCTCGAAGTGACTAGAGTGTGATGCGATTGATCGCAAGTTCAAGTGTCATAGAGTCATATAGGATGACTAGTCGATCACATAGACAGATTGTATGAGACACTCTGTCGGGCAGTGACCGCTTATAGAGTTCTGGTAATTCATAAAGCCTGATTATGGCAAGAGCTGCGATAGTATTCTTATGAGTCAATTCTTTTTACTAGAGACTATTCGCCCAAGTTGGCACAAATTTCTGATTGGCTTTGATTTATGCTCTACGACTGTCGTAACTGAGGTCAAATGGGTATATTTTGGGTTATGATGAACTATGGCTAAACAAAGGGAATAGTGTGATAGGAGTTGTCCACCCCCTTGTCAGGGTTGTTTGAAATCTCAAGGCCACTCGAGGAGTAGTGAACCGGAAATGCGTGGCCACGCTCGGAGAGCATCTATGGTAGATAATTCTGGTCAGACAGTTACACTCCAAATCGAGAAAACCACTCAAGATATGATCAAGTGCAAGTACGACCTGCGAGACACCTTGCATTGAGTGGAAGATTGTAATAGGACAAGAGAATTGGTGACGCGCACTTGTCTCGGACAAGTGGGAGATTGTTGAAGTATGTGTCCTCAACAATAGTGCGATCACATCTTTAAATATCATATTAAGAATACATAAGGGACGATTCATTATATAGTCAACTGATCGCATTAATTGGTAATGATTGGCTGACTAGAGTTTGACATTACTGTCGTTTGACGGTGGTGATCAGTTGATCCCTTAAGGTCACACCTAAAGGACAATTCCCTTAATAGACAAATTGATTAATTGTATGACGATACAAGTTAATCAATTCCTTAAAATTGAACAATTAAATTGTGAGAGAGAATATTTATATCTTATTGTAATGGGATTAAATAAGATTTATTTTAGTAATTAAAATGCTTTGTTACTAAAATTGTTTATTGTTTGTGAAACAATAGAGATAAGAATGAATGGTTAATTATAATTACAAGATGGTGTGAATTATAACTATATGACCCATTTTATTTATGTGATCAAGTATCACTAGTCAATTTGTTGTATGTAATTTAATTAATTCATAAAATGATATTTATGTGATAAATATGCATTAAATTAATTAATAACATGTAACATACTACATGGGAAATATTGTGTGACAAATGACAAATTGATAAAATAAAATGGTAGTCCATTTTATGTGGGTTGGACCGAAATGGAGGGAGTATTAGTGGGTTGTGATTATTTTATTTTATGTGATGAAATAATAAATAATGGAACTTACACTACTAGCCTTACACAACCTACACTTTGATAAGAGAAAAAGAAAAAGAAAAAGGAAGATGCCTTCCTTGGCCTTACATGAGCCGGCCTCACTACTCATATATGAGTAGTTTTGGCTCTTTTATCTTGACTCTTACACACTACTCATTCATTCACACAATACTACATGCAAAATATTCTCTAATTCTCTCAATCTCTCTAAAACAAGTTTTTAAAAATACAAGAATTTGTTCTTCCATTCTAATATCAAAATAAGATTACTAGTGTAGTAATAGTAATAATATTAGAATTAATTTTAAGGATACTAGTTTATTAATCTAGTTAATTAGTATACTAGTTTAAGGGATAAGTCTTGGGTGCAATCTAAGGAGGATCTCTACTTTGGGATTTTTGGAGGATCATCCAACATATTAAGCTTAAGAACAAATAAGGAATGTGACCTTATTTGTGCCCATTAATTTCGAACCAATATACAATGTAAGGGACATTGTTTTTCTTATAAATCTCTTATTTTGTTATGCATGCACTAGATCTAAAGAACAAATAATTAAGAAGTTAATTAGTTCACTATTAGAGGAGTCTAATAAGAGGTATATAAACCTAACACTTTATACCTAGGTCAACCAAGGCAAAAAGCGGTGTTTGACACAGGTACTAAAGATAAGGAATCGTCCCTCTTTAGTATCCTATCTCTAGAATGACTCTCGTATGCCCTGGATAAGGTCGTCAACTATCCAAAGTTTCTGAGTAAGAGGTGAAAGTACGTATTGGGAAGCCCTTTAATCGGACACCCAATCCCGCCCGCGGTAGCGACCTCTACTGATCCATCTTGGTTGGTTAAATGCAAAAGTTGATAAAATGGGTAAATGCATGAATGCGCATCCACGAGTTTGAACCTAACATGTGAGCTTTCTATGTCGGTTGTTTAATCCAAGTATCAATTATTTGATGTCAAGTTGGATTTAATGTTGATTTGCATGCAAGACGGAAATTATACATCCATTTACCGAGTTAGGTTTATGGTGCATAACGTGATCCGTTTGTCCTATTAAAGCGTTTTTGCAAATATGGTGTAAAATGGGCAGATTTGTCATCTGATCCATCCTGTATTCGGGTTAACCGAAGTCGGGATCATCCTATACAAGTGCTGGAAGGAAATAGACCCTGCATTAGGCAGCCAGTATAGGTGCGAGCCAATAGGCGATGCAAGTAGGTCTGCCCTGGTTTGAAAATGGAAAAATGAGTGGCCTTGACAGGGCAGTTGTATACCTATCAAAAATAACCAACTGACTCTAACTAATATAGTTAGGGAAGTCGGGTCGATCTCCACAGGGAGATGGGAAAATGTCAGCTTTGTCTAAGTTCGTCACGGTAACCAATTGGGGGGTTGTGTTTGTTTGTTCTAAACTAAAAAGCCTAAGAAAGAGAGGAAAAGCAAGAGAATAAAGATTAAGCAAAAATAGAGAAAGCAGCTAAGACAGACGGTTCACCATGATCATTCAGTCAAGCAATCTAAATCTCAGGTCAATGCAAGTATGGTCTGAGGAGCAGTGAATATCTCCTTCCGGTTTCAATTCGCCTTAAAGCACAAATAGCTTAGCTTCCGCCCTCACTATAATGCTCTAATGTTTGCTACGAGTCTGACCCTTTCCAACCTTCCGGTCTAGGTCGAGGTTTACTATAATAAAATGACTAATTGCGTCGACTCAATTAGACAGAAACATTTAACTGCAGCGATTAACAACAGAGACCACACAAGCACATAACCTAAAATGGCAATTACTATCCCTTCTTAATCATGGATCCCCTAGTCTTAGCAAGAGGGAATTAGCTTTGCTCACCATCGAATTAACAACAATAACATATCGACAACAAGAATTAAACATGATAATGATAAGATGAAATGAAAACAATTAGCAATAGCGAAATAAAGGAATAGAGAAAATAGAAGCAATGAAATGAATTAAGAATAAGAACAAGAATTAAAAGGGAATAATAATACCGAATACAAATTCCGAATCCGAGTAGAAAGGAGTAGAAGATGAGTAAAAATGAAGAAGCAGTAGAAGTAGATAAAAGTCTCAGTGAATGAAAGATAATAAGTGAGGAAGAGTTACGCAGTCTACTATATTTAGTAGCATACGAAAATCATCCCCTTAAACCTAATCCATAGCTTAGTTACAAAAGCCCATACGAAATTAGGCGGAAAAACTCTTATACGGGCAAAACCACTCGATCGAGTGGAAATAAACCACTCGATCGAGTAACTCAGCGACAAACCCATCGATCTGTTGGAGCTTGTGTCCTCCACAATTAGTGTGATAACATTTATAAATCTCTTATAGGTTCACAAGGGTATACTTAGTATTTTATCAGTTGATTAACGATTACTTAATAACGGTTAGCTTGCTAGAAAGTTTGACGTTATTATCATACTGATGGCGGTGATTAACTGGTCCCTAAAAGTCACACCTAAAGGATGTGTTTGAGAGATGTGATTATGGAAATGTAATCACATTGATGCCTTATATGACTAAATGGTTAGTCCATGTATTTGACTAAACAGTTAGTCAATGTGATGATGCGACAATTATTTAATACAATTAAATAATATCAGCTGAGACGAATTAACTGTTAAATTCGTAAATTGAATATAAACTGTTATATTTAATTAATGTATATAATGTTAGCTTAAACGAATTAAGATGTTAATTCGTAATTAAATGTAACCAGTTATATTTAATTAGAAAATTATAAATATGTTATATTTATAGTTAATGTATATATTACGCAAAATTGTCATAATAAAATGTTGACAGACCGGTATTAATAAATCGACTACAAACTGTTGTGTGAAGACTTATTAATACATGTCGACATAAATAGACAATTGAGAAAATAATACACATTTATACATTTTGAGGATTACCGAAATAAGAAGATTTTCTCCTCATTTTGGTAGTTGGTAAAAACCAAAAATAAGGAGATAATTCTCCTTATTATTTTCGGTGGTCAAACAAGAAAAAGGAAGGAAAAAATATCTCCCCTTTACTTCTCCTATTTCGGTTATATAGGTAGAAGGGAGATCATTTTTCCTTAACCTAATTTTGACCCAATATTCTCTCATCAAAAAAACACAAAAACCCTAAATTAATTAGTGAATTTGGGGATCTCATTCTAGCAATTTGAGGGGCATTTCTCGGAGCATCTTGGGTGCAACAATTAGGAGAATATCATTTTGATATTGTTCTTAGGCCATTTTGCTAGGACCAAAGGTTGATTATTGATCTCTTCTCTTTTTGTTTATGCAAATTCTTTTATGACTAGTATTCATAATCATGGTTTCGTTATAATCCTTATAATCTTAAAGGAAGTATACCGAAAATTCCTACAAGTGGTATCAGAGCATAGGCCACAAATTTATTTTGCATGATTTTCATAAATGATTTTAAACAAAAAATTTTGAAGAATCGAAATTTTTTTTTCGGCCGTGAGGTTTTCTGCCGAGTTTTTTATTTTTATTTTTGATGTTTGTATTTCCATTTTGATTCATTCATATTGTTGTTTTAATAAGTTAAGATGATAATATGATAATTTGTAGATGTTTTGATTTAATAAAAATTAAATTGAAATGTAAATGAAAATCGCTTTTTGTTTGTTGATGATTTGTTTTTGCTATATATTTTTGGCATACAAGTTAATTTAACAAATGTTCAAATCAATTGTGATAATCGGTTTAATCATGATTTAGATATTCACTTTAATAGGTTAAATTCAATCATCTAGTTTGAATATATGTTTAAATTAAAAAGATGATTATGCCAAATCTTGTTATAATAGCAACTTTAAACAA
Source organism: Silene latifolia (assembly GCF_048544455.1). Lineage (NCBI taxonomy): Eukaryota > Viridiplantae > Streptophyta > Magnoliopsida > Caryophyllales > Caryophyllaceae > Silene > Silene latifolia. The sequence continues at coordinate 123,165,963 of NC_133527.1, forward strand.
TTGTTCATAACAAACGAGTTGTTTTAAAAAAAAAAAAAAATTTTTTTTGGTTTTAGGGCATTATGCCGAGATTAAAAAAACGGTTTTTTGTTTTTTTTAGGGCAAAATGCCGAGCCAAGATAAAAAAAGGTTGTTTCGTTTTTTAATTCAGCCGAAGAAGAATAAAAAAAACAGTTTTTTTGATATTAGGGCTAAATGCCGAGACAAATAAAAAAAATTTCTGTTTTTTTTTTCTGTTTTTTCCTGTTTTGCCGAGTCCAAAAAGAAAAAAAAGGATTTTTTTTGTTTTTGTTTTTGTTTGTTTTGTTTTGGCCAATATTGATTATACATTAAATTAATAATGTATGATTAATTGTTATGAAGAAGTTCACAATTTTTAGATACCTAATTATTTTAAAGAAGTTTAAAATGATGTTGGATTAATTCATATTACAAGTAAATATGAATTAAGATTGGAATTATTGTGAGTAATTGAGGAATTGTCAAATAATTTAATCATTTAAATAGGTGGTTTGGATAAATTACTCTACATAATTAAGGAATTATGTCTTGAATGTTTAATTTTAGTTGATGCATTTTTATTTAGTTGAATGTTTTGTTGAATGGTTTAATTTACGTATTTTTGCAATCGGTTGTAACTTGTAATACTTAGTGTGGCCTTAGTTAAATTATGTTTTCGTAATGATGGAAACATAATTTTTAATGTAATTTTGAGATCTCGTATCTCCTTTTGGTTTTCTTTAAGTATTATGGTTTTGAAATTAGAATGTAAATAGGTTTATTATGTAATTTTAAATTGTAATTTTTGAGAAGACTAAAGATGGAGATTGGATTGCTCACTCCCGCTACATGGACCAAGATGGAACATCAAGACAAGCTTCTCGGGTCCAAGGATGGATTCCAAAGTTGTATTTATGTTCATTTTGGTAGATAGGCCACACTAGGACTTTATTTTGTTTTACGTTTTTCCATTCTTATTGTTTTTCATTCACATGATAGTTAGTGCATCATTTTCCGCCTAAACCAAACCACCTACTAAAATGCATGAAAATTGACTCATATAGGTTGAATGTTAGTTTTCATAGACATGCAGATGTCACACATTATAAGCCATCATCTTAGTTTATTCATTCTCGCATGCTAGATATTAGTTCACTTAAAATGAATTAAAATAAAGTTGATGGGATCTTCCTCTAAAACTGAAATTGAGACTAGTCTTTATAGGCCAAACAACTATGAATCCCTTCTTCGTCGGTAGGCATATAGGACCTTACTCTCCATATGACCCTTTCTACGTTGGGTAAGTAGTTTTTGTTGACTTAGTTTACCTCAACATTATAATCCGAAGAGTTTCTCGTGATTATGATGGACTATAGATAGAATTTGCAGAAATTTATCGACCAAGAATTCTAAAAGTAGAATTAGCCAAGAGGTTGGCTTATCAATTTACAGATAATTGAGCCTTGGAATCATTTATATAATTCTTGAGGGAGGTCAATTGTATAAATGCTTGAGTCTTCGCGTTATAACAGTATTGCATTAGACTTAAATCATAAACGATGAGTATGCTTATTATATTTATTCTTCTTTTTGCAGTGTAGAATACGTTTTATTTTGATAATACTGTTACAATAAATGGCTGGAAATAACGAAATCCCTATGCCAAATGCCACACTTGGACGCGAGTCCTGGCTAAAAGCTTTCATGGACCACATGAATCAGTTCACACGTCTGAAAAATGACGGGTCCAACTTTGCGGACTAGGAGGCATCATTGCGGAATGCTGCCATTGCTGACGGTCAGATCAAGTACTTAACAGACCCAAAACCGGTAAACCCAGGCCCCAATGCAGGAGTTAACGAGTCACTTGCTTATAGTGACTTCGTCATGGAAGCGGGTGCGATAAAGAACGTACTCATTTTTGCAATGGAAACCAATTTGCAAAGACGCTTCATTGCCCAAGGTGCAAACAAGATTTTCACCACGCTCACTAATGAGTTCTCAAAAGCACCGAGAATCGTTACTTATGAGCATACCTGTCGCTTCTTTGATGCGAAACTCCATAAGGGCCAACCGGTTAGCCCACACATTCTTAACATGATTGAGAATGTCGAGAAATTTGAGGCACTTGATTGCAAAATCAGTGAGAGCATAGTCATTGACCGCATGCTTCATTCACTTCATGATGGTTTTGCCCTTTTCAGGGCAAATTACTACATGAATGACATGAAGAAAAGTCCTCATGAGCTACACTCACTTCTCGTACAGACCGAGAAGGATATGAAATTGAGTGGGAGCATGAAGCAAGATGTTCTCATGATTTCCAACAAGAATAAGGGTAAGGGCAAAGCTCCCGGCGACCTAACTGTAGGAAAGCCAAAGTTTAAGAAGCCAGGAAACGGTAAGAGTGGGCCTGGTGAGACTAGTGGCTCACAAGGCAAGGCAAAGAGCAAGGACGGTAACGTTGAATGCCACCATTTTCACAAGACTGGACATTGGAAGAGGAATTGTCCCGTTTACCGTGAGGACATAAAACCAGGCCGCATCACTCCTGTTGGTATGTCATCTCATATTCATATGATTGAGATTAACCATGCAAGTTTCGGAACTTGGGTACTTGATACTGGTTGTGGTTCTCATCTGTGTAATCATTTGCAGGGCCTAAGAAACATCAAACCCCTCGCAAAGGGTGATGTGGACCTGAGAGTTGGGAATGGAGCACGAGTTGCTGCAGTCTCAATGGGAACATATGTAATCCAGCTCCCTAGTGGTTTTGAGTTATATTTATATAACTGTTACTATGTACCCAGTTTATCTAAGAACATTATTTCTGTTTCCGTACTCGATAAAGACGGTTTTGCATTTTCAATAAGGATAATAGCTGTATTTTCTCTTTTAATGAAATGGTTTATGGCAAAGCAGTTTCCATAAATGGAATTTACATCTTAGATCAAACCACGGATATATTAAATGTGAATAATAAGAAATTAAAGGTTGGTGACAAAGATCAAACTTATCTATGGCATTGTCGAATGGGACACATAAATGAAAAACGTGTAAAGAAACTCGTCGAGAATGGGACTATTCCCGCATTCGATTTTTCTACATTTGGCACGTGTGAATCATGTCTCATTGGCAAAATGACTCAAATTTCCTTCAAAGGTGTTGGAATGCGCGCTAGTGACCTATTAGGACTCATACATACTGATGTATGTGGACCTATGTCAATTACCGCAAGAGATGGCTATAGATATTTTATCACTTTCACGGACGATTTGAGTAGATACGGATATGTCTACTTAATGAAGCATAAAAGTGAGTCCTTTGAGAAATTCAAGGAATACCAGAATAAGGTTGAGAACCAACTGGGAAGAAAGGTTAAAGCACTCCGTTCAGATCGGGGTGGCGAATATCTTTCAAATGAGTTTGATCAACACCTTAAAGACTGTGGAATCGTTTTACAGTTAACTCCACCTGGAACACCTCAATTAAATGGTGTGTCCGAACGGAGAAATCGAACACTACTGTTAGTAATCTATATCTCATTATACTCAACATATTCATATATGTTACTATTAATTTAGTCATAAAATTAATTAGAAATCTTATGCATGCAAACATAAATAGAAGTAAAGAAGAAATCATGTTCCTTACTATGTGATTTCGGCTTTATGGGCACCAACAAGATCTCCTTCTTGTTAGTTCTTGAGCATTCCAAATAATGGATGAACAAAGATTCAAGTATAGAATCTCTCCCAAAAGTGAATACCCAAGGAATACTCTTAAAGACTAAAATAATATGATCTAGTATTAGGATTAGTCTTACTTCAAAATTTTGACACAAAATATTTTGTTCTCTCTTGTTTTTCGGTTGAGAGAGAAGAGATTAGTGAGTTTATTTCTCTAGAATTTTCACAAATAGTAGAGAGTAGTATATTTTCTTACACTAGAAAAATCTATATAAAAATGAATGAATAATTGATAGATGAGGAAAAACCCTTGTCTATTCTAGGTGGAAACCGAGTGGGGAAGGAAAAGGACCCAATGCATGGCCAAGATGCTCTTCACAAAAGCAATTAGGCATGCAAAGCTAGTCTTTTAGGTTAATCATCATGTTTTCCACTTAACATAAACAAAACACAATATTAACCTTATTCCCTCCATTTTTTTTTCGGCACTTATAAAATGGGAGGTCCATTTTATAGTTTGTAATTTGTCAATTGTCACATGTCACTAGTTGATGCGTGTCTTTTATATGATGTTTTACACCCTATTTTACACGCATTTCAGGGCTCATTTATGTAGTTTAAGGCTACTATTTGCCCTATTTCGTCTACTTTCGTATTTTTATGTAATATTGTAGATTTATGCGGAAATGAGTAGATATTGAGCTAAATCCGTCCCCGAGTATCTTGCACTGCATTTGACATGAAGTACTTACTTGAGGAACGAGCTTGGTGCGCATTTCAAGGCCCGAAAGACAAATCCACGAGAAGTTAGAAGTCAAGTACCAGCTAAAGCAGTCGATCGACTAGCTCCCTTAGTCGATCGACCAACTCACGACTTCCAGGAACTACTGTGCATCGCAGACCAGTCGATCGACCGTTCATAGTGGTCGATCGACCAAACCGCTACTTCAGACGTGAATCAATAGATCGAGAAACTTGAAGCCCAAAGCTATGTTAGGTTTAGGAATAAAGTTACGTGAGTTTGCTATATAACGTAACCTAGTTTACAGAGATATGCATTCAGAAAATTATCTAGTTTTCCTTCAGTTCTTTATCAGTTTTTAGCATATCAATTAATTAGGGTTCGGGATATCGCTTTCGTTCGCTCTTTTAATCTTTCCTTTACCATTCATCTTCACGGTATTTTCCTCTGCTTATTTTCAGTTTCATCACTTTATCGTTCATAGTATAGAATTGCTAGTTAGTTTCCCGAAGCCATAATTATCGTTTTATGCTAGCCTTTTATTCCGTCAATTTAAGCATGAATTCAGTAGTTAATCTCGTTAATTCCAGTATTGTTATCATTCCTAGTATGAGTAGCTAAATTCATCGTGCTAGGATGTAGGGAATCTGTAGGTTAGGCGGCATTCAAATTAGTATGACCTAATTCGCACACCGGTCGATCTACTGGGTTCCCTAGTCGATCGACTGGCCACGTGAGCTGTGTTTCGTTTTAATTGTTTTAATTGTTACATTTGACGAATCGAATGCATGCGACTAATTGAATGCTTAGTATATGACTGACCCATTAGATCGAAAGATGGGGAATGTTGTCAGACTACCAATTAAAATGACTAAACTATGCTAAGATCGAAAGATAGGTAAAGTTTAGGTTTTTAGTCACTTTTCAGGACGAGAGTCAGTACTAGTGATATTAGGGACCCGTAGTGAGATCGAAAGATGCTACTTGTTAGGAGTGGACCGAGAGGACGTCTTATTTTCCCGTCTCACGTGATTTGTTTTAGACCTACCTAGCCGCTGCCGCCGAAACTACAGTGAACCGACCATCTTAGTACCCCTTTTTATTATTTGATTTAATCTATTTGTTTTATTAGCTCGTTTATTTGCCATTAGTTATAGACCAATTCAACTCAAACCCCCCACACAATTGTTACCTTAAGACTAGAATTAGACAGCTAATTATTACATCTGCCTCTCTGTGGTTCGACCCTGTTACCACTAGCTTCTGTTAGTTTTAATAGGTTTATAAATATTATTTTTGGTACTCACAACGACGGGTATCAAATTTTGGCGCCGTTGCCGGGGAGGCAATTGTTCTAATTTTTAGTTGTTTTATTTTAGTCTGTTTCTTAGTTTAAGGGACATTCGTTCCTTAAACTATTCTCATATTCTTTTGTAGTTTCCTCTTATGCGTAGGTCACAGGGTGGTGAATTAGTACCTTTCAATCCTGAGATTGAGAAGACCTTGCGTGAGTTTAGACGATCATCTAGGATATTGCCGACAAAGGAAGAGCTGAGTACTCTGTCTAGTTACTACGAGAACGAGCTATACGAGGAGGATCCACTTTCATCACCCATTTTCACTTCTTCAGCTGAGACAGTCACATCTCCAGAATTTCTAGTCATGGCTGAAGAAGCGAGTATAGCGAGTCACTTCGAGCCGACAGCTGCAAATCTATACAAGGGGTTCGAATTACCTGGAGCTGATAGGAAATTCGAACCGAAGCTTGCTTATATCAACTTGGTTGAGAGGAGCCAATTCGGGGGAGCTGCAAATGAAGATGCAGCCAAGAATATGGAGATATTTATTGATTATTGCTGCTCTATACCCCCGCCGACCGGTGTGACCCAGGACCAGATAAAGGAGACCATGTTTATATTCTCACTCCGCGATGCTGCAAGGGAGTGGTACAGAGATCTGGACCGAGCTGCTAATGGGATCACCGACTGGAATTCTTTGGCCTTGGCATTCTATAAGAAGTACTTTTCTGCCTCAAAGACGAATGCTATTAGAGCTCAAATCACGAGCTTTAAACAGGGGCTGGATGAGAACTTTCATGAGGCATGAGTCCGTTTCAAGAAGCTGGTGCGAACTATTCCGCATCATGGGTTTGAGAAGTGGAGCCTATGCAATCAGTTCTACAATGGGCACTATGACGATCAGAGGGCTATCCTGGATGCGATAGCTAATGGCAGATTCCAGGAGAATACGAGGGAGACTAAGGGGTGGAAGATCATTGATGAGTTGGCCACCCACAATGCTGAGTATGGGAATTCCCGAGGAAATCAAAGGAGAGCTGCTGAATCTCCTTCTGTAGCTGCATTAGAAGCTCTCACGGCGAGATTTGACAAGTACGAGTTGGGAGGAGCTTCCAAAGGAGGGATTTACCATGTAAATGCTGTCTCAGACGGTCCTTTCGTCTGTAAAAGATGTGGAGCTGAGGGACATGTTTCAGACAATTGTCCTAGTCCTTTTGAGTCCTGTGCTGCCTTTCAACATTATAGGCAGACCAATACTTACTATGAGCCGAATGTTGTAGATACCCAGTATCTGCACCTTCCAAAAACCACCCGATGATGATCGGACTATAACGTGTTTTTGATATGCGTGCGTGGATTGGCTATACATGAGACGGTTTAATGCACTACTCGAATGTGAAAAATGATTTCAAAAGTTTTCTAACTTCTTTTCCATTAAAATAACTCTATTTAGAGTTAAAACCGTCTTCGGACCCAAAACCGACTCAGAAACCCGCAACTCGAGTCAACCTGAGTCAACCCGAGTCAACCAAATCTCGAATGTTGAAAATAATGCCATGAATGTTTTGTCATATAATTTCCATTAAAACGACCCTATTTAGAGTCTAAACCGACACCGAGCCAAAAACCGACTCGAAATTCAAATCCCGACTCACACGGGTCAAACCCGAGTCAAAGACACAAAATGCCTACCCCAAATATCACCCAAGAGTAAGCTGACACGGCTAAGCAAACCTCAATGACCATAAATCAAAACCAACAAAACATTGGTTAGAATAAAAGAAAAATCCAAATTTGCGAAAGGGACAACACACCCCATTGAGTCACGGGGTGGCTCGCGCCTCTTTAGGCTGTCTGCTTAGCCTCTAAGCAAACACAACCGACCTACTATCCCACATTTCTCTAAACCCACCATCACACACCATAATATTCACGCGAGAGTCCGCCCCCTCGCATATCCCTTAAACTTCTATACTCGACTTCCTAAGTCACAAAATCGACACGTGTTTACGACCTACCGATCGTAAACACAAGCCTTACACATATTGTTTGGTACCGTCGTCGTGCATTCGACCGACCCATTTGACCAACTCAACTCATCAATCAACATGTTTTAATTAACATATTTTCAACTCATTTTCAAAACAAAATCCTTTTCTAAGGCACCTTTTCAAACTTCTTTGATCGCGATTAGTCACAACGAAAAAACCGTCTCTAAAGTCGTCTATTTCGCAAACATCAATACACGTAAGTTTGAGGGTGTAAACAACTCACTTTATTTCATGTACTTACTGTTTTCATGAGTTTACATGCATGAACAATGCATAACACGATCTAAAACATGGGTTAGACGAGCCAAAACTGAGTTTTGGCCTGAGGCAGAAGCCCCTTATGGTGCACACAGGCTCGCGCCTCAATGGGGTGCCCAGGTCAGAACTCAACCGTGATTGTTCTCGTCTTTCCCCTTTGATCCATTTTCTTATTTGTAATTGGTTTTTATCATTTCAAATGTTTTAATTCATTTTTATGACAAACTTTTTAACCATAAATTATAATCACTCTTGGTTCCATATACCATGACGGTTTAATCCGTGACTCGGTGATATTAATTGGTTAATTATATTTTAAAGGAATTTCTATTCTTTTATTTACCATTTTTATGATAAACATATTTTGACCATTATAAAAATCATCCTTGGTTCTTTATACCATGACGGTTTATTCCGTGACCCGATGATATTGTTGGTTAATCACATTTTAATGGGTATTTTAACACCCTTTTCTTTATTTACCATTTTTCTCATTTGTTTACATTTGTAAATATATTAGTCATAATTCATAATCATCCTTGGTTCTTCATACCATGTCGGTTTAATCCGAGTACGATGACAAACTTGACTAATTATAAATAATTGAACTTAACATAATTAGTTCAAATCAAACATTTTCCTTTTACACATTTTATTATGCTTTTCAAACATGCAAATCCGACAACGGATATTACTAATATAATAGTAATTATTCCGAGTCATGGAAATCATATTTGCAAATCTTTCATCATAAATACGGTTTTAAACAACCTTTTCAAAAACCAGGAGACGCCCCCTTGGGTCGGCTCATGGCTCGCGCCCCAAGGGGCCCTCTGCTTTCACATTTCAAAACCAGGGCAGAGCCCCTTCCATCGCCAATAGGCTCGCTCCCCAATGGGGCTGCCTGGCGCTATTCTGCCTCGTTTTTAGCACTTGTCTAGGACAATCTCGACTACGGTTAACCCGTATACATGACGGATCAGATTGACAAGCTTACGTTTTTACACTTTGTCATTCAACACCTTTTTTCAAATAAATGGATCGTGTTAAGCATCATAACCCGAACTTGGTAAATGGATGTTTAATTTCCGTTTTCACATGTAAATCAATATAAATCCAACTTGACATCTTATGCTTGATATTTGGATTAACAAACCGACTTAGAAAGCTCACATGTTAGGTTAAGACTTTTGGATGTGCATTCATGCATTTACACCGTTTTATCAACTCTTGCACTTAAACAACCACGACCGATCAGTAGAGGCCGCTAACGCGGGCGGGATTGGGTGTCCGATTAAAGGGCTTCCCAATACGTACCCTCACCCCTTACTCAGAACCTTTGGATAGTGGATGGCCTTATCCAGGGCGTACGAGAGTCATTTTAGGCATAAAATGCTAAAAGGGGGACGAGTCCTTATCTTTAGTGCCTATGTCAAACACCGCTTTTTGCCTTGGCTGACCTAGGTATAAAGTGGAATTCGAACGGGTTCCAAGCATCCCACAAATGCTTGGTGGCGACTCTGAACATCTCTAATCGTTTCGCGGCCCTTGCCGAGACGATACCGACCGATCTAAAGCGATCCGGTCGAAAGCATTTTACACCGCCGAGCGTGGCTTTCAAAGAGACCGCTGTACGTCCACAGTTTGGCTTGGCGTGCAGGTGGCTCGCGACCGCGGATCGGTTTGCGGCCCAAATCCGCGGACCGAGACGTGGCCCATGTCCACATTTTGGCGACTCCGCTGGGGATGATAGGACACTTGTGTCTTTGTGATCCTTAGAGGTGAAACTCGAACGAGGTCGTGGTTAAAGTGCATTAATTGATATTACGATCATAAGTCGGGTTCCTTGTCCGGGCCCACAACCTAACCTTTATCGACCAATTGGCTCGTCTCGTCGGCGTGAGTTTTTCTCATCCCCGCGTTTCGAATCCCGATTGAGTCAAGCATACCGTTGATGTTACACATTTCTGTTTCGTCAAAGAGCTTTCATCACTTTCGAGCACGAGGCTAAGGCACCCTCCTTACACATTTTGTTTGGACTGGTATCCCTCTCGCAAATCGGGGTTTGATCGCTTGGTGTGTAACCCACCCTTTTAAGCCAAAACCCGCGTCAGCATTATGCATAATATAATGAACTGTGAGTGCTTATGTGCTACTTGATCATAAGTCCTTCCGTGTCATTTTCAAACTTTCAAAAACACCTTTTTGCTCCGTTATAATGGCCGTTTCAAACCTCGGTCTTTCGCCGACCGTTGCACGCCTTTCTAGGCCGTCGTAATGACGATTTTCAAACCCGGTTTTGTATAACCATTTCAACACGCCTTTCTAGGCCGTCGTAATGACGATTTTCAAACCCGGTTTTGTATAACCATTTCAACATGCCTTTCTAGGCCGTCGTAATGACGATTTTCATACCCGGTTTTGTATAACCATTTCAACACGCCTTTCTAGGCCTTCGTAATGACGATTTTCAAACTTGGTTTTCTATAACCATTTCAACACGCCTTTCTAAGCCGTCATAATGACAATTTTTCAAATCCGGTTTTTATAACCATTTCAACACGCCTTTCAAGGCCGTCATAATGACAATTTTTCAAATCCGGTTTTTATAACCATTTCAACACGCCTTTCTAGGCCGTCGTAATGACGATTTTCAAACCCGGTTTTTATAACCATTTCAACGCGCCTTGCTAGGCCGTCGTAATGACGATTTCAAACCTTGGTTATCACAAACCATTTCAAAATACCCTTTTACGTCGTCATAATGGCCATTTCAAACCTCGGTCTCTCGCCGACCGTTGCAGTCTCAAATCACCCTTTTACGCCGTCGTAATGACGAATTTAACCCGTGCAACTTTCCAAATTTCAAATCTCGTTTTCGAAATCCAATTTGGCTTTTCTAAGCCGTCGTAATGACAATTTCAATTCTCACAATTTTCGATTTGCGTACCGTCTTTCAAAGGTCAAAACGGTTTTCTAACCCGTTGTAATGACGAATTCAATCCTTACGATTTCCATTTTCAAATCTTGAAAACGAATTTAACCGTTTTCAAATTCCATTCAAAATCAAATAATTTGAAAACGAATTTAACCGTTTTCAAATTCCATTCAAAATCAAATCATTTGAAAACAAATTAACCGTTTTCAAATTCTAATTCAAATCAAATCATTTGAAGGCCAATTTAACCGTTTTCAAATTCCAAATCAAAAATCAAATCATTTGAAAACAAATTTAACTATTTTCAAATTTCAAATTCAAAATCAAATCTTTGAAAACAAATTTAACCGTTTTCAAATTTCAAATTCAATTTCAAGTCTTTGAAAACAAATTAACCGTTTTCAAATTTCAAATTCAAAATCAAATCTTTGAAAACAAATTTAACCGTTTTCAAATTCTAAATCCAATTTCAAGTCATTTGAAAACAAATTTAACTATTTTCAAATTGCAAATTCAAAAATCAAATCTTTGAAAACAAATTTAACCATTTTCAGATTTCAAATCCGATTTCAAATCATTTGAAAACGAATTTAACCATTTTCAGATTTCAAATCAAAACTCAAATCTTTGAAAACAAATTTAACCGTTTTCAAATTTCAAATCCAATTTCAAATCATTTGAAAACTAATTTAACCGTTTTCAAATTTCAATTCAAAAATCAAATCTTTGAAAACAAACTTAACCGTTTTCAAATTTCAATTCAATTTTAAATCCTTTGAAAACAAACTTAACCGTTTTCATGGCCATTGTGATGACGATTCCAAATTATTCGATTCTCGATTATCTAATCCGTGATTCGAATTTCAAAAATCGTCTTGAAACAACACATTGTTTGCGGAGAGTCGCGCAATTTTCAATTCAAACCGTCTTTTGAAAACAAACTTAAGACAACCTTTTCAACTAACCGACTTCTGAAGATCCCTATTCTTCGGAAGCCGCCCGTAAAACGACAAATGAATCTTTTGAAAATTTCTATTTTCGAAAATTTTAGTCCACCATTCCAATTCAGCCTTGAGTCGATTTCAAGTCAAGTCGTCTAGATAACGTCAAGTCTCCGCCGAAATTAGTACCTACCTTCTGGTCTAGGTCATGTCGCCTAATTGTAAACGACATCCTCAATGGCGTTAGCAGAGTCAAAACCTCTCGGGTATTAAACCCGTCTTTCCCCTACATTACGGGTCAAAAGTCAAGTTTGTGTACATGTCTCGTACAACGGCGTCATGCCAGTAACGCACATCCAAACTAAGTCAAGAGTCGTCTGTCTAGATATCACTATGCCAAATTCGACACTCGAGTCTAAGTTCAATGTCTTGCACCAAGAGTTCAAACACAAGAGGTCATTCACGACCTTTAATGAACTCATAACCTTGTCACACCGTCGCGTCTTCACAGCAAAACTGCCTTTTGTGCATATGTGTCGTACTTGCCTTTGTTTGTGCAATCCCTTGCCAAGACGAGTTATAACGCCTATCGTTATGTCAAATAGGAATCCCTTGGGTGCCATCGATCGTCGACAAGAAACTCAAGAAGCAGATCAACCTTCATCCGCCATGACTTCCGCTGAAATCAACAACATGGTCCTTCGACTCCTAGATACCGTGGAAAACTTGAGCACTCGTCTCTCCCAAGTTGAGGACAAACTGGTAACCAGGAATTTTCCCTCTTCTGAAATTGAGCAAAGGGTTAAGCTCCTTGAAATCCGGCTACTGGCCAACGACCAAACCAAAACCAGACGACCTCATAGGTCCTTCCCTAATCTGGGTATGCCTTATGTCACAGCCTTGGAAAGGCTAATCTCCCAAGGAAAACTCAAACCGATTGGTCCAACTCCGGACCCTCTACCAAACAAGCGAGGTCGAAGATGGGATAGAAACCTCTTTTGCCAATATCACCAAGGTCGCGGACATGACACTGAAATGTGTCTCCCTCTAAAAGGCGTTATCCTTGATATGATTGAAAGGGGCGTGTTACCATTACCTCCCTCAGCAAACGACAAAAACAACCCTCCAGAATACCCTACCGAACACAGTCAGGAATCGCCCCTGGATTGCTCTCACCTCATCTTTCCTGACGATGAGGAAATTCATGCAATTGGCGAAGATGGCATACATAGCGCTATAATGATGCTCTCCGTCTCCATCAACAACATATTCTCAAAGCTGCAAGTGGATATCGATGATTTGAACACTCGGATAGCTAATTTGGATAAGAGGTTTGGTAGTACAGAAAATGAACCTGACCATCAAGGAGAAAACCAACCCTCCATTCACCAACCAACAGCTGTTGAAAATGAGGAGTCATCCGATGGTTCCCACATACACAAACCTACCAACAAAGAACATGAACTTGCCACACCAAAATCTCTTTCAAAATATCAAGCAACATCCCAAAAACTTCCCACTGACAACAACCCAATCCTGCTGCCGCCCAGGATTGACAAAAACAAAAACAAAACTCACAAAAATATCCCCAAAAACGCAAATGTGGGAGCCATTGGAAAACATCAAAGGGTATTCACAGATCTGGGAATAACATATGGCACCGCTCTGGAGATACTTGCTTCAGAAGGAATGCTCCAACCTATTGGTCCGACTCCGGACAAACCTGAACACAAAAGAACCCGATTCTGGGATCGTAATACCTATTGCCAATATCATCAAGGCAAGGGCCATGACACCGAAACCTGTTTCAAACTCAAGCATGCCATTCAAGATATGATTGAAGATGGCAAAATCGTAATTGCACCTCTCAGCCAAGACAATCCTCCTGAATGTCTCAAATCAAACAGCAAGGTTGAACGTTCTCAAAGGACATTCACCAAACTCAACACAACCTATGCCGCAACTCTTCAAATGCTTATGCCTAAAGGGAAGCTACAACCAATCGGGCCCACTCCAGACCCGTCTGAATGCAAGAAATCCCGTTTTTGGGACGGCAATGCCTATTGCCAATATCATCGAGGAAATGGTCATGACACTGAAACATGCTTCAAACTGAAACATGTTCTTCAAGATATGATCGACAACCATCAATTGATAGCTTCATCCCTATGCCAACCAAGTGATGAAGACAACCCTAATGGACATCTCTTTTTGCAGGGAGATAAAAGCCTCATGGACTGTTGTCCTCATATCATCCCCAATAGCGAGAGTGAAGTGCTCAAGTGGGTCAATGCTCAAGATCAGACATTCAAGCCGCTGGATGCTGCAAAGGAGACCTTCGAAGAGGAAACATGATGATTAGGAGTTCGTATCTACGATTGAGTCTGAGTCCGAATCTGAGTCTTAGACTTTCTCATATCTATCCTAGTGTCTGTCCTTTTATTCCTAAGTGACAAACTGGGGGCTGTCCCCATAATTCACATGTATTCATCGAGTTTGTGCTAACATCTTATTTATCTAAATAAAAGCACAATTTCCAGCTATCATATATTCTCCTCTTTACCATTTCCCGCTGACAACGAGAATTGATTTGAGAGTTGATTTAAAACAAACAACATGTTCCAATTCAACGTGAGTACACTCGAGTGACGTTCCGTACCGAGTAAGCAAAGGACCCGAAACTCCGTGTCCATTCTCTTTACCTATTCCATGTCTGAAAATAGAAACCTTTTATTAGCACTTAATTTAGAACGAGCTTCTATCAACGGGATCCTATGACGAACCCAGATAACAAACCAGAACATCTCCCTGTTCATGATCAATGACGGAAGGCAAGACCATTCCCCACAAAAACATCCCATCACCAAATTTCAACCTCTCACCAACGGGTACATCCCCATCCGCACCTTTACCTGCCTCGAACGAAGGACGGCAAAGAACCAATGCATCCAAGCCAAAGCTAAATCAAAAACCAAAACCAAAAGGTCGAAAGCCATTCGGCCAATCTCCAAACCAAAGCCAAAGCGAAAGGCCAAAATCAAAGGCCCAAGCGAATAGCCATTCCCTCAAAGCCAAAGCAAAAGGCCAAAATCAAAGGCCCAAGCCAATAGCCATTCCCTCAAAGCCAAAGCGAAAGGCCAAAATCAAAGGCCCAAGCCAATAACCATTCACCCAAAGCCAAAGCGAAAGGCCAAAATCAAGGCCCAAGCCAATAACCATTCACCCAAAGCCAAAGCGAAAGGCCAAAATCAAAGGCCCAAGCCAATATCCATTCACCCGAAGCCAAAGCGAAAGGCCAAAATCAAGGCCCAAGCCAATAACCATTCACCCAAAGCCAAAGCGAAAGGCCAAAATCAAAGGCCCAAGCCAATAACCATTCACCCAAAGTCAAAGCGAAAGGCCAAAATCAAAGGCCCAAGACAATATCCATTCGCCCAAAGCCAAAGTTCAAGGCCAAAGCAAGAACCGAAGCCGAAATCAATTCTCTCAAAGCAAAAAAAAAAACCAAAGCCAAAGGCTACTCACCCAACGTCAAGGCTAAGACTCAAGCCAAAATCAAAACAAAACAAGATTGAAACCCTTTTCTCAAAAAGGCCAAAATCCAAAGTCCAAGACCAACAAGTCCAAAGCCCAAGACCCATGAGTCAACCACACCAAGTCCAGGACCTACAGGTCCAAAGCCCAGGACCCATGAGTCCAACATATAAAGTCCAGGACCAATAAGTCCAAAGCCCAGGACGCATGAGTCCAAAATACCAAGTCCAGGACCAACAAGTCCAAAGTCCAGGACCCATGAGTCCAACACCCAAATACGAAGTCCAGGACCAACAAGTCCAAAGCCCAGGACCCATGAGTCCAAAGCACCAAGTCCAGGACCAACAGGTCCAAAGCCCAGGACCCATGAGTCCAAAACACCAAGTCCAGGACCAACAAGTCCAAAGCCTGGGACCAACGAGTCCAACACATCAAATCCCGGACCCACAAGTCCAAAACACCAAACACTAAAACCTCGACTGATGTGACCATTATTTGCGCACATTTAGTCCCCTAATTGAGTCTATTTTGCATACTATTACAACATTCTTTGCTCATTTTATCCGTCAAAACCTTCCTATTTGCTTTTCTATCGCATTCTATATGTTTTGTAGGAAAGGAGATAATAAGGCGGAAATTCCCGTTTTTCGTGCGTATTCGAAAGCTATTTGACGATATTTGATGGACTAGTATGAAGAGGAAACGAGAACTAAAGACCAATCCCTCAAGAATAAAATGGAAGTGATGGGAAGGGAAGAATAGAAGAGAAAACGAGAACTGCAGTCCAACCCGTGCGGATTGTCTACAATCCGGCCGTCCTCCACATGCACAATCCGTGCGGTTTCATCCCAAGACGCTCGGGTTTGCAGCCACCAGAATCCGCCCGGATTCACCTGAAGCCGCCCGTGTTCCACCGCCAGAATCCGCCCGTCCCGACTCCAAAACGCACGGATTCCTGTACAGCGCAATTTCGTCTTCTCCAAGCTACAAAGAAAGAAGCCCTTCCTTCGAGAAATACCGGCTTCTCCCTGCCCAAATCTCAAAAGTGTAATTACTAGTTTAGCCCTTAGTTAACCCTAATGCATCCACCTAATTTCTACTATAAATACCCCATTTGTAAATAATCAAAGGGAGCTTTTCATCAAGTTTTTAGAGTAGAAAATCCTTCTTTAGACTAGATTAGGAGTAGATTAGAATAGATTACTCTTTAATCTTTCCACAAATCTCACATTAATCTCTCCTTAATTATTGTTCAAGTTTATTATTCAAGTTTGTTACTTTTGGGTAATTGAAGATTATTGAGTTATTATTGGAGGATTGACAACCCTTCATCAATCAATCAAGTTTCTTCTATTATTCTTTGCTTTATTATTTGGATCACCTCAAGTTTGGTATAATTCCTTTACCCTTTAATCTTAATTGTTCATTTCTTCATTCTATTATCATGTTTATACTTGTTGTGATGTTTGACACCATTAATGACATGTTTCCCATGATAATGAGTGAGTAGTCTTTTAGCTAGGATTAGTGGGTAATTAAGGGAAACCAACATGGGATTGATTCATGCTTAATCTAATATGTTCACATGATTAAATTGCTTGCTTGTTGTGATGTCAACTTTATGCACATGTTATGTTTGATGAAATGCTAAGCCTATGAATCCTTGCATTTACAACCATCTCTTATCTACTCAACTTGACTTGTAAGATATAACCCAACTCGAGTCTTGTTAGACCATGCATAGAAGTTGAATAGGAGGAAAGTAAGTCGACTTGTAGGTGTTGTACAATCTAATCGATTCGGCTCCGGGACCCAACTCTTCCTATGAACCGTAAGACATAAACCAACACGGTTCCTTTACAACATTAATTGCTTACAACTTTATAAACATGTTTGTATGATCAATACCATGAATCCCCTATGACCCCATGACATCCTAGTGCTTTTAAGTCATTTGTTTACATTTCTTAGTTCATTGCTTCCTTTACTATATTGCTTGCATTAGTCTAGACACAACTACAAACCCAAATCAATCGTGACACTAGCATAAATTGAGATAGATAGACTTAGAACCCAAAGCACACCGTCCCATGGATCGACCTCGACTTACCGCTAACTAGTTGTATGTTGAGTATTATAAATGTGTTTGATTGGATGTGACCCGACGACATCACCCATCAAAATGGCGCCGTTGCCGGGGACGGTGCTATGTGATTAAGTTCTTATTTGTTTATCTATTTTAATTTTGCTTTTGTGTAGTTTCCATGCTTGTAGTTGTTTCCTTGTCTTAGCTATGATGGCTCAAGACTTGACTTATAGAGTATGTGGTGGATCTTTTGAGTATGACTATGGGTATGGGGAGTTTGAGGAGCAAGTCAACACAAACCTACCTTACTATTTGTATAATGAAAATCCTAACCACTACCCCAAATTTTTCTACCAAAATCACCACATCCAATATCCACAACAACCCCCACTCAATGCCCACTTCATAATGAGCTCCAAAGGCCGCAATACAACCACTTTCACACCTACCCACAACAAGAAGATGAACCCATTCAAAATGTGATTCTCCAAATGATGGGAGATCAACAAAACTTCTTCAAATAAATGCTAGAGGAGAGCCAAAAGAGGGATAATGTTCTTCAAGGCATTGTTACTCAAAGAGAGGAGTTGGAGATTCAAATTGCCCAATTGAAAGAATCCCAAGCAATCACTCCCCACCGTTTTTTGGACATTGAGCATAAATGCGAATTTGAAGTAGTCACTTTTGATATGGAAAGTGAGAAATGGGAAGAGCCTATCTCCTTGAGCTCTTGTGACTATGAAAGTGTTGTATTCGATGAGGAAGACATGAGGTTGAGTAAGCCAAATACTCTCAACCTTTGTGAGTATGAGGGTATGTCCTTTGAAGCGAATATTGGGTTGTTGGAGAAAGAGTTGCATGAAGCCCCCATTTATGATTCATATGAACATAGCAACAATGATGATGGACCTAATGTATGGACTCGCAATATCCCCTTCCTTGAGGAGCCTATCCTTGAGACATTTGAGATACCCTATCATGAAGAAGAACGTCCTTCCTTTATTCCTCGTGAAGACCACTTGACACCTATCATGGAGTCAATGATCATTGAAGAGGATATGGTAGACCTTCTTCAAAAGGCCAAAGTTTCATACAAGAGCTACTTGGTGAAAAAGCTCAAAGAGAAAATTGCTCGTGAGGCTACTTGTGAGAATTTGGCACCCAAAATCTCAACTCCTAAGTTATCCAATCATCAATGCCATGAAAATTCTCCTTCTACCTTGGAAGGATTGAATAATCAAAATGCTATCATCGTCACCGAGATTGAAGAAGAAGTTGGTAAGTGGAAGTCTACGGATGAAAATGAACCACACTTCATGCTTAACGTTGACAAGAATTATGGGCTTGTTTATTCGAAGCATCGGGAAGGCTCTAACGCTAAGGACAAAGCAAGGGAAAGAACATTCTACAAGCTTCCTTGGCCAAATTTCATATTCAAATTGAGCAACCCATACTTGTGCCTATTTGGAGCTTGTTCACAAGCTTTTGATCTCTTATTAAGAGCCTTGAGCTCTATGGATAAGAATTTCTACAATTTGAACTAGTTTGGTGGGGTCCTATCTCAAACCACCACTTGTAAGATATTTCTTGGACCTTCACTTTGTATAATATTGTACATTATTGCATTTGCATTCAATTTCTTGCATGAAAGTGGTGAGAGAGAGAGAGAGTCATCTTACTTGTTTAATGAGCAAATTTCAGAAAAAGATAAGGAAAAAGAGAAAATTGGTGAAAGGGTATGTTATTTCACGAAGAAGAAAGAAAAAGAAGGAAAGGAGCAGAAGACGCTCGTCCAGGGCCCACGGCGCAGGAATAATTGACGCTGAAGAAGAAGACGTGCGGATTCAAGAGAAAACGCCCGTCCTTGTACAATACGTCCGTTTTCTTCACGGGACGCCCGTCCAGTATGTCACCAAAGAACGAGATTTTGTGCTGCACCAGAAAACGGGCGGATTTCATCCAAGACGCCCGTTCCGACCAAGCCGCACGTCCCGATCCCAAGACGCCGTCTTTTTCCTGCTTTCAACAGAGAAAAATCGCTGTATTAGAATCCGTGCGGATTCAAGCAAAGACGCCCGTCTTCTTTTCTAACAATCCGCCCGTCCCGAAGGAAATCCGCTCGGATTGCCCTGTTTATTCGGATAAACCGGATTTGACCCACCCTTATCCGCTCGGATTCCCTCTTTCTTCTATATAATCACCCCCTTTCTCCCTCATTTCCTCACCTTATCAAACCCTAAAACACTCATCCCCATCCTCAAAATCACACCCCTTCTCAAAAACACCCCCATCCCCCACTTAAGTCCTTCTAGAGACTCTTACAGGGAGACCTATCTAGGATCCTGGGGATTTCCCTCAAGATTAAAACCAATATCGCTTCACCCTTAAGTCCTTCTAGAGACTGTTATAAGGAGAACTATCTAGGCTTCTGAGGATTCCCCTCATGCTTGTAATATCACACCTTAACCTTTAAGGTCCAGACATGGAAATCTGATCCCATATTATTTACCAACCATTTCGTGCTCAGGCCACATGAAGTCGGAGACCCTATTCCGCACCACACTACAAGCTGTTACCATTCGGCCTAAACACCACAAAATTCTTGCTCCAGATTTTTATCTGTTAAGCGAACCCATTATTACCAAGCTCCACATTCCCTAATGTTGAAGCCATTTTTTCACCACAAACCCCACGGAGTCCTCGAATGCTTTGCTATCGAGAACGGGACATACCTAATCTACCCTTAGAGTCCACATTTTAGTGTGCTCAAATGATAAGGAACATTTTCACAAATTACATCTCTTCGATTCATGATCAAGAGGTATTTATCTCCAATCAACCTTCGAGTCACCAAACGGAATTTTCCGTCGTGGCGCTCAATTCCATATTTTTATCTGTCAAACAAACCATTATTACCAAGCTCCACATTCCATAATGTCGAAGCCTTTTTCACCCTGACCCAGATACGGAGTCCTCGGATGCTTTGCTACCAAGAACGGGACATACCCAATCTACCCTTAGGGTCCACTTTTTAGTGTTCTCACATGATAAGGAACATTTTTACAAATTACACCTCTTCGATTCATGATCGAGAGGAATTATCTCAAATCAATTTCTCGAGTCACCAAATGGCTTTTACCGTCGTGACCTCCACACTTAAAGGTCCTAACATCTCGCTTAGGCACACAAACACATTCTGAACTACGATCTGGTTTGATTTCGCAAACACGCGAATACATAGGCAGTCCTATTACAAGGGCACAACCACACCCCCACACACATTCAATTTTCAAACCTTCAATTTGCAACCCATTGCACACACACAGCTCAGAACTACGATCTGGTTTGATTTCGCACACACGCCAATACGTAGGCAGTCCCCCAACAAGGACACAACCGCACACCCATTTCAATCTCAACCATCAACATCAATCTTCAAAAGCCGCCCACCCAGCCGCAAAAATTAATCTTATACCTCTTTACTGGGGGGCTTCTTCCTTAAGACGTCGCCCATTCCTTGTTCTCAAGATCCCACCTTCTCACTCTAGGGGCTTCTCTTTCAAGACGCCACCCATCCTTTATCCTCAAACATCTTTTGAGTCTCAACTACAGTCCAAAATAAAACCGCCCTAGCCTAGGGCTCGGTTCGGACGATGACAAGGTCTTGGTTCCGCTCCCTGAATCATCATACCTCGAGAAGGGATCTCAAACAAGCAAACGGAGGCAAAGATGTCTGAAGAAGATAATCAATTCATGTTCCCCAGCCGAGTGGACCTTCTACTCCAAGGATTTGATACGCGTTGTCACCGTATCTTGGCTAGGAGTTGCAGTTACATGAGCAAAGTTTGTCAGGGTCATCCCCGTGTCTTGTCAATACCGACTTTATATCACGTTCACGACCGTCATTTTGTCGATGCACAAGATATGCGTCCCTGTGAGTCAAATGTCACAACGGTCACGTGTCTCCAATCTATCAAATCACATATCTACGAGTAACAAGGCTCATCTTTAAGCTTCAAACCTTTCAAAACTTCTATCTCCCTTTGCGTGAGATATTACATGCTAGTTGCTTATATGCTAACTGCTCACATGCTTATGTGCTTATATGCTTGCATTCAACGTGCTTGTCTATTCCACTGCGGATTTGTGTGGTCACTAACCATGCAGGTAATCTTTAGAAGACAAACTCACTCCAACTGAGTACTGGGTTCTTCCCAACGAACGGCGACCCATCAAGTCCAAGAGCTTTAACCCCGTCGATTACATGGCATACGCTATCTCCCAGCGAGCAGCAACTCATATCCCCGGCGAGTCCTGAGAAGTTTCTAACTCCCCAGCGAGTGCCGATTTTCAAATGGATGTCACACATGTTATTTCCCAAAGTCGATCTTTCGACCACCATGGCTGGCGAGCCTTTATCCGCAAACAAGATACAACTCAAGGACGTATCCCGAAGATGCCTCGGGTACGACTCCTTTTCACAAGCTGGCGAGCCTTTGTCCACAAACAAGGTACAAATTAAGGACGTATCCCGAAGATGCCTCGGGTACGACTCCTTTTCACAAGCTGGCGAGCCTTTGTCCACAAACAAGGTACAAATTAAGGACGTATCCCGAAGATGCCTCGGGTATGACTCGTTATCACAGCTGGCGAGCCTTTGCACGCACACGAGATACGACTCAAGGACATATCCCAAATATGCCTCAGGTATGACTCCTTCCTATGTCTGGCGAGCCTCAAAACGCACCACCTTCACCACCTGCTGGCGAGCCTTTGCGCGCTAATGATTGAAGGACGTATCCCGAAGATTCCTCAGGTATGATTCCTTCTTATGGCTGGCGAGCCTTTATACGTAGTCTAATGGACTTTAAACGACCCAAATCGGAAGTCGACAGACTCTAAAATGTTCCCGATGGCAGGTCCTTGACTCGAATCCTCGAGTTGCCTCGATGTCGCCCTTCCCGACGGCAGGTCCTTGGCTCAAACCTTTTTGAGTCGCCTCGACGTCGCAATGGTCTTCAGGTTGTAATCTTCAATTGACCTGGAGATCATACTTTGAATTTCGCCCTGTCCAAGCCTCAGTCAAAGTGGGGGCTCTATAGATACCCAGTATCTGCACCTTCCAAAAACCACCCGATGATGATCGGACTATAACGTGTTTTTGATATGCGTGCGTGGATTGGCTATACATGAGACGGTTTAATGCACTACTCGAATATGAAAAATGATTTCAAAAGTTTTCTAACTTCATTCCATTAAAATAACTCTATTTAGAGTTAAAACCGTCTTCGGACCCAAAACCGACTCAGAAACCCGCAACTCGAGTCAACCTGAGTCAACCCGAGTCAACCAAATCTCAAATGTCGAAAATAATGCCATGAATGTTTTCATCATGTCATTTCCATTAAAACGACCCTATTTAGAGTCTAAACCGACACCGAGCCAAAAACCGACTCGAAATTCAAATCCCGACTCACACGGGTCAAACCCGAGTCAAAGACACAAAATGCCTACCCCAAATATCACCCAAGAGTAAGCTTACACGGCTAAGAAAACCTCAATGACCGCAAATCACAACCAACAAAACATTGGTTAGAACAAAAGCAAAATCCAAATTTGCGAAAGGGACAACACACCTCATTGAGTCACGG
The DNA here is from genome assembly GCF_048544455.1 of Silene latifolia. NCBI lineage: Eukaryota > Viridiplantae > Streptophyta > Magnoliopsida > Caryophyllales > Caryophyllaceae > Silene > Silene latifolia. The sequence goes on from NC_133527.1 coordinate 123,189,151, forward strand.
GGTGGCTCGCGCCTCTTTAGGCTGTCTGCTTAGCCTCTAAGCAAACACAACCGACCTACTATCCCACATTTCTCTATAAATACCCACCATCACACACCATAATATTCACGCGAGAGTCCGCCCCCTCGCATCTCCCTTAAACTTCTATACTCGACTTCCTAAGTCACAAAATCGACACGTGTTTACGACCTACCGATCGTAAACACAAGCCTTACACATATTGTTTGGTACCGTCGCCGTGCATTCGACCGACCCATTTGACCAACTCAACTCATCAATCAACATGTTTTAATTAACATATTTTCAACTCATTTTCAAAACAAAATCCTTTTCTAAGGCACCTTTTCAAACTTCTTTGATCGCGATTAGTCACAACGAGAAAACCGTCTCTAAAGTCGTCTATTTCGCAAACATCAATACACGTAAGTTTGAGGGTGTAAACAACTCACTTTATTTCATGTACTTACTTTTTTCATGAGTTTACATGCATGAACAATGCATAACACGATCCAAAACATGGGTTAGACGAGCCAAAACTGAGTTTTGGCCTGAGGCAGAAGCCCCTTATGGTGCACACAGGCTCCCGCCTCAATGGGGTGCCCAGGTCAGAACTCAACCGTGATTGTTCTCGTCTTTCCCCTTTGATCCATTTTCTTATTTGTAATCGGTTTTTATCATTTAAAATGTTTTAATTCATTTTTATGACAAACTTTTTAACCATAAATTATAATCACTCTTGGTTCCATATACCATGACGGTTTAATCCGTGACTCGGTGATATTAATTGGTTAATTACATTTTAAAGGAATTTCTATTCTTTTATTTACCATTTTTATGATAAACATATTTTGACCATTATAAAAATCATCCTTGGTTCTTTATACCATGACGGTTTATTCCGTGACCCGATGATATTGTTGGTTAATCACATTTTAATGGGTATTTTAACACCCTTTTCTTTATTTACCATTTTTCTCATTTGTTTACATTTGTAAATATATTAGTCATAATTCATAATCATCCTTGGTTCTTCATACCATGTCGGTTTAATCCGAGTACGATGACAAACTTGACTAATTATAAATAATTGAACTTAACATAATTAGTTCAAATCAAACATTTTCCTTTTACACATTTTATTATGCTTTTCAAACATGCAAATCCGACAACGAATATTACTAATATAATAGTAATTATTCCGAGTCATGGAAATCATATTTGCAAATCTTTCATCATAAATACGGTTTTAAACAACCTTTTCAAAAACCAGGAGACGCCCCCTTGGGTCGGCTCATGGCTCGCGCCCCAAGGGGCCCTCTGCTTTCACATTTCAAAACCAGGGCAGAGCCCCTTCCATCGCCAATAGGCTCGCGCCCCAATGGGGCTGCCTGGCGCTATTCTGCCTCGTTTTTAGCACTTGTCTAGGACGATCCCGACTACGGTTAACCCGTATACATGACGGATCAGATTGACAAGCTTACGTTTTTACACTTTGTCATTCAACACCTTTTTTCAAATAAATGGATCGTGTTAAGCATCATAACCCGAACTTGGTAAATGGATGTTTAATTTCCGTTTTCACATGTAAATCAATATAAATCCAACTTGACATCTTATGCTTGATATTTGGATTAACAAACCGACTTAGAAAGCTCACATGTTAGGTTAAGACTTTTGGATGTGCATTCATGCATTTACACCGTTTTATCAACTCTTACACTTAAACAACCACGACCGATCAGTAGAGGCCGCTAACGCGGGCGGGATTGGGTGTCCGATTAAAGGGCTTCCCAATACGTACCCTCACCCCTTACTCAGAACCTTTGGATAGTGGATGGCCTTATCCAGGGCGTACGAGAGTCATTTTAGGCATCGAATGCTAAAAGGGGGACGAGTCCTTATCTTTAGTACCTATGTCAAACACCGCTTTTTGCCTTGGTTGACCTAGGTATATAGTGGAATTCGAACGGGTTCCAAGCATCCCACAAATGCTTGGTGGCGACTCCGAACATCTCTAATCGTTTCGCGGCCCTTGCCGAGACGATACCGACCGATCTAAAGCGATCCGGTCGAAAGCGTTTTACGCCGCCGAGCGTGGCTTTCAAAGAGACCGCTGTACGTCCACAGTTTGGCTTGGCGTGCAGGTGGCCCGCAACCGCGGATCGGCTTGCGGCCCAAATCCGCCGACCGAGACGTGGCCCATGTCCACAAGTGTCCACCCCAACTTGAGGTGGAGTAGCCAAAATGTTTTGAATCCGACTCAACCTCCACAGTAGCAGCAGCAGCAGAACTATATGCCTCCTCATAAGCAACAACAGTTCCAAAAGCCTGTATATATCCCACAGCAGCAGCAACAAACTCAAGGTTCTGATTTCAATGAGTTAAAGAATTTGTTGCTGAAGGAATCCCAGGCTAGAGAGGCCGGGATGAAGATGTTGGAGAGCCAAATTGCCCAATTGGCTAGCAAGAGCACAACTCGAGCTCCGAGACACTTACCGACTCAGACGGAGCAAAAAGAGACCCTCAATGCTATCACTTTGAGGAGTGGATCTACCCTTGAAGGGCCTGCTATGATAGAGGATGCCCCTGAAAAAGATGAGGCGGGACCGAGTCAGAAAAAAGCTGGAACGAACAAAAGCAAGAAAAAGACGATCAGCAGGTATGTCAGTCGATCGACTGACATACCCGGTCGATCGACTGAAGTGCGACAAACAGTACCTTCTGGTCCTGTACAAGTCAGTCGACCGACTGACCAACCTGGTCGATCGACTAAGATTGCTGCTGAAGGTGATTCTTTTCGTCCTCCAATGCCCGACAACTTGAGGGACCACTTGTTTCGGGGTACTACTGGCCCGAAAATATTGAGGACAGACCCGAATGCTGATGGGTCCGTTCCGGTTCCGAAGTATGACCCTTTGTCGATTAATGGTTCACATTTGAGACGGTCTGAAGAAGGGTCGAGCTACAACAAGGAGAAGGTTGTGGACTTCCAGCCTAAGTCCACCGATGCCGGCATGAGAGATCTAGAGAAGAGGGCTAAGTTGCTACTTTCAGCCCCTTATCCAGAGAGATTGGTGCCGACAAAGGAACAGGTATCATTTAATAAGTTTGAAAAGGTTATTCGTAGTTTAAATGTGCAAGTTCTTTTCCTCGAATTAGTCAATCAAGTGCCTGCTTACACAAAATTTATGAAGCAATTAATGTCTAAAAAGAAGTCACTTAAAACTGTGCATACTGTCGCACTAACTGAGGAAACATGCTCTTATTTGACCCATACTGCACCCCTTAAGCTAGAAGACCCGGGTAGTTTTTCTATCCCATGTAATATTGGCACCTTTCCTATAGAGAAAGCCTTATGTGACTTAGGAGCCAGTATTAGTGTAATGCCCTTGAGTCTTGCTAGGAAGCTCAAATTGACTAGGTTTGCAGTGACCAACATGACAGTACAGATGGCTGATCGCTCTACGGTCCAGCCAATAGGAGTCTTAGAGGACATCCCCGTGCAAATAGGGAAGTTTTTCTTCCCTGTTGACTTCGTGGTCTTAGATATGCCCGAAGATGCCCACATCCCTATCATTTTGGGTAGACCATTCTGCGCACACCGCTTTGGTGCGATTATTGATGTTGGTTCGGGAACTTTGACCTTTAAGGTAGGCAAGCATTCCATTGTCTTTGCCCATACAAATAGGAAGAAAGACCTCATGTGGCCTGTCACTTGCAATACGGTTTCTGAAAAGAAATCTTATTTTATACTTCCTGATATGCCTGTCTCTATTCCTATTCCTGTTGTGACACCTCCGCCCCAGATTGGGAGCAAAGTGGAGGAAGACTCTACTGTTTTAGATATTGCAGGAGCTGGTTTGGGGAAGGAAGAGCCACATGTTGCTCTAGCTGTGAGGGAGCCAATTATTCAGAGAGGTGGTCTAGGATGCCTTAGCTATGGCACTGATGAGGAGCCCGAAGATGAGCCAGTCAAAGCAATGGAGTCTGATCTAGATTCCGACGAGTCAGAGGAGGTCATTGAGTGGGAAGATGTCCGACATGTTGATCCGTTGAGCTTATCGGATGATGAAGTTGAGAAGAGTGCCGCTGAGAAGATGAGCACTGTTGAGGCTACCTCTTGTAGGCAGAAGCCAGTCAAGTGGGCCATTCCATGGCCGTTCTTGATCAACTATTAGTTGATTGAGACTTCTTCAAAACATTTACATTTTTTTTGTTTTTGAACCTTTTTATTTATTGTTTTTGTGTACGCGAGACTTCGCAATTTATTTCGTTTGCTTAGGATTTTAAACACTTAGGATGGTTACTTTGGGTTTTGCGCAATTTTGGGCGCGTATTATTGTGCATTTGCAGGTTTTTGGACCTTATTAGCTCAAGTTCTCGAGCTAATTGGGAAATCAGAAAGTTACAGCAGTATTTCCAGTCGATCGACTGACCCTTATGGTCGATCGACTGAGCTGCACAGTTCCAGGAGCTTCTTTTCCTGTTCACCTGGTCGATCGACTGGGTGCGATGGTCGATCGACCGTTGCCTGCTGCTGTACCTATTAACGATCTTTCCCCTGCTGTGTTTGGTCGTTTTGCGGAATTGAGGGAGTCTTTCCTTCTCTTTATTTTCCGACATAATTATGTTTTCTTCAATTTCTTCATCTTATGCACATTATACCGCTTCAAAAATTGTTTTCTCGGACTTATGCGTGGTTCTTTTGTCTTTTCAGGTACTTTTTGGTAGCACTGCTAGCTACTGAAACCTCCTAGCTAACGCTGGTTTGGGGAGGTTTCCTTTTGCTGCGCTTAAAGTCTTGTGAGTTCCCGAGTTCCACTTCATGTCTGGTTTACTTAATTTTCTCGCAAATTCCCGTTTCTCTTTTCTTTCATTACATGATTTTGCACAATGGGGACATTGTGCGATTTGGTTTGGGGAAGGATTTTGCGTCGCATATCATTTCCTTGCATTCACGTTTACATTTCAGTTTGCATTTGTTTGTTCCGTTTCTCATATATACAAAAATTCAAAAAATTGAAAAAATTTCAAAAATTTCAAAATTATATCACGTTTATTTTAGCATGTAGGTCGAGTTGGAACGGTAGTATTCCAATGATGACATTGCATTTGCATCTGTTTTTGCCTAAGCCTTGCTGATTAACATGTTATTAGTAGAATCATAAATGCATATCTACGAGTTTTCGTTAATTTCTTGCTGGACTTTAGACTTGACTTAGATTTTTGGCAAACTACTTATATTTTCTGAGTTATTAGAGCCTATAACTGGTGACATCTATGACCAGTTTATCTAGGATGTGAGTAGTTACTCCTTATGAGACATGTTTCATTAATTTGCATAAATATGAACTTAATCTGCGTAATACCTGTATGCATTCGGTTTGTGGTTAGTTGACACATGTGGAAGAGGTCCCCTTTTCTCATTTTACACATAAGCTCCACACTGCCAAAAGCAGCCCTTTTTGTCCCATTACTACATCCTACATTTAGCCTGCCCTTGTCAAGCTAGTAGTTTACGTTCTGGGGTTGTTACTTTGTTTTTGGTAGCATATGCTCATGTTTGAGATGTTGTTGGGAAGATGAAAGGAAGGAAAGAATGAAATAGAAAAGAGAAAAAAAAGGAAGAAGAGAAAAATGATTCGAAAAAGAAAAAAAAAGAGTGTTGTACTGTAGAGGCAGTCGATCGACTGGCATAATCGGTCGATCGACTGGGACCCGAGAAGAGAAAAAGAAAAATCAATTCGCATGATTCAACTCTTTATTAGATGGCGATTTTTGCTCCCATGTTTCATTTATTTATTATGGGGAGTTGATTTATTACGGAGATTGTGAGTTTTGTGCTTGCTATAGCACCGTATCGATTGAATTTTGAGCAAAAAGAAGGATGTTGTCATATGGCTTTGTTTCGGTACTAGCTTGATCACCTGTACCCCCACGTTTCCATAAATGTTTTGCCTCTTTCTGCCCATTACCTCACATATCCTATATATACCTCGGCATGTATCATGGTCATTTGTTCGGTTGGAATGCATATGTACGGTTGTAGAGATTGCTTTCATATTATATTGCAGGCATGTTCTTATAGGTCATAGTTAGGTGAGTGTCACCAAAAAAATGAATTCTTTCTATTTTATACTTATATTCACCTGTATTTATTGAGTGATTTGAGCGACCCGTGAGAGTCCAATTTGATAAGTCTCTATAGTCAACGGTTCGTGATTTTTAACGACTCTATAACTCGTTTGCATGATTCACATCTCTAATTGATTGTTGGTTGTGCATTAAATCGGTTTAGGCTATTCAATTGCATTTCGCTCTGAGATTGAACTCGTTCCCTTAGATCGAGTCTAGTTCTTGCTTGGGGACAAGCAAGGGTTTGGTTTGGGGAAGTTTGATGCGTGTCTTTTATATGATGTTTTACACCCTATTTTACACGCATTTCAGAGCTCATTTATGTAGTTTAAGGCTACTATTTGCCCCATTTCGTCTACTTTCGTATTTTTATGTAATATTGCATATTTATGCGGAAATGAGTAGATATTGAGCTAAATCCGTCCCCGAGTATCTTGCACTGCATTTGACATGAAGTACTTACTTGAGGAACGAGTTTGGTGCGCATTTCAAGACCCGAAAGACAAATCCACGAGAAGTTAGAAGTCAAGTACCAGCTAAAGCAGTCGATCGACTGGCTCCCTTAGTCGATCGACCAACTCACGACTTCCAGGAACTACTGTGCATCGCAGACCAGTCGATCGACCGGTCATAGTGGTCGATCGACCAAACCGCTACTTCAGACGTGAATCAATAGATCGAGAAACTTGAAGCCCAAAGCTATGTTAGGTTTACGAATAAAGTTACGTGAGTTTGCTATATAACGTAACCTAGTTTACAGATATATGCATTCAGAAAATTATCTAGTTTTCCTTCAGTTCTTTATCGGTTTTTAGCATATCAATTAATTAGGGTTCGGGATATCGCTTTCGTTCGCTCTTTTAATCCTTTACCATTCATCTTCACGGTATTTTCCTCTGCTTATTTCCAGTTTCATCACTTTATCGTTCATAGTATAGAATTGCTGGTTAGTTTCCCGAAGCCATAATTATCGTTTTATGCTACCCTTTTATTCCGTCAATTTAAGCATGAATTCAGCAGTTAATCTCGTTAAATCCAGTATTGTTATCATTCCTAGTATGAGTAGCTTAATTCATCGTGCTAGGATGTAGGGAATCTGTAGGTTAGGCGGCATTAAAATTAGTATGACCTAATTCGCACGCCGGTCGATCGACTGGGTTCCCTAGTCGATCGACTGGCCACGTGAGCTGTGTTTCGTTTTAATTGTTTTAATTGTTACATTTGACGAATCGAATGCATGCGACTAGTTGAATGCTTAGTATATGACTGACCCATTAGATCGAAAGATAGGGAAGGTTGTCAAACTACCAATTAAAATTATTAAACTATGCTAAGATCGAAAGATAGGTAAAGTTTAGGTTTTTAGTCACTTTTCAGGACGAGAGTCAGTACTAGTGATATTAGGGACCCGTAGTGAGATCGAAAGATGCTACTTGTTAGGAGTGGACCGAGAGGACCTCTTATTTTCCCGTCTCACGTGATTTGTTTTAGACCTACCTAGCCGCTGCCGCCGAAACTACAGTGAACCGACCAACTTAGTACCCCTTTTTATTATTTGATTTAATCTATTTGTTTTATTAGCTCGTTTATTTACCATTAGTTATAGACCAATTCAACTCAAACCCCTCACACAATTGTTACCTTAAGACTAGAATTAGACAGCTAATTATTACATCTGCCTCTCTGTGGTTCGACCCTGTTACCACTAGCTTCTGTTAGTTTTAATAGGTTTACAAATATTATTTTTGGTACTCACAACGACGGGTATCACTAGTCATGTGTAATTGTAATGCATTTTTAACATATTAAAAATCAACGTATTAATAAAAATACGTCATGTACAAAATCGACTTAGTAATTCATAATTACTTGTACCAAAACGGTTTACCAATTATAAATCACAACATCTTGTATTTATAATATATTATTCATTCAGTTTCAATTGTTTCGTAAACAATGATTTTATCTAACTAATAAAACAATTTGATTACTTAAACCGTATCTTATTTAATCGAATTACAATAAGACACGTTAACTTTACTCACAAAATCATCCGTTAATTTTAAACAATTTAATTAACTCGTATCGGCATACGATTAATTAAATAATCAATTAAGAGTATTTCCCTATAGGTATGACCTAAGGGGATCAACTGATCACCACCGTCGCACGACAGTAATGTCAAACTCTAGTCAGCCAATCATTACCGATATGTGTGGACCAGTTGACTGTAAAATATTACATCCCACATGTATTCTTAAAACGAGATTTAAACATGTGATCATCATGATCAACAGTTGTGATCGCATTATTGTCGGAGGACACATATTCCAACAATCTCCCACTTGTCCTCGACAAGTGTGCGTCACCAATTCTCTTGTCCTATTACTATCTCCCACTCAATGCAAGGTGTCTTTCAGGTCGTACTTACAAGTGATCATATCGAGAGTGGTTTCCTCGATCTAGAGAATAACTGATTGACCGGAATTATCTACCATAGATACCTTCCGAGCGTGGCCACGCATTTCCAGTTCATTACTCCTCGAGTGGCCCTGAGATATTGTTATAACCCTGACAAGGGGTGGACAATTCCTATTGCACTTATTCCCTTCGACTAGCCACATCCATCATAACCCAAAATATGCCCATTTGACCCCATTTACGAAGGTCGTAGTAACACATATCAAAGTTAATCTGAAACTGTGCCATTTTAGGCGAACAGTCTTTAGTCAAAAGAATCGACTCATTAGAATACTATAGTAGCTCTCGCCACGACCAGGCTATATATATTTGCCAGAACTCTATAAGCGGTCATAAGGCCCGACAAAGTGTTCCTAACAGTCTGCCTATGTGATCGACTAGTCATCTCACATAACTCTATGACACTTGAACTTGCCATCAATCGCATCACACTCTAGTCACTTCGAGACGTCACCTCATACAAGTGACTATGGGCGAATACCATGTTAATCCGGGTTCACTTTAACGGGGTTCAATATTGTCTCCACAACCCGTTTGGATGTAACAAAGTATAAAAGGAGTTTTTAGATTTAAAAACTCGAACGACAAATGTGATTATCATATGAGTAGTCAATACTTGATTACTACTTCATATTCTATATTCCAATTAGATCTTGTATGTATTTGTTCATCTCAATTCAATTGAAATGACATGACTCATCATGTTAAGCCTATGAATAGGCATTGTAAGTAGGTCTTAGCAACTCCCTGCTCAACCTTGCTACATACTTGTTTTCCATTCGTAATGTATATATTTGCATTAGAAAACTTTCTGAGTACGTGTCTAGATCCAATCTAGACATAGGCTTTCTTGCCTTAAAATAGCTCCCACTATTTTCACAGTGTGCGGGACTCATCCCTCTTGCACATCCCATGATTGCAAGTGTACTCTATTTCCGTTGTAAATATTTCTCATTGTTCTTTATTGCCTAGAACGATTCTAGAAAATCTATTTCTTAAATAACATAGCCACAATGGTATCTTAACCATCCCAATGTGTTTTGATTATGGTTTTGTCGGAAACCATGCGCAATCTCAATTGTCAATTGTCACTTGTGTAACACCCTGACAAAAAAATTGCATCAAAAACACTTTGCATTACATCCTTAATGCTTCTGCGAGCACTTAAGGGTAATTTTCATGGCTTACTTGGTAATTATTACTTAAATTCGATTTTGAAACAATTCATCATACTCAAAGTATATGAAGTGTTATACATCATTTCCTATTTAATTGATTTGGCAGCGGAAGCAAATGGAATCAATCAAATATGTTCAACTTGATTGAACTAGTCATGAATCTTATCAACATAAGACTTCTTATTTGACGCTAATATCATGTGGATTTATCTCCATAAATCTGGATATTAAGATGTATTATATTTCTCCAAGTCTTAAATCATTCCCAATGATCAATATGTCATCCACATATAAGACTAATTAAATTTTCTGTAACTCCCACTAAACTCCATGTATAAACACAACTTCTCGACTTATCGAGAAAAGTTTTATAACATGATCAAAACATTGATTCCAACTCATTGATGTCCTACTTAAGACCCTCTCTTAAGTTTCACATTATCTTAGGATTGCAAGAATCTACAAAACTCAAGACATGTATTGAATACATTCCTTCTAATTAAAGAAGTGGGTTTTAGATTCACTTGCTATATGTATATCATCATAATGAAACACAATCCCTAAGAATATACAAATAGACTTAAGCATTTCAACTAGTGCAAAACCCTTTGCCACCAATCAAGCTTTGATATCTAACAATTCACTTGGAATTTATTTCGGATTTTCATGGCTCTAAGCCATGCATTGAGTTGTGACTTAAACACTCTCATGTAAGTCATATGTTCATTACTTTCCAGAAGTAATTAACTTGAATCAAACAATTTCTTTGTAAGTTGTAAGCTCTTTACTTTCTTAAAAGTAACATGAATTCATCATCTTCAACAAGTGACGACTTTAACCTCCTAGGTTTTGAAGAAACAACGTCTTTACACAAAACGTCTCATGTAGAGTCTTTCTTGTGACATAACATTCTTTGTGGCTCTTTGAATAATTTCTCCCACTCTGTCTTCTAGAAATAAACTTGTATTTTAGAAAGACAATTTCACGAGCCACAAACTCGTTGTACTCGTGATTATAATAAGGAAAAATGAGCATTTGTTTCTTGTGAAAACTTACAAACATGGTACCTCACCATTTCATATCTCATATAATTCGTTTTAGATTTAGTGGAAAAATAATTTAGACAAAATGATAAAATCCCCAAAAGGATCAAGTAACTCAAAGTAACTTGATTGAAGTCCAAACCATATCGAATAGCGTTTGATTTCTTTATCCAACCACACATTATCCCATAATGTGTGTTAAGAGAGATTAACTTGTGATACTATATCACATTTCATTTGGCTTATATCAAAGTCTTCACTTTGATAATCCCATCACGACTAGATCGTGATTCTTTGAACTCTTTGAACTTCTTCAAAGATTTCTCTATTTACCTTATTAAGCGAACACATTAGCGTCAACTTAAATCGTTGGTAAAAGAAAATGATCAACCTATTCTGGATCAGTGATTTACAACCTCGATCTCCCTTTCAACCCAAAAAGGCACGAGACATCTTGCTTTGAATAAAAGATACGCATATACCATAAGATCTAATGGTTTCAAGAGTACTTGATAACTCTTTGCGTTCATCATTCGAGAATTTAAGGTTTAATCTTGGGTTACCAATTTGAGTCTTGCAACATCTACATGATATATCATTCTAGTTTGGTTTAGAATATAATCACCATGATAATGGGCTAGCCATACATCAAATCGTGGTGTATAGGGTCACAAAAGTGAAACCTCTTTTGTATCTTAACAAGTTTATATTCTTATTTAGAGTTTATGCACTTAATAGTTATAATTAAGTACAACTATAAACCCAAAACTAGATTGATTACACAATGACTCTATCTCTCAACATCATTGTTGCTAGTCGTCATATTCTAATCATCCTATGTATCAAGTACAATGATGAAAACCACCACCGGTTTCTAATATTGACGAAGTAGTACTAGCAAAATTTATGTCAATCAAATAAACATTTAAAGAAGAAGGTCCCATTAGATGTCCCACAACTAACTTGTTGATTCTTCAATAATTTGGGGTAGTTTCCTTTCTAGCGTCCAACAATTAAGACAATGGAAACTTTATCGGTCGGGATTGATAGGTTTAGTATTGTTATTCTCAATAGCGTTACTTTTACCATTACCTTGTATCAATTCCATTCTAATTTTACTTCTTTAAAACCTTATCCTTTTCTTAACGGTTTAAGAGAATGCTCCCACTCATTTCAATGAGTCTTTGCTTTGAGAAGCAAAATTATATTCATGAAGACTACTCTTCATTTGTTTGTTTAGTCTTAAAACTTTCATTGAAGTGGTTGCGGTATTTTGGTCTATTACGATTTCCAACAAATCTAGTCACCAAAATGATTTAACGTTTCAAAATACTTAACTCAATTAAGCACATGAGAAACCATTCATTGTAAGTAGATATGTTAGTCGAAAATCAAAAACCCTTTTGATTACGAATAACTTTCATCTATACTCTTCACAAGAGATCCTTACAATGGATAATACGAGGTTTTTAGAAGAAAAATTCAAATTTTATCTTTAGTTACGATGTTTTAATGGAGATTTGAACTAAAAATCGAAATGATATCGTATAATTTGAGGTAAAGAAATAGAACAATACGATAACGGAATAATGAAAACAACACATTCATCGTTATAATAATACTTGTAAATAAATTTAACAAGATATGAACATTTATATAGTGACCTCTACCCAACTATTATAAATGATTCCAAGATCCAAATTCATATTAACTTGGGCACGGTAAGGCCGATTCATCCCTTATCAATATAACTCGGTGGATTAACTCTTTAATCGATTCTACTTTTAGAACTCTTGGTCGATAAAATTACATTAATATTTATCTTTAGCCCGGAACACATGCGACTACGGTCACGAATACTTCCTTTGAGCTCAATCCAAATTTCGAATAAATGTGTCCATGATCCAAATCCATATCAACTTGGGCACGGTAGGGCCGATTCATCCCTTATCAACATGAATTCGGTGGATAGACATTTATCACCCACTTCCCCTACGTAACAAGGTTTGTACCCCGGTAGAGCCGAGCGCACTCCCTCATGAAATAGGTTTTCATGGTTTCTAATTTTTGGTAAGGCTAAGTCTCAATTGTTTATTTTAGCGAGAGGTCATGTCAATTTATTATCTATCACGTTTTAAGTGAACTAAAGCGGTGAACTACGATAATTGTAATTGACACGGTCGATTAACTCGATTAAATGATAATGCATGTTTTAGTTATGGCGATTTAGCGATGCATGCAACATATAAATAAAATGCAAAGCATAAATAAAATCCTAGTATGGCGTTCCTAAAATAGTAAATCTAATAAACTATTACAAATTCGGAAACCAACTCCATTGGTCCCTTGAACTTTGGTCTTGGCACGCATTTCAAGGCAACACTTTCTTTAATGGATCGCCTTCTCGAGTGGCACCGTCTTCAAGGAACTCCGGAATAAATAAATTACATAACAAATTACATAATTTCCTATTATACATTTGTAGTTAAAATAAAATAAATCTATTAAATTACAAAACGGTGATACGAGATCACAATAAATTACAACCGAATCGATATTCCCATACATTTCGGGTAATACCAATTAAAAACTAAGGTCATACTAAGCAAAATTACATAATTCAAATATTACATAAAATAAAATTATGACAATCATAAATAAAATGCAGCATTATAATACGTATGAACATGCCCAATTTTATGCTAAATCGCCCTTAAGGAGCCAATATCGTATATTAATCGGTTTTTACGGATTTGCGTGATTCAACCTTTTAAAATCACAATAATTACACAAAATCATATTTATGTACTAGTTAATTACCCTAACTATCTTAGGACTCAAAATTAGTCTCCACTAACGTATTGACAATAATTAACTTATATTTCTTAATATTGTTCATAAAAGAATTAAAATTACAATATAATGCCATAAACTTCAAATAAATCATAAAAATTTCAAATAAATTTGAAATTTGAAATTTTAAACTCATGAACATTCTGTAAAAATACCATGACACTCATAATGTTCAAAAACTTAGGTTAAAAATTTCGAAATTTATCGAGAAAAACAATGTTGCGGTTTATCGGATTTATCAATTAAAACCATAAAAATATGAGAAAAATTATTTTCATCAACTTTTCAATTTTAGATCTGAAATATGAGATAAAATGCAACATGTGACGTTTTTCCTTAGTCATGAAGTATGTTTTAGCAATTTATACTAATTAAAGTCATTATTTATGTGATTTTTCATCAAAAACTCATAAATCATGCATAAAGACTTCATTATAGCCAATTATTTTACACACATCTTGTAACATTGCATGTGACAACATATTAAATATCTATGACCATATTCGAAATATTACTCATATTAACCTATTTTTCCATTTAAATATGATTTTATCTTGAAAAATCCATATATCGAGCATAACAACTCATAAAATTATGAAAACTTACAGGTCATCAAAATATAATATATGTAAAAACATATCCAAAAACCACTGGAAAAAGCGAAGTTTAGCTAATTTTAATCCAAAAATGACATTTTTATCATAAAAATCATATTTTAATACCATTACTATATAAAATGAACAATAAAATCCATAAATAAACCAAAAAATCTTAAATACATTTTAGGACCAGAAAATATAACATGCAAATTAAATTCGTGATATGTCATAATAAACACAAATTTATAAGTTTTATTTGTTAATCGTATAACTCGGAAAAACTATAACCGATTTGCATGCAAACAACCTAAGGCTCTGATACCGCTTGTTAGTAATCTATATATCATTATACTCAATATATTCATATATGTTACTATTAATTTAGTCATAAAATTAATTACAAATCTTATGCATGCAAACATAAATAGAAGTAAAGAAGAAATCATGTTCCTTACTATGTGATTTTGGCTTTATGGGTACCAACAAGATCTCCTTCTTGTTAGTTCTTGAGCATTCCAAATAATGGATGAACAAATATTCAAGTATAGAATCTCTCCCAAAAGTGAATACCCAAGGAATACTCTTAAAGACTAAAATAATATGATCTAGTATTAGGATTAGTCTTACTTAAAATTTTTGACACAAAATATTTTGTTCTCTCTTGTTTTTCAGTTGAGAGAGAAGAGATTAGTGAGTTTATTTCTCTAGAATTTTCACAAAGAGTAGAGAGTAGTATATTTTCTTACACAAGAAAAATCTATATAAAAATGAATGAATAATTGATAGATGAGGAAAAACCCTTGTCTATTCTAGGTGGAAACCGAGTGGGGAAGGAAAAGGACCCAATGCATGGCCAAGATGCTCTTCACAAAAGCAATTAGGCATGCAAAGTTAGTCTTTTAGGTTAATCATCATGTTTTCCACTTAACATAAACAAAACACAATATTAACCTTATTCCCTCCATTTTTTTCGGCACTTATAAAATGGGAGGTCAATTTTATATTTTGTAATTTGTCAATTGTCACATGTCACTAGTCATGTGTAATTGTAATACATTTTTAACATATTAAAAATACGTATTAATAAAAATACGTCATGTACAAAATCGACTTAGTAATTCATAATTACTTGTACCAAAACGGTTTACCAATTATAAATCACAACATCTTGTATTTATAATATATTATTCATTCAGTTTCAATTGTTTCGTAAACAATGATTTTATCTAAGTAATAAAACAATTTGATTACTTAGACCGTATCTTATTTAATCGAATTACAATAAGACACGTTAACTTTACTCACAAAATCATCCGTCAATTTTAAGCAATTTAATTAACTCGTATCGGCATACGATTAACTAAATAATCAATTAAGAGTATTTCCCTATAGGTATGACCTAAGGGGATCAACTGATCACCACCGTCGCACGACAGTAATGTCAAACTCTAGTCAGCCAATCATTACCGATATGTGTGGACCAGTTGACTGTAAAATATTATATCCCACATGTATTCTTAAAACGAGATTTAAACATGTGATCATCATGATCAACAGTTGTGATCGCATTATTGTCGGAGGACACATATTCCAACAACTACTTGATATGGTTCGATCCATGATGAGTCACACGGTAGTACCTGATTCATTATGGGGTTTTGCTCTTTTGTCAGCTGCTCTTATACTTAACCGAAGTCCGACTAAAGCTGTCGACAAGACTCCATATGAAATGTGGAGGGGAACGGTCCCCAACTTGTCCTTTATTCGGGTTTGAGGCTGTGAGGCTTATGTCAAGTGGAGACACGAGGATAAGCTCGGCACGCGATCGGTCAAGACATACTTTATTGGTTATCCATAAGGAATGTTTGGTCATTACTTCTATTCGCCTACCGAACATCGAGTTTTTGTTGCGGCTAGTGCAACGTTCTTAGAGAAAGAATTTCTCGAGAACAAGTCAAGTAATAGAACCTTCGAGCTGTCGGAGATTCAAGAACCAACAACCGAGGAACAGAAGGAGGAAGTTGTTCCTTCAACTGATGACACGGTTAACATTCCTCAGGAACCTAGGAGGTTGGGTAGAGTCTCTAATCCTCCAGACAGATACATTGGTATGGTCGAGGAGAATGACGTTTTGATCCTAGAGAGTAATGAACCCGCTACCTATAAAGGTGCCATGACCTGTTCCGACTCAAAGCTATGGCTTGAAGCCATGCAATCCGAGATGGACTCCATGTATGAGAATGACGTATGGGATCTAGTTGATTTACCTAATAAGTTAAAACCTCTTCAGTGCAAATGGCTTTACAAAATAAAGCATTCTATAGATGGGCAACCAGATACCTATAAGGCACGACTAGTGGCAAAAGGTTTCACTCAAGTACACGGATTGCATTATGATGAAATTTTTGCACCTGTAGTTATGCTACGTTCCATTCGGATAATCTTAGCGATTGCCGCTTTTCATGACTATGAAATTTGGCAAATGGATGTGAAAACCGCCTTCTTAAACGGTTATTAGGAGGAAGAGTTGTACATGGTACAACCCGAAGGTTTCATAGATCCTGAAAATCCTAAGAAAGTGTGCAAGCTTAAGCGTTCCATTTATGGACTTAAGCAAGCTTCTCGGAGTTGGAATCATCGTTTCGACCAGGTGATAAAAGAGTATGGTTTCACTCGATCGGTCGAGGAACCATGCTTATATATCAAGTCGAGTGGGAGCAAGATTGTTTTCTTGATATTGTATGTCGATGACATACTCTTGATTGGGAATGACATTCCTCTCTTATCTTCGGTTAAAGGATGGTTGAAGAACCATTTCCAGATGAAAGATCTGGGTGAGGCACAACGCATATTAGGAATCCGTATCTACCGAGATAGATCACGACGGATGTTATCACTGAGTCTGGAGTCTTATTTGGATAAGATTCTTGAAAGGTTCAGCATGACCAACTCCAAGAAGGGGAACCTTCCAATGACTTCTGGGATGCATTTGAGCAAGTCTCAGTCACCCACGACACCTGAAGGGATTGAGCGCATGAGTCGTGTTCCTTATGCATCAGCCATAGGATCAATCATGTATGCCATGATATGCACACGTCCAGACGTAGCATATGCATTGAGTATGACGAGTCGGTACCAAAAGAATCCAGGTGAAACACACTGGATAGCTGTTAAAAACATCCTTAAGTACTTACGGAGGACTAAGGATAGGGTATTGACTTATGAAGGAGATATTAAGCTATGCGCAATCGGTTACGCAGATGCTAGCTTCCAAACGGATCGAGATGATTCAAAATCTCAGTCCGGGTTCGTCTTCACTCTTAATGGTGTTGCGGTCAGCTGGAAGAGTTCCAAACAGGATGTTGTAGCAGATTCTACCACTGAATCCGAGTACTATGCCGCTTCGGAAGCAGCAAAGGAAGCTATATGGATGCGTCAATTCTTACAAGGACTTACGATAGATCCTAGTGAACTGAATTACATTATATTTGTTTTGGTCCGTAATCGCCTACATGAGCTGATAACTCTGGCTATTATTTTGTGAAGTTGATTGATGGTGGGTTCAACGAGCCATAAGTCAAACAGTTGGCTGATCGATCACAGATGCGAGTTATAACGATACCTCGTAGGACAATTTTTTTTTGTGACATCGTAATGGAGTCCTAAATGTTTAAAAACATTCGGTGCCAGGTCGTGTATTGGACGTCCATTGTGTTCCTAGAGTCGATTCTTTTGACTATCGACTGTCTCTTGAGATTAAGGTAGTTTTTGGGTGACTTTGATTTCTTTCTCATGGTCGACCGTAACTGGAGGCTAAGCAGATTTTTTCTGGGTCATTTCATACTGTGCTTATATCTGCAGGATTCGAGTTGAAGAAAATATCCAACCTTTATCAGATTTAGTTATTTCTCAGGGCCACTCGAGGAGTTGTAACTGAAATGCATGGCCATGCTCGAATGATGATTCGTTTATCAGTTAAGTTACTCTCTAGTCGGGGAAACCACTCTTGATATTGATCACTTGTAAAATACGACCTTTGTGAATACGGATTTTGCAAATTGTTTTACATTGAGTGGGAGAAATTTTAGGATATGAGAATCGGTTATCGCACATACACTTGTGAGGACAAGTGGGAGATTGTTGGAGCTTGTGTCCTCCACAATTAGTGTGATAACATTTATAAATCTCTTATAGGTTCACAAGGGTATACTTAGTATTTTATTAGTTGATTAACGATTACATAATAACGGTTGGCTTGCTAGAAAGTTTGACATTATTATCATACTGATGGCGGTGATCAATTGGTCCCTAAAAGTCACACCTAAAGGATTTGTTTGAGAGATGTGATTATGGAAATGTAATCACATTGATGTCTTATATGACTAAATGGTTAGTCCATGTATTTGACTAAACAGTTAGTCAATGTGATGATGAGACGATTATTTAATACAATTAAATAATATCAGCTGAGACGAATTAACTGTTAAATTTGTAAATTGAATATAAACTGTTATATTTAATTAATGTATATAATGTTAGCTTAAACGAATTAAGATGTTAATTCGTAATTAAATGTAACCAGTTATATTTAATTAGCAAATTATAAATATGTTATATTTATAGTTAATGTATATATTACGCAAAATTGTCATAATAAAATGTTGACAGACCGGTATTAATAAATCGACTACAAACTGTTGTGTGTAGACTTATTAATACATGTCGACATAAATAGACAATTGAGAAAATAATACACATTTATACATTTAGAGGATTACCAAAATAAGAAGATTTTCTCCTCATTTTGGTAGTTGATAAAAACCGAAAATAAGGAGATAATTCTCCTCATTATTTTCGGTGGTCAAACAAGAAAAAGGAAGGAAAAAATATCTCCCCTTTACTTCTCCTATTTCGGTTATATAGTTAGAAGGGAGATCATTTTTCCTTAACCTAATTTTGACCTAATATTCTCTCATCAAAAAAACACAAAAACCCTAAATTAATTAGTGAATTTGGGGATCTCATTCTAGCAATTTGAGGGGCATTTCTCGGAGCATTTTGGGTGCAACAATTAGGAGAATATCATTTTGATATTGTTCTTAGGCCATTTTGCTAGGACCAAAGGTTGATTATTAATCTCTTCTCTTTTTGTTTATGCAAATTCTTTTATGACTAGTATTCATAATCATGGTTTCGATATAATCCTTATAATCTTAAAGGAAGTATACTGATATTTCCTACACGATTGAGTGGAAATAAACCACTCGATCGAGTAACTCCTTGTATTGTCTTCTCGATTGGATACTGAGACTGCTCGATCGAGTAACCTTCAGTATATAAAGCATTCGATCGACTAGAAAAGTAGTCGATCGAGCTATTTTGGCACGTTAGACACTATGACACCTTCCGAAACCAGCTCACGCGTCTTCAAAGTGATAGATTCCAAGCTCCAGCTCCTTGTCCTCCATAAATGCATACAAATGGGACGAGTTTAGGCTTGATTTAGGTCATCTTCGGTTTATTCCTGCAATTTACATAAAACGAACCAAAGTAGACTATTCGGGGGTATTTGTAGCTAGATGCCACGTAAATAGTACAGAAATGCGTGTAGAAATGAGGTAAAAACCTTATTTAAAATACATGCATCAGGCCTGTTTAGGCGCGGGTCAATAAACGATGGAAGAGCTTCTTTTGACCATTGAAAAAGTTCGTAAAATGTATTGAAAAGAAGCTGTTTAAACCTGTAATACCCGCCCTTTTAGGGACCCTTTGACCACCGTTGACCGACCTTGGGAGCGGATGTAGTCTTAGGGAAGTGTGCCAAAATCTGTTTGAGCTGCGTGTTAAGAGTGGTACTCGATAGAGTAGGGGCTACTCGATCGAGTAGCTAGGGTACTCGATCGAGTAGGGGGCCACTCGATCGAGTAGGTTGGGTACTCGATCGAGTACCGGGTTTTCAGCGAGGGTTTTATATCGCGTTTTGTTAAATCCGCAAATCACTTCCGCCACTTTCCTCCTATCCTTCAGTCGCCCCTTTCCCTTCCCTTCACCTCAAAACCTCCATGGAAGCCTTTTTGAAGATCTTTGAACCTTGGGAGGGCGTCACTGGTGTCGGGTAGCGGTCTTTTGCTGAGTTTCTCCGTAATAGGTATGTTATAATCATCATCCGTGCCTTGGTTCCCTATAGTTAGGATTGCTTGATAGTAATAGATATTTGTATGATGGTTATAGGCTTTGCTTGGTCGCTGGATGTGTTATCTGTCGGCATGGATTGGTTGCGGTTGCTTAAAGGTAGGTTCGCCTACTCGGTTTTACGTAGATGGTCTAGTGTGTCGGTCGTTGTGGTAGTATTGTGGTTGTTTGATACGAATTGTGTGTCTGTGATTGTGGTTGTGATGGTTGTTGATGGTTCTCGAGATGCGTTCTCGGGTGAGTGGGGTCACTTGCGGGAGTGACTTCACGCCCTAGTTTCGCCCTTCGTGGAACCCGCCACGGAAGGGGATGTGCACATTAATGGGACAGGGGTTATCGCTCGGTATGATGAGCGGGGCTTAGGTGGGAACGGCTCGGTCCCCCACTGGCGGGTCGGTCCAAAGGGACGATCGATGTGAGTTTGGTTGGGTTATTGTGATTGCGGTTGGGTCCGATATCATTGGTTGTATTGTTGATTGTAGTTGCCATTGTCTTGTCTTATCTCGATCGACCTTGTTTGGTTGTTTGTTTGTTATGTGTCCGCCGTGATCCCTTATGGTGAGCGGTCGGTCTTAGTAGGTGTTGATGTTGTGGATAGTGGAGTCCTGGGCGGGGATGAGTCTTCACGAGATATGATGGTCATAGCGAGTAGTCTTTGAGTTGTACCTTGTATTGTATTTTGGTTTGAATCACTTGTAATATAGCTTAATAGTTCTTTTATTGACGTTTGATAACTACTTTCCTCGGGTAACCGAGATGGTAACGCCCTTATATGCTAAGGAAGGCCTAGTTAAGGCTCCTCGGATATGGGGTGTTACAAAGTGGTATCGTAGCGACGATTTTGGAACCTGTAACAAACGAACATAATGAACGTAGGGAGTCTAATAAAATGAACCTGGTGTATGTGTAATGGGAGCCCGGCTGATGCTAGATTTTGGGTGAGTAGGCGCCCTCATTTCAAAATCTTGGCCCCATGACACTTAAGCCAGTCACATGGGATGGGAATGTGGAGTCCGTGTGTCTATGTGTGCTATGTATGTTAATTGTGCCGGAGCTACCTCCGGTTAAGTTTTTGTTAGAATTAATAGAGGTGTGATAGTAATGTTTGGGCCGAGTGTGGTAATTATTGATGAGATTATTGAAGCTCGTTGGATGATTAGTGAGCTTATATGATGGTTATGAGATATGTGACGAAAATTTATGTAGCTGCTATGATGATAATTATAGTATAGTGAGTTATAATTCGAGACATAGCATATGGTAATGCGTTATTGCCTTATAGGATGGTCGAAATTTTTCCGCTGCGTAATATTTGATTCGTGCAAGGTGAATTGCTTATGATAGAATGTAAGACATGATCGAATAAGTTGTTTAAAAGTATGCATTTATGCGAGAAGTGATAGATTCATTTATTATGAAAATTATGCAATTACATGTCAAATGAAAGAATGAACTAGTGTTAATCTAAATGTTTCAATTTAGTAGTAATATATAAAGTAAGCTTAAATGTAATACGATGACGTGAGTATGTTTACGGAAGGTTCGGTAGTAGGTAAACCGAGTAGGGTAATGGGTGCAGTGTAAGTGGAATAAACTCCAGTTGTTTGACGATATGATAGGCTTTGTTAATAATAGTAATGCGTGAATGAACTTGATAATGTGTGCCGAATTCCGAACTTAGTTGGAATCGACACGCGGTGTTGTTTTTGCAGGTATCTTCGAGTTAATTAGTGTTCAAACCGAGTACTTAACTATACTTGACCGAGTGCGAGTGCTTACTTGACCGAGTAGACCTCACTCGATCTAATTAGGAAGCTATGATGTCGGAATATGGGAAAATTCCTGCAGTTACTCGATGATTTAGCTCCTACTCGATCGAGTAGGGTGGTACTCGATCGAGTACCCCAGGCACTCGATCGAGTAGGTTACTGTGCAGTAATTCCTACGGGTTTTCTTAAAACCCTTCATCTTTCTATTTCTTCCTCTTATTCCTCTATATTTCGACACACCTACACCTAAATCACTCTCAAATTCCTTATTCCCTCTCAAATACTCTCATTTTCTTGGGTTAGTATTGAATCTTGGGGGTTGATTTCTTAGCTTAATTTCGTTTCTCCACTTTGTTCATCAATCAAGGTATGCTATTCTTCCTAATGTACATGGTTTATTGCTTTGAATGTGCTAGGAAGGTAAAACAATCTGAAATTTTCGATTATAATGACCAATTCGGTGCTTTTAATTGTTGAAACATGATTCACATGCCTTCTTTCCATGTTTGTTGGTGGTTAATTGCTGTAAATTAGATTAGAAAATTGCAAAATTGAACCCGAAATTTCTAGGGTTTCCAAAATTGAAATCGATTTTTGGTTGTTTTACAGTGGTTAGATGGTAGAATTGAGCCTTAAGTATTGTTTATATCATGTTGGGGGATAGATTTTGATGATTTTACCTTAGAAAGTTGCCTTAAAACTCCGTCTTAAAAGTGCCTCAAATGGAAATTCGTGAATTATAATTGGAAAATTGGTGTTGTGAATGACATTATAAGTATAAGTTGAACTTCAATATGATAGTAGAAACGATAATTGATGAAAATATGCCAAAATTTTCACAGCTGTAAAGACCGTCTGAAAATTTTAGTTGAGTTGTTGAACATAATATGAAAGTGATGATGATATGCCATAAACTATCCTTTCTCTTGAACTAGTAACATGTAATTAGCAATGTAAATGGAACGACCTTTAGAAGCATGCTAGGATATTGGAATTGTTGAGAATATGTGTTCACATGCCAAATTTTCATAATTGCGGTTTATAAGTGGCTACAAACTGAGACTATATGTTAAAATTGAGGAAACCATTAATGAAATGTGTATACTTAGCTGAGCATCTAAGCTTAATTGCATGATTTATGTGCTTCAATATTAAACTGGTTGATGAGTTAGTGAACTTGCTAAGTATATAGAACTCAAATTGTATGAAGTATATGCCTACATGTTTTATACAAATTGTTTGACCTTATACCTAAAGCAGATGCCGAGACTGAACCCTGGAAGCCACCAAAGCAAACGGGGGAGGGGTAACCCACCTGAGTTAGGGGAAGGAAGTGGACCTGTGGTACCCGCAGTCCCCGAATACCCTACAGTTGTTTTTGTTGACTTCAAGCAAAGGGAGCGTTTTGTAGCCTTACAAAAACGCAAATTGAGACCTACAGAGTGTATAGACACCAGTGTATTAGAGGAGTTGGAGATAGAGACGGATGTCCGTCACATATTCGAGACCTTGGGTTTTACGGGTTTGTATAGGCTGAGGAAGCATACTTACCCTTTTCTTACCTTGGAGTTCATGAGCTCTTTTAACTACGACCCAGTGGGTCAGACTGTCGAGTTTAGATTGATGAATACCAGTTTTCTGTTGACTATGGACTTGTTTGCCTCTCACCTTGGGTTGGCCAAGCCTCCCAAGGACTCCTTTACTGACATTCTAGCTGAGTGCGGCGTCTGCCGCCTAATGCCTTGCTTGACTGGGAAGCAAGCTCCCACCTCGAGCAACATGCTGATTAATGATGTTCAGCATATTACTCTGAGGGTCTTCCTCCGTTCTCTCTCGAACCTCCTCTATGACCGAAAGGATATCAGTAAATTGAACAATCATGAGGTTTTACTTTTGATGTCGTACCTCAACCCGGAGCGGGCCAGGAAAGTGGTCTTTAATGCTCCTTCTATAGTTTGTGCTGCCCTTGCCTTGATGGCTTCTTCCTCTTCCCGGTACCTGAGTTGTGGTGCTATTTCCACTCGGTTAGCTGAAAAGCTAACCTCCTTTGAGGCTTCTTCGGCGTACGTGCCTCTAGCTACCCCAGTGCCTACCATGGATCGTGAATACTATCTCGACCTGAAATGGTTGAGGACCTTGGCTGACGGCAGCCTAGCATGGAGGGTGCATGGGATGAGTTGGATGAAGATTCCAGCTCCTGAGCACCTCCCACCCACGGAGCCCTTGGAGCCGACAGTAGTGGCGGTGGACTCCGATGATGAGGAGGAGGAGGATGATGACGGACCCCGCCAGCTACAGACCTATCTCATCGACGGTACCATCCTTGAGGAGATGTCGGAGCCGACGAAGGGCGAGAATGCGGGAGTTCAGGCGGCAGAGAGGCCTAGAGTGGTGAGGGGACCCCGTCGAGTGAGAGAGAGGGCCTCGGAGACTAGGCCACAGCCAGTAGCACCGCAGCAGCAGCAGCCTTTTCCATGCTACCCTTACCTCGACACCCCGGAGACGCGATCCGATTACAGCGGAGAGAGTGTCATCTACCTTGACACTCCGGAACATGCACGAGATGGCCTACGCTCAGGGGATAGGGACCGAGGGACCGCATCCGGTGTGGTGGAGTGGAGTCGGGGACTACACAGGGGTTTTCCATTCCTACGGGGTGGATCAGTCGACGTGGGGGGCACCTCAGTCCTTCCCTTACGGTGGCTTGACCCCATGGTACGTGGGCCGGGAGCGGGAGCGGGAGGTGATGCGGGAGTGGGTTCATCAAAGTGCGGGTATGGGCCGGAGGTGGTGGTGGTAATGATGAGGTGATGTTCGAGCAGCAGCAGCAGCAGCAAGAGGAGTGATACTCCTCGTTCTTATCTTTGTTGATAGTAGTTGATGTTAGATGGTGATATTGTTGTTAGACTTTGGTAGTTATTTCCTTTTATTATTGAGACTTAGTTGGATTTGTATGATTGGCCATAAGGCCGGAATTGCTACTCTAACCTTTTGCAGGATGATTGAGAGTCGGGGCATCATCCCGACTCAATTTATGTGACAGTCATGTTGTTATATCTTGGTTTACGACGGGTTATGTAAGGTACTTGACCTGCAGGTACTCGACAGAGTACCCCACACTCTATCGAGTAGCTGCAGGAAGGGAAGAAAGGAAACATTCTGATCTCGGGCTACTCGATCGAGTAGCCAAGACACTCGATCGAGTAGCATGGCACTCGATCGAGTATCGCTGCATACTCGATCGAGTAGCACTGTTACAGGAAGTTTTTGGAAATTAAAAATGTTCAATTGGTTTATATTTGCGAGTTTAATGTTTAAAGTAGTTGTGAGTACGTAGTAACACCTTTGAACCGTTAATTTCATATGTTACAAGTCATGATTGAAGTTTTATAAGCATATTTGTTACAATTAGTGAAGCGGTAATAATTTCTTGTTACGATTAGTGAAGAGGTCATAATTTCTTGTTACTTTAATATTGCATACGCCCCATTACGATTTATTTGTCGGAGTTGTAACTCTGCCTATATTTGTGCATATCATTTTAACGTATGTTGTCAACAGTAACTAGTTGTTCCAGTGACTTGAGCACGATTTCTAAATTTAACGAGTATGTAGTTAGCGAGTAATGTCCACAACAAATAGTATGGTTTTCTTTAATGTTAAGATACAAATAATAAATAAAATGCGTTATAATTAGGGTGGTGAACTTCGGGGACGAAGTTCCTTTTTAGAGGGGAAGAGTAATGTCGCGAAATAAAAAGGCTGTTTTTGAATAATGCTTTGCTTGTTTATAATGTTGTTGGTATTATGTTTTGCTTTAATTATTTAAAGTAAAGGGGTTGTATGTTTCAAGAGACGGTCATGAAAAATAGTTATAGTGTGATAAATCGTACTCGAATCACGTTGCCAAGTAACATGGTGGCGTTGGTTGTACCATATGATAATTGGTATGAGACATGTCCTGATCGATAGTTTGATAGTCGATCTCGTATGTCGATACCGTATGTCGGGTGATCGTAGGTGGTGATTCGCATGGCGAGTTTGATGTTTCATAGGTATATAGGGTAACGGTTAACGGTAATAGTGCTTGCATGATAGTAGTAAAAGTCATTAGATATAAGTATAGACGGTGATGATGATGACATGGGGGGGGAATGGTGTTTCCAGGGAGTAATGGGTTGAGCGGGAGGATGAGTGAGGACGTGTTGTTCTCGTGTCTCGAGCGGGAGATGGGTGAGGTGAACTTCGGGGACGAAGTTCTTTTTAAGGGGGGCAGACTGTAATACCCGCCCTTTTAGGGACCCTTTGACCACCGTTGACCGACCTTGGGAGCGGAGGTAGTCTTAGGGAAGTGTGCCAAAATCTGTTTGAGCTGTGTGTTAAGAGTGGTACTCGATAGAGTAGGGGCTACTCGATCGAGTAGCTAGGGTACTCGATCGAGTAGGGGGCCACTCGATCGAGTAGGTTGGGTACTCGATCGAGTACCGGGTTTTCAGCGAGGGTTTTATATCGCGTTTTGTTAAATCCGCAAATCACTTCCGCCACTTTCCTCATATCCTTCAGTCGCCCCTTTCCCTTCCCTTCACCTCAAAACCTCCATGGAAGCCTTTTTGAAGATCTTTGAACCTTGGGAGGGCGTCACTGGTGTCGGGTAGCGGTCTTTTGCTGAGTTTCTCCCTAATAGGTATGTCATAATCATCATCCGTGCCTTGGTTCCCTATAGTTAGGATTGCTTGATAGTAATAGATATTTGTATGATGGTTATAGGCTTTGCTTGGTCACTGGATGTGTTATCTGTCGGCATGGATTGGTTGCGGTTGCTTAAAGGTAGGTTCGCCTACTCAGTTTCTGTAGATGGTCTAGTGTGTCGGTCGTTGTGGTAGTATTGTGGTTGTTTGATACAGTAATTGTGTGTCTTGTGATTGTGGTTGTGATGGTTGTTGATGGTTCTCGAGATGCGTTCTCGGCTTAGTGGGGTCACTTGCGGGAGTGACTTCACGCCCTAGTTTCGCCCTTCGTGGAACCCGCCATGGAAGGGGATGTGCACATTAATGGGACAGGGTTATCGCTCGGTATGATGAGCGGGGCTTAGGTGGGAACGGCTGCGGTCCCCCACTGGCAGGGCTGGTCCAGTGGACAGTCAGTGACAGGTTTGGTTGGGTTATTGTGATTGCGGTTGGGTCTGATATCATTGGTTATATTGTTGATTGTAGTTGCCATTGTCTTGTCTTATCTCAGTACTGACCTTGTTTGGTTGTTTGTTTGTTATGTGTCTGCCGTGATCCCTTATGGTGAGCAGTCGGTCTTAGCAGGTGTTGATGTTGTGGATAGCTGGAGTCCGGGCAGGGATGAGTCTTCACGAGATATGATGGTCATAGCGAGTAGTCTTTGAGTTGTACCTTGTATTGTATTTTGGTTTGAATCACTTGTAATATAGCTTAATAGTTCTTTTATTGACGTTTGATAACTACTTTCCTCGGGTAACCGAGATGGTAACGCCCTTATATGCTAAGGAAGGCCTAGTTAAGGCTCCTCTGGATATGGGGGTGTTACAAAACCCGTCTTGATTTGAAAAGACCGTTTAGGCCGCTTTTATGTTGATGTGAAGAACGAGACTTGAATAATCGCCATTGTTTTGACAATATTCGATGTCGGGTTCGGTTTTGCAAGCTTGACATGAATAGTTTTGAAAATAATTATGAACTAATTGTTTTAAGTTCATTTGTTTGTAATTAGTCAACGTTTTATCATCGTACTCAGGTTAAAATCCGATATGGTATGTAGAACCAAGGATGATTTTGTGTTGGTGACTAATACATTTGATTTGAAAATGTTAAGAAATGAAAAAGATTTTAAAATACCTTTCAAAATGTAAAGAAATGAAATAAAAGGTTTTAAAATACCTTTTATAATGTAATTAACCAAATATTATCACCGAAACACGGATTAAACTGTCATGGTATTAGGAACCAAGGGTGAAAAATGTTTTATGGTTAAAAATTTGTCATAAAAATGATTTGAAATATTTGAAATGGTAAAAACCGATTAAAAATATGAAATGAAAACAAAAGGGGAAGAAGAGACCAAACAAGGTTGGATTTAGGCTGAGAGGGGCTTTAGGCGCGAGCTTGGTTGCTACACAAGCAGCCCCTGCCTCAACCAAAAATCCGGGTTTGGCTCATTTATACCATATTTGGACCATGTTATGCATGTTTTAGCATGTTATAGTCATGAAACAAATGAAAAACATGATAGAAGAAGATTTTTACACCCTCATACT
Source organism: Silene latifolia (assembly GCF_048544455.1). NCBI lineage: Eukaryota > Viridiplantae > Streptophyta > Magnoliopsida > Caryophyllales > Caryophyllaceae > Silene > Silene latifolia. The sequence continues at coordinate 123,217,681 of NC_133527.1, forward strand.
TACATGCTAGGCTTGAGACGAGAAATCGACGAAAGTGTATCAACTTGTTTGGTCGTAAAACTCGGTTTGAAAACCATTTTAGCAATGTAAAGAGTGTTTTAAGTTTAGTGATGGTGTAGTGGTCGAGATGGTCGGTCAAGTGGTTTAATGCACGATGACGGTACCAAACAATGTGTAAGGCTTGTGTTTTCGATCGGGAGGTCGGAAACACGTGTCGGTTTGTGACTTGAGAAGTCGAGTCTAGAATTTTAAGAGAGAGGTGAAGGGGCGGACACTCGCGTAACTCTCAAATGGTGGCATTTGAGGGGTATTTATACGAAAATGGGCGGTTGTGTGCGTTTTGAGCAACATGGCCGCATGGGCTGCTCGAAGAGGCGCAAGCCATTCCGCGCGTCTTTGAGGTATCTTGTCACTATCACGCAAGTGTAATCATGATTTGTTCTATCCTAGGTTTTGGATGAACTTGATTTGTACTTGACCATTATGGATTCCGGGAAACCTTAACATGGAAGTCTTTGAAAAGTTTGTTTTTTTTGTGTTTGACTCGATTTGACTCGTTGTTGGAGTCGGGATTTGAATTTTCGAGTCGGTTTTTGGTCCGGTGTCGGTTTTGACTCTAATTAGTGTCATTATGACCCCGTCGTCATGCATTAAAAAATCCAGGTACTTTTGAAAAGTTTTGAAATGTTTTATTTTCGAAATCGTTTTAAGTTTTCCGACGTATAGTTGTACAAAACTGTCGATCAAACGCTGCGATTCTTAAGCATGTTGTAGTCCAATAATCATCGGGTGTTTGTTGGAGACTTAGCAGATACTGGGTATCTACAATTACTACCTTACATAACTCAATGATGAGGCCAATTAGGTCTGAGAGTTAATATAATTATAATGAGTGTTGTAGGTTCTATGCCTCAGTGAGGTTCATTTTGGACCTAAAGGTGGCTCAGTGATGATTACTCCTTACTGGTTTGAAAGCACTTTAAATTTGAAAGCTTTAATCAACTGTACAAGTTATTGGCCATTAAGATGAACTCTTTAAGCCACCACATGGCTAACAATTAAATGGGTGTGTGTGCTAACCACTAAAAAATGGCAAGTAATGAGTTTGATATGTATACAGTTGCCTGAATCATTACTGTTAATTCATAGAGTTAATATGGTTTACCTTCTTTTTGTTTCTGTGTAGGAAGGCATAAGAGTTCACACGACTCAATGATGAGGCCAATTTAGGCCGAGAGTTGATGTAAATTTAACATTCCTTTAAACTGAACTGAATTTTTAACATTTCTTACTGAACTGAACTGTTAACATTAAACTGAATTGAGCTTCATACATTACTGAACTGAAATGAGCTTCTTACATTACTGAACTAAAGTGTTAACATTGTTGTGCATTACATTGTTCATAATTTGATTAGAAGTTAAAACATTTTTTGCAATTGAAATGTTTGTTCTCTAAACAAATATCAAAAACATTAGTCATCCTTATTCACTACTTTGACTTTCTAAACTACAATTGTGTTGGAGTAAGTGTCCTCAACAATAGTGCGATCACATGATAAAACATCATAATTAAATCTCATAATAAGAATACGTAAGGGATGATTCAATTATATAGTCAACTGATCAACATTAATCGGTAATGATTGGCTAACTAGAGTTTGACATTACTGTCGTTTGACGGTGGTGATCAGTTGATCCCTTAAGGTCACACCTATAGGATGGAACCCAAATAATTTCTGATCAAATGTATTTGATACGGGTTGATCAAGTCCCGATATATATATATATATATATATATATATATATATATATATATATATATATATATATATATATATATATATATATATATATATATATATATATATATATATATATATTGTAATACCCGTAATTTTATGGAATTTATATTTACGTTTCGCGGGTTTTTAATAATTAATTAAGACGTTTATGATTAATAATTAGTAATTGTGAATGAGACGGGATAATATAATAAAATAATAAATAATGGAATAACGAGTCGATATGGCAATTGGATAATAATAATATATGATAATTCATATAATAATAATAAACAATAGTTATGTAATAATAATAATAATAGAATACATATTGTTAATTAGTAAGTTTCCTAATAAGACTACCTTTTACTAGTATAAAAGCAAAGATAGACCTACCATATAGTTTTATTCATATAATTGCACAAGTAGGGAGATCTGTAGAAGAAAGAGGAAGAGAATAAAGCTTTATTATCGTCTCAAGGTAAGACCGTCTTATTATATAATATATTGATTTTTGTAACAATTATAATACGCACCCTAGATACCGTATGAATTGCCTTGACCACGACCTCGACCCAAGACCACCGTAGCTGACCCCGGACTTATTTTGACCACCGTTGACCGGCTGGGGTTAGGGTTTTATAGGGTGATTGTTGTGGTTGCGGTTTCGGTGGCAACCGAGGGTTATACACGGGTTTAGACCTTGCCTCGCCTGTTTTAAGACCAAACCTGGGTTGGGGTTGGTCCGTGGTGGTGCGTCGACCTCGGTGGATAGTCAGGGGCTGTCAAAGCTGGTGGTTTGCGTAGTGGTGGTCGGAATTTCGAAGGGTGGGTGTTCCTTGCGGGTTGCGGGTTTTGTTGTTATTGTTGAACCGCGTGTAGGATGGGAGTTGCAAGACTACCGTGCCTCGACTAGACTAAACCTGGGTTGGGGGTTGTCGTGGGTGTCAGGCCTAGTGTTTTAGGCGGTGGTTGGTGGCAGTTTGGCCGATTTTCTCGAATAGTTGACGGGTTTTCGCGAAAACAGGGGAGGTGTGATTGTTGTTGGTGTCGTGAGTGTTGATGTTGAGGGTGGTGTTGTTAGGACGTGAGATGGTGGTCGTGTGGTGGTTGCAGGGGTGTGTGTGTCGGGTGAAGTTGGTCCTGGTCAGGGGGCCACCGTGGCTGGGTGGTTCACGGTGAAGCTCGTGCAAGGAGGGGGCTGCCGAGAGGGTGTGTATGTATGTCTCATTAAGTCGTGTACGGGTTTGTATTTTTATCAGTTAGTCTTAACTAAGGTAGTTAGGAGTGTGTTAGTTTGTGAGGGAGTGAGTTTTTAATTTATGAGTTAGTTATGCGTTATTTAGTTTTAGTGATGGGTCGGGATTTAAGTTGGGTTTGAGACGGTATAATTAATATAACTAGTTTATAATTGGTTTAATTATTTTATAATTTGTTTAGCTAGTAATTGTGAATTATTATTTGTATTAGGTGACGGTGTTATTGAGGAACTTTATTTGTTGATTGGATTGCATTATTGGAGTGCGTAATTGGAGTATTTGCTTGTTAGGTAGGATAACTACTCAACTCGTCTTTTGTGGAAATTAAATGGATTAATGGATGCGTAAATTATTATTGTTGAATTATAGTTGGATGTTTATTATTGGATGGCAATATTTATATTGGCATATTATGTTATTGGGTATCCTCAGTCTCGGACTGGGACGACAATGAGTTATGAGATATCCTCGATCTCGACCGGGACGACATTTGTGTTTATCCCCGGGCCAGGAGTTGGCGGGACGACGGTGTGGTGGAGCCTCGGTCACGGACCGGGACGACTAGTGTGGATATGATGGGAATCGGTGGTGATATTTATTCCACGTGCTTACATTTATTAAGTTTGTATATTTAATGTTGTGTGATTATCCTACTCAACCTCGTGGTTGACAGTGTATTCGTGAACGCCTGTGATGAACCATAATGGGGAGCAGATTTGACAGGTACTAAAGATTAGCTAACTTGGGAGCATTGGGACGTGAGCTCGACTTGGACCATAGTTGCTGTCTAGATCACTTACTGACTTATACAATTTTATTTAAGTAATTTCCGCTGCGTAATATATTGTAATGTTAAAGTTTAAATTTAATCGGTTGGCAATGTAATAAAACCATTATTTCAGTTAAAGTTAATAAAGTACTTTGGTTTGTTTTAATTTGTATCATTTACCTCGGGCAACCGAGATGGTAACAGTCCTATTTATTGGGAATGTCTTGCCAAAGGCTCCTAAATAAATGGGGGTGTTACAAAGTGGTATCAGAGCAAAACGATCCTCAGGCCTAACCAATGAATTTAATAAATGAACTTAGGATGTGTCTAATAAAATGAACCCGGGTAGGAACTGTTAGGAGCCCCTTTTGGCTTAGAATGAGAAGGTACCCTCACTCCGAACCCCGGCCCTTCCAGTTTTGAACCGGTTACCTTGAGAGATATTGAAGAGTGGGGTAAATTTAAAATGAATGTTATTTATTTTCTTAGTGGTCGTTGTTGCCCTGGGATATATATCGATTTTGTTGATGAGCGAGGTTACGGGACGTAACCTTGATTTTTAAGAAGAGTGGTATGGATGAGGTAAAGATTTGATATTGAATTATTTTGATTATGAGCATGAAAGTAATTGTCGAATTTGTATTGATTATTTGATTGGATGATTATAGTAGTATCATGTCTAGCGATATGCGGTTATGTGAAGCCCGAAACCATACTATTTACAATATTATTGAATGATTTAATTTGTGATATGAATGCTTTAGAATAGATAATAGTTGTGTGTGAAAGTTTATTGACCAAATTGTGTTGATATAGAAGTAGGAGGGTGTTAATAAGGGCTTGTGACCTAGTAAAAAGGAACCTAGAGCTGAACTTTACTTCGTCAAATTTTACCCCTATTTGATTTAGTTTCCATTTCACCTCCGTTTATCATACAAGGTTGATATTTTTATGAGTGATAACCCAGTGAGTTAGCTTACCAATGCCGTTGGTCTCATGTTTAAAAGTTTTATGGGTTGGGAGAAATAAATATTTTAGTGGTCAGTGGTCGGAATATTCATGTACAGTTTAGTTTTCGACAAACGATTTTGTAAAATCTCTCATTTACTTTGTACTTAAGATTTTTGCCTAATTCCAACTCCACTGTTTAAAGGACTCAAATATGTTTTCAAAGTGATAAGCCACGTTATAAGGTGAATTTTTGACAATTAATAGTGATTTTTACAACTTGACCTAAATTTTTGACTTTTTGCTGATCAGTTTTTGTTTCGACCCACTGAATTGTAAAAATCTTTATAAATTGATTATTCGAGATTTGGACTTGATTATTTTTCTCATTCTTTAAAAAAACTCTTTATATTTCCTGTAAAGTATAAAAACTCAACGTAGAATGTAACGATTATTAAATGGTGATTTTTGAAAGTTACAGCTTGACTTTGATTTCTAAAAGCACAAGTTTTACCAAAAGTATAATATAAATGTTTTAGTTTGGGAGGTACGAGTGATTATAGGAGGACCTAAGGAGGGGTAATAAAGGATAGAATTGATCACACCTTATCTTTGTAACTATAGAATATTTAAAATATTAAGCCATCTTTACTCGGGTAGAAACTTATATCGTCTTGTTTTACTTTTATAGAACCATGCCTCCAAAGAGATCTACACCTACACCCTCTACCATGTCCCAAGAGGAGATTGACCGTTTGATATCTATGAATGAGGCTTTGACTGCGGCTTTGAAGGCTAAGGGGTCAGTTCAGGATCCAGCAAAGATGAGTGCTAATATTGCAAGACATAACCGGACAAAGTATGACGGATTAGGTGAACCATCCTTACTAGGAGATTGGCATAGGGAGTTTGATAACCTTTTTGAGTTGCTGGGATGTCCTGCGGAGCTGCAAGTAGATCAAGCTGCTTACTATTTGAGGGGAAAAGCGGGTTTGTGGTGGAATCGTAGTAAGGAGGTCTTAAGGGAAGCTTGGAGGGAGAGTGATGAACCTTTTATCACTTGGAAGGGTTTTAAGGAGACTATGAGAGCTGTATTTGTGCCAGAACATATTAGGAGTAAGATGAGAGCTGAATTTGATTCTTTCAAGATGACTGAGGAGATGACAATAGAGACTTATTATAACAGGTTTATGGAATTGTCAGAATATGTAGCTGATTTGAATTTTAGTGATGAGATGTTGGCACTCAGGTTTGAGAAAGGATTAACAACCACTATTAAGAAGAGGCTTGCAGCTGGTCAGCCAAGTACCATGGATGATGTTTACCAGAGAGTTGGGCATGCGGAGAGGATTGCAGATATGTTAAAGGAGGAGAAGAAGGAGAAGGAAGGGAAGAAGGAAAAGGGAGAGAAAAGGAAGACTGAAGCTGTGGGTGATGAGGGAAGTAAAAAGACATATGGTGGATTTGGGTATGGTGGGAGCGTGGGAGTTGTTCGTGGAGGTGGTAACTCGATGTTTCAGGCATGCTACTCTTGTGGCAAATACGGACACAAGGCAAGGGAATGCAGATCGACGGCAAAGTCTAGTAATGGAAGGGGAAGCTATGGCAATGGGAATCGTGATGGAGGTTACTATACTCCTATGTCAGGTTATGGGAGCAATCAAAAGTTAGGAGGTTGGAGTAACCAGAGAAGCTATGACAATAGACAAGGCAATAGAGGTGACCAGAGTAGTGGTGGAAAGGCATTTGGAACATCTAGTACGGTACAAGGGAATGGGGAGAAGGGTAACTAGTATTTGTTGAGAGGCTTAGAGTTTTTATCATTTAAAAAGTATTTAAGTTGTTGGTAGTTTAAATTAAGTAGTGGTAGTTCCGAAACTTCGGGACGAAGTTTATTTTTAGGAGGGTAGAATGTGATACTATATTTATTTTGAGTTACTAAACTTTTCTTATGTGATTTTTATACGATTTTTATCAATGCTTTATATATTATACATGTGCGATTGTCCTTATAAAATAAGTGTATGATGATAGCATTTCTGTTGGGATGTATGGAGTTAATGTTTTGGGTAGTCTGGGTGAACTTCGAGGACGAAGTTCTTTTTAAGGAGGGAAGACTGTAATACCCATAATTTTATGGAATTTATATTTACGTTTCGCGGGTTTTTAATAATTAATTAAGACGTTTATGATTAATAATTAGTAATTGTGAATGAGACGGGATGATATAATAAAATAATAAATAATGGAATAACGAGTCGATATGGCAATTGGATAATAATAATATATGATAATTCATATAATAATAATAAACAATAGTTATGTAATAATAATAATAATAATAATAGAATACATATTGTTAATTAGTAAGTTTCCTAATAAGACTACCTTTTACTAGTATAAAAGCAAAGATAGACCTACCATATAGTTTTATTCATATAATTGCACAAGTAGGGAGATCTGTAGAAGAAAGAGGAAGAGAATAAAGCTTTATTATCGTCTCAAGGTAAGACCGTCTTATTATATAATATATTGATTTTTGTAACAATTATAATACGCACCCTAGATACCGTATGAATTGCCTTGACCACGACCTCGACGCAAGACCACCGTAGCTGACCCCGGACTTATTTTGACCACCGTTGACCGGCTGGGGTTAGGGTTTTATAGGGTGATTGTTGTGGTTGCGGTTTCGGTGGCAACCGAGGGTTATACACGGGTTTAGACCTTGCCTCGCCTGTTTTAAGACCAAACCTGGGTTGGGGTTGGTCCGTGGTGGTGCGTCGACCTCGGTGGGTAGTCAGGGGCTGTCAAAGCTGGTGGTTTGCGTAGTGGTGGTCGGAATTTCGAAGGGTGGGTGTTCCTTGCGGGTTGCGGGTTTTGTTGTTATTGTTGAACCGCGTGTAGGATGGGAGTTGCAAGACCACCGTGCCTCGACTAGACTAAACCTGGGTTGGGGGTTGTCGTGGGTGTCAGGCCTAGTGTTTTAGGCGGTGGTTGGTGGCAGTTTGGCCGATTTTCTCGAATAGTTGACGGGTTTTCGCGAAAAAAGGGGAGGTGTGATTGTTGTTGGTGTCGTGAGTGTTGATGTTGAGGGTGTTGTTGTTAGGACGTGAGATGGTGGTCGTGTGGTGGTTGCAGGGGTGTGTGTGTCGGGTGAAGTTGGTCCTGGTCAGGGAGCCACCGTGGCTGGGTGGTTCACGGTGAAGCTCGTGCAAGGAGGGGGCTGCCGAGAGGGTGTGTATATATGTCTCATTAAGTCGTGTACGGGTTTGTATTTTTATCAGTTTGTCTTAAATAAGTTAGTTAGGAGGGTGTTAGTTTGTGAGGGAGTGAGTTTTTAATTTATGAGTTAGTTATGCGTTATTTAGTTTTAGTGATGGGTCGGGATTTAAGTTGGGTTTGAGACGGTATAATTAATATAACTAGTTTATAATTGGTTTAATTATTTTATAATTTGTTTAGCTAGTAATTGTGAATTATTATTTGTATTAGGTGACGGTGTTATTGAGGAACTTTATTTGTTGATTGGATTGCATTATTGGAGTGCGTAATAGGAGTATTTGCTTGTCAGGTAGGATAACTACTCAACTCGTCTTTTGTGGAAATTAAATGGATTAATGGATGCGTAAATTATTATTGTTGAATTATAGTTGGATGTTTATTATTGGATGGCAATATTTATATTGGCATATTATGTTATTGGGTATCCTCAGTCTCGGACTGGGACGACAATGAGTTATGAGATATCCTCAGTCTCGGACTGGGACGACATTTGTGTTTATCCCCGGGCCAGGAGTTGGCGGGACGACGGTGTGGTGGAGCCTCGGTCACGGACCGGGACGACTAGTGTGGATATGATGGGAATCGGTGGTGATATTTATTCCACGTGCTTACATTTATTAAGTTTGTATATTTAATGTTGTGTGATTATCCTACTCAACCTCGTGGTTGACAGTGTATTCGTGAACGCCTGTGATGAACCATAATGGGGAGCAGATTTGACAGGTACTAAAGATTAGCTAACTTGGGAGCATTGGGACGTGAGCTCGACTTGGACCATAGTTGCTGTCTAGATCACTTACTGACTTATACAATTTTATTTAAGTAATTTCCGCTGCGTAATATATTGTAATGTTAAGGTTTAAATTTAATCGGTTGGCAATGTAATAAAACCATTATTTCAGTTAAAGTTAATAAAGTACTTTGGTTTGTTTTAATTTGTATCATTTACCTCGGGCAACCGAGATGGTAACAGTCCTATTTATTGGGAATGTCTTGCCAAAGGCTCCTAAATAAATGGGGGTGTTACATATATATATATATATATATAGTTGTGTGAGTTTGTTGAGGTTGAGTTTACAACTCGAGTCAACCCAAGTTTATTATTCAACTATGCGAGGATTGACTAATGAAATTTTATATCTTATTGTAATGTGACTAAATAAGATTTAATTTAATAATTAAGCGTTAATTCATTAAATTAATCGAGGTTTTTTGAGGTAGAGGTTATAAGTTAATTATATTTACAAGAAGTTATAAATTAATTAAATTGGGCATTATGGGACCCATTATACATTGTTGTAATGGTAAAATATCACTCAATAAGTTGAGTGTATATTGTTTATTAATTTACAATTGGTCTCCCTTGTGACGGGTTACCATTTGTGGCGGATATATTGTGAGTTAAAATGGTAACAAAATGGGTTAGTGGCGAAAGGGGACACATGAATAGTGTTGCAGAGAGAGAAAAAGTGGGTACTTTGTGAGGTAAAATGGTATCCGTCACTCAAGAGTGACGGATATGTGCCGTCAAAAACAAGAATTTGTGATTAATTTATCACATAATTGTTGTATGATCAAATTAATATTTAATTATGTAAGATAATTAAACATAAGACTAATAAGCATTTGTGGGACAAATTTCAAAAAACCAAAATGGACTCAAAAGTCCCTCCCATAACCGGTTTTATAGGAGTATGTGACACTCCTAGGTTTTGTCTTCTAACTATTTGTAAGATGCTCTAAACATCATAATTACACCTAGTATGACATGCCTACTCTACACCTACAAGCATGCAATTAAAATAAGCAAAAAAATTGAGCCTCTTGTGCTCTATAGTGGCCGACCATAGTGTCCTTACATAGGCACTTGGTTGTTCATTTTTCCTTGTTCCAATTTTGCATGCTTCTCTCTAAAACTCTCACACAATCACACATTATTATCTTATATTGCTAGAGTAGTAATAATAATAATAAAAGGGGATTTTATTTCTTATAATATCTAGTTAATATTATTTGAAACATTTCGGGAAAGTCTTGGGTGCAACTAAGAGGAGTGTCTCTATGCTTGAGACTTGAAGATCTTGGAGGATCATTCCAAATTAATTGAGCTCAAGAACAAGTGAAGGTAGGAGACCTTACTTGTGCCCAAAATTCGAACCATATACAATGTAAGGAATCTCGATTTTCTTCCTCATTTCATTATTTCGTTATGCATGCACTAGATCCACATAAATATAAATTATTAGTAATTTATAAAATGAATTAGATGAGTCTAATAGGGGTATATGAACCTTATAATTAGCATCAAGAGCTTTGGTGTTGCATGCATAATCGGTTTGGTTTTTCCGAGTTAAATGTAACTTAATTAAAACTAGATATTTTGTGATTTATAAGGATAAAGCCAAGAAAATTTTTTCATGTTATACATTCTGGTTCTAAAATATGTTTAGGTCATATTGATGATTTATGGATAATTATTGCTTATTTTAATGATTTTTAGTGAAATAATTACATTTTATTGAGTAAAACGAACTTTTATTTACTAAAAATAGTTAAACTTCACTACTGGCCGTGATTTTGTAGTATGACCTCAAATGCATATTTTATTTATTGTATGTAAAATTTAGTATTAATGTGATTAATATTGCATGATTTATGATTTTTATGTGATAAAAATGTTATAAATGGAGGTTAAATGACTAAAAATAGTTAAACTTCGAAACAGATAATGAAATTTTAATATGAAGTCACGTGCATAATTTACAGATTGTATGAAAAATTTGAGATAAATGTGATTTATTAGACATGATTTATAATTTTAACGGTTAAAATGATATAAAAAGTGACTATTTTTAGCAAAAATAGATAAAATGAATTTTATGGCATGAAATTTTTTCCTAATGTTGTATATATCATGACCATCAGATCTATAGTTGCATGATTAGTTTTGATTGATTTGGTATGTTTATTGACTTTTTATGTGATAAAATCGATAAAAGGGCATCTTTATTAGTCATAAAAATAAATTCGAAATTTTTGGTTTAAATTTTGCCATTTCCAGGTTCTAGAAATTTTTTAAGAATGTTCAAAATTTTGATTTTGATTTATTCATAATTTTTATGTTTAATTTGGATTAAATGGTAAAAGTTATGATTTATACGATTTATTAATGAAATAAATTATAAATATTTTTTGGGCAAATTTTATTGAGTTTTTGGAATCTTGGAAATATTCCAGTATATAAAAAAATGTGATTTCGAATTTTTCCAAATTTTTATGATTTTGGGAATTATTTCATAGTTGTTATGATTAAGAGAAGTTTAATAAGCAATATAGAAAACCAAGGTGAATTATTGTCAAAAATTGAGTAAAGACTAATTTGAGTCCTAAGAGAGTTAGGGTAATTAACTTGGGCTTAAATTTGATTTAAGTATTGATTTGTGATTTTAATAAGTTATTATCACGCATTTCCATAAAACCGGATTATAAATGATACAAGGTTTAAGTAGGGCGATTTGACACATAATTTGTCATGTTAGATCATATAATAATGCTGCACTTTCTATTGATGAATGTCATAATTTTATTTATGTAATTTTGAATTATGTAATTTTATCTTAGTAAGGCCTTAGTTTTAATCGGTATTACCCGTAATGTAAGGGATTACCGATTTGGTTGTAATTTTATGTGATCTCGTATCACTTTTTTTTTTTTTTTGGTGACGAGGGGTTTAATCCCCCCGGGCCCAGGCATTCCAGCGTCACCACCTGGACCATGTAAACCACCCCAATTGGGGCCGCCGAAATAACCGCATGCATTCCTCATCCGTGGTTTCGAACACGGGACCTCGCAATTCTTGCCTTTGCAAGCTTTGAGGTTACCCAAGTCTACCACTAGACTGCAAGCACTTGGTTAATCTCGTATCACTTTTATTTTTACTAGATTCATTTTTACAAATGTATAATATGAACAACTATGTATTTTATTATTATTTGTAATTCCAGAGTTCCTTCAAGACTGTGCCATGCGGAAAGGCGTTCTGATCAAGACGAAGTCCTTGGAAAGCGTGCCACTTGAAGTTCAAGGGACCAATGGAGTTGGTTTCCGAATTTGTAAATAGATTATTAGATTTTCTATTTTAGGAATGGCATACTAGGAAATTTATTTATTGCTTTGCATTTTTCCTTTATATGTTTGCATGCGTTGCCAAATTGCCATAAACTAAACATGCATATTATATCGAGTATTCGACCGTGTCAATTATAATTATCGTTAGTTCAACAATTTAGTTCACTTAAATTTGATAGATAATAAATTGACTCGACCTCACACATTTTAAAAGATTGAGACTTAGCCTTACCAAATAGTAGGAACTCGTGAATCCCAATTTCATATAGGTACAATACGGTATTGAAACATTATACCGGGGTGCTTTCAATTGACGTTTGGTAAGTGGGGTAATAAATAGTTATTACACTTCGAAAATTTGGTTAATCTCAACGAAGGTATTTGCGACCGTAGCCGCAATAGGTTCGGGCTAAAGATGAACTTAACGTAAATTCATCGACCGAGAGTTCTAATTGTAAAATCGGTTAAGAGGGTTAACCTACCAAGATTATATTAGCAAGAGGTGTAGAGGGCCCGTAGGCTCACATCCAAGATTTAATATGAATTTTTGGGTCTCGGAATCTTTTATATAATTGGGTGGAGATCATTGTATAAATGATAAGACCTGCTAAAATGTTTTAGATATAACGATGAATGTTTAATTTTCCCACTATTTCGTTGTTTTTAATGTTGTTCTATTTCATTACTCCTACTCATATGCGATATCATTCGATTGTAACACGAGTCTCCACTAAACCACTATTGCTAACGACAAAGAATCTCTTTCTAAAAGGAACCGTATCATAGGTTGTGGACTAGCTCCATTGGAATCGTTCTATTCCATAGAACTTCATAGGAGTTGTCCTATGTCATATAAGATAAGCATCTTAAATTCCTAACATACCTATGTATGATTTCTTGTGAAGAAATATGACTAGAGGTAATGATTAGTCAAAATATGTTTTGATAATATTCTTCTATGCATCCATGGTTCAAAAGTCTTATTGCTCAACCTAAACACTTGTCATCAAGCAATTAAGTTGTTAAGAACATGACAATGTTAAATTGGTAAATTAATTTGTTAGAAATTTTGATTAACCAAATACCACAATAAAGTTCATCCTTGTGAAGGATTAACTAGGAATTTAAATGAAGATAAGTCTTCATCAAGTAGAAATTCTTGAAGTCAGTGGGAGCAATAAAAGGTAAGTACCTATCTTAATTGTTAAGGATAGAACTAGGCCCGAAAGAGAAGGTGCTAGACACTAAAATAGATACAAACCCCAATAAGTAAAGATCAAGGAAGTTGGTCGTGTGACTCTAACATATTCCTTCTTGAATATCTATGACATTAACATTACATTCTTGCCAAATACCACATCATGAGTATTTGATACAAATTTATAGATTTCATCATATTTGGCATTATCATGTGATGACTAGCAAGAATAATTTCAAAAATTAGCATGAATGGAACTAGGGTAGTTGCTATTTCATCCATGAACATATGAATGTTGTAGTGTACTCATTTTAGTTTTGTATTTAGAAATGTACCTCAATAATTGTTATGATGTATAATATGTCTAAATAAGAATATAATTTGAGTTTTGCACAAAAGGTAAAGGGTTTTACCATTATGCAATTAAAACAAGCGTTGAACTCTTACATACCACGATTAAGTTTATGGTGAGACCATACAAATCAAGGTAATTATATTCAAACTAAAAATAAATGTTATATATATAACTCAAGTTGGTGACCCCAATCATTTCTCAATTCTTGATTGAAAATCGCATTTAGAAACTAGTTTTGACTAGTGTCCCAAACCATTTGATTGAGAATCTTTGGTGTATGCGAATCTTGTATTCAAAGCAAGATAATTCATGATTTTTCCTTGAAAAAGATTATGAATAGATCAAGATATTCGCCCTAATTACACTTTGAAGTGTATGGTCGAATAAAATTTCAATCTGAGAAGGTTATTACTTCTTCATCTCTTTTACCAACGAATTAGGTCGATACTTGATATCCACTTAATGTGGTAATAAGAGAAATTCTTTGAATAAGTTCAATGAATGTTAAAAGGTATCAAAACCTACAGATTATAAAAACAAAGTATTAGTACTTTATTAAAATGAGGAACAATAAAGTGATGACTTTTATCTGCACCAAAAAGAGTGTGATATAGTATCACAAGTTCACTTACATTAAGATATGATTGAATCTTTACATTATAGTTGGAGGTAGTTTCTGTTATAAAATTTGTCTGGTATTTAAATTTTCCACTAAAATAAAACATGGTTAAAGCAATCATCTACTTTTCATATGAGATATGGTTAGGCATGGTACCTAAATTGTAGCTTGTTTCGATAGTAAACATGTGCTCTCTCTTCCTACATGATCACGAGAACAAAGGGTTTGTGGCTTGTGATGCTGTCTATTAAAGAAATGACGAGTATTTCTTAAAGACAGAGTGGGAGAAAATGTTCAAGAGCTACAAACTGAGGATAAGACGTAGGAAGATGTTCCTTCTTGGTCAAAATCAGTAATTATTTCTTCGAAATCTAAAGTGCACAGGAGTCATGTTATTTTTGAAAGTAACAAGCCTGTAACTTATTAAGATGCTTTATCTAGTTTCAGGAGTCATGTTATATATATATATATATATATATATAGTATAAGGATCAAGCAAGTCCTCCTATCCATATTGAGCCCATAAGTCCTCTTAGAGGCCCTTGGATCTTGAGAAATGGAGGGCTTAGATTGAAATGCAAAATGATGATTATGAGGGTGATTAAGACTCTCCCTCATCTACTCCCTAATTAAACACTAATTCTACTACATATACCCTCCCCTCTCTCTCTCTTACCTTATTTTTCTCAAGCTTACTTCTCTCTCATCCTAACAAAAAAATACGCTCCTCTCTTCTCTCATTTCTCTACCATCCTAACTAAAACCCCAATAAATAAAAAACCCAAAAAATAAAAATAAAACTCAAATAATTCATCCACTCTTCTCTTCTTCACCAACCACCACCACCACCCAACACCTCCCCAAAAAAAAACCAAAAAAAAACCAAAAAACCAAAAACCTAAATAATTCATCTACTCTTCTCTTCTTCATTCACCACCAACCCCCATCCATCCGACACCACCACCCACCACCGCCAACTCAACCACCACGACATTACCATGATCTCGTTTTTTTTTTCAAAAAAAGTTTTTGGTTTTTTTTTTTTTTTTTTTTTGGTGTTAACTTTGATAGTTGGTGTCGCTTTTTTTTCTATTTGTTGGTTTTAGTTTATTTATATATGTACTATAGTTTTTTTTTCCCTAAAATATCGTCTTGTTATTCATTTTTATCTTTTTCAAATTTCGGGTTTTAAAATCTCACTATTGTTTTGTGAGATCCTTATATTTAATTTTAGATCTACTAAAATAGATCTCATATAATTTGTTGATTTTAATGTTAGATCTACTAGATAAAAATTAAAGTTATGAACATTTGAAAGGAGAAATCTTACCATAGTCACAAATGAAAATTTGAAATGTTATTATAATTCAAATTTTTATATAAAAATGACTTAAATTGACTAAAGTTACACTATCATGGACTAAAGTTACGCTTGTTGGGGTTGGTGTCCTTAACAGTTAGTGCAAGGACTTATAAACCTCTAAAAGGATCAAAGGGCATACTTTGGTATTATTATCAGTTGATCCACGTTTATCAATAACGGTTGGCTTGCTAGATAAGTTTGACGTTATTGTCATACAGATGGCGGTGATCAACTGGTCCCTAAAAGTCACACCTATAGGATACGTTCGAGAGATGTGACGGTATGAAAATACTGTCATGTAGATGCCAAAATTGACTAACCAGTTAGTCCGAGTTATTTGACTAGTAATTAGTCAAATATGTGATGTTGAGATTATTATATTTAATACGGATTAAATATCATGGGCTAAGGCGAATTAACCAGTTAATTCGTAAAATTAAATATACGTGATTTATATTTAATTAAATGTATATTGAATATAATTATACAATACTTTTTTTGTCGGACACGTATTAATAATTCAAATAACCCGTATTATTAGTCGATGCCTTAATTTCGATAACCGATAACGATTTATAATACAAACCCGTCATATACATTTTAGTTTTTAACGAACCGGACCTCGAGTTAAAACCAAGAGGAAGTGGAAGCCCACTTCCCCTTGTGGGTCACGGTTTTGGCCGAACTAGGAGAACAAAAGGAGACCTCCTCCTTCATTAAACCGAATCATCATTTGAAACAAAATTTAGGGTTTTGAAGAGTATTCTTCTCTGAAAAACCTGAGATCTCTCATCTCGACAAAACTCACATCAGTTCTCCCTATATTGCAAGGCAATCGGAGAACACTGTTCTAGCACAAGGGCATATCTCGGACAAAGTCTTGGGTGTAACGATTAGGAGGAAATCTGCTTTGATTTCTGTTCTTTACGCCGCAATTTAAAGGACCCGAGGTTATTTCTTGTTCCTTATCGTTTCTATTGTTTTTATGTTTTATGACGATATTCGCATGTTTAAATTTACGTTATAGTCCTGCAATTTAAGGGTAGTATACGGATATTAACTCACAACGCTGTCATGGACAAAAGTTACACTTGGACTAAAATTAGATTAACTTTCTGTTAAATTTACATAATTTCAATTAATTTATCAAAAAGGACTAAAGTTACACTGTCAGTGGACTAAAGTTATACTTAGAAAAAACTAGAGTTACTTACACATTTACACTCGAAATAATGTGTAAAATAGACTATACGACTGAAGTTATAGTATTAATGATTAAAGTTACAGTGTTAAAGCAGTAAAGTTATATGAAATTTGTACTCAAATTACATAAATTCAAAAAATAGTGTAAAAAATTTAATATATCAAAAGACTAGTGACTTTAGATAATTTTAAGTCAATTTGAAGTAACTTTAGAGTCTTACAACTGTAACTTTTGTCCAAGTTTATGCAACTTTAGTTCTTTATGAGTATAACTTTAAAGACTAGTGACTTTAGATAATTTTAATCTAATTTGATGTAACTTTAGGTCTTACAACTGTAACTTTAGTCCAAGTTTATGCAACTTTAGCTATTTACGAGTATAACTTTAAATGTTAGTGGTGTAAAATTATACTAATATGGTAATTTTTCAATATAATAACTTGAATTTACTTAGTTCTAGCACGAGTAATTTACACTAGTTATACCTCTAGCGACAAAAGTTAAACTAGCAAAAAATATAAAATGTCATATTAAATAACTAGTATATTAATTTAAAATAATCCAATTTTAAGACAATTCTTTGTTCTTTAGTCCAAGTTTATATAACTTTAGTCCAAATTTTTGTAATTTTAAAACAAGTTTACGTAATTTTAGTCCTAGTAACTTTAGTCCATAACGGTGTAACTTCACTCCATAGCAGTGTAACTTTAGTTTATGACAGTGTAACTTTAGTCATTTTAAATCTTTATTATATAAAAATATGAATTAACAACATGTTCCGGAAATAACAAACTCAGATCTGGATAGGAAAAAAAGAAATATAAAAATAAAATCAAAATCTGAAAAAACCAATTGAAGAAAAATAAAATACGGAAACTGTAACTTTAATAATAGAGAAAAATATAATTTTAATAGAGAAAATTATAATTTTAATAAGTGTAACTTTAATAAAGAAAAGTATAACTTTAATAGTAAAAAGTGTAACTTTAATAAAGATAAAGATAGAGATAAGTGTAATCTTAACTTTACTAAAACATAAAAATCAACAAATACGGATTAGATCTAGGATTCGAATCCTTCAACACAACCATCCCCTAATTTTTTGTTTTAAAAAAAAAGAAAAAAAAGTAAAACTTTTTAAAAACAAATACGGAGTACAGGTGAGTACATAGTACCAATTAGTGTGTAATAAAATTAAGGGGGTGTTTGGCTAAGCTTTCTAAGTGCTTTTCTAATTGTAAAAGTAGAAGTTAGGCCAAACACTATAATTTAGGTAGATAAAAAACTATTTTTGAAAAGTCAGAAGTTAATAAAAAGCTACTAGAAACAGAAGCACCAAATTGATGCTTCTGCTTCTACTTCTCCCAAAAACTCTTAGGATTATGGAAACTATAAAAAAAAACAAAAAAGCAGTAGTAGGCCAAACACATCAATTTGTTAAGAAACTACTTTTACAAAAGTTAGGCCAAACAACCGCAACTTTTTCAAAAAGTAGTTTATGAAAAAACTCATTCTAGAAAGTAAAAGCTATTTCACATAAACTAGGCCAAACAACACCTAAAACTTTTTAAAACAAATATGCTAGTACCAACCACCGACCCCACCACATTTCACCTTCTTCTTTGTTTCCTGTAAAACAAAACCCAATGTTAGAACAACAATTCTACTTCCAGATTTGTGTAACAACAATAACCTTACACAATTTTTCTTCCATTCATTTTGCTAAAACGAGAAATCATGGGCTAGTTTTGAAATTTTGTTTTAAAAATCAAGCACTACAAACAACTCACCAACCCACCACGATACTAATAGCTCCAGATCTGAGAGAAGGAAGATGGCGGCTGATGGTGGCGGTGTGAGGGGCGGGAACGACAGTGGCGGTGGAGATCTGAAAAGGTGGGATGTCGGGTGGTCAGTGGTTTGTTATGGTGGTCGGAAAGATGAGAGAAAAAAAAAAGTGTGGTGGTGGAAATCTGAGAAGGTGATGGTGGTGGTGGAGATTTGAGATGAGGAAAGGAGTTGAGGAGGTGCGGTGATGGGGAGGTGCGGTGGGTGGGCTGACCGGCGAGGATCCGGGACGATTGTGGTGTGGTGGTGTTTAGACCGGTGTTGGAGAGGGAGGAGGAGGCTGCGGTGGTGACAGGATAGGCGAAGACGGAGAACGACGGGAGGGGAGGTGGGTGGTCGTGGTGTGTCGAGGGCGGCCGGAGGAAGGAGGGGTTGCGGTGATGAATTTGGTGCGGTGGTTTGGAGTCGTGGTGGGTGGGTGTTTGTGTCGGATGGGTGGTGGTGGTGGGGAAATGAAATTTGAAGTTTGGTTTTTTTTTATATATATTTTGATTTGTGAATTAATTGGATTTTTGAGAAATCTGGGGGATGAAATGTGGGAGAGTAATGAGAGAGAGAGAGAGATAGAGAGAGAGAGAGAGAGAGAGAGAGAGAGAGAGAGAGAGAGAGAGGGGTGAGAAATAGAGAGAGATGATGAAGGTGTGATAATGAGAGGAAGGGATGATTAAGGGAAAGTGATTGAGTTGAGGAAATAATTAGAGGAAACTCATTTGTGACCCTCCATTTAGATCTAATATCAACCCTTCATCCACTCCATCCAAAGGCCTATAAGAGGACTTAGGAATTCAATAGATGTAAGGGACTCATTTGAACCTTAACTATATATATATATATATATATATATATATATATATATATATATATATATATATATATATATATATATATATATATATATATATAGTTGTGTGAGTTTGTTGAGGTTGAGTTTACAACTCGAGTCAACACACGTTTATTATTCAATTATGCGAGGATTGACTAATGAAAATTTATATCTTATTGTAATGTGATCAAATAAGATTTAATTTAATAATTAAGCGTTAATTCATTAAATTAATCAAGGTTTTTTGAGGTAGAAGTTATAAGTTAATTATATTTACAAGAAGTTATAAATTAATTAAATTGGACATTATGGGACCCATTATACATTGTTATAATGGTAAAATATCACTCAATAAATTGAGTGTATATTGTTTATTAATTTGTCACATAATTGTTGTATGATCAAATTAATATTTAATTATGTAAGATAATTAAACATAAGACTAATAAGCATTTGTGCGACAAATTTCAAAAAACCAAAATGGACTCAAAAGTCCCTCCCATAACCGGTTTTATAGGAGTATGTGACACTCCTAGGTTTTGTCTTCTAGCTATTTGTAAGATGCTCTAAACATTATAATTACACCTAGTATGACATGCCTACTCTACACCTACAAGCATGCAAATAAAATAAGCAAAAAAAATGAGCCTCTTGTGCTCTATAGTGGCCGACCATAGTGTCCTTAAATAGGCACTCGGTTGCTCATTTTTCCTGGTTCCAATTTTGCATGCTTCTCTCTAAAACTCTCACACAATCACACATTATTATCTTATATTGCTAGAGTAGTAATAATAATAATAAAAGGGGATTTTATTTCTTATAATATTGATGTGACCATAATTGGCGCATATTTAGCCCCCGAATTACCATTGTTTCCATGCTTTTTAGTGCCTATTTGGGTCATTTCTTATCTTTAGTTATTTGTTTTGCATATTCTTTGAGATTTTGATCCCTTGGTAGGAAAGGAGTAAGAATCTTGCATTTTCATGGCAAAACGAGGCTAAATTGATTGTATTCAATGACCAAGCATCAAGAAGAGACAAGACTAGAAGGCCTTTGTACATATCATAGTAGAAGAACAATGTTGAGAAAGAATCCTTGCGTCCCCAAGGAAATCCCCAAGGAATTTATGAAGAAAAGGGAAGAAAAGAAGAAGAATTGACACTGACCAACAATCCGAACGGATTGCAGACAATCCGTCCGTCCAACCAGCACAATCCGAGCGTCCCACCTTGGAATCCGCTCGGATTCCCCCTCAACAATCCGAGCGTCCCTCTCCCGAATCCGCTCTGATTGCACAGCCCAAATCCGGCCGTCCCGACTCTAATCCGCACGGATTCCTGCACAGCACGGATTTCATTCTTCAAGCTACGAAAAGAGAAGCCCTTCTCTCAGAAAATACCGGAGTCTCCTTGCTCAACTTAAAAAGTGTAATTACTAGTTTAGCCCTTAGTTAACCCTAATGCATCCTCCCTAATTTTCACTATAAATACCCCATTAGGCTAATTAGAGGAGCATGTTCTTCTTATCAATAATTAGTGTAGTTAATATCAATCAAATCTCTCTTCAATATTGTAATCAAGTATTAATCAAGTTTTAATCCAAGTTTTAGTTCTTTAATCTCTCTCTTGTTCTTCCTTTATTTTGGGTAATTGAAGATTATTTGGGTTATTATTGGGAGATTGACAACCTCTCAATCTAGGATTCAAGTACTTCTATTATTCTTGCTTTATTATTGGAATCATTAGTAGGTATAATCTCTTAATTCCTTTTTAATTATTGTTAATTACTTTCATTTATTCATCATGTTTCATATTGTTGGTATGATTGACAACCTTGCTAGCATGATCAACATGATAATGAGTGAGTAGTCTCTTAGCTAGGGTTTAATGGGTGATTAGGGGAAACCATCATGGGGAATGATTCATGCTTAAATCAATATGCTTTCATATCTTATTTGCTTGCTTGTTTTGATCTTAATACATGCACATGTTATATTTTATGAAATGCTAAGCCTATGAATCCTTGCATTTACTATCATCTTCTATCTTTTCAATGAGACTTGTAAGACATAACCCAACTCGAGTCTCATTAGACCATGCATGTGTTGAGTAGGAAAGATTAAGTCGACTTGTAGGTGTTGTACAATCTAATCGATTCGGCTCCGGGACCCAAACTTTCCTAGGATTGTAAGATATAACCCAACTCAATCCATCACAACAATAATTGCTTGCTTATAATTTGAGAACATGTTTGTATGATCATATCCCATGATTCCCCTATGATCCCATGACACCCTAGTGCCTTTAATCAATTGTTTACACCCCTTATTTTATTCATCTTGCTAGTTTATTTTCATTGCTATTTTAGTTTAGTGACCTTCTACACCAACTCAATTTGTGACACCCCTAGACACTACTAGTTACAATAGAATTCTCATTTCAATACCCGTCCCTTGGGATCCGACCTTTACTTGCCTCTTTACTAATTGTAGAGTTGTTTGTGAAGTATAAATTGTGTTTTGTATCGACCATTGACCAACGACCACATATACTTAATTGTGAACACGAAATGGCCTCGATCAAAAATGGCGCCGTTTCTGTGGGACGGTGTTTAATTGATTTAAGATTTCTTTTTATTGTTATTAGTTGTGTCTTTTTCACCTTGGGAAGTAAAACTCCTCAAGGTTTGTTCTAATTGTTTTTGAGTTGTTTGATATTTTGCATGTCTAGAAGGTTACAAAGTGATTTGTTACCTTTTGACCGTGAAATCGAAAGAACCTTGACGAATAATAGGAGACTTGTTAGGAGGAATTTGAGAGGTGTTGGTGAAGTTGTTCAACCCACTAGTGAGTTTGTCAATCCTTTCGCAATAGAAGGAGAAGTAAACCCATTACACAATATCCCACAAAATCCACCTACAATGCCTAAATTCTCGTCACACTCTATACCCACCGAGGAGAATCTACCAAATGGTACTCCTACACCGCAACATCTCACCGGTAATTTTATTGCCAAGTCCGCCTTCATCCAACTAGTTGAGAGGAGCCAATTCAGGGGAATGCCTAGTGAGGACCCTCATTCTCATATGGAAACCTTTTGCGATTATTGTGATGCTATCTCTCAAACGGGCGTGACTCAAGACCAAATTAGATGGGTCTTATTTCCTTTTTCGTTAATCGGCACCGCAAAGCAATGGTTGAAGGGCCTTGATAAGGCCACCCTTGGAATAGATTCTTGGAAGAAGTTAGCTCTAGCTTTCTACAAAAAATTCTACCCACCGGAAAAGACTAACATGCTAAGAGCTCAAATTACGGGTTTTAAGCAAAGGGATGAAGAATCTTTGTATGAAGCTTGGGAGCGGTTCAAAGGTGTTTGTCGCTCATGTCCTCACCATGGACTTAGCGAATGGTTTTTAGTGCAACAATTTTGGAACGGTTTATATGAAGATTCAAGGAACATTCTCAATATGGGATCAAATGGAATGTTCACCGAAGTTGATGACAATCAAACATGGAACAAGATTGAGGAAATGGCGGTCCATAATTCACAATATAGTAGACCTCGCAAGGCTACTAGAGGAGGAAAGCATGAAGTGGACTCCGTTACTCAATTGGGTGCTCAACTTAATGCTCACATTGACACAATCAACTTGAAGTTTGAACAAGCTATGGCTAGACTTGAGGAAAACTCGAAATCATCAAAGCATCATGTCAATGCCATGACGGCATCCTCATCAATCCCAAGTGGGATATGTGAGAATTGTGGAACTTTGGGTCATGACCCAAGTGAGTGTAGGGGAACAACCGAACAAGTTAATGCTTTCCAAGCTTACAAAAGTGGTACCCCTTATTCAAATTTTTACAATGAAAACACCAAGTTCCATCCAAATCTCTCATACAAAAGCCAAAATGTTCAAAACCCTCAAACAACATACACTCCACCACCCATGAGGAACCAAAATCAAAGACCCTTTTACAATCGAAACCAAGGTTACCAAAATCAAAATCCATACAATCACCAAAATGACCAAGGTTTTGATGTCCAAAAAGCGGTCCTCCAAATGCAAAAGAATCAACAAGAATTTTTCACTCAAATGCAAAAAGATAGCCAAGCAAAAGACACCACCATCAACAACATTCTAGCTCACACCAAGATGTTGGAAACACAATTGACTCAACTAGCATCTTCAAGCTCACAAAGACAAAAGGGGCAATTACCACCACAAAGTAATCCCCCTAGACATGAAACGGTTAGTGCCATTCACTTGAGAAGTGGTACAAGGTATGAGGCACCGAAGAAGCAAGTTGAGGATGAAGTTGTGGAAGCTAGTGAAAAGGAAGAAATTGTGCAAAGCCCCAAAGAAGGGGAATCATCAAAAGAAGAAAGTTCAAAGAAAAATGAAGACAAGGCCAAAGAGAAGGAGCCCATTGTGATTAGACTTCCTTTTCCAAGTCGTCAAGCCAAGCCCAAATTTGATGATCAACTTGGAAAGTTCATGGAAATTGTGAAGAATTTAGAAGTCTCAATTCCTTTCACGGAATTAATCAATCACGTACCGGCCTATGCGAAGTACATGAAAGATATCCTCACAAAGAAGAAGTCGATCCGGAAACTTGAGACTATCGCCTTCACTAAGGTGAGTAGTGCAATACTTCAAGGAAGTTCACCTCCAAAGTTAAAGGATCCGGGAAGCTTCTCAATACCGTGTACCATTGGCGACACGACGATCAACAAAGCCTTATGTGACCTAGGGGCTAGTGTGAGTGTCATGCCGTACTCGGTGAGTAAAAGGTTGGGAATTGGAGAGCTTAAATGCACCAACATCACACTCCAAATGGCCGATAGATCGACGAAGACACCATTAGGGATATGGGAAGATGTCCCCGTGCGAATTGGGAAGTTTTTCATCCCGGTGGACTTTGTTATTGTTGATATGGAGGAAGATTCCAACATTCCAATCATCTTAGGAAGACCTTTCCTACACACCGCGGGTGCGGTGATTGATGTGAAACATGGAGAGCTCACTCTAGAAGTGGGAGATGAAAGCATAACTTTTAATCTTGACAAGACCATGAGAGCTCCTCGTTTGCATGAGCCATGTTTCATGATTGATCATTATAGCCGAAAAGATGAAAGGAAGAAATCGGAACTCCAATGGAGGAAGAAAATTGAAGATGCTCCATTCAAAGAGCAAGTGAATTTTGACAAGGAGAGCTTGCAAAGCTCATCAAAATCAACCAAGGAAGAAGAGGAAGGCCTCATTGGCCAAGAGAAGAAATTGGGAGAGTTGTCTCCATCTAAGCAAGAGATTTTCAATGATCAACTCAATGAAGTTTGTGGTCTTTGGGACGACGAGTTTGAAGGGATTTTTAATCCCTACATTGGGCATGCCATCGATCATGATCAACAACAAGGGCCACGGTCTATTGAGGACCTCTACCATAATAATGAACAAGCTTTTGATTACTTCTTCAAGGTGTTGAGCAACATCAACAACACCTTGAACATGCCCCCTTGACATCTCATCAAGAATGAGAGTTTGGTGGAGTCCTCCCTAAACCACCACTTGTAAATATTTCTAACTCCCTAACTTACATTTCAATTTTTGCATTGCATTTTTTTTGTCATTTTTGGATTTTTATTTACTTTGATCAAAATAATTGTCATGTAAGAGAGAAGTGAGGGAGGGACTAACGACTTCAATTAATGTGTAGTGCCTTACCTTAGTGTGGGGATGGGAATTGCCTAGGCTATTCATGCCTTAGTAGTGCCCCCACAATGAAGAACACAAGAAATGAAGAAGAATGGAAGAATGGTAAAGGGAAATGCATTGTGCACGAATGGAATGAATCCGGGTACAAAGGACCAGAATCCGAGCGGATTGTACCAAATCCGCCCGTCTTCAACAATCCGAGCGTCCTGACAAAAAGACGCCCGTCCTGAACTGAGCTGAAATTGAAAATTTCTTGACTGTTGAAGAATCCGAGCGGATTTCTGGAAAGACGCCCGTCTCATAGAATCCGTCCGTCTTGTGAAGAAGACGCCCGTCTTTGCGGTGAAGAAAACAAAGAAATTTCTCGGATCAAATCCGTCCGTCCTGAAGCAAATCCGCCCGTCCCATCACAGAAGAATCCGAGCGGATTCCCCAGAATCCGCCCGTCTTTAGGCGAGCTTCTGAAAATTTCGAAGCTGCAGAATCCGCACGGATTGCCCCTGCGTTTTCGAAAATTTCGACTTCTTTAAATACCCTCCCACCTTCATTCCTTCATTCATTCATTCATAAACACTACCCTAAACATCAAAACCCTCATCCTCTCCATCACAAAAACAAAAACCCTCAACAAAATCCACCAAAATCAAATCAAACCATCCTTCAAACAACAAATCAATCACTCCATCTTCAATAAAAATCAAAACCAAGAACAAAATCTTCAACCTTTGAGTCGATTTTTGATTTCATAAAGGCAAAGCCTTTCACCTTCAAATCGATTTGGGCATTCTACAAATTGAAGATTTTTGATTCTTTTCTTGGTTAGTTCATCAAATGGCAAGGACAAAGGGTGCAACAAAGGCAACAAAGGCACCAAAGGCAAAGGCTCTCTCTCAAAGGCAAAAAGCTCTCCAAACAAAGAAAGCTTTGGCAATGGTGGTATCAACACCAAACTTGGAAGTGCAACAACAACAACAAACTTCTATGGGAGCATCACCTTCTACTCCGTGTCGATCAACTCTTGCATTATCCGGAGGTAACTTTTATTTCCGATACCCATAGAAATACATTTGTCAAGTTTGCTATGAAATCAATTCAATCCACCAAATTCATATGTGAAGATGCCTTGGAGAAATTGGGTGTTCTTGAACAAACAAAAGCCTTTTTCAATGCCATGGGTTTGAAGAAATTGTTTGAAACAAAGGAATCGACATACCCTTCCCTTGTCTTGGAATTCTTAAGTTCTTTAAAAGTTACCAAAGTTGAGGATAGGGAAAATCTTGAGTTTCGTCTAGCTAACATTAGTAGACGCATTACCTTTAAGGAATTGGGTGAAATTTTGGGTCTTAGCGATGAATCGAGATATCTTAAGCATTATGGAAAGTATGACCCCGAGCCTCTTTGGGAGGCAATCTCCGGGAAGAAATTTGATGATTTTCATGCTTGTCGTGCTCTTTTGGTCCATCATCCGGGCATAAGAGTATGGCACAAAGTTGTGGGAAATACCATAATTGCTAGGAAAGACACCAATCATTTCACAAGACTTGATTTTATTCTCCTTGAATCGGCTTTGAATGTCGGAAGAATTCACACCAAGCCTTTCAATTCTTTGAGGCTATTGGTTGATATATGGCTTAATGTTGATAATGGGAAGAAGGGTACGACCGTTATTGTCAATGGCGGCCTAGTCACGGTCCTAGCTAAGCACTTTGATCCTAATTTCAATAAGGATAAGAAGTACAAAGCAAAGGAAGGTGGCCATCTTATTAATATGCACATTATGATTAACAAGTTCAAGTGGGTTGCCCATAACCCCCTTGACACTAAATATGGATGGCTAACTAGTGAAGCTAGATCGTTCACCTTACCCTCGAAGATTTGTCGCCTAAGTGTCCACGGACCAACTATCTACTTCCCTATCCGAAGAAGCCGAGTACATCATTCAACAACAAAAGGGTGATCATGAAACCCCCTCCTCTTCCATTGTTACACCGCCTTACCCCTTTGTGTATGAAGAGTTCAAACCGGAAGGAGTTGAAATTGGGAAAGACTATGTCACTCTTCTTATGCAAGCCATGCACAAGCAAGCTTATGAAGATCGGAAGAATGCATATTTGGCTCAATATCCTCCCCTCCTACATTTAGCTAGGCAAGGACTCCTTGATCCATCTTGTCCTTTGCCTAGTTGGGAGGATAAAGAAGCCTTGTTTCCGGGTGCATCTAGGGACGTGGTGGAAGACAATGAGGTTGTTGGAAATGGTGAAGAAATTGATGATAATATTGAGGAAGAAGAAAGTGGAGATGGAGAAGAAGATGGAGAAAGAGATGGTGAAGATGATGATGAACAAGATGAAGAAGAAAGTGCCAAGGAAAGTGGCAATGTGACCACTTCTCATGAGGGAAGTGATGATGATGATAGCATGATGGAGGACTAACAAGCCTTGGAGATTCCTACTCTCCCACGGTTTGTCTATATCTCTTTGTATTTTATTTCATTTTGATCATTGTTGGTTTAGTCCTAGCAACATCAAAGGACTCACACCTCGGTACCATTGAGGTGTTCTTTATTGTTCCCATTTGTAAAATCCAAAATGACAAATTAGTTTCATGCATAGCATAGTGTGTGCATGAACTACCCCAATGCTTTGACATTAGCAATAGTGTCTTATTTGGTTTGGGGAAGTTAATGCATACACAACGGGAGGTAATCTAAATTATCCTCTCCGTCATAACAAAAACCATGCATCATGTAGTATAACTTAGTGTAGAATTGCATTTAGTATAGAAATCATGCATCATCTTTGCATAATTTCCATCATTTTGGCCATTGAGGACAATGCCCATATTAGTGTGGGGATGGGAATTCTAACATTTAACTCTTATTCAAAAAACCATAAAAAATTGAAAAATTGAAAAACCAAAAACAAGTTCATTTCCTTTGTATATATTGTCTTGTATATATTGTGTTTGTTTTATCCTTGTTCACTTTGATTGACTACGCCACATCCGAGACATGAGGATATTGAAGACCGCATGGTATGATCTTTCCAATCTCCTTTTTCCTCTTTATGTTAATGACTATGTGGCTTTATTTTGATTGATGCGGTAAAACAATGTGAATTTAGGATTGCGTTTAGTTTATATGGCATATTAGTTGGTAGAATCATTTGCATTAGGATGTGTATATGTTAGTTGCATCATGGCATGTAGTTTGCATGTTAGAAAAATTTTGCGAAACCGTCTATTTGGGAAACTTGACAAGTGTATATAGGCCCTAGTAGATGCTTTTTATTCTTAAGACATTGCTTGTTAGAATACTTGTAAAACACCCTAGGATGTGTCATGCTAGTATCCTTTGACCCATGGTTTAAGGCCTAGTCAAGAGTACCTTGTGGTGTGATAACTCCTTGGCTACCGTTTATTCCAAGGTGACCCTTGAAACCATGCATACCTCCATCATTCATCCATGTTCTACCATATTTTTGTCAACAAAAGGGAATGGGCACAAAACAAAAAGAAATCAATTTGAGTTCAAAGAAATGAAAAGTGAAAGAAAGTTTGCAAAAATGCATCAAATGAAAAGAGGAGCAAAAATAGACTCCTAAAGCTTCAAATACAAGGCACCCTCGTTACTAATTGGGGTGACTTTGAAAATGTTCAAAAAGAAATGCAAAAAAAAAGTTGTCAAGTATTGAAAAGCCAAAAATGAAAAGAAATGGCAAAAGAAAGTGTTCTCAAATGTTATATGCCACAAGAAATTGGGGGGAAAAACAAAAACAAAAGCAAACTCCCAAAGTGAAACTCGAATATCTATTGATCCCTTTATCCATCGTATCCATTTTTGTGCATGGTAGAGAGGGGACGACCCTTCTTCTTGTCTAGGCAAGAGGGGGAATTCCGCGATCCTCCAGTGTTTCTAACACCATAGGGAGTCTATTCTTGACGAAAGCATTTAACGATTGAGGACAAAGGTACCCTAGCTTGACACAACTTGGAGGTGATTTATTGGTATCCTTCTAGGCTTAGTAGTTTGAACAAATTGCATCTATGAAGGATTGTGTACCCTTGAATTGCTTCCCTTGTAGATAATTTCCGCCACTTAGATGAGGAAAGTGGCTATTCTTTTTGTAGATGCATCCATTATGTGATTTTTATGTGCTTAATGTTTGGATGTGTCGCCATTTTGGCAAGACCCACCTTGCCTTGCAAGAAGGCATCCTACCTCATGGTTGTCTTGTTATGAGTTGAAGGGGCGGAGTGAGACCCGCTAATTGTCTCATATCGGCTATTATTATTAGGATAGGTTAGTTTTGGTCCTAGTCTTTGTCACCTCTTTACTCGGGACGAGCAAAGGTTCGGTTTGGGGATATTTGATGTGACCATAATTGGCGCATATTTAGCCCCCGAATTACCATTGTTTCCATGCTTTTTAGTGCCTATTTGGGTCATTTCTTATCTTTAGTTCTTTATTTTGCATATTCTTTGAGATTTTGATCCCTTGGTAGGAAAGGAGTAAGAATCTTGCATTTTCATGGCAAAACGAGGCTAAATTGATTGTATTCAATGACCAAGCATCAAGAAGAGACAAGACTAGAAGGCCTTTGTACATATCATAGTAGAAGAACAATGTTGAGAAAGGATCCTTGCGTCCCCAAGGAAATCCCCAAGGAATTTATGAAGAAAAGGGAAGAAAAGAAGAAGAATTGACGCTGACCAATAATCCGAACGGATTGCAGACAATCCGTCCGTCCAACCAGCACAATCCGAGCGTCCCACCTTGGAATCCGCTCGGATTCCCCCTCAACAATCCGAGCGTCCCTCTCCCGAATCCGCTCGGATTGCACAGCCCAAATCCGGCCGTCCCGACTCTAATCCGCACGGATTCCTGCACAGCACGGATTTCATTCTTCAAGCTACGAAAAGAGAAGCCCTTCTCTCGAAAAATACCGAGTCTCCTTGCTCAACTTAAAAGTGTAATTACTAGTTTAGCCCTTAGTTAACCCTAATGCATCCTCCCTAATTTTCACTATAAATACCCCATTAGGCTAATTAGAGGATCATGTTCTTCTTATCAATAATTAGTGTAGTTAATATCAATCAAATCTTCAATATTGTTGATACCCGTCGTTGTGAGTACCAAAGATAATATTTATAATCTCCTATTAAGACTAACCTAGGCTAGTGGTAACAGGGTCGATCCGCATGAGAGGCGCTTTGTAAACTTTAGTTGTTCTATGATCGATCTAAGGTAACTATTATGGGGGTTGGTTGAATTGGTCTATAACTAAAAACAATAAGAAGAAAATAAACTAAAGACGTGGATTAAACAGATAAAAGAAAGGTACTAGGATGGTCGGGTCATTACAGGCTTTTCAAGGCAAAGAAACTAAGTCGGTCTCGAATTAAACACAAGTAAGGCGGGAAATAAGAGGTCCTCTCGGTCCACTCCTAACAGATAGCATCTCTCGATCTCGCTATAGGTCCCTAATGTCACTAATACTGACTTTCGTCCTGAAAAGCGACTAATGGTCTAAACTATACCTATCTTTCGATCTCAGCACAGTTTAGTCGAATTAATTGACGGTCACATAACCTACCCTACCTTTCGGTCTAATGGGTCATCACAAAAAAGGGTATCTAACTGGTCGCATGCATTCAACTCGTCAGATACAAGATTAAAAACAATTAAAACGAAGGTAACCTTACAAGGTCGATCGATCGACCAACTATGTCGATCGATCGACCGACACGCTGGTTCATCCGTGTCTAATCTATTGCCGCCTAGCCATAAATCGCCTACATCCTAGCACAAGCTATTTAGCTACTCATGGTGAATGTAAAAACAACAATAAGACTAATGACAATTATGGAAGTCATGTTTGATGTAAATAACAATAATAATGAAGCGATAATTGGCTTTGGGGAACGCTAACTATCAATTCTATACTAATAAAAGCAATAAACGGAAATAGGGTAATGAATACCGAGAATTCAGAGGAAGATTAAGATTAAGAACTGAAAGATCCGATGCAAAAGTCGATATATCAAACCCTAATTGCGAAATAAGCTAAAAAATTATGATGAGAAACTTAAAATAAAAACTTTATGTAAAATCTCTGATATAAGCTAGATATGTGTATGTTACGTTATATAGGAATAACAACGCAACAACTTATTCCAAAACCTAAAACTTCACGGGCTTTCTAAATCTCGTCTGGAGTCGAAGTCTGGTCGATCGACTACTCGATCGGTCGATCGATCGCTTCCTCGAATGAAGTGAGCTTCGGGATCCGATAGGTGGTCGATCGACCAAAGATGCTAGTCGATCGACCGGATTAGCTGCTACTTGACTTCTTTAAACTCGTGGATTCGTCTTTCGGGCCTTGGATTGCGCACCAAGCTTGTTCCTTAAGCGGTTCCTTTACGTCATTTGCAATGCAGCTTACTCGGGGACGGATTCGGCTTGATTTCCCGCTAAATTCTCCACATTTCTGCAATAAAGTACAAAAGCACGAAAGTAGAGGAAAGTAGAGGAATATGGGCATATATAGCACAGTTGAGCTCTGAAATGCGTGTAAAAAGAGATGTAAAACATCATATAAATGACACGCATCAAATCTCCCCAAACCAAACCTTGCTTGTCCCCAAGCAAGAACTAGACTCGATCTAATGACCTAATGGAACGAGTTCAAACTCAGAGCGAAATGCAAACTGTAAGGCCTAAACCAATTTAATGCACAACCAACAATCAACTAGTAATGCGAATCATGCAAACGAATTATAAAGTCGTCAAAAACTGCTGAACCGTTGACTATAGAGACTTATCAAATTGGACTCTCACGGGTCGCTCAAATCACTCAATTAAGCACAGGTGATATATTTGTAAGATAGAAAGAATTAATATTGTAGTGACCCTCACCTAACTACGACCTATGAAAACATGCCAGCAATAAATTATGAAGACGACCTCTATGACCGTACATACGCATTCCAACCAAACAGATGACCATTGACACATGCCGAGGTATAATTATGGAAATGTGAGGTATGGGTAAGAAGAGGCAAAACATATTATGGTAAAGTGGAGGTACAGGTGATCAAGCTAGTACCAAAACGGAACCAAAGGTCAACATCCAACTTCTTGCTCATAATCGAACGAAACGGTGCTATAGCAAGCACAAAACTCACAATCTCCAAACTAATAAATCAACAAACTCCCCATAGGATATAAATGAAACATGGGAGCAAAAATCGCCAAAAGATAAGGATAAAGTATGCGAATTGATTTTTTTTCTTTCACGAATCTCAGTCGATCGACCATATTTGGCAGTCGATCGACTGCTTAAACAGTACAGGACCTCTTTTTCCATTTCTTTTTCGAATCATTTTTTCATTTTTATTTTCTTTTTCTTTCTTTCCTTCTTTTCATTTCCCAACAACATCTCAATAGAGCATATACCACCAAAAATTGAGTAACAATCCCAAGGACACAGGCTACTAGCTTGACAAAGGACAGGCTAAATGTAGGATGTAGTAAGTAGGACAAAAAAAGATATTTTTGGCATAGTGAAGCTTATGGGTAAAATGAGAAAAGGAAACCTCTACCACATGTGTCAACTAACCACAAACCGAATGCATACAGGTATTAAGTAGATCAAATTCATAATTATGCAAATTAAGGAAACATGTCTCATAAGGAGTACTACTCACATTCCTAGATGAACTGGTCATGAATGTCACCAGTTATAAGCTCTAAAAACTCAGAATATATGATGTAGCTTGCCAATTATAAAAGTCAAGTCTCGGCTCGGAATTAATTAACGAAAACTCGTAGATATGCACTTACGATTCTACTAATAACATGTAAGTCAAGCAAGGCTCAGGCAAAACAAATGCAAATGCTAAATCATCATAGAAATACTACCGTTCCGACTCGACCTATATGCTAAAATAAACGTGCATTTTATGGAATTTTTGAAATTTTTCAATTTTTTGAATTTTCCTGTATATATGAGAAATGAAATAAACAATGCAAAACAAAAGGTAAACGTGAATGCAAAACAATGATATGCGACGCAAAACCCTTCCCCAAACCAAATCGCACAATGTCCCCATTGTGCAAAATCATGTAATGAAGAAAAAATGGGAAACGGGAGTTTGCGAGAAAGAGGGAAATAAAAACATAATGACATAAAGTAAAGATTTGGGAACTCACAAGACTTTAAGCGCAGCAAAGGAAACCTCCCCAAACCAGCGTGAGCTAGGAGGTTTCAGTAGCCAGCAGTGCTACCAATAAGAACCTGAAAAACAATCAAAACCACGCATAAGACGGAAGAAAGCAATTTTGGAACGTAAAAATTGTGCATAAATGAGACAAAAGAAGAAATAGACAATTCGACGGAAAATAAAGTGGAGTAGAACACTCCCTTAAATCCGCATATCGACCAAACACAGCAGGGGAGAGGTCGTGAAAGAATGTAGCAAGAGCAGGTCGATCGACCTAAAGGGACGATCGATCGACGGATGGTCGTGAACATGTAGCTCCTGTAACCCGCAACTCGATCGATCGACCACTGATACCCGTCGATCGACTGAAAACACTGCTGCAGTGTCTTATTTCTTCGTAATTGCTCAATGATTCGAGCTAATAAGCTCTAAATACCTGCAAATGCACAATAGTACGCGCCCAAAATTGCGCAAAACCCAGAACGAAGTCTAAAACTTAAAAATCCTAAGCAAACAAAATAAAAGCGAAGTTTTCGCGCACACAAAAGCAATAAAAATAGTTCGAAAGCAATAAAATGAAGTTTATAACGAAATTGATCAACTAATAGTTGATCAAAAGGACCAAGGGATGGCCCACTTCGTTAAACTTCGGCTACTAGAGGTAGCCTCAATGGTGCTCATCTCATCGGTTGCACCTTTTTCGGCTTCAACAGGTTGGAGAGCTCAATGGATCAGCTTCGTCATCTCCCCAATCAAGGACTTCCTCGGAATCGTCGGACTCCAAATCTGCCCATTTCACCTTGACGGGCTCATCTTCCACTTCCTCGTCAGTCCCATAACTTAGGCATCCAAGACCTCCTCTCGAAACGATAGGCTCTGTCGCAGTGGAGCATCCAAATGCGCTCTTCCTTCCCAAACCAGCTCTGCATTATCTAAAACAACAAAGTCTTCCTCCTTTTTGCTCCCAATCTGGGGCGGAGGGGTTAATACTGAGAGTAGTAATAGGGACGGTCGGTTCGGGAAGCACAAAGTACGATCTCTTTTCGAGAGACCGTGTTACAGTGACAGCCACATGGCATCCTTCTTTTTAGCAGGTTGGGCAAAAACGATAGAATGTTTCCCAACCTTGAAGGTCAAGGTTCCTAAACCGACGTCAATAACTGCACCAGCAGTGTGCAGAAACGGCCTACCCAAAATGATGGGAATATGGTCATCCTCAGGCATGTCAATGACAACGAAGTCAACAGGGAAGAAAAACTTCCCTATCCGGACGGGTATGTCCTCTAGGACTCCTATAGGCTCGACCGCGGATCGGTCGACCATCCGAATCTGTCATTTCGTGATAGCAAACCGGGTCAACTTGAGTCTCCTAGCTAAACTCAAGGGCATGACACTTATACTGGCCCCTAAGTCACACAATGCCTTCTCAATTGAGAAGGTACCTACTTTGCAAGGGACATAAAAACTACCCGGATCTTCTAACTTAAGGGGCGCAGTGTGAGACAGATAAGAACAAGACTCCTTTGTGAGTGCAACAGTGTGCACTGTTTCAAGTGACCGCTTTTTTGACAACAATTGCTTCATAAATTTAGTGTAAGCGGGTACTTGGTTAACTAACTCGAGGAAGGGGACTTGCACATTAAGACTACGGATAACTTTCTCAAACTTATTGAAAGATACCTGTTTTTGGTCGGCACGAGTCTCTCCCGGATATGGGGTCATGTAAGGAGCACCTTAGCCCTCTCTTCTAATTCGCGCACGCGTCCTTGGACTTTGGTGAAAGTCCGTCACCTTCTCTTTGTTGAAGCTAGACCCCTCCTCGGACCGTCTCAAATGAGACCCATTGACCGTCATTGGATCGAACTTGAGCCGGGATCGACCCATCAAAGACTCGGTCGCCCCTAAAATTTTCGGGATCGTGGTACCCCGAAACAAGTGGTCTCGTAAATTATTTGGCATTAAAGGACGAGACTCTTCAATATCAGCAGTGTTGGTGGTCGATCGACCACCTTCCTCAGTCGATCGACTGGAATGCACAGTTCCAGAAGCTCCTGTAACTCGTAACTCAGTCGATCGACTAGGGATATCAGTCGATCGACGAGATTCTGTGACGCCTTTTTCTTTGAATTGTTCGTTGAAGCTTTCTCTTTGCTTGTTTACGGCTTATCTTTCCCAACAAAGATCCTCAACCATAGCAGGACCGTCAAGGGTGGACCCGCTCCTCAATGTGATGGCATTTAGGGTCTCCTTTTGTTCGGGTTGAGTGGGTAAGTGCCCGGGAGCTCGAGTGTTATTCTTACTGGCCAATTGAGCAATTTGGCTCTCTAATAGCTTCATCCCGGCCTCTCTTGCTTGGGACTCCTTTAGCAACAGATTCTTAAGCTCTGCGCAAACTCGAATTTTGAGATTGTTGTTGTTGCGGCACATAAGGAGGCTTCGATCTCGTTGTTGCTTTTGATGAGGAGGCACATATGGCTGCTGCTTTGTGGCGGAGGTTGAGTGGGGTTTTGGACATTCGGCTCCTCCAACTCGAGTTCGGATGTGGTGGCTCGTAGTAGGTGTTTGTCCGCCTATAGTGTTGAAAGGCGGACATGATTCAAAAGGACTAGGGCGGTTTTTCGAGACATGGCCCTCAACTCCACACCTTTCACGAGACGAAAGGGACCGTCCCGCACAAAGCATTGACTTGGTATATCCCACCTTTAGATGCTCCCCCTAGCTCATACTTGTCGAATCTCGCGGTAAGAGCCTCAAGTGCAGCAACAGAGGAGGATTCAGCAGCTCTCCTCTGGTTCCCTCTCGAATTCCCATACTCGGCCTTGTGGGTAGCTAGATCGTCAATGATCTTCCACCCCTTGGTTGCTCCTAAATTTTCAAAGAATCTCCCATTGGGCTGCAGATCCAAAATGGCCCTCTGATCATCGTACAACCCATTGTAGAAATGATTGCACAAACTCCATTTAGCAAACCCATGGTGCGGTATGGTTCGCACCAACTTCTTGAATCGGACCCATGCCTCATGGAAATTTTCATCTGGCCCTTGTTTAAAGCCCGTGATCTGAGCTCTAATGGCGATCGTCCTTGAAGCAGAAAAGTACTTCTTGTAGAACGCCAATGCCAATGTATTCCAGTCAGTAATCTCCAAGGCAGCTCGGTCCAGATCTCTATACCATTCCCTTGCAGCATCGCGAAGGGAGAAGATAAACATAGTTTCCTTGATCTGGTCCTGGGTCACGCCAGCTGGTGGGGGAATGGAGCAGCAGTAGTCAATGAAGGTCTCCATATGTTTAGCTGCATCTTCATTTGCAGCTCCCCCGAACTGATTTCTCTCTACCATAGTGATGTAGGCAGGCTTTGGTTCGAACTTTCTGGCCTCCCCCGGTAGTTCAAACCCTTTGTATAAGTTCGCGGCCGTCGGCTCAGAAAAACTAGCTATACTCGCTTCCTCGGCCATGACTGAAAATTCTGGAGAAGTAACTGTCTCTACTGAAGATGTAGAAACGGGTGAAGATGGTGGATTCTCCTCGAACAGATCGTTCTCGTAAAAGCTAGAATGAGAACTGGGCTCTTCCAGCTGTTGTTCTTGAAATAATCTCCTCTTAACGTGCAAAGACCTTTCAATCTCTGGATCAAACGGCAGTAATGGACCACCCTGAGACCTGCGCATAAGAGGAAACTACAACAAAATATAAGAATGTTTAAAAACGGATGTTCCTTAAACTAAGAAAGACTAAAAATAAAGACAACTAAAATTAGGACTATTGCCTCCCCGGCAACGGCGCCAAAATTTGATACCCGTCGTTGTGAGTACCAAAGATAATATTTATAATCTCCTATTAAGACTAACCTAGGCTAGTGGTAACAGGGTCGATCCGCAAGGAGGCAGTTGTAAACTTTAGTTGTTCTATGATCAGTCTAAGGTAACTATTATGGGGGTTGGTTGAATTGGTCTATAACTAAAAACAATAAGAAGAAAATAAACTAAAGACGTGGATTAAACAGATAAAAGAAAGGTACTAGGATGGTCGGGTCATTACGACTTTTCCGGCGGCAAAACTAAGTCGGTCTGAATTAAACACAAGTAAGGCGGGAAATAAGAGGTCCTCTCGGTCCACTCCTAACAGATAGCATCTCTCGATCTCGCTATAGGTCCCTAATGTCACTAATACTGACTTTCGTCCTGAAAAGCGACTAATGGTCTAAACTATACCTATCTTTCGATCTCAGCACAGTTTAGTCGAATTAATTGACGGTCACATAACCTACCCTACCTTTCGGTCTAATGGGTCAACAAAAAGGGGTATCTAACTGGTCGCATGCATTCAACTCGTCAGATACAAGATTAAAAACAATTAAAACGAAGGTAACCTTACAAGGTCAGTCGATCGACCAACTATGTCAGTCGATCGACTGACACGCGGGTTCAGTCCGTGTCTAATCTATTGCCGCCTAGCCATAAATCGCCTACATCCTAGCACAAGCTATTTAGCTACTCATGGTGAATGTAAAAACAACAATAAGACTAATGACAATTATGGAAGTCATGTTTGATGTAAATAACAATAATAATGAAGCGATAATTGGCTTTGGGGAACGCTAACTATCAATTCTATACTAATAAAAGCAATAAACGGAAATAGGGCAGAATGAATACCGAGAATTCAGAGGAAGATTAAGATTAAGAACTGAAAGATCCGATGCAAAAGTCGATATATCAAACCCTAATTGCGAAATAAGCTAAAAAATTATGATGAGAAACTTAAAATAAAAACTTTATGTAAAATCTCTGATATAAGCTAGATATGTGTATGTTACGTTATATAGGAATAACAACGCAACAACTTATTCCAAAACCTAAAACTTCACGGGCTTTCTAAATCTCGTCTGGAGTCGAAGTCTGGTCGATCGACTACTCGACTCGGTCGATCGATCGCTCCTCGAACAGAGCTTCGGGATCCGATAGGTGGTCGATCGACCAAAGATGCTAGTCGATCGACCGGATTAGCTGCTACTTGACTTCTTTAAACTCGTGGATTCGTCTTTCGGGCCTTGGATTGCGCACCAAGCTTGTTCCTTAAGCAGTTCCTTTACGTCATTTGCAATGCAGCTTACTCGGGGACGGATTCGGCTTGATTTCCCGCTAAATTCTCCACATTTCTGCAATAAAGTACAAAAGCACGAAAGTAGAGGAAAGTAGAGGAATATGGGCATATATAGCACAGTTGAGCTCTGAAATGCGTGTAAAAAGAGATGTAAAACATCATATAAATGACACGCATCAATTGTAATCAAGTATTAATCAAGTTTTAATCCAAGTTTTAGTTCTTTAATCTCTCTCTTGTTCTTCCTTTATTTTGGGTAATTGAAGATTATTTGGGTTATTATTGGGAGATTGACAGCCTCTCAATCTAGGATTCAAGTACTTCTATTATTCTTGCTTTATTATTGGAATCATTAGTAGGTATAATCTCTTAATCCCTTTTTAATTATTGTTAATTACTTTCATTTATTCATCATGTTTCATATTGTTGGTATGATTGACAACCTTGCTAGCATGATCAACATGATAATGAGTGAGTAGTCTCTTAGCTAGGGTTTAATGGGTGATTAGGGGAAACCATCATGGGGAATGATTCATGCTTAAATCAATATGCTTTCATATCTTATTTGCTTGCTTGTTTTGATCTTAATACATGCACATGTTATATTTGATGAAATGCTAAGCCTATGAATCCTTGCATTTACTATCATCTTCTATCTTTTCAATGAGACTTGTAAGACATAACCCAACTCGAGTCTCATTAGACCATGCATGTGTTGAGTAGGAAAGATTAAGTCGACTTGTAGGTGTTGTACAATCTAATCGATTCGGCTCCGGGACCCAAACTTTCCTAGGATTGTAAGATATAACCCAACTCAATCCATCACAACAATAATTGCTTGCTTATAATTTGAGAACATGTTTGTATGATCATATCCCATGATTCCCCTATGATCCCATGACACCCTAGTGCCTTTAATCAATTGTTTACACCCCTTATTTTATTCATCTTGCTAGTTTATTTTCATTGCTATTTTAGTTTAGTGACCTTCTACACCAACTCAATTTGTGACACCCCTAGACACTACTAGTTACAATAGAATTCTCATTTCAATACCCGTCCCTTGGGATCCGACCTTTACTTGCCTCTTTACTAATTGTAGAGTTGTTTGTGAAGTATAAATTGTGTTTTGTATCGACCATTAACCAACGACCACATATACTTAATTGTGAACATGAAATGGCCTCGATCAAATATCTAGTTAATATTATTTGAAACATTTGGGGAAAGTCTTGGGTGCAACTAAGAGAAGTGTCTCTATGCTTGAGACTTGAAGATCTTGAAGGATCATCCCAAATTAATTGAGTTCAAAAACAAGTGAAGGTAGGAGACCTTACTTGTGCCCAAAATTCGAACCATATACAATGTAAGGAATCTCGATTTTCTTCCTCATTTCATTATTTTGTTATGGATGCACTAGATCCACATAAATATAAATTATTGGTAATTTATAAAATGAATTAGATGAGTCTAATAGGGGTATATGAACCTTTCAAATTGCTCCAACCTCATAACCTAATTCACCCATCAAGTAGTCTAACCCTTCAGTTTGACCTATTCCTTGTAAATACCCAATGGATTCCCTTACAAGCTCTTCATTAACCTCCAAATTTTTTGGTAATAAGCCAAGGGCAGCAAGATGATCCTTTGACATATGTGTGATTGCAAAGTCATTATGACCCTTAGCTTTCATAATCTCAGTCATAACACATTGAAGTGTTAGGAAAACTTTAAGGAGTTTGTATGGACTATAATCATCAAATGCTTGCATAACTGAATTGACTAGTTCATCAACTGACCTAGCTGCTTTTTTTTTATTGTAATGACTGTAATGCCCTAAAATAACCAAGGTCATTACAGTTTAAATCTGGAGAATTTGGAGGTTGGAACACTAACTCAGTGTTGAAACCATCTGTGTTTGCACACTACAAGAATTTCATTCTCGGGCTACCAAACTAGGCTACGGAAAAGCATGGTCGCAAAATTGGCGACTGATAAAAAATTTGGGCGACTGCGTTTCGTTGCCAAATTGACGACGCCTTTATTCCGTACAATAATTGTACCTGGCGACCGAAAATCAGAAAATAGCGACCGTTTTGCATCGCGAAATTGGCGACTGAATGTCTGCCGTCGCTAGAATCGGCCGCCCGCCCAAAAAATTCCATATACCCAGATTTTCTTCCCCTTTCTTACTTTACCAATTCATTAAAAAAAAAAAAACAAAAAAGAGTAGGCCGAGAAAGAGCCCGACGCCGCTGCCACCAACCGTCACCGCCCCTACCATCAACACCACCCCACCACCCCGACCCCACCAGCAGTGACCAGTAAAACCCAGCCACCGACGACCACTAATTTCATTTGAAGAAGGTATGTATTTTTGTTTGTAATTTCAATTTCTTAGATTAAGTTTAGTTTAATATGTTTAATTTGTCATTGTAATTACTTTATTTAGTATATTGGTGTTCTTAGTATGTTAATTTTAAGGTAGATTTAGTTTGGTTAGTATAAATTAATTGTAGTTTAGTTAGTATTAGTGTTGTTAGTATATGTTAATTGTAGTGTAGTTTTTTATTTGTTTGTTGAATTTGTTCTTGTAGTTAGTTATTGGATGTTTTTATGGTGTTTAATTAGTTAGGGTTTGTATAAATTGATAATTAGGGTGAATATGAACTGGGGGGTTTTGTGAAATTGGTAATATTATTTGAATTAGGGTTGTAATTGACAATGTATTGGTGATTTTGATGATGTTAGTATACCTAATTGACAAAATTTAGTCTAATGTTAGTATTGGTGAATTTACCAATGAAATTAAAGTTTTGGTATTGTATAATGTTTGTAGTGTATAATTAAAGGTAGTCTAATGTTAGTATTGTTGAATTTACCAAGTTAGTATAATGTTGGTATAATACTAGTTTAATAAATTGCTAGTCTTGTTAAAAACTAAGAAGTATAATGTTGTATGAATTATATTGTTAAAAATTGTTGTTTGGAATATTTTTTAGATTAAAATGAAGAGATTGGAACGCAAATGGATGTACGAAGAAAGGGTAGATAAGAGAAAACGTCCCATCGGTAGATTTGTAAAGGGGGTTCTTGAGTTTATTGAGTTTGCTAAACAACAAGATGGATATGATTTGGTAGAAAATAAACTTAGGTGTCCTTGTACTAAATGCAAAAACTTGAAATATTTTCATTGCATTCAAGTAGAAGAACATCTTTATACAAATGGGTTTTCTCCAAATTATTATAATTGGATTTGTCATGGAGAACCATATTCTCCAATTACCGAGCAACCTCAAACCAAACAAAATGATAACCCATATAAAAATATGGTATTTGATGCTTTGAAGTTTACAACTTTTAATAATGACAACCACGAACCTATCATTGAACAAGAACCAAACCCACAAGCAAAATCCTTTTTTGAAATGTTAAAGGCTTCATAAAAAACCTTATATGAAGGGATCAGAACGTCATTGTTACAAGCCGCCTCTAGGATAGTAACCTTGAAATGTGAGTTTAATATGCCATTTAATGCCGTTGATGCTATTGCATCTTTGCTTGAGGACGCTATCCCCGATAATAAGGTCATGACCCGGAGTTTCTATAATACCAAAAAAGAAGTTAAAGGCTTTCATCTTCCGCATCAAAAGATTGATGCATGTTCTGAAGGATGTATGCTCTTTTGGGGAGATGATGTTTTGCTTGACAAGTGTAAGAAATGTCAAAGGGGGTAGATATGAGACAAGTGAGGGAGATATTGTTTTGAAGGAAAAAGGCAAGAAGGGTAATAAGACGGGTCAAAAGAGTAAGAAACCAATATCACAAAGCCAATTAATTTATTTTCCTCTTGCTCAAGACTTCAAAGAATGTATGCAACAAAAAAACATTGTTGAACAAATGAGATGGCACAAAAAAAATTCCCGTACACCGGGAAAGATGTGTCATCTGAGTGATGGAGAGGAATGGAAGCATTTTGATAAGATTAACCTGATTTTGCCGAGGAACCCCGCAATGTGCGACTTGGCCTATGTACGGATGGATTTGCCCCTTTCAGCCAATTTTGTAAACCTTACTCGTGTTGGCCCGTGATGATCACGCCATACAACTTACCACATTGGTTATGTTTGAAAAGGCAATTTATCTTCTTGTCGCTAATTATTCCCGGGCCTAACAACCCAAAAGCCTATTTGGGTGTTTATTTACAACCGTTGATAGAAGAGTTGAAACATTTGTGGGAAGTTGGTGTGGAAACATATGATGTGTCCTTGAAGCAAAATTTTCAACTAAGAGCTTCACTTTTATGGACCATAAATGATTTTTCCGCCTATGGTATGCTATCTGGATGGTCTACCGCATGACAAAAGGCATACCCTTGTTGCATGGATAAGAGCAAAGAATTATTCTGGCTTCCTAATTCCAAAAAAATAAGTTGGTTTGATTGTCATAGAACCTTCTTATCGGATACATATCTGAAGGAAATGTAGATTCATATACATAAAAACATACTCATATATGTCTAAACTAATTTGTCATAAAATTAAAACGGATCTTATGCATGCAAACAATAATATAAATAGAGGAGAAATCATGTCCTTACATTGTAGATTTCGGCTATTAGGGCACAAGAGAGATCACCTTTCTCTTCTTGTTCTTGAGCTTTTCCTTTATGGATGAACAAGATCTAAGTACAAGATCTCTCCCCAAGCTTTATACCCAAGGCTTAACACTTAATCTAATTAATATTATAAGTACTAGTATAATATTAAT
Source organism: Silene latifolia (assembly GCF_048544455.1). Taxonomy (NCBI): domain Eukaryota; kingdom Viridiplantae; phylum Streptophyta; class Magnoliopsida; order Caryophyllales; family Caryophyllaceae; genus Silene; species Silene latifolia. The sequence continues at coordinate 123,261,072 of NC_133527.1, forward strand.
GTAGTGAAAATTGAACCAAAATTATTTTGGTTTTAAGCTCCTAAAACCGTGTAGAGGAGAAGGAATTTTGGGAGTATTTTATCTCTCTAAAACTCTCTTATTTTAGATAAGTTGTTGAATGAATGAATAATCACCTTACATTATAGTCTAAGAGGCAAATTAAGGGGAAAAACAATTAGTTTTTCCCTCTTAAAAAACCGGACCAAGGGTGAGTGGGAGGGGAGCCAATGCATGCATACATTTGTCTTCACAATGTTTAGTAGGCTTGCATGGCTACTAAAGCATGTAATGATTGTGTTTACCACTTAATAAAACAACCACAATATTAGCTTAAACCTCCTCTTATTTTCGGCACATATGTTAATATGGTATCCATATTATTTTTGTCAATTGTCAATATGTCACATGTCATATGTGATATAAATTTGTTATGTATTTTTAACATATTAAAAATCAACGTATTAATAAAAATACGTCACATACAAAAAAATCGACTTAGTAATATCATAATTACTTGTGCCAAAATATTTTACCAATTTATAAATCACAACAGATTGTATTTATAATAAATCATTCAATTCCGATTGTTTCTTTAAACAATAATTTCATCCGAGTAATGATACAATTCAATTACTCAGACCGTATCTCATTTAATCACATTTCAATTTGATACGTAAATTTTACTTCAAAATCGTCCGTCAATTTTCAAGTAATTTAATTAACTCGCAACATTATACGATTAATTAAATAATCAATTAAGAGTATTGCCCTTTAGGTATGACCTAGGGGGTCAATTGATCACCACCGTCACACGACAAGAATGTCAAACTCTAGTCAGCCAATCATTACCGATATATGTTGACCAGTTGACAGTAACAATATTACTTCCCAATTGTATTCTTAAAATGAGATTTAATAATGATATTTAAATCATGTGATCGCACTATTGTTGAGGACACATTTCCCAACAATCTCCCACTTGTCCTCGACAAGTGTGCGTCACCAATTCTCTTGTCCTATTACTATCTCCCACTCAATGCAAGGTGTCTTTCGGTCGTACTTGCAAGTGATCATATCGAGAGTGGTTTCCTCGATCCGGAGAATAACGATTGACCGGATTTATCCACTCTGGATACCTTCCGAGCGTGGCCACGCATTTACAGTTCATTACTCCTCGAGTGGCCCTGAGATATTGTTATAACCTGACAAGGGGATGGACAATTCCTATCGCACTCATTCCCTTCGACTAGCCACAGCCATCATAACCCAAAATATGCCCATTTGACCCCATTTACGAAGGTCGTAGTAACACAAATCAAAGTTAATCAAACTGTGCCATCTTAGGTGAATAGTCTTTAGTCAAAAGAATCGACTCATTAGAATACTATAGCGGCTCTCGCCACGACCAGGCTATATAAATTTGCCCGAACTCTATAAGCGGTCATTAGGCCCGACAAAAAGTTCCTAACATCCGCCTATGTGATCGACTAGTCATCTCACATGACTCTATGGCATTTGAACTTGCCATCAATCGCATCACACTCTAGTCACTTCGAGACGTCACCTCATACAAGTGACTATGGGCGAATACAATGTTAATCCGTGTTCACTTTAACGGGGTTCAATTGTCACTACAACCCGTTTGGATGTAACAAAGTATAAAAGGAGTTTTTAAAGAAAAACTCGAACGACAAATGCGATTATCACATATGAATAGTCAATGCCTGATTACTATTCCATATTCTATAATCTAATTTGATCTTGCATGTAGTTGTTCATTTCAATTTAATTGAAATGACATGACTCATCATGTTTAGCCTATGAGAAGGCTTTGGTTAGTAGGTTTTATCAACATCTTGTACCTTACTCAACCTTACTACATATACGTTTTCCTTTGTAATGTATACATTTGCATCACAACACTTTCTGAGTACATGTCGAGATCCAATCAAGACATAGGCCCTCTTAGCCTAAGAATAGCTCCCACTGTTTTCACAGTGTGCGGGACTCATCCTCTTGCACATCTCATGATTGCAAGTGTACTCAATTTCCGTTATATATATCTCTCATTGTTCTTTATTGCCTAGAACGATTCTAGAAAATCTACTTCTTAATTATCATAGCCACAATGGTATCTTAACCATCCTAATGTGTTTTGATTATGGTTTTGTCGGAAACCATGCGCAACCTCAATTGTCAATTGTCACTTGTGTAACACCCTTACACAAAATTGCATCATAAACACTTTGCTTTACTTCCTTAATGCTTCTGCAAGCACTTAAGGGTAATCTTTATATACTAGGTAAAGATTACTTAAATTCGATTTTGAAAACAATTCATCATACTCAAGGTATATGAAGTGTTATACATCATTACTCATTTAATTGATCCGGCAAAATGGAAGCAAATGGAATCAATCAAATATATTCAATTTAATTGAACTAGTCATGAATCTTATCAACATAAGACTTCTTAACGACGCTAATATCATGTGGATTTATCTTCATAAATCCGGATATTCAAGATGTATTATAATACTCCAAAAGTCTTAAATCATTCTCGATGATCAATATGTCATCCACATATCGGACTAATTAAAATTTCCGTAACTCCCACTAAACTTCATGTATAAACACAACTTCTCGACATATCGAGAAATGTTTTATCACATGATCCAAAAATGTTGATTCCAACTCATTGATGTCCTACTTAAGACCCTCTCTTAAGTTTCACATTATCTTAGGATTGCAAGAATCTTCAAAACTCAAGACATGTATTGAATACATTCCTTCTAATTGAAGAAGTGGGTTTTAGATTCACTTGCTATGTATTTCATAACCTCATAATGAAACACAATCCCTAAGAAGATCCAAATAGACTTAAGCATTTCAATTAGTGCAAAACCCTTTGCATCCAATCAAACTTTGAAATTTGTCTTTATTAGTGCAAAACCCTTTGCAACTAATCAAGCCTTTTTATTTTGGATTTTCATGGCTCTAAGCCTTATATTGAGTTGTGACTTAAACACTCTTATGTAAGTCATATGTTCATTACTTTCTAGAAGTAATCAATTTGAATCAAACGATTTCTTTGTAAGTTATAAGCTCTTTACTTTCTTAAAAGTAGCATGAATCCATCATTTTTAACAAGTGATGAATTTTAACCTCCTAGGTTTTGAAGAAACAATGTCTTACAGAAAACGTCTCATGTAGCCAAGAAAGACCAGTTTCTTGCGACAACGTTTTACACAAAACATCTCACGTAGTAGCCAAGAAAGACCAGTTTCTTGCGACATAACATCTTGTGGCTCTTTGAATAATTTCTCCCACTCTGTCTTCAAAAAATAAACTTGTATTTTAGAAAGACAGCTTCATGAGCCGCAAACCCGTCGTACTCGTGATAATTGAAAAGGGAAAAATGAGCATTTGTTTCTTGTGAAAACTTACAAACATGGTACCCTTACCATTTCATATCTCATATGATTCGTATTAGTGGAAAAATAATTTAGACAAAAATGATAAAAAAACCCCAAAAGGATCAAGTAACTCAAAGTAACTTGATTGAAATCCAAACCATATCGAATAGCGTTTGATTTCTTATCCATCCACACATTATTTCATAATGCGTGCTAAGAGAGATTAACTTGTGATACTATATCACATTTCCTTTGGCTTATATCAAAGTCTTCACTTTGATAATCCCATCACGACTAAATCGTGATTCCTTGAACTCTTGAACTTCTTCAAAGATTTCTTTATTTACCTTATTAAGTGAACATATTAGTGTCAACTTAAATCGTTGGTAAAAGATAATGATCAACCTATTTTGGATCGATGATATACAACCTCGATCACCTTTTCAACCAAAAGGCACGAGACATCTTGCTTTGAATACAAGATACGCATATACCATTAACAATCTAATGGTTTCAAGAGTACTCGATAACTCCTTGCGTTCATCATTCCAAAATTTAAGGTTTGATCTTGGGTTACCAATTTGAGTCTTGCATCATCTTTATGATATATCATTCTAGTTTGTTTTAGAATATAATCACCTTGATGATGGGCTAGCCATTCATCACATCATGGTGTATAGGGTCACAAAAGTGAAACCTCTTTTGTATCTTTAACAAATTGTATTCTTATTTAGAGTTTATGTACTTAATAGTCACAATTAAGTACAACTCCAAACCCGAAAACTAGATTTAGTACACAATGACTCTATCTCTTAACTTCGTTGTTGCTAGTCGTCATATTCTATTCATCCTATGTATCCAACACAATGATGAAAACCTCCACTGGTTTCTAATATTGACGAAGTAATACTAGCAAAATTTATGTTTAATCAAATAAACATTTAAAGAAGAAGGTCCCATTAGATGTCACACAACTAACTTGTTGATTCTTTAATAATTTGGGGTAGTTTCCTTTCTTGTGTCCAACATTTAAGACAATGGAAACTGCATCGGTCGGGATTGATAGGTTTAGTATCGTCATTCTCAACAACTTTACCTTTAACATTACCTTGTATCAATTCCATTATTATATTTACTTCTTGAACCTCGTCCTCATCTTAACGGTTTAAGAGAATGCTCCCACTTAATTCAATGAGTCGTCTTTACTTAGAGAAGCAAAGTTGAATCTTATGAAGATTACTCTTCATTTGTTCGTTTTAGTCTTAAAACTTTCATTGAAGTGGTTGCGATATTTTGGTCAATTACGAATTCTTGACAAAACTAATTACCAATACAATTTATCGCTTCAAGGTACTTAATTCATTTAAGTACATGGAAAAATAATCCATTGTAAGTAGATGTGTTAGTCAAGAATCAAAAACCTGTTTGATAATGAATAACTTTAATCCATACTCTTTACAAGAGATCCTTAGCAATGGTTCATTCGAGGTCTTTTAGAAGAAAATTCATATTTTGTCTTTTGTTACGATGTTTTAATGGAGATTTGAATCAAAAACGAAATGATATCGTATATGAATTGTGGTAAAGAAATAGAACAATGTGATAACGGAATAGAGGAAAACAAAACATTCATCGTTATATGAATACTTGTAAACAAGTATAGCATTTACATAGTGACCTCTACCCAACTATGATAAATGATTCCAAGATCCAAATTCATATTAACTTGGGCACGGGGTAGCCGATGAAACCCTTATCAATATAACTCGGTGGATTAACTCTTTAATCGATTCTACTTTTAGAACTCTCGGTCGATAAATTTACTCTAATATTTATCTATAGCCCAAAACACATCAACAAGGGCACGGGGTAGCCGATGAAACCCTTATCAATTACTTTTGTTGAGTTCAATCCAAATTTCGAATAAATGTGTCCATTATCCAAACCCACATTAACTTAGGCACGGGGTAGCCGATGAAACCCTCATCAACATGAATTCGGTGGATTAACATTTATCACCCACTTCCCCTACGTAACAAGGTTTGTACCCCGGGGTAGCCGAGTGCACTCCCTCGCGAAATAGGTTTTCATGGTTTCTACTATTTGGTAAGGCTATGTCTCAATTGATTGTTTTAGCGAGAGGTCATGTCAATTTATTATCTATCACGTTTTAAGTGAACTAAAGCGGTGAACTACGATAATTCTAATTGACACGGTCGATAAACTCGATAAAATATCAATGCATGTTTAGTTATGGCGATTTAGCGATGCATGTGACATAAAATAAAATGCAAGCATAAAAGTAAATAAATCCTAGTATGGCCTTTCCTAAAATAGAAAAACTATTAATCTATTACATATTCGGAAACCAACTCCATTGGTCCCTTGAACTTCGGTTGTGGTACGCATCTCGAGGTAACACCGTCTTTATGTATCGCCATTCTTGAAGAAATCCGTCTTTTGGAAACTCCTAATGAATAAAATTACATAATAAATTACATAATTTCCTATTATACATTTGTAACTAAAATAAAATAAATCTATTAAATTACAAAACGGTGATACGAGATCACAATAAAAATTACAACCGAATCGATATTCCCATACATTTCGGGAAATACCAATTAAAATCTAAGGCCATACTAAGTAAAATTACATAATTCAAAATTACATAAATTAAAAATTATGACAATCATAAAGAAAATGCAGCATTATAATATGTATGAACATGCTCAATTTTTTATGCTAAATCGCCTTTAATTAGCCAATATCGTATATTACTCGATTTTTACGGATTTGCGTGATTTCAACATTTTATAATCACAAAAATACATAAACTCATATTTATGCATAAGTTAATTACCCTAACCTCTTAGGACTCAAAATATAGTCTTCACTAATAATTTGACCATAATTAACCTTTATTTATAAAATTGTTCATAAATGGACCAAAAAATACAAAAATAAGCCATTAAACTTCAAATAAATCGAAAAATTTCAAATAAATTTGAAATTTGAAATTTAAATTCATGAACATTCTGGAAAAATTCCATGACACTCATAATGTTCAAAATCTTAGGTTAAAAATTTCGAAAAATTTACCGGAAAAACAATGTTGCGGTTTATCGGTTTTTTAATAAAATAATCATAAAAACATGGAAAAAATTATTTTCACTAACTTTTCAATTTTAGATCTGAAAAAGATAAGAAAATGCAACATTAGACGTTTTTCCTAAGTCATAGATTATGTTTTATTAATTTTCCACTAATAATGTCACTATTTATGCTATTTTTCTTCAAAAATCCATAAATCATGCAAAAAGAATTCTTTATAGCCAATTATTTTACACACATCTTTTAAAATTGCATGTGACAACATATTAATTTTCTATGACCAGATTCGAAATTTAACTCATATTAACCTATTTTTCACTTAAATCCGAATTTAATAATGAAAAATTCATTTTTCGAGCATAACAAGTCCAAAAATTATGAAAATTTACAGGTTATCTCAAAATAATATATGTAACAACATATCCAAAAACCAAGTGAAAATTCGAAGTATAGCTATTTTTAGACCAAAAATGACATTTTTACTCATAAAATCACATTTAAATGCCATTATTGTAAAATATGAACAATAAAAATCCGAAAAATTAACCAAAATATCCTAAAACATTTTAGGACCAGAAATATTAACATGCATGTAATAATTTCGTGATATATCATAATAACACAAATTTTACAAGTTTTATTTTGTTATTCATATAACTCGGAAAAACTTTTAACCAATTTGCATGCAAACAACCGTGGCTCTTGATACCGATTGAAGGAAATGTAGATTCATATACATAAAAACATACTCATATATGTCTAAACTAATTTGTCATAAAATTAAAACGGATCTTATGCATGCAAACAATAATATAAATAGAGGAGAAATCATGTCCTTACATTGTAGATTTCGGCTATTAGGGCACAAGAGAGATCACCTTTCTCTTCTTGTTCTTGAGCTTTTCCTTTATGGATGAACAAGATCTAAGTACAAGATCTCTCCCCAAGCTTTATACCCAAGGCTTAACACTTAATCTAATTAATATTATAAGTACTAGTATAATATTAATGTAGTGAAAATTGAACCAAAATTATTTTGGTTTTAAGCTCCTAAAACCGTGTAGAGGAGAAGGAATTTTGGGAGTATTTTATCTCTCTAAAACTCTCTTATTTTAGATAAGTTGTTGAATGAATGAATAATCACCTTACATTATAGTCTAAGAGGCAAATTAAGGGGAAAAACAATTAGTTTTTCCCTCTTAAAAACCGGACCAAGGGTGAGTGGGAGGGGAGCCAATGCATGCATACATTTGTCTTCACAATGTTTAGTAGGCTTGCATGGCTACTAAAGCATGTAATGATTGTGTTTACCACTTAATAAAACAACCACAATATTAGCTTAAACCTCCTCTTATTTTCTAAGACATATGTTAATATGGTATCCATATTATTTTTGTCAATTGTCAATATGTCACATGTCATATGTGATATAAATTTGTTATGTATTTTTAACATATTAAAAATCAACGTATTAATAAAAATACGTCACATACAAAAATCGACTTAGTAATATCATAATTACTTGTGCCAAAATATTTTACCAATTTATAAATCACAACAGATTGTATTTATAATAAATCATTCAATTCCGATTGTTTCTTTAAACAATAATTTCATCCGAGTAATGATACAATTCAATTACTCAGACCGTATCTCATTTAATCACATTTCAATTTGATACGTAAATTTTACTTCCAAAATCGTCCGTCAATTTTCAAGTAATTTAATTAACTCGCAACATTATACGATTAATTAAATAATCAATTAAGAGTATTGCCCTTTAGGTATGACCTAGGGGGTCAACTGATCACCACCGTCACACGACAGTAATGTCAAACTCTAGTCAGCCAATCATTACCGATATATGTTGACCAGTTGACAGTAACAATATTACTTCCCAATTGTATTCTTAAAATGAGATTTAATAATGATATTTAAATCATGTGATCGCACTATTGTTGAGGACACATTTCCCAACAATATCTACATAGAAAGAACAAGAAAGCTTTTATTAAAGGTAAGGAGGTGCTTTATGATGCTCCGGATCGGCTTCTAGGGGATGAGTTATGAGAGTTGATATGTGATTTGCCATCTACTGTTGATGGTACTGAAGAAGAGTTTAAAGAGTTGAAGAAAAAGAAGAGCGGTTGGTTTAAAAGAAGCATTTTTTGGGACCTTCCGTATTGGAATATATTGTTACTCAGGCACAACTTGGATGTAATGCACATAGAGAAGAATTTCTTTGAGCAACTCATTCATACGATTATGAAAGGTTTCTCAAACCCCTATTAAACTTATTTAATAGATTTTATAAATTACTCTTAATTTATACTCATATGAATCTAGTTACATGCATAACAAAATAATAACGGTTAGAAGAAAACGGTTTTCTTACATTGATGAGACGGATTTATGGGCACTAGATTTGGACTCCTTCCAAATCTAGATCTTGAGCTAGATAAGATATTAGGATGATTTTCCAAAAACCTTGAAGCATCCATAGTAGAATACCTCCTCTTAAGTGCACCAAGACTAACCCAAACACAAGTATAAATATTAACTAGATATTGTATACTAGTGACCTTAAATATTTATTCTAATATTATTATTATTACTACTACTCTAGTAATATGATTGCATTATTAGAATATATGAACAAGTTATAACATAAAAACTATTTTTACGTGAAAGAGAGAATAATAGAGATTTTGCATAAGATAAGAATCATCATAATAAAAATAAGAACAACTTCTTATATTAAAGGAGGGGAGCCGGTTGGAAGCTGGAACCAAGGCCAATGCATGGCATTTGCTTTTGCCTTTTCTCTTATCTAAAACATAGGCATGAAGGCTAATCTTTTTAGGGTTATGACGGTGTTCCTTTTTAATTTAAAAACACAATAAAAACTAACCCTAAAATACCCTATACCAACCGGTTTTGGCTCCTTATTATGGAGTCCATTTTATCTTTTGTAATTTGTCAATTGTATTATGGTATGTCATGTGTCACACAACATGACTCATATGTAATAAAATTCTTATTTAACCAATTAAATACCATTTAATGACAAATAAATTACAAGTGACAAATTAACTAGTAATTCAAAATTACAAGTATCTAAAATGGGTTATGTTAATATAATTCACAACATTTTTTAATTATATTTAACTAATCAATCTTATCTTAATTGTTTTATAAACAATAATCAATTTTAGTAATATAACATTTTAATTACTAAAATAAATCTTATTTAATCCTATTACAATAAGATATAATATTTTCTCTCACAAAAATAATTTGTTCAATTTAAGGAATTAATTAATTTGTATCGATATACAATTAATTAACTTTACAGTTTGGGAATCGTCCTTTAGGTGTGACCTTAAGGGATCAACTGATCACCGCCGTCAAACGACAGTAATGTCAAACTATAATTAGCCAATCATTACCGATTAATGTTGATTAGTTGACTATATAATTGAATCATCCCTTACGTATTCTTATTATGAGATTTAATTATATGTGATCGCACTATTGTTGAGGACGCATACTCCAACAATCTCCCACTTGTCCGAGACAAGTGTGCGTCACTAATTCTCTTGTCCTATTACAATCTCCCACTCAATGCAAGGTGTCTAGCAGGTCGTACTTGCATGTGATCATATCAAGAGTGGTTTTATCGATCTGGAGGGTAACTGTCTGACCGGAATTATCTATCGTAGATACCTTCCGAGCGTGGCCACGCATTTCCAGTTCACTACTCCTCGAGTGGCCTTGAGATTTCAAATAACCCTGACAAAGGGTGGACAATTCCTATCGCACTAATCCCTTCTAATAGCCACGGCTCATCATGACCCAAAAGATGCCCATTTGACCTCGGTTACGAAAATCGTAGAGCATAAATAAAAGTCATTCAGAAACTTTGCCACCTTGGGCGAACAGTCTCTAGTCAAAGAATTGACTCAAAAGAATACTATAGTAGCTCTCGCCATGACCAGGCTTTATAAAAATTACCAGGACTCTATAAGCGGTCATTGCTCGACAGAGTGTCCAATACAGTCTGCCTATGTGATCGACCAGTCATCTCTTATGACTCTATGGCACTTGAACTTGCCATCAATCGACTCACACTCTAGTCACTTGGAGACATCACCTCATATAAGTGACTAGGGGCCAATACTATGTTAATCCATTTCACTTTAATAGGGTTCAATATTGTCTCAACAACCTATTTGGATATAACAAAGTAATAAAAGAGTTTGTAATTAAACTTTAACGACTAATGTATTATCACATATATAAAATTGATACAATATCAATTAAAAGTAATCTATAATCCATTTTTAATTTTGTATATAGTTGTAAATTTCAACTGGATTGAAATGACATGACTTGTCATGTGAAGCCCTTGAGAAGGCTTTGGTTAGTAAGTCTCGGCAACACTTTGCACTTAACTAACTGTACTATATACTTTTTCCCATTGTTATTGACACGTCTGTCGCGTACCTGTCAAAAATAACCAACTGGCCAACTAACTAATATAGCTAGGGAAGTCGGGTCGAATCCACAGAGAGGTAGGAAATTGACTGCTAAAACTAGGCTCGTCTAAGTAACCAATTTTGGGGTTTATAAATTGTGATTTCTAAACTAACAGAGTAAGGAAAAGAGAAATAAAAGGAGGAGTTAACAGATAAAAGAGGATAGCTAAGACAAGCGGTTCACCATAATTATCTGGTCGAGTAATCTAGATCTCAGGTCAATGCGGTACAGTCTAAGGGGTAGCGAACGTCACCTTTCGGTCCTTAATTCACCCTAAAGTGTAAACAGTTTAACTTTCGCCCTCGCTGCAATACTCTATTGTTCGCTACTAGTCTCCCCCTTCCAACCTTTCGGTCCAGGTCAAGGTCCACTAAGAATAAGGGTCTAATTGCGTCGACTCAATTAGGCAATTACAGTTATTTGTAGCATTTAAGCAACAAAGACGGTACCGGTATTAACCTAGTAAATTGATTACTCTCCCTTCAAATCATGGGTCCCCTATAGTCTTAGCATAGGAAATTAGCTACTCATAATTGTCAGATTAACAATAACAATGACCAAACAATTAAAACTAAACATGATGAATAATCTAATTGATTGAACGATTATAAGGTAAAGAGAGAAAAGGAATTAAAAACAATAAATACGATAAAGAAATAATTAAATTGATAATACCGAATCCGAGTAGTAAGGTAGAGAGTAGAATTCCAAAAGAACAGTGACCAAAGTAACAGATGAAAATGTACGTCGTAAAGGAGATGGGAGTAACGTAGTGTTCTCCTCAGTCTTATACTGTAAAAACATCTTAAACCTAATCTATGGACTGATTACAAAAGCCCATAAAAGATTAGGCGGAAATAAACCAAAAACACACGAAATCCCCTCGATCGAGTAAGATGATTGCTCGATCGACGTCCAAGTCACTCGATCGAGCTAGGACATCCTCTCGATCGAGTACTGCCTGCTGAACCTCCTCGATCGACTCCATAAACTGGTCGATCGACCAGTATTGAGTGTATAAAGCATTCGATCGAGCACTAAAGCACTCGATCGAGCTATATAGGCGCATCAGGACTTGAATATCTTCCTTAACTCAGCTCATACGTCCTCCAAGTGTAAGATTCCTAAACTCCGACTCCTTATTTCCCATGAATGCATACAATCAGGACAATTAAGGCTCGATTTAGCTCCTCCTCGGTCAATTCCTGCAAATTACAATAAACGGACCAAAGTAGAATATTCGGGGGTATTTGTAGCCAGATGCTACATAAAAAGCACAAGAATGCGTGTAAAAAAGAGGTGAAAACCTTATATAAAAGACACGCATCAGTTATGTATAATCTTTATTATAAAACTTTTGAGTACGTGTCTAGATCCAATCTAGACATAGGCTCTCTTGCATTAGAATAGCTCCCACTGTTCTCACAGTGAGTAGGGATAGGATCTTCGTTTATTGTAACGAACTACCATAGTTCCTCCAATTCACAAAACCGAATCCTAATATCATCCCTTCCTTCTTACATATCTCATTATTGCAAGTGTACTCAATTTCCGTTGTGTATATCTCATTGTTCTACTGCCTAGGACGTTTCTAGCAGATATCTTCCTTAAATAATATAGCCAAGATGGTTCTCTAACCATCCTTATGTGTTTAGAATATGGTTTTTGTGTAACTCCTTGTACATAAATCCATCTCATCTCTAAATGCTTAGCTTCATATCTTTAGTACTTCCTAAGTACCAACTAATGAACTATGTGGCTATATAGAGACTTCTCTCAAAGATTCGATTTATAACATCTCGTCATACTCCAAGTATACGAGGTTTAAGAATAGTGATACATCTTAGCGTAATGAATTAATCCCGCAGCGGAAGCATGTGGATTTAATTTCTGCATGTTCAACACCTTTTGAACTTGTCAAGATTCTTATCAATATAACGCTAATATCCTCTTAGAACTATCTTTATAGGTCTGGATACCTTAGAAATGTATTATTCCTCTCCTAAGTCTTTCATCATTCACAGTGATCAATATGTCATTCACATATAAGACTAATAATACCACCGTACTCCCACTAAACTCCATGTATAAACAGAACTACTCGACAATTCGAGAAAAGTTTATTACATGATCAAAACATACAATTCAACTCCTTAACTTCCACTTAAGATTTCTTCTTAAGTTTGTATCCTACCTTAGGATAGTTGCTATTTACAAAACTCATGCAAGATGATTTTGAAATCCAACAATATCAAATCATATCCGAATACAATGAAGCGTTGTTGTTGCGTGCAAAACCCTTTGCCACCAACCAACCAAGCTAAATAAACATTTTCATGTTTATGCTTATTCCGGATTCTTGTGGAGTTGAGACTAGATAAAGCATCTTAATAAGTTACAGGTTTGTTACTTTCAAAAATAACATGACTCCTGTCCACGTAGGTTTTGAATCAATAATTACTGATTTTGACAAAGAAGGAACATCTTCCTACGTCTTATTCTCAGTTTGTGGCTCTTGAACATTTTCTCCCACTCTGTCTTTAAGAAATAATCCTCTTTTCTTTAATAGACAGCATCACGAGCCACAAACTTGCTGTTCTCGTAATAGTTGGGTTATAAAGTCACATGCTTCTTCCGAAACAAGCTACAACTTAGGTACCATACCTAATCATATCATATATGAATTGTACTTGATTGCTTTAACTATTTTTTGTTTTAGTGGAATAATTAAATACTAGACAAATTGTGATAGAAACTACTTTCAACTTTATTGTAAAGATTCAATCATATCATATAGGATTCTTTGTATCCTTATCACACACCTTATCTTTATAGGGTGCGATTATGAAAGTGATCTCGTGATGCCATATCACACTCTATTTGGTGTATATAAAAGTCTTCACTTTATTGTTCCCTATTTTAACAAATTACTAATACTTTGGTTTTTATACTTCATAAGAAGAATTCATTGAACTTATTCAAAGAATTTCTCTTCTTACCTCATTAAGCGGATACCAAGTATCAACCTAGTTCGTCGGTAAAAGAGAATAAGTAATAATGACCTTCTCAGATTGAAAATATAATCGACCATACACATTGAAGTGTAATTAGGTGAATAACTTATTCTATTCGCTATACCTTTCAAGAAAAGTCACGAACCATCTTGCTTTGAATACAAGATTCGCACCCATACCAAGATATTCATGATCAAATGGTTTAAGACACTAGTCAAAACTAGTTTCTAAATGCAATTTTCAATCGAGAATTAATAAATGATTGGGGTCACTGTATGGGTAAAAATACCCTCTCATTTTCATCATGACGTGGCAACTCGTTATTGGTTAAAATAAAGGCACACGGATCAATGACAAGGCAGCAGGTTGCTAGATGCAAGGAAGAACAAGGGGGGATGAACCTAGACACTCCAGTGGTGCAAAGGCCACGTTTGAATTAAATAACAAACAGCCAGCAGGAACGTTGAAATGGTCAGCAGGAACATTGAGGTGATCAGCAACAGCTTTGACAAAGTCAGCAACCACTTCCTATTTCGTAGGGAGTGGAGCATATGGTTGAGCATATGTAGGGAGCACGTGCAACCACCCCAAGAAAGGCTATAAAAGAGCAACAAACACCAGATTCAAGGCATTCCTCATTCCATTCCACTCGAACAAATATCATTCACCATCTGCAACAATTAATAATTAACACACTTAGAAACATATACACCATTCGTGTCATTTGTACTTAGTCATTTGGAGATTTCTGTTGTTCCTCCTGATTGTTCCAGCTAGGTTTACCCTCGAATACTATTACTACTAGTGGATCATTGATGGGATACCATTCCCCCACGGTTTTTCCCACATTTTGGGTTTCCCGGGTCACCATTTTGCTTGTGTCGTTTGTCTCTCTTTCTTTTCGTTTGTCTCTCTTTCTTTTCGTTTGATTCTCCTTCGTACTAGTTGTTTACTTTCGTTCTCGCTATGCTCTTACTACCGATCTACTTAAGTCCATAATATCGTATTTTAATTGGAATAGCCGCATTGACTCACAAATCTTTAGTCGGTAAAATCTTACCAAAACATTTTGGTGCCCACCGTGGGGCATTGTGGTTAAATCTTGGTTAAAATACCTCTTTTTGAAATATCCTAACATCTTTATAGTTGGTCATGTCAGGATCCAATCAGAACGTATCAGATCCAATGAGTACATCAGTGCAAACTCCAGTCTTAGGGGCGGCGCCAGCAACCTCCGGTGTTCCAACGATGGCGGCCCCTACCACCAGAGTGACTGCAGGCCAGGCTCAGCCCCACGTATCAGCAAAGCCTCCATACTCCCCCAAAATCACAGATCTGGGAGTAGGGAAGGCTGGCAAATCACCAGTTATCAATCCTGTGCCCAAGCCTAATAGGGATGGGAGTCCGCAGCACCCAGGATCACCAGGACACATGACAGGAGCCCGTCACCCAGGAGCGTCACAACCGGATCCGGTACAGCAGTTGCTCCAAGGGATGACATCCTTGCAGCAAGCGGTGATAGGGCTACAAAGGGACAACCAGTCCTTGGAGGAAAAGATAGATCCAGTGTCACCTCTGGGAACGACCCAGCAGATGGCAAGGTCAACACTCGGCCAGGAGAATGTTAGGGAGTACTCTGGGAGGCTACTACCGCAAAATCTAGTAACCAGGTTCGATATAGATATGCTGCCGCCAGGGGTAACCACGCTACCTGAGCAAGTATATCCAGCAGGAACGGTGGCCACCCAGGGTACGATCTAACCACCAGGGGTTCCACCACCACCAAGGATGCTACAAATGTACCCTATGGTACTCAATCATGTGGGATTAGGAGCACTGACTCTAGAACCCATACCAAGAACCAGCAGTACGCCAATGGTACTAGGGAGCAATCTAGGGGAACAGTTAGCAAGAAACGCATATCCCGGGATGTGCTCCTATATGCCATATACTCCGGACAGCCAGTTCAGGCCTATTGTGAACTCAACACCATTACCTGGAAGCTACATGGTCCCTCCTTACATGTCAGGAGGAACACCAAATCCATATGGGGTCTACTCAGTACCCCACAACCAGGGTATGGGGGTAGGAAGCCATGTAGAATAACAGTTGCAGGATATCAGGTCCCTACTCAGCAAAGTTCCAGGGTTACCACGTTCCATGGAGGTGGCAACCCCGGAGTGCTATGCGGATTCCCCTTTTGTGGACAGCATTGCCCTTGTCAGCATGCCAAAGGGGTTCACCACGCCAACAATGACGTTGTATGATGGAACAGAGGATCCGCTGGAGCACATCAACCAGTACAAACAGAAAATGATGGTGGTTGCAGTAACAGGGCCTGAAAAGGAGGCATACATGTTCAAAGGATTCGGTTCCACCTTGTCAGGAGCCACATTCCAATGGTTCGTTAACCTTCCCAACAAGTCTATTTCTAGCTTCACGGGGTCAGTGAACATTTTCAATCAATAGTTCACAAGCAGTCGCACGCCAGAAAAATTATCCAAAGATCTATACCGGATCGTCCAGAGGTTCCAGTAGTCCACCAAGGATTATCTCGCCAGATTCAATGTAGAAAAAATATCTATCCCTAGGTGCGACCCTACAACAGCAGTCAATGCCTTCAGAAGGGGACTGCATCGCGACTCTGATTTGTACAAGGATCTCACCAAGCACCTATGTGCCACCTTCGAGGAAGTGAAACAAATGGCAGAGGCTACTTATTGCCTAGAGGAGGATGAGGATAGAAGGGACCTATACGGAACAGAGTCGTCTAGCAGAAAAATCACAACAGAGAAGAAGAACGAAAGAGCCAAACCTTACAGTAAGAACACAGTGAACAAAGTCTCAGGAGAAACAGAGAGCATCGAGGCTCCACTTAAGCTCAGCGAGTATGGGTTCACCACTGGACTTTCTGGGGTATTAAAGGCAATCAGGGAACTAGGGCAGAGGACCAGGTGGCCCAAGAAGCCTACCCCTAAGGAGAACGACAGAAGAGATGCCAGCAAAAGGTGTGAATACCACAACGATATTGGCCACAATACAGAAGATTATGTAGTACTACGAAAGGAAGTGAAGCACCTATATAGTGCTGGATGCTTGGATCACCTGCTCCCCAAGGGAGCGAAATCTAGAAAGGTCAATACTGCTGACCAGGCCCAACCATCCCCACCTCCACCTTACTCAAAGGTCGTGAGTATCATCACAGGAGGGTCGGAGATATGTGGTCTCACTTATTCAGCAGCAAAGCGCCATGCAACCGAGACTAAAGGAGATAAACCAGAGTTCTCCCTCAGGGTCAGCAGACAGGATTTACCAGCAATCTCATTCGATGAGGCAGACATACCCGATGAGGCAGAACACCACCATGACACCTTGATCATTACCCTTTCTATAGGAAATTGCCTTGTTAAAAAGATATTGGTAGATACAGGAAGCTCTATGAATCTAATAATACTGGAAACCTTGAAGAATATGGGGTTCAGTGAGAAAGACCTGGTGCAGAAGGCAGTACCCTTGGTAGGCTTCAGCGGAGAAACTAAACAATCCCTTGGAAAAATAGTGATACCTACCTTTGCAGGGGGTATGGACAAACAGGTACGGTACTTGGTCATTGATGGTCCGTCAACTTATAACGTGATACTTGGCAGGCCTTGGATCCATGAAATGAAAGCGGTACCATCAACGTACCATCGAAGCCTGAAGTTCCCTACACCCTGGGGGGGTAC
The DNA here is from genome assembly GCF_048544455.1 of Silene latifolia. NCBI lineage: Eukaryota > Viridiplantae > Streptophyta > Magnoliopsida > Caryophyllales > Caryophyllaceae > Silene > Silene latifolia. Next base: position 123,278,879 of record NC_133527.1, read on the forward strand.
AGGAGATACGGGGAGATCAAAATGTCGCTCGAGATTGCTACAAGAACGCTCTGAAACCCACTGCAGCTAGTCCAAAGATAGCAATTACGAAAACCGTGCGCCCGTAGGGAGTATATCGCACCTCCCGGGAGGAACTCGACGAAGTAGTCCTGGACCCACGTTTCCGGAAGAACGATCTTTGGTGGGGAGCTGATTGTGCAGGTAACATCCGTGAGCAGATAATTGAATTTCTACGTACTAACATGGATTAGTTCACCTGGTCCCATAGCGACATGATTGGCATAGATCCAAGTGTAATTATACACCGGTTAAATGTAGACCCCAGCTTTCCTCCAGTTCAGCAGAAAAGGCGAAAATTTGCTCCTGAAGGAAACGACGTGATAAACCAGGAGGTAGACAACCTCCTGGCAGCAGGCAAGATCAGGGAAGTTAACTACCCATAATGGCTCTCGAATGTTGTGGTTGTACCCAAGAAGAACAAAAAGTGGAGAGTATGTGTTGATTTCACAGATCTTAACAAAGCTTGCCCAAAAGATATGTTCCCCCTACCGCATATTGATTCCATGGTAGACGAAACAGCAGGGCATGAGCTACTTACCTTCCTTGACACCTAGAGCGGGTACAACCAGATAAAAATGGACCCTAAGGATCAGGAGAAAACAGCCTTCAGATCTGACAGAGGCTTGTACTGGTACAATGTGATGCCCTTTGGCCTTAAGAATGCCGGTTCCACCTATCAGCGGCTGGTGAACAAAATGTTCAAGGAGGAGATAGGGAGAACAATGGAAGTCTACATTGATGATATGGTAGTCAAATCCGAGAAGGCAAAACAACACATGTCCCACCTGGAAAATATCTTATCGGTCCTAATAAAATACCATATGAAGCTGAACCCCCTGAAATGCACTTTTGGAGTCTCCTCGGGGAAATTCCTGGGGTACTTGGTGACGCAAAGAGGGATAGAGGCCAGCACGGAGCAAATCAAAGCAGTACTCCAGTTAGAATCTCCTCAGAAGCCCAAGGATGTACAGAGGCTCACAGGACGTGTAGCAGCCCTAAACCAGTTCATATCAAGGTCCTCAGACAAGTGCCGATTATTCTATGACATCCTGAGGAAGAGCCAGAAGTTTAAATGGACGCAGGAGCATGAAAAGGCGTTTGGGGAGCTCAAGCAGTACCTAAGCACCCCTCCTCTTTTCTCCAAGCCAGAACAGGGAGAACCACTGTACTTGTATATGTCAGTAACAGAGGCGGCTGTAAGCGCTGTATTGGTACGAGAGCATGAAGGTATGCAAAAACTAGTATACTATATAAGCAAGTCTTTGTTACCTGCAGAGACCAAGTACACATCTTTAGAAAAACTTGTTTTAGCACTTGTTACTGCTTCGTACAAATTGCGTCCCTATTTTGAGTCACATACAATTTCAGTCGTGACCAACTTCCCCCTGAGAACCATAATGAAGAAACCCAAACTGTCAGAAATAATGGTTAAGTGGTATGTCCACCTAAGTGGGTACGACCTGAAATTTGAAACGCGAACAGCCATAAAGTCCCAAGCCCTAGCTGACTTTGTGTCAGACTTTAGTCCCACCCTTCAAGAACAAGCCGACAGTGAAATCTTGACCCTAATTGAGGCTAAAGGGGAGCAGGCATGGGAACTACATGTTGATGGGGCATCCAACACGAAGGGAGCAGGGGTAGGGCTGGTCCTGAAATCACCTCAGGGGGAACAGATAATACAGGCAGTACGGTGCGAGTTCAAAGCAACGAATAACGAGGCTGAATACGAGGCCCTAATCTTAGGACTCCAATTAGCCTTAGAAATGCAAATCAACCACATCAAGGTGTATAGTGACTCCCAACTGATTGTCAACCACGTGAATAACGTGTTCACGGCCAGGGATCCTAAAATGGTAGCCTACCTGGAAGTGGCGAAGGAGCTCAAACTCCGCTTTGCCTCCTTCCACATCCAGCAGATACCAAGGGACCAAAATGTTAAAGCAGATGCTCTTGCCACCCTGGGAGCAGCCTTCACTCCAGGGGCAGTGGGTTCTATACCATTCATACATGTCATGAAACCTGCCATACACCAGAATGAACAACAGAACGCCAGTAAGGCTGCAACTACCCAGTGGACATACGAAGTAGGGATACTGTGTACTGCAACGCCCCAGGAAGAAACTGATGATTGGCGCAAGCCTTACATTAGTTGGCTATGTGATGAGGTATTACCACCTGACCAGAAAGACGCCAGGAGCTTCAAAATGAAATCCTCCAGATTCGTACTCATTGATGGTATCCTATTTAGGAAGTCATTGGCAGAACCCTATCTGAGGTGCTTGAGCATACAGGAGGCACAGGCAGTGATGTGTGATATCCACAGTGGTGATTGTGGAAATCACACAGGGGGTAGGAGCCTGTCCAACAAGACACTAAGGCAGGGTTACTTATGGCATACCATGAGGAAGGACGCCATAGATTTTGTCAAGAAATGTGAAGAACACCAAAGACACGCCCCTGTCAACCACCAACCAGAAGAACATATGCATCCGATCATCTCGCCTTGGCCTTTTATGAAATGGGGAATGGAGATTGTGGGACCATTACCCCGTGGTTCTGGAAACAGTACGTACATGCTGGCAATGACGGACTACTTCTCTAAATGGATAGAGGCAGAAGCTTTCCCTCAGATCCTGGAGAAGCATGTGATATCTTTCATCAAGAGGAATATAGTCAACAGATACGGCATCCCTTCAGATTCATATGTGACAACGGGTCGCAATTCATATCCAGCAGAACGGAAGACTACTGCGCCAGGTGGAACATCAAGGTGTTTAAATTTACTCCTACGAATCCACAGTCCAACGGTCAGGCAGAATCCAGCAACAAGATAGTCATGAACAACCTGAAAAGAAGGCTGGAGGAGATAGGAGCCAACTGGGCAGATGAGCTCCCCTTCTTACTGTGGTCTGATTGAACTACCCCAAAAGTGGCAACAGGTCAAACACCATTCAGTCTGGTATATGGGGCCGAGGAAGTTATTCCCTCTGAGGTGAACGTTCCAACACATCGATATGCTAATGCCACCGAAGAGAGGAACCAGGCAGAAATGGCCAGCAGCCTGGATATCATTGATGAGCCAAGGACCAGCGCCCTAATCAGGATAGCAGCCTATAAGCAGACAGCTGCCAGGAGTTACAACAAAAACGTGAGGCTGAGAATGCTGCAGGTAAGGGACCTGGTACTCAGGAAGGTATTCCCAAGCACCAAGAATCAGAGTGCAGGTAAATTAGCCTACAACTGGGAAGGTCCCTACCGCATAGAAGGCATTGTGGGTAATAGGGCATACAAGTTGGAGACTATGGATGGGGAAGTTGTCCCTAGATCCTAGAACATCATTCACCTTAAAAAGTATTATGTCTGAGGTTCCAGGTGCAGAACCCAGAAGTTCCACCTCCAACAGGTACATCCTAGAACCCTTGAATCCTAGCATTCAGTACTCCAAAAACCTTGGAACATAAGCTAACTTGCTAAAAGTGTCTTTGATTAAGCAGATATCGCTTGAAGGGAAACAACCCCAGAACCCACTTGCTGGAGCCACAGCTCACTCTCCCATAAGGTACATACGCAAAGAACCAATTATTTTGCTTCGTACCGCCTGACTATACCACCTGCATTGGTCTGACAGTAACATCTCTTTTGACAGCAGGAACAACTAAGTCACCAGGCAAGGTCTTTCGTTCAGTACGCACGTGCTAAGTCTCCTGAACTCAGCAGGTACTACTAAGGAAATGACAACTTACAACGTATCTTTCAAATCCTTTGAGTCAAAACCCTTTTTCTTATTTTCCCTTGGTGTCAACTTTATAGGTGTCACAAGGAGCAAAATGTTGAAGCAGCGTACCTAGTATTTCAAAAGGCTAAAATAAAACTCTATTTCTTTTAAGTTGTCGTAAAACTCTGGAGGAACACACTTTGTGCTCCCCAAACTATTTTGGATTTATGAAATTGATTCCATTTTTAGGTTTATCATTGTTTTTGGATTGAATGTGGATATGGTAAATTGAATATTAAGGCAATGTCCTAGTAGGCTAACTGATGAACAGGAACTAGCAAATTATTCCTCCTGCAGGAAGAACCCAATGTGCGCATGGTCGAAACAGAGGGATTCGAGCATCCTAATGGACAGAAAGCTCCTTGAACCACCATAGACACCTCAACAAGTACAAAGCCGGCACACAAACAGAAAGAACAAAAGAATTGCTAGCAAAAAAACAGAAGGAACAAAACGAAAATTCATAAACACCCTTCAGCAGGGGGCACTTGAAAAGCAAAGTATTTTTGCCCCTCCTACGAGGCAAAAATAAAAGTACTAAAAGGTGCCAAAAACTACCAGGCACCAAAGAGTTGGATTATAATGGGCCACCACATAGGGTGCCCAACAAAACATCAAGATAAAAAATTAATTGCCTAAGCTAGGCAGCAGCAGCAGAATTCGGGGCGACATCAACAGGAACATCTACAGGGGCGTTGGGCTCCACAATAGCCTCTCCCCCAGATGGACCTTCCCCTCTCTGGGCAACAAGGGCATCCTCCCTAACCTTCTCGACCGACACGGCAGATGGTTGTTCAGTCCTAGCACTGGTCTCTCCTTCATCACCACCCAGCAAGTCGTTGATGAGGCTGAAGTCCAGCTTGATTGGATATGCAGAATTAAACAGTCGTTCCTCCTCAGCAAGGTCCCAGTTGGAGTGTTCACCCGCCTCAAACTCCTTGATGCACTTGATCTGTGTTTCCCAAGCGGAAACCAATGAAGAGTCCAAGAGTAGGTGCTTCAACAGCTCTACCTCCTTGTGAGCCTCTTCCATACGCCCTTCTGCCACCCTCCTCTCAGCATCCAGCTGCTTCTGGGCAGCTGCCTTCTCCTCAGCCAGCTTCTTCTGGGCAGCCACCTTGTCCCTCCTAGCCAACGCCAAATCTGCCTCCACCTTCCCCAGGTTGACGTTGAGGTTTTTCACCTCCCTCATCAATCTGGCAACCTCCCTGCACAGGAACAGGCCGTCCTGCAAAACCTGCAAGAAGAACAACCAGCAGCACGAACAAAATGGACTAGTGAAACATAAAGGGAATTAGAAAAGGTACCTGCAGGGTTCGTCCAGGAGCCTCATCTAGTACAGCAGGAAGAGGGGTATTTCCCAGAGAAGGGACAGCAGCAGGGAGCAGGAACTATTCCATGTGAGGCCAGAGAGGCACCCCACTAGAGCCATACCCCTTAGGAAGGCGGATTACAGTGGAAGTATTGGGCATGGGTAGCCTAGGAGCCACTGCAGCCAGAGGAGCAACCTCAACAGGGACAGGCATGCTAACCGGTTTCTTTTCAGCAGGAAGCGATGGCCTCTTCCTGCGAGAAGGACCGGAGGAGGCAGAAGCAATTTGCTTCCTCTTTCTATCCAGCAGGGAAAGGGAGGAAACAGGAGTATTGCCTAGTACAGGATCACAGTTAGAACTCAAACGTGAATGACCATATAGCAAGAACGAAAACCTATAAAAAATGAAGCTTTACCAGACGACATCTGGAATTCGGCAGCTAGGGGTTCTTGCTGACTAGTGGAGGTACCAACTTCCTCTTCTTCTTCTTCCTCTTCCTCTTCTTCCTTCTCTTATTATCTCTCTTCTTCCTCCTCTTGCTCTCCTTCACTAATGTCAAGAGGCTCGGAGGCAGATGCACCAACAGGGGAAGAAAGTACACCAGGGTAAGAGCGAGTAGAAACAGGGAGAGCAAATAAACGGCTCACCATGCTGTGATCTCTTGAGGGAACTGGATGCTTCAAACCTGCAGCAGTACACAAGTAAGAACATTAAAGTAAAAGAAAAACAACAGACACCCAGAAACTATAATTACCTTTAGAGGCCCCCACTTGTCAAATAAGTACTCGGGGATGGGGGTTGAAGAGTCTATTGATCCAAAATACTCAAGAGGGGGGTGAATTGAGGATTTAAAACTTTTTGAAAGCTTTTTCAATTATGCTAATGTAATTGATTATTACTAATGAAGGTAATCGTAATAAACGAAACAAACGAAAGAACGAAGAGACACAGGGTTTTTAAGTGGTTCAGTTTCACAAGTCGAAACCTACGTCCACTATTCTCGATTAATAAATTTAGTACCTTTCTACGGATTACAAATTTACTAACCCAACTCGTACAACTAACTCTAGCTGTAACTCAATGAGTACCGTTAAATACTCGAGTGACTAACTTACGCTAATAAGAAAGCACTAATGATTCTAACAAAGGTTCACGTTAATGAACAAGTTAAGAATTCAACTAAGCACTATTATCTTATAATGATAAATGAAGAACGAGTATGCGAGTTTTATGACACACGACCTTTCAAAATAGCAAATCGGTTTTTCTGTTTAAAACACACGGTTTTGCTTTGTAAAATTAAAATCAATTTTTATGCTTAAGGTCTCTATTTTAGATGTTGTAAATAGCAAAGTATTTATAGGTGAAGGAAGAGTAGGCTACACGGTTTTGTCAAACCCTAATAGCCGAAATAATAAGATATAAAAACAAATTATATCTTCTTATTATCTCTTTCCTAAAATCTTTAAAAGATAATAAAGAATATTCTAAAAGATAGAATATAATCTTTCCAAATATTATCTTTACTGTAAATTCTAAGATTATGATAAGATTTCTTAAAACAAGAATATCTTTTACCATAAACAAATATATTAAGTAAGATATATAAGATATGTAAAGATATTATTATAGAATAAAATCTTTACCTAATATACCCTAGGTAACACGAGATGTCACGACTCATGTGCCTTGTGACTCGTGCAAACCTTAGTCTTAACATATGATTAGAATTTAGGTTTTAAGAGAGGCTATACAGAAACCCTAATTAGTAGCAAAGTCCAACTCATAAGTTGATCCATCAAGACTACCAATTAACGTTTACTATAAAACCGGACTCCTCACTAAACCGGGCTTTATTATATAAATACTTTTATTAAAACATTTAAAACAAACTTTAAACAATTAGAAAACAATTTTCGAAACAATTATAAGTCGTGTATAAAAACTCAGCATTTCAATGTTATAGTAGAAGAGCTATAACATTGAGCTCTTTTACTAGTAATGTTATAGGCCGCAAAGTATAACTTTACTAATCAAGAAACTCATTCTTGATTACCATTATGAGATAATCACCTATACTATTCTAATCTTCAAGGAGATCTTCGAGTATAGGCTACGTCATCATCCAAGCTTGATTCATCTTTAGACGAACTTCGTCTTCACATAGTTCTTGAATAAATCTTGAATTGTTTGATCTTGAACGAAGGCTTGAACTTCTCACGCAATTGTCACAATCTTCTTTATTACTCGTAATAGATTAGTTCTAAAATACTTAACAAACGATTACACGCAACAAGTATATAGAATGTAAAATACCTTGACATCATCAAAACATAAACATATAAACTATATGATTCAACAAATTCCCCCTTTTTGATGATGGCAAGTCTCCTAAATTTGTGACTAAGTAAAAAGTTCCCCCTCAATATAATACCGTTATCTTGATAATAAAGATTAACGCAAGATCAAGACAATTTTTCAGAAACCGAAACTTAAGGACTTTAAGAGACAATTGGTCTTGACAAGGAGCAAGCTTAGGTAGATGCTTAATATAGACGTTCTTTCCCCCTCTTGACATCATCGAAAAGTTAAGAACAAATCAAAAATGACTAGAATAATATAAGACGAGACAAGAGATAAAACGTCATAGGAAATAGTAATAACACGTAAAAACTATAAGCATCAAAAGATAATGATCATACAAACTAAGAATTAAACATGTTTAAAGCCGAAATGGGCCAAATGAACACATGTCTAATGAAACACTTGGGCCATAACCACAAGCGCATTGCCAAAATGGGCCGAATAAGAAGTTTGATTAACACACCATGAAAAGAAATAAAAAGAAAGCTAATGAAGGTAAGGGCTAATAATTGTAAGGCAGGGAGATCAAATGTTACGGGTCTTATACGGGTTTACGTAGTCGGGCCTAGTACGATGCTCTAAGGCATCAAGACGGTCAAACGAGCTTCGAACCAGCTGAGAAAGTGTACCAATGCTCCTCTCAAAGTTAAGCACTTTCAAGGAAAGAGCTTTTGTGGCCTCCAACGTGAGAGCTTGATCACCCGCCATGGCTTTCCCGTGCATCACCAAAGCTCCACCCTGACTCGTAAGGAAGGTGAGACGATCACCGTGTGGGAACACTTCCCCACGAATTGCCTTCAAATCCCTCTCAAAACCCGCTAACCTCTTGTCCACTTCCTCCATCCAAGAGTACACCCGAGTAGCATCCAAGCCCGAGTCTAAAGACCGAGATGGTCCAACCCGTGACAACACCGTAGCCAGATTAGTCGAATGCTCCTCGAATTTCTCCATTAAACCACTCATAAACCCTTCCAACTTTTACTCGATAGCTCCTAAACCCAAATCCACCGTGGGTTTCTCAACATCTTTTGCAAGAAGCAACTCAGGTCCATCAACAACAAGACCCATTAGCTTGATCAACTTGTCACATATACAGTCCCGCGCACTAACACCGTAACTGTCAGGCCCCACCACTCGTTTTATTCCAACAATCTAGACACCCACATACCATAAGGCAAATCGATAGTGGTGCTCAACTTCTCCTTAGTTACCGTAAGACTTGTTTGAATTATAAGGTGCAACACGACACTTCCCAAATTCACCTTCTGACCTTCCAACCAAGAATAAACCATTATAGCTTCATAACTCGACACCTTATTACGGCCTCCGCTCCTCGGCACCACTGTGTTCCACAAAAAGTTCAAGAGGAACTTGATTTTTGCCGAGAGAGGACGAACCACGATATTACCTCCCTCCGTCATCTCCTCAAAATAATTCTTTACCAACAACTCCTTTTCACTCACAACATTAGACCACTCAAGACTCGGATTTAATTCAATTCCTTCATCGGGAACCGAAAAAGCAGAGCAAAAATCCGAAACAGAGACCGTCACATCCACGCCATTAACAACCGCATGCAAGACTCCTTTCTTAATTGAGGCACTAGCAAAGAATTGAACCACCTCAACTGGGTAAACAGGAACCGAAAACTGACTAATGTGACTCCACCCTTGAAAATCAAGAAAATTAACAAAGAAAGCAAGAGCGGGAACACTAACCAACCAAGATTTCGGATAGTACCTACCACCATGAATGGAATACCTCAAAACTCGATTAACTAGGATGCTTTCATCATGAGTAAGCCGAACACGATTTAACCCTTCCTTGGTCGCAGCTTTTGAAGCATCCCTAAGCAAGGTACGAGCAATACCATTCCGAACTATCACCTCGGGTTCCTCCACAGCTTCACTATCATCAACAACTACTTTATTTTTACCCTTGAAAAGACGACGTCTTTTGCCTTCGGACACCGATTCGTCCGGACTACGAAACAGGGGCGAATTTTGGTTTGGTTGTGGTGAAGGACAATTAATGGAACGAGGATCATGTGGTGGTAAAGGTGATGTTTGGTTAGGAAAGGGGCGGTTTTGGTGGTGACGGTTGAGGATCGGGTATTTTTTGCATGAGATGGATTCATGATGATGGTGATTGTTGAAAAAGGAGGTGATGGTGATGGTTTGATTAAAGAAGATGAATTGTGATGATGGTAAAAATATGAGAGAAAGAAAAGTATGCAAGTGGGGTTGGGTGGACGGGTAACACGCAATAAGGAGGGTAGAAATAGGTGTAGGCTAGGTATAGGGTTAACAAGTGGAGGTCAATTATGGTAAGTGTCTTTAATTAGGAATAGGTATTATGATAGGTATAGGAATTTATGGTGATAAGACAAGAATTAGGAAATTGATTTTAATTAGGAAGTATGAGCCGTGTATATGAGAGCTATTTGGAAGATTTTTATGAATTGGAAAGATAAAAAATATGGTGTGTTTTGTTTATTGTGATAAAGAATAAGTTTGTACAACAATTAAATTCTAAATAGCAAATAGAATTTTATGATAAAAATATTTCTATAAACGAAATTATTCATGCAACGCAATATACGGACACAGTCATACAATCTTAACTTAACTAGTCAGTCATAAAAAGATTGAACAAATATAGAAGCTTAGGTACCACCAATTAAACCAATTTTCAACCGTAAAGTCTCAAATCGTTCTCTAGCTAATGATTTTGTCAAAATGTCTGCCCATTGTTTTTCAGTACTACAAAATTCAAGTTTTATATTCCCCTTCTCAACATGGTCTCGTATAAAATGGTGTCTTATTTCAATATGTTTAGTACGTGAATGTTGTGCGGGATTTTTAGAAATAATTATCGCACTAGTATTATCACATAAAATAAGAATACATCCTACGTCAACACCATAATCACGTAATTGTTACTTAAGCCATAAAAGTTAAGTACATACCAGTCCTGCGGCAATATATTCGGCTTCAACAGTTGAGAGGGCAACCGAATTTTGTTTCTTCGAACCCCACGTGATGATACACAGTCCGATAAAGGTAGCGACACCCGACGTGCTTTTTCTGTCTAGAGAACATCCTGCGTAGTCGGCATCGGAATAACCGACTATGATCAAAATTGCACTCCATTGGATACCATAGGTATAAGTTGACCGTTCCAATGAAGTAACGCAAAATTCGTTTTACGACCGTCATATGCGATTCTTTGGGAGACGATTGATATCTCGCACAAACGCATACGCTAAACATAAAATCGGGTCTACTTGCGGTCAAATATAACAGTGACCCAATCATCCCACAGTAAGTAGTTCATCAACTGATTTACCGTTTTCATCCAATGTCAATTTCTTGTTCTCGACCATTGGAGTAGGCATAGCATGTGAATTTTCCATTCCAAATTTTCGTATCAACTCTTTGATATATTTTTGTTGATGGATCTTAATGCCTTCATCTGTTTGTTTTATTTGTAGGCCTAGGAAGAATTTCAATTCTCCCATCATACTCATCTCGAACTCGGAAGTCATCAACTCAGAAAAATATTTGCATAGGCTTCGGTTGGTCGATCCAAAGATGATATCATCGACGTATATTTGAACAACCAAATGGTCAGAACCCTCAGTTTTCAGAAATAGGATTTTGTCGACGGATCCTCTACTAAATCCACTGTCAAGTAGAAACTTAGATAATCTGTCGTACCAAGCCCTAGGTGCTTGCTTCAATCCGTATAGGGCTTTATCAAATTTGAAAACGTGATCCTCAAATTTGATATTCTTAAATCCAGGGGGCTGTTCAACGAACACTTCCTCTTGTAAATAACCGTTTAAGAAAGCCGTCTTGACATCCATTTGGAAGAGCTTCATTCCCTTGTGTGCGGCGAATGCTATCAGAAGTCTAATAGCTTCAAGACGAGCAACTGGTGCGAAAGTCTCGTCATAATCTATTCCTTCTTGTTGATTATAACCTTGGACCACAAATCTTGCTTTGTTTCTGACAATGACTCCGGCATCATCTAATTTGTTCTTGAAGACCCACCTAGTTCCAATGACTGAACGATCTTTTGGTCTAGGAACTAAATGCCAAACCTTGTTTCTTTCGAACTGTTGAAGCTCTTCTTGCATAGCTATAATCCAAACTGATCCAGCGAGAGCTTCATTGATATTCTTTGGTTCAATCATGGACAGAAAAGAGTAGAAAGAGCAGAAATTGTTCAAGGAACATCTTGTTTGAACACCCTTCTTAATATTTCCAAGAATATTGTCCATGGGGTGTGAGTTCTTGTATTTCCACTTCGTTGAAGTGCTTGGTTCTTCCTCGTTATTCGAGCTTGACTCAACTTCATTTAGTTCGGAATTAGAGAAAGTTCCTCCTGAATCCAATTCGGGTGTTGTATTTGAGCCGATTATAACCTCGGACTCTACACCTTGATTTGGATTCAATGTTACAGTAACATCATCTATAACATTGGTTTGGGAGTTCTTGTCTTGAGTCAATGTTATAGTATCATCAACTATAACTTTGCCTTTCTCCTTTTATCTTTTGAGGAACGAATAAGCTCATCGTTTATTCCCTCAATCTCATTATCCTCTAACTCCAAATCCGGGGGATCGTCTCTTGAGAGACGAAAGTCGGGTTCATCCAAGTCTTCTTCCTCATCCTGTAATGGCTTATCAAACACGTTATCTTCATCAAAAATAACGTGGACACTTTCTTCAATACAGAGAGTTCTCTTATTGAAGACTTTGTAAGCCTTGCTATGATCTGAGTATCCTATGAAAATCGCCTCATCACTTCTAGGGTCGAATTTGCTTAAACGGTTTTTACAGTTATTATGCACAAAGCACTTGCTCCCAAAGCAACGAAGATGGGAGATATTAGGTTTTCGACCTCTAAGAAGTTCGTAGGGGGTTTTCTTGTGGATAGGTCGGATCATAGCACGATTATGGATGTAGCAAGAAGTACTTATGGCTTCAGCCCAAAAATTACGAGGTAAACCACTACACAGAAGCATTGTACGTGCCATATCTTCTAAAGTTCTATTCATACGTTCAACGACACCGTTTTGTTGAGGAGTTCTTGGTGCAGAAAAGTTATGCCCTACACCATTAACTCTACAATATTCTATAAAAGTTTGGTTGTCAAATTCGGTGCCATGATCCGTACGAATAGATACAAGATTAGTCTTATATTTGTTTTGAACACGTTTCATAAGACAATCAAATTCATCAAAAGTTTCATCTTTTGAGTGAAGAAAGATAGGCCATACATACCTTGAGTAGTCGTCTACAAGAACAAAGACGTACCTTGATCCTCCTCTACTCCTTACCTTCATAGGTCCACATAAATCCATGTGTACCAATTCCAAGGCTTGATTTGTGCTTACTACTCTTTTCGGTTTAAACGATGATCTTACTTGTTTGCACCTTGCACACGTGTCACACATCTTTTCTTGGTCGAATTTGATCTTAGGTAACCCTTCAACCAAGTCCCACTTCTTGAGTTTATTCAAGGTTAGTGAGCTAATGTGACCAAAACGTTTATGCCATAGGCAAGGATCATCAAGTGTAACTTTCATGCACGAAAAAGAGTTAGTAGGCACAGCATTTAAATCTACCATATAAACATTCCTTTTTCTGTGGCCTTCAAGAATAACATTGCTAGTTCCTTCAATAATAATGCGACAACTATCAGTATGAAAAACTACTTTGTTACCTTTGTCGCATAGTTGAGATATGCTTAGCAAATTGTGTTTTAGACCATCCACGAGGTAAACGTCACTGATTGCGTGAGATTTAGAGATTCCGATTTTGCCAACTCCGATTACTTTACCCTTTTTATTGTCCCCGAACGTTACTTTTCCTCCGTTGAAGGGCTTGAGTGAAAGAAACAGATTTTTATCTCCGGTCATGTGTCTTGAACATCCACTGTCAAGATACCATTGATTGTTTTCTTTCACTTCTTCCTGCATAAAGGATTAGATACAGTTTTTAGGTACCCAAGCTAAGTTGGGTCCCTTATGATTAGTTATTCTAAATACTAAATCCTTTCGAACCCAAACACGTCTAATGACCGTTTTTCTAACCTTAGGTTTGTTTGGTTTGGGAGGAGTTCTAGGGTTAGGGTTTTCTCTAGGTCTAGGAATTTCTCTAAATCTCTCTTGACTATTTCCCTTGTGAATAGGTTTACTGGGTTGAGATCTACAAGGGCTTTGTGAAGTGCTAGGTTTCTTGGAGTAGTTAAAGGCCATGTCATAGAACCAACGAAATTTATTGTTCCTTTCTTCGTTAGGTTCGTTAGTGGGAGTTTCCTTATCCTCGACAACTGTGTCAACAGTTTTGGCATGTTCGGCATTTTTCCGTAAATCATGAGCCTTTTTGACACAATTGATTCAGATATGACCCGTATGACCACAGTAATTGCAAATCAAATATTCAGGAAGATCAGCATACTTCCTTTTTCTAAAATCAAAATCCGAAGGTGTTGATTTGCATTTAGAGTGATCTCTACGGCTGTAGCACTCATGTCCTAACCCCATCTTCATATTATTATCAGATTGTTCGGTTAGGAAGTTTAGGACTTTTGTGCTACCTTCCCACTTGTCATGGACCTTTCTAGCGTGTAGAAGTAGGTCTTTTAAGGTTTTAATTTCCTCTTGACATTTCGTGTGATCTACATCATTGTCCTTTTTAAAGTTATCACGAAAGTCTTGGAATCGTTTATTAAGAATGAACACAACATCGGTGTGGTGTTTCTTAATATTGATTGTATCGGTCTTAGATTCTTTCAATTGCTTTGAAAGAGAATCTATATCTTTCTTTTGGTCTAGGATCACTTCTTCATTAGATGTGACCTTAGTTTCCAAAAGTTCTTTGACTTTTCTAAGTTCTAAAGTTATAACTTCATTAGCTATAACTTTGGCTTGAAGGTGCTTGATGTTAAGCTTTAGGTCGGAGGTTATAGCTTCATTAGCTATAACTTTGGACTCTAATTCCTTCTTTTCAGCCATAGTAGAATCTAACGTTGTTGCTTTCTCAGCTATAACTTTAGATTTCAACTTCTTAGCTTTGGCCTTGAGAGTGTGATTCTCTTCCGCGATTTTGAGAATCTGTTCCTTTAGATCTTTCAATTCCAAATCCTGTTCGTGACACTTATCAAGAGATTGTTCAAAGAATTCAATTAAAGCACTTTTTGACAATTTCCTAACACGTTTTTTAAGCTCAAGATAACTTACCTCTTCATCGTCATCCTCGTCTGATTCTCCAAGAAAGCAATAGTTTGAGTGAGAAATTGTGCTTTCACCGTCACTGTCGGAGATTAGGTCAAGGCTAACACTGCTGAGACAAAGGTTTGCTACTTCGTCGTCTTCAGATTCCTCGTCATCTTCTGATTCAAGGTCTCCCCAACACGAAGCCATCATAACTTGCTTGAATTCTCTCTTTGTCTTCTCACGCTTAGTCTTGTCCTTTATCTTCTCCCATGTTGGACAATCCTTGATCATATGACCAGATTCTCCACACTTGAAGCAACCTCTATTTGCGAAAGACGATTTTGATTCAGCAATCTTTTTGTTGGACGATTTGTTGTTGTTGTTGTATGATGATTTTGTTTGTTTATTTCGAAATATTTTGTTTTTAAAACGGCGTGCAAACAGAACAGTTTCATCCTCTAATTCAGAGTCAACTTCTTCGCTCTTTAAGGCCATACTCTTATTACGACTTGGTTCAGCGTCATCTTTGTTAAGAGTAATTTCATGGGCCATGAGAGCACCAATGAGTTCTTGATAGGATAGGGTTTCAAGATCTCGTGATTCCACCATTATAGTGACCTTAGCACGCCACTTCTTAGTAAGGCTCCTAAGAACCTTTCTAGCAATATCCTCGGTACAGAATTTCCTACCTAGGTTTTTTAATTCATTTATTATACTTGAAAACCTTGCGGACATACTATCTAAGGACTCATTAGGCTCCATGATGAATAGCTCATATTTTTGCATAAGCAAATCAATTCGGTGCTTCCTAACAATGGAAGTACCTTCATAAGCTAATTCGAGCCCATCCCATATCTCCTTGGCCGTGGAACATGAAGAGAACCGATCAAACTCGATAGAAGTCATTCCGTTTTGCAGAAGACTTATTGCTTTGGAGTTCTTTTCGGCTTTCTTGTAGTCGGCCTCGACATAGTCCTCTTCTTTCTTTTCATAGGTAGTGCCTTCCTCGGATGCCACAAGAATTTTGTGTGGTCCGTTTTGAGTAATCCTCCAGCACTCCCAATCGTGTCCTTTCACATAGTGAGTCATCATGTTTTTCCACAATCCATAATTCTTCCCATCAAAGACGGGACACTTGAGATATTTGGAATCCATTTATCACGTGATAGGCAAAATGGAATATAAAACGATAAGATAAATGAAAAACAAGATAGATCAGCCTCTTTGCGGTTAGGCAATCAAGAGCACGAGGCTCTGATACCAATTGAAGAGTCTATTGATCCAAAATACTCAAGAGGGGGGTGAATTGAGGATTTAAAACTTTTTGAAAGCTTTTTCGATTATGCTAATGTAATTGATTATTTAAAGTTTATTGATTAAACTTTAACTAATCAACTAATGAAGGTAATCGTAATAAACGAAACAAATGAAAGAACGAAGAGACACAGGGTTTTTAAGTGGTTCAGTTTCACAAGTCGAAACCTACGTCCACTATTCTCGATTAATAAATTTAGTACCTTTCTACGGATTACAAATTTACTAACCCAACTCGTACAACTAACTCTAGCTGTAATTCAATGAGTACCGTTAAATACTCGAGTGACTAACTTACCCTAATAAGAAAGCACTAATGATTCTAACAAAGGTTCACGTTAATGAACAAGTTAAGAATTCAACTAAGCACTATTATCTTATAATGATAAATGAAGAACGAGTATGCGAGTTTTATGACACACGACCTTTCAAAATAGCAAATCGGTTTTTCTGTTTAAAACACACGGTTTTGCTTTGTAAAATTAAAATCAATTTTTATGCTTAAGGTCTCTCTTTTAGATGGTGTAAATAGCAAAGTATTTATAGGTGAAGGAAGAGTAGGCTACACGGTTTTGCCAAACCCTAATAGCCGAAATAATAAGATATAAAAACAAATTATATCTTCTTATTATCTCTTTCCTAAAAGCTTTAAAAGATAATAAAGAATATTCTAAAAGATAGAATATAATCTTTCCAAATATTATCTTTACTATAAATTCTAAGATTATGATAAGATTTCCTAAAACAAGAATATCTTTTACCATAAACAAATATAATAAGTAAGATATGTAAGATATGTAAAGATATTATTATAGAATAAAATCTTTACCTAATATACCCTAGGTAACACGAGATGTCACGGCTCATGTGCCTTGTGACTCGTGCAAACCCTAGTCTTAACATATGATTAGAATTTAGGTTTTAAGAGAGGCTATACAGAAACCCTAATTAGTAGCAAGGTCCAACTCATAAGTTAATCCATCAAGACTACCAATTAACGTTTACTATAAAACCGGACTCCTCACTAAACCGGGCTTTATTATATAAATACATTTATTAAAACATTTAAAACAAACTTTAAACAATTAGAAAACAATTTTCGAAACAATTATAAGTCGTGTATAAAAACTCAGCATTTCAATGTTATAGTAGAAGAGCTATAACATTGAGCTCTTTTACTAGTAATGTTATAGCTGCAAAGCTATAACTTTACTAATCAAGAAACTCATTCTTGATTACCATTATGAGATAATCACCTATACTATTCTAATCTTCAAGGAGATCTTCGAGTATAGGCTACGTCATCATCCAAGCTTGATTCATCTTTAGACGAACTTCGTCTTCACATAGTTCTTGAATAAATCTTGAATTTTTTGATCTTGAACGAAGGCTTGAACTTCTCACGCAATTGTCACAATCTTCTTTATTGCTCGTAATAGATTAGTTCTAAAATACTTAACAAACGATTACACGCAACAAGTATATAGAATGTAAAATACCTTGACATCATCAAAACATAAACATATAAACTATATGATTCAACAGGGGTAAGAGAGTCAATCTTAACGAAGATGAAGTTCGTATTCCAGCCTTCATCCCTCACTTTGGGAGGAAGGATCACGCCAGGGTTGCTGGTGTCGCAGGACCTCAAGGTGATAAGCCCGACAACAAAGTGCCTGAAAGTATAGAGTAGAGCGAGGCCACCCAGACAAATCCCCAGAGTGTGATCATCAGCGAGGATGCTGGCCGAAACCAGAATGCGCCATGCATGAGGCGCAAGCTGGCAGATCGCCAACCTGTAGTGACGCAAGATCCTTTGCACCAAAGGAGGGAAGCAACTCCCAGCATCCATCGATCAAGAAACGAACCTGGCAGTTGCTTGGGGGTAATTGTATGGGTAAAAATACCCTCTCATTTTCATCATGACGTAGCAACTCGCTATTTGGTAAAATAAAGGCACACGGATCAATGACAAGGCAGCAGGCTGCTAGGTGCAAGGAAGAACAAGGGGGGATAAACCTAGACACTCCAGTGATACAAAGGCCACGTTTGAATTAAATAACAAACAGCCAGCAGAAACGTTGAAATGGTCAGCAGGAACATTGAGGTGATCAGCAACAGCTTTGACAAAGTCAGCAACCACTTCCTATTTCGTAGGAAGTGGATCATATGGTTGAGCATATGTAGAGAGCACGTGCAACCACCCCAAGAAAGGCTATAAAAGAGCAACAAACACTAGATTCATGACATTCCTCATTCCATTCCACTCGAAGAAATATCATTCACCACCTGCAACAATTAATAATTAACACACTTAGAAACATATACACCATTCGTGTCATTTGTACTTAGTCATTTGGAGATTTCTACTGTTCCTCCTGATTGTTCCAGCTAGGTTTACCCTCGAATACTATTACTACTAGTGGATCATTGGTGGGATACCATTCCCCCCGCGGTTTTTCCCACATTTTGGGTTTCCCGCGTCACCATTTTGCTTGTGTCGTTTGTCTCTCTTTCTTTTTGTTTGATTCTCCTTCGTACTAGTTGTTTACTTTCGTTCTCGCTATGCTCTTACTACCGATCTACTTAAGTCCTTAATATCGTATTTTAATTGGAATAGCCGCATTGACTCACAAATCTTTAGTCTGTAAAATCTTACCAAAACAGTCACCAACTTTAGTCTTGTATATATGACTATTATTTTTAGTTTGAATATAATTACCATGATTTGTATGGTCTCACCATAAACATAATCGTGGTATGTTAGGGCACAACGCTTGTTTTAATTGCATAATTGAGAAACCCTTTGCATTTTATACAAAAACTTGAATTATACTCTTATTTTGACATATTGTACATTATAACGATTATTGAGGTACATTTCTAAATACAAAACTAAAATGAGTATGCTACAACATTCATATGGATGAAATGGCAGCTACCCTAGTTCCATTCATGGAAATTTCTGAACTTATTCTTGCTTGTGGTCATACGATTATTCAATGTTAGGATTCTAAGGATTTACAAAACCCTCGGATTGTGTTATGAACACATCCTCCTCTAAATACTCATTTAGAAAGGTGGTTTTGACATCCTTTTCCATATTTCATAATCATGAAATGTGGCAATTTCTAACATGATTCACAAATTTGTATCAAATACTCATGATGTGGTAATTGGCAAGAATGCAATGTCAATGTCATAGATATTCAGGAAGGAATATGTTGGAGTCACACGACCAACTTTCTTGATCTTTACTTATTGGAGTTTGTATCTATTTTAGTGTCTAACATCTTCTCTTTCGATCCTAGTTCTATCCTTAACGATTATGATAGGTACTTACTTCTTATTGCTCCCACTCACTTTAAGAATTTCTACTAGATGAAGACTTATCTTCATATCAATTCCTAGTTAATCCTTCACAAGGATGAACTTTATTGTGGTATTTGGTCAATCAAAATTTCTAACAAATTAATTTACCAATTTAACATTGTCATATTCTTAACAACTTAAGTGCTTGATGACAAGTGTTTAGGTTGAGCAATAAGACTTTTGAACCGTGGATTCATAGAAGATATTATCAAAACATATTTTGACTAATAATTATCTCTAGTCATATTTCTTCACAAGAAATCATACATAGGTATGTTAGGAACTTAAGATGCTAATCTTATATGACATAGGACAACTCCTAGGGAGTTCTATGGGATAGAACGATTCCTATGGAACTAGTCCATGCCTTATTTAAACGGTTCATTTTAGGATTTAGAAAGAGATTCTATTTGTCGTTAGTAATAGTGGTTTAGCAGAGACTCGTGTTCCAATCGAATGATATCGTATATGAGTAGGAGCGATGATAAAGAACAATATAAAACAACGAAATAGTGGGAAAAGAAACATTCATCGTTAATATATGAAAACATTTTAGCATGTTTTAGCATTTATATAATGACCTCCACCCAATTATATAAATGATTCCGAGATCCAAATCCATATTAACTCGAGCACGGGGAAACCGATACATCCCTCACTAATATAACTCGGTGGGTTAACTCTTTAACCGATTCTACAATTAGAACTCTCGGTCGATGAAATTACGTTAAGTTCATCTCTAGCCCCGGAACATAAGACTAGTATTTATATCCCGTTGAGTCCAACCAAATTTCGCGTGTAATAACTTGTTATTACCCCACTTACCCAATGAAAAATGAAAGTACCCCGGGAAACTGAATCTACCCCAAATGTCAAAGGGATTCATGGGTCCTACTATTTGGTAAGGCTAATCTCAATTTTAAATATGTGAGAGGTCTTGTCGATTTATTATCTATCACTTTTATGTGAACTATATTAGTGAACTAACGATAATTATAATCGACACGGTCGAAAAGACGATATAAATATATAAAAATGCATGTGATGTTAATGGCGATTTGGCAATGCATGTAACATATAAAAAAAAAATGCAAAGCAATAAATAAATTTCCTAGTATGGCCTTTCCTAAAATAGAAAATCTAATAATCTATTACAAATTCGGAAACCAACTCCATTGGTCCCTTGAACTTCAAGTGGCACGCCTCTCAAGAACATTGTCTTCATCGGAACGCCTTTTCGAATGGCACCGTCTTGAAGAAATACATAGTTATTCCTATTATACATTTGTAATATGAAAAACTAGTAAAAATAAAAGTGATACGAGATCACATTAAATTACAACCGAATCAACATCCCCTTACATTACGGGAAATATTGATTAAAACTAAGGTCATACTAAGATAAAATTACATAATTCGAAATTACATAAATAAAAAATGACATTCATCAATGAAATTTGCAGCATTATAATATGTATCTAACATGCCAAGTTAATGTGCCAAATCGCCCTACTTAAATCTTATATCGTATATAATCAGGTTTTATGGAAATGCGTGATAATAACTTATTAAATCACAAATCAATATTTAAATCAAATTTAAACCCAAGTTAATTATCCTAACCTACTTAGGACTCAAGAATTAGTCTTCATTAAACATTTGACAATAATTCAACTTGTTTTTGTATTATTGCTCATTAAACTTCTCTTAATCTTAACAATTATCAAATAATTCCAAATAATCCAAAAAAATTTGAAAAAATTCGAAATCACAATTTTTTAAATTCTGGGATATTACCAAGACTCCAAAAACTCAATAAAATTTGCCCACAAAATATTTATAATTCACTTCATTAATAAATCGTATAAATCATAACTTTTTCCATTTAATTCCAAATTAAACGTATAAATTATGGAAAAATCAAAATAAAAATTTTTAACATTATTGAAAAAATTTCATAACCTGGAAATGGCAAAATGTCAACCAAATATTTTGAATTAATTTTTATGATTAATAAAGTTGCCCTTTTATCGATTTTATCACATAAGAATCAATAAACATACCAAATCAATCAAAATTAATCATGCAACTTTAGATCTGATGTCCATATCATATATACAATATTAGAGAAAAATTTCATGCCATAAAATTCATTTTAGCTATTTTTTGCTAAAAATAGTCACTATTTATATCATTTTAACCATTAAAATTATAAATCATGCATAATAAATTACATTTATCTCAAATTTTACATACAATCTGTAAAATATGCATGTGACAACATATTAAAATTTCAATGTGAAAAGGATAATTACAAAAGTTCAAAGAAGAAGGAACTGGAGCTGAATAAGAACCAATAGAGAGTAAAGATAGATAAAACAGATAGAGGACAAAGAAAAGAAACCTTTGGTCTGAAGGTTCAAACAAAAGAGGTATGGTTAACACGTGCAAGGATGACAAGAATAGACAACTCCAAAAACAATTCTATTTACCCGAAGACGACACCTTAACATAAGATAAATAAAGCACGATAACCAAAGTCTTACAAATATCGTACAATCATCACTCAAGGTAACAACGTCTCGTAACATCTTTCCGTCTTATCTCCATAATACCTCAGGACCAACAAATCTCTATACAACTGCTCCTTTTACCATCACAACATCCTCAGATTATCAACCCTCCAGATCATAAACTCTCACGACCATCAACTCTCAAGTCCTTCCACTCTCAAGAACTCAATCTAATCACACTTAGTGAATCAATCCATAGCAATCTATATAACCTCAAAAGATGAATACCACGATACATTATAATAATCGTCAACATGTTCGTTCACTAAGTCAACGCCAGAACACTTTAACTTTAACATCTCACAAGTCCATAAATTATTGTTTGTCTCTCTCAAACAATCCTTTAAAAGGTACAATCAATAAATAACTCATCAACAGATAAATCATAAATTCCTTCATAACTCACTGATTGCCATTAACGATTCTTACTCCTCAAATATGACATTTCAATTAAAGACGAGCATACTCTCCAAAATTCCCAACGTGCCCAATCTAAAATCCACATTAACATTCAATTCATTTGCATTATTCTATCCTTGATCCATAAGTAACTCGCATAACCTTTCCTTAACTCAGGCCAAAATTCAATAATTCTCACGGACTAGAGTATAAGTCTCAACATTCCCAAATATTACCACAAGATAAATCCACCTTTTATGTCTCTCACTTCTAGAGAAACTGTCACACCACAATCATACATCTTATGCCAAATATCACCACCCTCTATCATCAATAAGTATTTCCTCAAGCACATAAGAGAAAATAATGCCTATAATCCCAAAGGAAACATCATCATAACAACTCAT
Organism: Silene latifolia; assembly: GCF_048544455.1. Classification (NCBI taxonomy): domain Eukaryota; kingdom Viridiplantae; phylum Streptophyta; class Magnoliopsida; order Caryophyllales; family Caryophyllaceae; genus Silene; species Silene latifolia. Next base: position 123,301,683 of record NC_133527.1, read on the forward strand.
ATTCCTAAAGTAACCTTCATCTCAACAACCTCTAATCCCAAAGTAAACTTCTTCCTTACCAAACCCATAATAATAAATACTCTTTTCTTTCATACTTGAACATCTAATAATTACCAGCAATCCTAACTTGTTACCTCAAGAAACCACAAGGTTCTCATAACATGAAAACAAACTCCTAATTTATTATTCATCTCGCCGCACAGCACTTCCCCAGCAAGATAAGACCCAAACAGCAAACATCTGAACAACCTGAGAATTGGGGTCGACAATCAGTCGGCAGTAACAAGATGCTCTCCCAGTCATGTTTACAACAATTGAATATAATTAACAATCATTAACAAATGAAATGTAAAACCAGTAAACATGCGAGATCATCTATACTCATGAAAACCCAACAAAGCTTACCATGTCTTATCAACTTTAGACGAATGCAATCATCCAAACCAAGACCATATGTAACCACTAGACCATGAACACTTACAAGACTAGTATCGACAAACGACCCACATCAACGAAAGGCACAAAGCTAGCATTAAAGCATAGAAAACATGGCGACACACAATCCACAGCAACAGAAGGCACAAAGCTATCATCAAAGCATAGCCGAATAGAGCGAACGCCATTAGAGCGTATAACGCACTGCCTCTAACTGCTAGAGCGTATAACGCACTGCCTCTAACTGCTAGAGCGTATAACGCACTGCCTCTAGCTGATGGAGCGTATAACGATCGCTCCATCGGTGTGGAGCGTATAACGCATTGCCTCCAAGGTACTATGTATAGCGTATAACCACCGCCTATATGTCTAAGACCTGGCCGGACTCTCGGTAAAACCGAACGACACTCGGGAACAAAGCGTTTAACGACCGCCCTCTCCTCCCCCCCCCCCCCTTCCCCGACCATAGACCATACACCAATCCCCGAAGGGTAGCATTTGTTCGTTCCGATAGTTATAACTGATACTATCGTCATCTATTCAAACCAACCAACAAACAAATGCACAGTATAATTGACTGTACTAACATGCGTGGACAACATCACGACTCAACTCATAGGATAGTATAACTGACCATCCTACTTATCAGATGAACAAGAGTAACCAAAAATATATGCAAACACAAGGACATAACACGTTGAACACAATACAACATATGAAACAAGTATAAGCAACCAATGTTGTAGTAACTTCAGCTATAACTTTAACATTAACCATCCAATGTTATAGTAACCCTAACCATAACATAAACTCTGGATGCGAGGTAATAGTAACCTCGACTATAACTTCAACATATACGACTTGAAGTTATACTTACCTCAACTATAACCTTGACACGAAACTCAGAGTTATACTAGTTCCAACCATAACCTTGAGCCATAAATCTCAGGGTACGTTAGTTTCAGTTATAACCTTAATTCGTATCCAATGTTATAGTAGATTCAGCTATAACCTTGAATTCATATTCCAAGGTTATAACTCAAACAGCCATAACTAGAGTAACATCCCAAAGTTGTACTAACTTCAGCTATAACACTTGAATCATCAAGGACACAACCACACACTCAGAACTACGATCTGGTTTGATTTCACTTCGCGTGAATACGTAGGCAGTCCTCAAGGACACAACCACACCAAGCATCAACTTTCAACCTCAATTATCAACACCCATTTTACAACCATCCCTTTCCATTTCATAACATTCCAACCACCATAACCATCCATTTTAACCTCTTTACTGGGGGCTCCTTCTTGTCGCGCAGTCTCCTTTTTTTACCAAATTCCAGGGTCATCTTCTCGGCCTGGGGGCTTATCTTACGAGACGCCACCATTCCTTCATTTTTTCCCTCTTACTCTTTGAGTCTTATTTTAAGTTGAGCTAGTGCTTGGTCCGGACAATGACAAAGGTCTTAGATCAATTCTCTAAGTTATCATGCCTCAAGAGGGGTCTCTTTTACAGCCAACAATGGCGAAAGACATCCAAGTAGACAGCTGATCCATAGCTCATGCCTTGCCTTTATATGTCGTCATCATTCTTGCAGTTCTTCTACCTTTGGAACTGATACGCGTTGTCGCCCATACTTGGCTAGGGGTTGCGCATACTTAAGCAAAAACTGTCAGATTCATCCCTGTGTCGCGTCAAATATAAGTTAGTTTGTCGTCTTGCGTCCATGTAAGGTCTACTTCGCGCCAGTCATGCGTCTAAAGCCCATTGAATATGCATAACGCGTTATAAACAACAAATTTTATATTTTTAGCAAATTTCATGAAGAAAAGAACTTTTAAAACTTGTAGGTTTCCTTCCTCATTCAAGGTTCACGTACTAATTGTTTCCTCATGTGCTATTTGCCTATTAGATTGTGTTCTTGTGTGGCTACTAACCATGAAGGTGTGTATAAGAAGCATAGCTCGCTCCAACTGGGGGCTTCGCCCAAGTCTTCATGCTCCCCAGCGACGCTCAAGATATTCCCTAGCAGTATTTGCAGTGATGCTCAAGGTTTCTTCCATGACGATCAAAATGTTTCTAATCGTCGATGGGTTCCCCAACGAGAGTTCATTGTCGCTATACAGCCTACATACAATCGCGCTTGAGATGATACGAGCAGATTATCTACCAGCGGTTCTTAGAAAGCCTCTTTGTCCCCAGCGGTTCTCAGAACATCCTGCCTCTGTCCCAGCGGTTTCTTCCAACATCCTGCTGACCCTCACATGGTTTCCCACGGAGTTCGAGAGAAACAACTCTTAAAGAGTTCTGTACCTTCAGATCTTTCGGGAACTTGCCTTAACCTTTAGAGTTAACCCTTCAGGTTAAACCTTCATATGTCCTGTACCTTCAGATCTTTCGGGAACTTCAGATAACCCTTCGGATAGGTTAATCCTTCATATGTTCTTCCTTCAGATCTTTTGGAAACTTGCCTTAATCCTTCAGATAACCCTTCAGGATAAACCTTCATATGTTATCCCTTTAAATAACCTTCAGATAACCCTTCGGATGAGATAATCCTTTCAGTAACCTTCAGATAACCCCTTCAGTAATCTTCAGAAGCTATGTTCAGTTCTTTCCAGTTATGTCCTCATAGAATTATCCTTCAGCCTTCTCTTTAGAGATAGCCTTCAGAGTTAGCCTTCAGAAGTGTTAAGAAGTTTCTTCAGAAGCCCTGTGACCCCTAATGCCTTCAAACACCAAGTTATCTTCAGACCAAAAGAGTTTTGTCGAAGCGCTTTCAGTCCTGCTGCACCTAGGGGTGTCTCAGGTATGGTTTCTTCTTATGGCTAGCGAGCTTCCTTACGTAGTCTAATGGACTTTAAACAACCCTCCCTGATAGTCGACAGACTCTAAAATGTTCCCGACGACAGGTCCTTGGTTCAGACCCCTTGAGCCGCCTCGCGTCGCCATAGTCGTCAGGTTGTAATCTTCGATTGACCTGATGGCTATACTTTGACTTTCACCTTGTCCAAGCCTCAGTCAAAGTGGGGGCTCTATAGGTACCTCATTTCTACACCTCCCGCCAACCACCCAGTGATGATTGGGCCGCATGTTTGATACGGAACGATTTATGACAGTCCGTAAGTTCATCGTCAAGTGATAGCTCACACACTCAAGTTAACCCCTTGGTCGTCATCTACGCGCCGATACGGTCATTTTGATAGTAATTAGATTTCATTTGGAGTCCGGGTAAAAAACCGCTTCATTTTCTAAAAACCGTTTAAATGCCGAGTCGGAATATTCCGGAATATTTTAGAATTTTCTGGATATTTATTCCTAATTAAAATTAATATTTTAAGTAAATATCTTCCGTAATATTGTGTTTTATGGAATATGGAAGTGTATATCTACCGAAATTCCATAATAAAACGCGGAAATCTTTCTTGTTGAGGAGGAAACCTTTGGGGAAATGACGCAGCAGGTGCTGCGCCTCTTCGAAAGATCGCAGTAGTTGCTGCGCTTCTTCTCCAGCCTTCTTTTCGCATTTTTCAAAATATTTCCGTGATTTGTTTCCAAATCCGTGTCATTCCTAAACTCTTCCATATGTTTAGTATAAATAGAGGCCTCCGGCCTCCATATTTGGCACGCGAGTGTTCCGCCCCTTCTCTCTCTCTCTCTCTCTCTCTCTCTCTCTCTCTCTCTCTCTCTCTCTCTCTCTCTCTCTCTCTTTGCATTCTGGACTACGCTATTGCCTTTCGACGCCTACATGCTTGATCAATCGACCACGTAAGCTCAGATCATTCTGAGTCCCAGTCATGTTGCATAGACCGACCAATTTGACCAATTCCACCTTTAATCAACCTAATCAATCTACTAAATCCTCTAACGATGGCATTTTCCACGTATATTCGAGTCGAGCAATCACTAAAATGATAACTTTAGTCAATATCGTTTCGTCAAACATGTAAGTCTGAGGGTGTAAATCTCATTTTCATTATTGTACTATATTTTGTATCAATTAATGTAGATCTATATCAAAAGCATGTTCGAAAACCGATTTAGAATCCATCTTTTGAAACAGCAGAGGTCAGACGTCGAGAAGAAACGCAGCAGCAGCTGCGCCTCTTCGAAGGATCGCAGCCTTGTTGCGCCTCTTCCAGAGGTTGCTTGCTGCTCCTGCTCTTCTTCTTCTTCCTCGACTTCCTGCAAATTTCTCCTTTTTTTTTCTTTCGTTATTCTTTGTTTTCTTTTTGTTGTTTCAGTATATAAATCGTGTTTTAACAATTCCCTTTTAATTACAATGCTTAATTCGTCCTTAATCCCGAGTAATTCAATACTTGCGGGTTTTCGCCGTTTTAATTCAAATCGATTCTTCGAGTTTCGACTTGTTCATGTCGAGGTTCTGGAAACCTAATTTGATACATAAGTTTTCTTCCGAATCTTATTTGTCCAGTTTCGTCTTAATTTTACCTCAAGTTTCGCCTTTTTGTATTTCTGATACGAATTCGTCGTATAATGATAATCATGCAAACCGCTGTAATTTCTCGTTTTAATTCGTTTTATGACTTGTCCAGATACATATAATCAGTTAAAGCACTTCAATTCGAGTCTAATATCGATAATCCACCTTAAATCTACCAAAGAACGATAACAATGTTGCAATTCTGACTTCACAACCAGAACCCAACTCAAGAACAGACGCATGAAGTGCTACGCCTCTTCTAGAGGACGCAGCAGGTGATGCGCCTGTTCTGGGTCGGTTTCTGCCCTTGAACTCTTTCTCGCTTTGACGTAACTCCTAATTACGCCTAAAATCAACTATTATTCGTATTATCACCTCTAATCTGACGTATTTTCATATTTTTATTCCTAATTTTATTTTCCTTTTATTTTCTTCTTTGAAAACTCGTCTTCGAGCGTGCTTTTGACGTAGATCAAATAAACCTTGTAAAGCTTGTAATTTTAATTATTGTAATTCATTCATCGTAATTATTACTATTTATGATTTAATTGTATGGCATTCACATGTATTGAATCTAAACTTCCAACTTCGACCAAATTGTTTGCTAAAGCACGTGTTAACCGACATAGTCTAATTTCACATGCTAAGATTAATCTATGTTTGTTGCATCGCATGCATTACATCGACGACATATCAAATGTAAACAATTTCCCTAATCATTAGTAGAGGCCGCTATCGAGGCGGGCGGGATTAGGTGTTCGAATTAAAGAGCTTCCTAATATGTACCCTCACCCCTTACTCCAGTTATCTCTGGACATCCGTGTCCATTGGCATCACGAGAGTCATTCTAGACATGGAATGCTAAGGGTAACGAGTTCTTAATGTTCATGCCATTACTTTGTGTCTTGACATGACGCGAAGTATTCGAACGGTTCCAATTTTCCATAAAAATTGGTGGCAACTCCACAAATGCAGGCTTATTCAACCTTTCACCGGTTTCAATGCCTCACAAATCGGTAATGGCCCATGACGTGCTTTGGTAAACCAAGGTTCCTTGGGAGAAGTGTTGCCGCCTCGAAACCAACGCGCGGGTGCGCGCGGCGCGGGTGGCCCATGTCCACAGGTGCAAGTGAGATTAGCTCATACCTGAGGGACACAAGCAAGAATTTCACAAAATATTAGTTTTAGTAATTTAAATTAGGGATAATTCCAATGGTACCTCTGAAGTTCGCACTTTTTTCCCAAATGCCCCTACTTTTCTGAAAAATTACTTTAATTACTCATATTTCTTCGCCACGATTTTATAAAGTTACGATTCTTGTTCTAAAATTGTAGATCTCGGAAAAACAGTCATCTTGAAGAAAAAAACTTCATTTTCTACATATGTGATCGTTAATAAAAGTCGGTCAAAGTTTCTTGAACGAATAAACTTTGACAAGTGGTAACTCCATTCTAAGATGTTAGAAAAACATGATTTTTTTTCCAAATTAAAGATCTCGTAAATACGATCCACTTAAGAAAAAATCTGCAGCTTTTCAATTTCTTAACTAAGAGATATGACCAGTCAAACATTTTTTTTGGGACAAAATTAGGGGTATTTGGGAAAAAAGTGCAAAAGTCAAGAGTACCATGAGAAATATCCCAATAAATTACTAACATGTTTACAAAACAAATTTTATATATCTTTATATCATTTAATACTAGAATTATTGTTAGAACAACTCAATTTTATAATTCCTTCGATATAAGTATGGTAATTAATTAATATGATAAAAAAATATTAATATTGCATTTCTTTTAATTTTTTTAATTTTTTTTTTAATGGTAAAAAGGTGTAAGGATCGGTTTTAGACTCGTATCGGGACCCTGACCAGACCGAGGACTCGCACAACCATACCCGTATTCAACCAAAGCCGTATTATGACCCAACTCGTCTTAAATATCTATTTGTAGTTCATGTGTCTACAATTGCTGATATTTGATATTATCTTAAGAAGTTATGTTAGTTTATATTAAACTTTTTTTCCTCTAATAATAATAATAATAGATAATTTCCACCAAACCTTGAGGGAGCCCGACTAGTCCGCCTTCTCCCACAGGGTGGTCATGGTTCGAGGGAGCTAGGTCCGACCCAACCTTGGTCTTGCCTGGCCCGATCCATGACTTACTCTTTTGTCATATTCGTTTATTTCTGAAAGAAAGTCATAAGAGCATGTAATCATCCTTTTATTTTTTCTTTTACCCTCTCATTTTTTCACATTATTTTTTTTATGACCCACATTCATTTCCACTATGTTCATCTTCTTATAATATTTGTTCACAATAGAGAGGATCATGTTATCCATCCTCTACCATTTTAATTATATTTTAAGTTCTATTAGAAGGAAAAAATAAAATGTAAATATTAAAAATGGAAAAACATAATTGGATAGTTGGCACAAGAGCCAATATTCCAAATACTCTTAGATAACCTATCTACAATACCAGTTAGTCTTGCTGAAAACGGGTCGGAACAAGTGACGGGTAATGCCACTCACAAAACGAATAGGGGGGACAAGGTGGAGGCACCCCCATGTGTTTCCCTCTCTCCTCTATTTGGGTCATTTGTGAGAGGAAATGGTATCCGTCACTCCAAAATGAGGGATACGTGCCGTCTTCAATGAGATTTTTGTGCTACAATAGATAGGGAGTTATTCAAACACTTGAGAAATATCAACCAAATACTGCTAAGAGAAGGGTAAATTATTTCTATTGTACATGCTCTAAGACCATGCCCAAGCAAGGTCAATTGGTAGGTCATGACCTTGCTTGGTCATGCTAATGACATAATTAAGCAAGTATAATTGGTGACCTTTGATGGTTAATTTGTGACCTTTTACATTAAAAGGTCAATTTGTGACCTTTGTTGAGCAAATTGACCACCTTGGTGACCTTCTAGGTGGATACTTTTTATTGGTTGAACAATAAAAAAATAATAAATAAAAGTATATAATATGATAGTGGGGTATGATTGGGAATGTTGTGAAGTGAAAAATGATTGGGTTGATGACCTAGGTCGCGACCTTCTGTTTGGGAGGGTGAAAATGGGTCAAGGTTAATAAGGTGGAATTAAGAGTAAAATCGGGTCGTGACCTAGTTAGCGTGACCACTGCTTGGGGATGGTCTAAATACTTCATTGGAGTTATGAAAGGGAGACACCCCTTTTCAATGAGCACGACCTAAATCCATGCGCAATTTTTACGGGTTTCCACTAGACCTGTCAAAATCTGATTTGACCTGAAAACCGGCTGTAATACGACCCGTAAATAACCCGGGTTTTTCAAACCAAACCCGAAAAATACCCGAACCCGTTTTTACCCGTAAATAGCGGGTTGAAACCCGACCCGTAACGGGTTGACCGTTGGGTCAAGGTAATATATCTACCTTAAAATTGATAATGTCAAATAGGTATTGATTTATAAAATTTTAAGGAAAGATATGTGTATATACGGAATGCTACGTCATCACCTTGAACCATATGTCACGTCATCACATCAAAGTGTGTCACGCCATCACTTTCACCATATTACGTCGATTCGTATTCTACGTCAGCACTGCCATGTCATCATTTCAGGTGACATGTCACGTCATCACCTTGAAGTGTGTGCCACACCATTACTTTCACCGTGTTAAATCGAACCGCATTCCATGTCGACACTGCCACGTCATCACCTCGGTCACATGCCACGTCATCACTTCGAAGTGTATGCCACACCGTCACTTTCATCGTATTACGTGGAACAGCACTCCACGTCAGCACTGTCACCTCATCACCTCGGCTCACATGCCACGGAATCATTGTCATCTTATTTGAGTCTCACTGTCGTACTTAGCGAGTTAGTAAGGGTAGTGATAATGATGATGACGAGGTGGTGGTGATGGCGAGAATGGTGACAATTAAGTTGATTAAGACGAGCAAGAGGAGAAAAAACGTATAAATGGTAGGAATTATGATATAAAAGAAGTTTTAAAAATGGACAGAGAAAGATGTTGATCGACCCGTTTTTTTTACCCGAACCCGACCCGTAACCCGTATTGACCCGTTCGTATAACGGTGTGATATTGAGAATATTAAGCAAAAAATGTTTAATCTTACTAATATCATATATTAAACTATATAATAATAAAAATTTAAGAATAATTATGTGTGTATAAGTAGAATTAAAGAATATTTTTTTTAAAAAAGGCGTTACTTTGACCCGTTCTGACCCTAAGCCCGACCCAAAACCCGTATAAACCCGTATTTTTCAAACCTAAAATAGACCCGACCCATATTTTACCTGAACCCGTAACCCGCCCGTTTAACCCATTTGACAGGTATAGTTCCCACTAAAGTGCTATGTGACTTAGATTTCTAAGTCAGAACAACAATAGTATTTCCTCCCTATTTCTTAAAATTGACCTATTTATTGGACATGTACAATATATTAGTTTAAAATTGAAATGGAGGGAGTATTTATAAACAAAAACTATAGCTCCAACTCAAAGAAACATCAGATTCTAACCAAGTGGTGAAAATACTCCCTATAAATCTTCACAGGTAATTACAGATGAGGAAAGGCGGAGTTGTGTCGAATTCAACCTAGACAGGAATCAGGATAATGTAAGGGTGTGCTACTGTACTCTTCTTAAGTATGATCGACAACATACAAAATGGGCTTACGCCCAAATCAAGCTGCCTCAGATAATATTTCTAGTTCAGCCCACCATAGGGGAGAGAGTCGCGGTACAGCAGCTTCAGGCGCTAACGAAATCACTTCCCTTAATCTCGAAGTCAGCGCCTGGATTGTAGGTCTCTGCATGGGATCGGGGTTGATACATCGTTGAATGATGTCACATATGATGTCGAGCTCATTAGTTTTGACGGACTTGAGTATTGGGTCAATCAGGTCTTTGTTCTTCTCCTTCAAATACAGTGAAGCCTACAAGATGGACAAGCATAAAATCATCAAATCACCAATGGTGTGTACAATATCGAAATCAGAAAAGACAACTTCAAACTAAGTGAGGATGACGGACAATTTTTATGAATCTTTTTTTTAATTGAAAATTTTGGACATTCTTAAAATTTTACTTGGGTTGAGTATTCTCCTCAGTCCTTAACTCCTTACCTCTTTTCCTCTGGCATTGTGGGTAAATGGATTTAGTCAGAGAAGGTCATTTAGGCCTTGTTCGAGTGTTTAGTGGAGAATTACTTTGATCGTTTCCTTAACATGGTTTGTATGAAAGGGAAGTATGAATGGAAAATCGAATTTCTCACAAGTCACTTATTTCTCTTTGAAAACATGGTATGCCAAATTTCCAAAACAAGTAAAAAGCCGTGAAGGCAAGATTGGAGTCTTGGAGATCAAGATGTACAAATGAAAACATTACCCAATCTATCAAGGAGCCTTCCTTTTCCGAGTAAGGAAGTCTTCCTGTGATGATTTCAAGCAGCAACATACCAAAGTCATACACATTTTCCCGAGGATCAGCACATCTAACGGGTGATCCATCTTCCCCCGAGTCCTTTACTTTGGGTAAACCCTCAAATGGCATCTCGGCAATCTGGGTTTATTATAAGAGAAACACATTATTGCCATACAATGTAAGCATGATTGAGTATACAGGTGCTCAATTGGCACAAAACAAGGATGAATGGTGTACCTTAGCAGCGTAATCATCAGTCAAATATACCATAGTTGAGTTCAACTTGGAATGTACAATTGGAGGATTAAGGTCATGGTGCATATATTGAAGACAATAAGCTACTCCCATTATTGCCCTTACTCTAGCTTTCCAGTCAAGATGTTCAACTTCGTTAACTGGAAAACAAACTCTTGTAAAACTTTCTGAAAAACCACAAGTTCTGGATAAAACGGTCATTTTGTAAGTTATGATTAGATGTAGTGAGACTGGTGACGTTTAAGGTTCAGGGCTCAACCAGAACCTTCGAGTCCTAACTACACCTTACCATGACTAATCGTAGGACAAACTTGCTCAGAACTTCTCATTAAACCGAAATAGCCTTCACTATAAGACATGCACGTAGATATTTACCATGAAGGTGCTCAAAGAGGTTGCCATTTGGGGCATATTCAAACACCATCATTCTAGTAAATGGTTCTTGCTCTTCACAATAGCCAATAAGATTCATAAAATTCTTGTGATTCACTCGGGATAGTGTTTCAATCTGTAGCATGTCTAGGTCAGAAACATAGAATATCATCGTTAAGGAAATTGAAAACAAAAAAAATCATGTTTCGATTTGTAGCATGTCCCAAATTTGCTGTCCACCTCTGAATTTGGTGTTCAACCGATTTTAAGTTTGACCATCGACTTATTCAAGTATATGTCAGGTTTCAAAGTAAAATTTGTTATGTTTGATTTATTGAAACAAATATTTTCAATTTTATCCTTTTTACAATGTTGTATCTATTGTATATTTGTAAGCAAGGATCAGTTAAAGTCGACAAGTTTGATCACCAAAGTCAAGTATGGATAAAATAGATGAGATGGAAAGAGCATATTTTAAGCCACAGCATTGCGCAAGCTTTGGCTCCTACAAACCTTTTTTCTGTATGCTAATTCTGCTTCCGCTGACCAATTAACTGGAGAAGTGATTCTCGTTGATGCAACTGCAATTTCTACTCCACTTGATAAAGTTCCCTTGTAGATTGTGAAGATATCAAAAGCAGCAATAATATTGCTGAAGTCTTCACACGCTGTTTCTAGTTCTGGTCTATTTAGCTTGGGGACACCTGTACTTGAAAAGACAAATATTTCAAGATATTCTCTCACCGCATAGAATGAAAGACAATAAGCATGAAAAAAAGATAGATAATGAGCATGCCAAATTTAAATGTTAATGACGTTCATACTATCAACAATCATGTGGAGGATGATTTTAACCAAAGGTTAACAAATCTAGCTGGTAAAGCCATGAGCGGTGATACTCAAGACCTGGGTTCAAACCCCATTAATATCATATTGGCCCTTGTGGCTCCTATTATACCAAAAAAAACAAAGGCTAACAGATAAGTGGTTACGAAAGGAATATTGTTTTACTTAAAGGATAAACCCTTTTTCAGGATTTTTTACGATATTGTCATTTGGGTCACATTTGTATGACTATGCTAGATGAACAAACATCATTAGCTAATTACGTTGTGGATAAACTTAGACTTAGAAAATGGGTCATTTGTTCAGTTTCAAATCGGGTTAAGTTTGTGCGGCGTCTCCGAGCCAAGTCTTTGTTTTGATTTCGGATTGATTGGGCTCAAGTAAATTCTGGCCACTCAAACTAATCGATTCGTGCTTCAGATCAAGTACCGTTCAAGTCAGTAGGTAGGATCAGGTGAGATCAAGCTACACCATTATTAGGTCAGATGTGAATGAGACAGGTTTACATTAATAATATTATTCATTCCAAAAATAACATGTTGAATACGGAGTATCTCAAAATATTATAATTGAATCAAAGTTTAATGATTTGATTCATATAGTGTGATGGTAGTTTCTTTAGACTCGGGTCAAATCAGTTTAGGTGTTTATGAGTTTCTTTTGACTCAAGTCAAATAAGTTTATGTTGAAATGGACTCGCGCTAATTCAGGTTCGGGTTTTTTACGGGTACACCAACACACCAAATCGAGTACATATTGCTTTAAATCAGTCAGGCTCTGATTACAATATAGGTTACCTCTTTCAGATTTTTTTTAGTCTTGCTTTTCCAAATTTAGATAAACCCTTATCATTTTCCAGACATAAAAACCATACAGCACAAGCATGTATGAAACAAGAACAGAGTCCCAACACAAGAATACTTGTATGTCACGTTTGTTGTTAAACTCCTCCCATATGACGCGTCATTCAGGTTTGGAGTGTGGAGCAAAGCAAATCAACAATTTATATTCAAAAATATGATAAATAAGAGAGTAGAAAATTACCAGTAACAAATGCTTTCTGCAATTGTCCACTAATGCCAGTCTTATAGGGGCGTATAGCTTTTGTGCAGCGACTTCTCCACATGAAATACAATGCAATAGCAGTAGCAAGCAAGAAGGCAACTCCAAGAGCAACAGCGATAAACACCCATACCTTCTGTGAAAGTCCTCCTTTTTCAGATTGGGAGTGGGATTTTTGGGTTGTTTGGCCTGGTTCGTTTACCTGTGGCATTGATGTGACTGCCTTAAATGGGCCCTTCTCAGGGCCCGAAGCTGGAAAAGACCCACTACCTCTGAAAATTGGTTGTGAAGGGAATTGGGATCCAGGATTGCTCCCTTTATCAGGTACTTCGATGTTACTGGATTGCTCGGCTAATTGACGACGTGTGACAGCAGCAACAGCATGCGCTTTTTCAAGCAGAATTGGGTCATATGAAGCTGAAAATAGCCAAAGCCAATAGCTTTTATTCATAGTGAAGCGTAAGTCAAAAATAGAATATTAGATCAAACAGAGAAGAAAGTAAAATGAATATAAACTGTAAATCACAAGTTATAACGTATACTAGTCCTTTCCAATTTTTATTGTCCCGATTTGATTTTGCCCATTAAATTGCTTCAAATGTATGTAGGCATCTAGAGTAAAATTTGTCACCTTTTAATTTAATCCAAACAATTATTATCATAGTATCAATTTCTAAAAAGCCATCGCTATTACGTATTGTAAGAATGTAGCGGTAAAAGTTAGCATCATTTGATCATCAAAGTCATGTCTTGGCATTATAAATGGGATGTGAGGTAGTATACACATACTTTCAAAATTACTGTAGGGGGTGTCTTGAGGACGAAGACCAGAGTCACATACACCATTAGGCCTGCAAATAAAAGCAATTAGGCCAGACTTCAAGCAAAATACATCACAAAAATATGTTTATGGTAAAATCAAAACATAAATATGGCAAAAATTTAAGGCATTTGTGATAATGGTGACTTCTGTAGTTCTATGTAGTAGTTAGTTAGTTACTAACTAAGATATTAGTTCAGCGCATCAGTTAATACAACATAAATAAAGCTAAATTACAGAGTTATTCAACATTTGTAAACATCCACACATCTGAAACTCAAACTTACAAAAGGGAAAATGCATCAACTGATCCAAGGTGTGAAAATGTGAAAATAGTTAAATGCTCAGGAATGAGTATATAATTACCAGAGGCCAAATTTTCTATTATTAACTGATCCAAGGTATTCATCATATTGCAGCTCAGACAGCCAGCTGAGCTCCTTGACTTCTGGAGGTATAGGTCCTTCAAACTTATTATTGCAAAGCAGTCTAGAGCAACAAATAAATTTTCATCACTTTAGTAGATTTGAAGCTAAAAATGTGTTGGCAGACAATGGCATGCCAGTACTTACAATTGTTTCAATGATATTAGCTTTGCAATCTCTGATGGAATCATTCCGGTCAAATTATTGTCTCTCAAGTCCAGTACCTCAAGGAGGGTAAGATGTTCAAATTCAATCGGGATGGCACCAGATAGACGGTTTGTGCGTAATACACTGTTTCAAATAAACATAAGAAATCACAAAAGCTTCACAGAGGAAAGACAGCAAAAGGCGAAACAATTAGGCCAATTTTAACACCACCATTACCCCAGTGCCTCGCGGGCTCCCACAAATTGCGGGGTTGGCCGGTTAAATGTACACTACATGACTCCTATGCTAACAGCACAAAGAGGTTGTTTCCGCATTAATTATAATGAAATGTTTTGAGGAAGTTGCCTGACTTTACTTCACAACAAAGATAATAGCCATTTTAGCGAGCCATTTGGAAAATTTAACATTTTAGCAAAAATGCCAATTGTGTAATTGTTTCATCATGTTTTAAGGAAATACAAAAACACATCAGAGTTTAACATTTTAGCAAAAATGCCAATTGTGTAATTTGACAAATAAATAAATAATACTCACAGAGCTCTTAAATTCGCAAGGTTCCCAAGTTGTGGTGCCAGCGTTCCTCCCAACGAAAGTCCACTTAGATCTCTATAGCGGAAAATGAAACAAACTCAAATAAACTGCTATAATTTATTTCTCTGCTTCTATCATCAATTTAAGCATTACAGAATACAAAGCTCCATAGATGACACAACTAGAGTAGTACAGTCATGACGAATTGGGCCATTGTTTGTTAATGTAAAATGTATGAAACTTACAACATTTGCACTTTCCCGTCAACGCAATGGACACCTAACCAATGGCAAGGCAGATGATCATTTGAATTCCAATTCGCAAGAGAATTAGATGGATCTGACTCTATGTTAGCCCGGAATTTCAACAAAATAGATCCTACACGGATTGAGAAAATAAAAGGAAATGAACATTATGAATGAAACAGAATAATTATTTGTTTATATTAACTGCTCATTGATGCTCCCTCAATTCCAAATTTATTGACCGCATTCAACTGTGTTGGCCAGTGTTTACTTTGACTATTGTTTCTCCCTATATAAGTGAAGATAAAAAGTAAAATTTGTATTTTGTGATAACATATTAGTTATATTCGAATTACTTGACCATCAATGTCAATGGAGCGATAAATTTGACAGGAGGAATGCCTTTATGCTCTCACATACCCTCGAGATTGAGCGAAGAAGTAACTGGAAGTCCTGAACCAAGAATCAAAACCACAAAACATATGAACTGAAGATTAAATGAGCTCCATCTTCCCCTCATTGCTGGCTCCACACAATGCACATTCCCTGACAGGCAGCACCGATACACACCGATATTATGCAGAATCGCCAGGATTCTATACAAACCCTGAATGACCGACTTTCGGTCACAGAGTAAAAAAAACACCACCAAAACAATGGCAGCAATGCCGTCACAAATTTCATAAACGAATTACAATTACACAATAATTCAAAGTTACAGCCCTTGTCTTGAATTCAGCAATCAATTACGAGTCAGTCGGCCGGAAATAATAGCAAAAAGAAGCCTTGTTTGTTTGACAATGTGGCAAGCAGCTTAACCAATTTGACCCCTAAACCAACAATGATGATACACATAATCAGAACTCAAATATGCAAATAAAATACCAAAAGCAAAAACAAACCCTCTTCAAATTATTCAAAAGGGTACTCAAAAATAGCAACAAAAGTACATTATTTGCCAAAGCATGGGAATCAAAGAATAAACTTCATTTACAAGCAAGCAATGCATGAAAATAATATAATCAAAAGATAAGACACAGAATTAAGGTTTACCTGAATTATAACGAGGAAAAGAGGGTGTCCAAGAATCAAACTTTCAGCTGCTGCCTCTAATATGAAATTTATGAAAATATTGAAACAACAAAAAAAAAAAAAAAAAATGTAAGAATGAAAACAATTTTAAAAAATCAATAATTTTTTTTACTGCCCTTGTTGAATTATCAAAAGAGGCTAATTTGTCTTCTTTCTGTCTTTGTTTTCTTGATTTTTTTTCCCCTTCTCTCTCCTATGTTTTTGTTTCTCTCTCCTCCCCCTCTAACAGTAGTAATCCCAGCTTCCATCTTTTCCCTTTCGTTTATTTTCCCCCCTTAATTTTGGGATTATTATTTACTTAAATTTTGTAAATTAATAATCGCCTCTTCAAATGTTTTCTTTGTTATTGTCGATGTCTAACTTGGGTCCACGGGCCGGGTTTGCAATTGGTCGGACTCCCTTGACTCAGGCCCGGCCCGAACTTGTTCTGTGGGAACGTTTGTAGACCTAGCAAAATTGACTCGACCTGAAATCCGAAAATGACCCTTATTGTATGAGCTGAAAGTGTCCCAAAGAGACCCGGTGTCACGGTCCGCTACTTTTGCCGGACCGTGGCGCGCACCCTTGCCCGTCTCAAGGCAAGATGCAAGCGACAAGGATTTTCGTACTAGTGAGGGATCGCCCACTAGCACGATACTCGGGTCTCGGGTCGGTGTGTGTCGGGAATCCTAGTCACGATTATCAAGTCCGGCACACGAAAGCAATAAAAGTAAGCAATACGATTATTGAAAGCAAGCAACAAGCAACAACAAGCTTTTGGATGAGAAGCGGTTTTTCATTGACTAGCACCTCTCAAAGAGGGAAATTTGATTATTTGGTCCTGGTAGCGGGATACATTGAATTTACTGAAGTTTAGTTCGAATAGCGATATACCTATTTATGGAAACCTATTCTAAAACTACTAAGAAAATACTTACTACAAATGTACAAGGAAAATGAAATTACATAAGCATAAATAAATCTAAGGGCTCGAGTGTGCGGATCGTCACACTCTCCCCCACCTAATCTGTTGCCGCCCTCGGCAACACAAAAATCTTGAATGGTGCTTCCGTGTGACATCCTCGGTGAGCTCGATTTGTCCATGCGGTGTTGGGGTTGGCTTGTACAACTCGGCTTGAATCTGCGCTTCATCCCAAACAATGATCGGCATCTTCGTCCCTTCAAGGATAGGCTGGAGTTCCTTGACGTAGAAGCTGCCGAACATCATGTTCTCCAAGTCCACCACATGCTCCTTGTCTCTCGGGAAAGTCCACTTTGCCGCCGCTTTGCTTGAAAAAAGAACTCTTTCGGGCTTTCTCCAATCACGGCTCCAACGGACCTTCATCTTGTCTCTCGTCACTTCAACACCTGCATTCAAGGGTAAGTGAGTTCTCCAGGACGCCGAATCAGCATTTTGGCGCGGCCCCCTGATGGTACAAGGCCTTCTCTCTTGGGTCGACTGACCCGCAAACCAGGACGTCGATTCAGCACATCGACGCGGCCCCCTGATGGTACGAGGCCTACTTCTTTGGGCATCTCTGCCCTCATTGTCTACTCCTCGGTGAGGGGGTAGACTCTTCTTTCGTCCCCCAGGCCACTTAGCATCGTAGTTAGCCTGGGTCTTGTTCGCCCTCGGCTCCACCGAACCTTTAGGCATTCTCCAAGGTCGCATCCCTTGTTTCGGCATCGGTATCACCCTCATAGCCGAAATTCGATGCTGCCCCTTGTCTTCGTCGCCATCTACCGTATTCACTACGATAGACCCCATTAGTAGCATCGATCCGTCACTCGGTTTCAATACCACCAAGGCTTTCTCAAAAGAAACGCATCCCGAGTACTAACTTGAAGTCATCCAGCGGAACGGTGGTGAAGTCGAGCTCCCCTGCCCACTCACCCACTTGGACCGCGACCTTCTTAGCCACTCCTTGGACGCGTCTCATTTTCCCATTGACCGGCTTTAGGCAGCTGTTAGCATCCCGCAGAACTAGCCCCAACCGATCAGCTTCCTCTTTCGTAACAAAGTTGTGGGAGGCGCCCGAGTCGATCAAGGCTCGTGCTTGCTTCCCATTCACCATCAAGTCCACATACATGGATGCAATAAAAGTAAGCAATACGATTATTGAAAGCAAGCAACAAGCAACAACAAGCTTTTGGATGAGAAGCGGTTTTTCATTGACTAGCACCTCTCAAAGAGGGAAATTTGATTATTTGGTCCTGGTAGCAGGATACATTGAATTTAAAAGTTTAGTTCAGAATAGCGATATACCTATTTATGGAAACCTATTCTAAAACTACTAAGAAAATACTTACTACAAATGTACAAGGAAAATGAAATTACATAAGCATAAATAAATCTAAGGGCTCGAGTGTGCGGATCGTCACACCCGGCCTGATAATGACCCGGCCTGTATGACTTAATTAAGGCAACATCATGACCCAAAATGTCTAAAGCGACCCAAATTGCCCGATTCAAACGATCCGATCCGAAGTGACCCGACCCAAAAATAAGACAATCAGAACTCAAATCCCCCGATCCAGAATGATCCAGCCCGAAGCCGATCCAAATGATCCATTTGCCAGGTCTAGAACGTTGCACGACTCGGGTTGGGCTTAAGGGCTTGGGCTCGGACTCGGCTTGGGCGAGCTGGCTGCAGGCACCCACCGAGCCAGGTTAATTGAAATATATGTGATGAGATTTTGGAACAATTAAATAGATAGGGATACTATAATTTTGTTGTATAAAGGATAGTCTTTTGTAAGATGTACTCCTTTTATCCATTCTTTCCGTATTCCCTAATCCCCATATACTTCTCCATATACTAAGAGAATAATCATTTTTAAAAGTTTTCCCTCCAAAAACATCCAGTTAAATAAAGAAACAAATAAGACATTTTTTTCATTAAATTATCTTTTCATTATGATATAACTTTTTCATAAACTCTAAAATATAATTTTTTAATTATAATAAATTAAAAAGAGGTATAAATAAAAAAAAACTATAAATTGTTAAACGTTTTATTAGTGGTATTATTATATATTTGACAATGACTTGACAGATATTTATTAAGTATAAAAAATAATTATAAATCGATACTATTAGTTTCGTGATAAAATAATTCATTTAAATTATCTGAGAAAATTTATAAATTAAATCATTTCTTTTATTGTTATGAAAATATTTTCATTGAAATATACATTTTGTGATTTTACTCAATTATCTTCATTAATTTTCTTGTTCAATTTTTTTCTTTTCTTAAATTAAAATAAAATGCGATTAAATATGAAAAATTAATGACCTGTCAATTTAAAATCAATAAATAATACATTAAAAAGTAAGAATGCTATATATGTTGTGCAATCATTACACGAGATTCATACAAGTAAGGATGAATAAAAGCATCTAATTTTCTTGCAAAAAGAAAATATATTTCCTCCGCCCCAGTCATTCCCTATGTTGGCATAATCCCATGCCCGGATTCCCCTGAAGACGCCCGTCTTCCCCTGCCTGAATCCGCCCGTCCCGACTCCAGACGCACGGATTCCAGTACAGCGAAATTTCGTCTTCTCCAAGCTACAAAGAAAGAAGCCCTTCTTTCGAAAAATATCGGCTTCTCCCTGCTCAATCTAAAAAGTGTAATTACTAGTTTAGCCCTTAGTTAACCCTAATGCATCCACCTAATTTCCACTATAAATACCCCATTAGTCTAATTAGAAGAGCATATTCTTCTTATCAATTATTAGAGTAGTTAATATCAATCAAATGTCTCTTTAGTATTGTAATCAACAATTAATCAAGTTCTAATACAAGTTTTATTTCCTTAATCTCTCTTTTGTTCATCCTTTATTTTGGGTAATTGAAGATTATTTGGGTTATTATTGGGAGATTGACAACCTCTCAATCAAGCATCAAGTACTTCTTTTATTCCTTGCTTTATTATTGGAATCATTAGTAGGTATAATTCTCTTAATCCCTTTTTAATTATTGTTAATTACTTTCATTTATTCATCATGTTTCCTTTTGTTGGTATGATTGACAACCTTTCTAGCATGATCAACATGATAATGAGTGAGTAGTGACCTAGCTAGGGTTAATGGGTAATTAGGGGAAACCAACATGGGGAATGATTCATGCTTAAATTAATATGCTTTCATGGTTGTAGACACCTCATTTCTGCACCTCTCGCAAACCACCCGGTGATGATTGGGCCGCATGTTTGGTACGCGGAACGATTTGTGACAGTTCGTAAGTTTATCGTCAAGTGATTGCTCAAATATTAATGTCTACCTCATGGTCGTCATCTAGGTGTCATTACGGTCGTTTTGGCAGTAATTAGAGTACATTTGGAGTCCGGGTAAAAAACCGTCTTCATTTCCTAAAACCGTCAAATCCCGAGTAAAAACAATGGGCTTGTCTACCTAAGGTTAGAATGTCATAAAATGTCATGATTATATCTCATTTTGAGTCACATGTCACTTTTTTGGGCTAAGCTTAAAGTTTATATTACAAAATGTGCATTTCATTTAGCTAAAATGACAACCCGACCTTTAGGCCCATTTTACGAGGTCATAACGACTTTTTTGGGTCGGGCCTATTTCGCAGAAAGTTCTAGATCTCTTTCTTAGCTTTCCAACGCCACCAAAATCACCTTAATCCGAGTCTTGTAGAGAAAGTTATGCCTAAAATACGACAGGCTGTCAAACGCGCTTTCTTGCGCAGGAGGAACCCGCTGAGGAAAGGACGCAGCAGGTGCTGCGCCTCTTCCAAGGGACGCAGCCCTGCTGCGCCTCTTCCTCAAGGTTTTCTTTTTGTCCAAGTTTCCGCGTTTAACCTAAGTCGGTTATTTCCGGATCTTTCTCTCCTTTCCATATTTCCGTCGTGTGATTAGTATAAATAGGAGCCTTCGCTCCTCATATTTCTCACGCGAGTGTCCGCCCTTCTCTTCTCCCTTTGCATTCTAGACTTTTTTCTTACTTTTTGGCGTCTACGTGCTTGAACATTCGACCACGTAAGCTCGGATCCTTCTGAGGACCAGCCTCGTTTTGCATGACCGACCAATTTGACCAACTCCACAATCAATCAACTTAATTAATCTTAATCGTTTTCCTCTTACGAGGGCACTTTCATATTTGCATTATAGTTCGAGTCGAGCATCACTAAACATAAACTTGGTTCATCTCGTTTCGTCAAACATGTAAGTCTGAGGGTGTAAATCTCTATTTTATTATTGTTATTTACTTTTTGTATTCATCATGTAAGGTTTATGTCGAAAACACCTTCTTAAAACCGATTTCTAAAACCGTGCTTTAAAACCTTTTTTACGGATTTCCAGAAGACAAACCGTCGAGAAAGGACGCAGCAACTGTTGCGCCTCTTCGAAGGAGCGCAGTTCCTGCTACGCCTCTTCGTGAGGCTGCCGCAGTTCCTGCTTCCTTTCTTCTTCCTTTGTCCTCTGTAATTCGTTTGCTTCTATTTACTTCGTTTTGTTTTCGTTAATTCTTTGTTAAAATCACATATTAATTCCACATGTATTTATTATTCATCATTAACATTCATTCATCATAAATCCCGACTTAAATCCCAAGTAATTCATATTTGCGGGTTTTTGTCATTAAAATCAAATTCGGGTTTTAGAGGTTCGATTCATCAATATTGAGTCTCTGGAATTCGTCATTGATATATTTTTCACCTCTTGTTTATCATATCCATCATTAATTCGTCTTTAATAACTTGTTTAACCTAATTAATTTGTTTAGTTTATTAATTTGTTAATTAATCCTTAATCTTGTATTAATTCGTTTACATTCGTCTCATCCATGTTTATTGCTTTTATGACCGTCAATCATATGTAAATAACCTATTAATCACTTTCATCCGAGTAAATATCGTAATTAACCATTAAATTTACCGACGAGCATTAACAACACGCAATTCCGGCTTCACAGCCAGAATTCAGGTCAGGAACAGACGCAACAACTACTGCGCCTATTCCAAAGGACGCAGTTCTGCTGCGCCTGTTCCGGATTGAGTTCTGTCTCTGAACTCCGTTGTTGTTTGACCTAGTTTATTAGTTTACGTTTAACTAACTATTAGTTGTATTATCGCCTACTGATTTGTTCGTTAATTCATTCTTTTATTCTTTTATTCTTTTATTCTTTTTCTCAAATTATCCGTTTTAAAGGTATTTTCGACATAAATCGCCTAATCCATTGTAATTATTGTACTTTTATTTTATTGTAATTTTCATTATTGTAATTTTTCTGTCATTGTAATATTTATTGCTTTGTACCATTTGTATGTTTTCACATGTAATTGAACATTAAATCCTGCTTCGACATTAATTGCATGTTAAATTATGTGTCAACCGACTTAGCCTAATTCTCACATGTTAGGATTAAAACTTGGATGTTGCATTGCATGCATATAATCGACGATATATCAAGTACGAATAACTTCCCTAATCATTAGTAGAGGCCGCTATCGAGGCGGGCGGGATTAGGTGTTCGATCAAAAGAGCTTCCTAATACGTACCCTCACCCCTTACTCCAAATCTCTGTGAACATTCGTGTTCATTGACATCCACGAGAGTCATTCTAGACATAGAATGCTAAGGGTAACGATTGCTTAGTGTTCATGTCACTACTTTGTGTCTTGACATGACACGAGATATTCGAACGGTTCCAATTTCCCATAAAAATTGGTGGCGACTCCACAAATGCAAACGCTTGTTTCCCAAGCGCCCCCGTGGGCCCCCGCTGTCCACAGTTTGGCGACTCCGCTGGGGATAATACACTTACGTGTAGCCAAGGGTGAAACTTGAACAAGGTTAGGGAATAGTTTGTACAAGGCAATTGTCGGTTTTCATAACTCGGTCTTCCTAGATCGTTTCATTCGGCCTTCCTAGGCCCAACCCAACCCTTTCGACCAATCGTCCCGTCTAAACGGTCCTAATTCTTATTTCGGCCTAAGGATGGATAGCGATTGACGTCATCCATACCATGGTACTTACTCTTGTTTGTATCAAGGACTTTCACTACACGAGGAAATGGACTAGGAATCGGCCTTACTCTTGTTTGGTACGAGCCTCTCCACAAACCCCGGGTTTGATCGTTCGATATGGCAACCCACCCTTTTAAGCCAAAACCCTTTTAAATGCACTCAGCATCCCGTTATAATGCCTGTATATATGTTTGTATCATACGTGATCACCATTTTGTAAACAAAACCATTTTGTAAAATAAAATCCTTTTCAAAATATAAATATTTTCAAAATAGCGCAAAATAAGCCTAAACTCTGTCCAAATGTCGAGTCAAACTTCGGGCCTAAAACCCATTTCAAAACTAAATACAAAACAAAAAAAACAAAAAAAAACAAAAAAAAAGGTCCAAAAAAAACGAAAAAAAAAAGTCCAAAAAAAAAACCCCCAAAATATAGATTTTCAAACCGTGTAGATGTGAATGTGTAAATTCAATTGGGCTAAGTTAGAGTCAAAATTCAAACCGACTATGTCCTAGTCGAAACTCCGTCGAGTCATAAACTCGTCTCCCTTTATATTTTGGGTCTTTTCAAATTTCAAGTCAAGTCCTAAGGCGTCACGCCGTCATTTTGGACTCCCTACCCTTATTCAGTTAGGGGTCTAATCATTTTCGACACATCGAGTCACACGTTTTGAGGCTCAACACACGAGTCTCAATGGGCCTCGTATTTGAGTCTGAACTACAATAGTCTTCTTAACACCTATAAGCAAACCTCGAGTCCAGAATCAACATGTGTCATCAATCCCGTCAATAAAGTCAATCATATTAGGGTCACTCTGTCAGAGTCAACACGCGAGTCTAAAATCAAGATCAAACACCGTGAATCCAAACACGAGAAGTCACTCACGACATTTCCTGGATTCACAAGTCAAGAGTCTAGCCATCTCGTCTCGTCGTGTATCCTTTGTTTGTTGCTCCAGTATGCGTGATCCCATGTCAAATCAAGTTGTAATGCGCATCATTTTCTTCTCGGTAGGAATTCCGCAATTTCCAATGAAAGTGTTCAAGAACGTTTATCTGTCGTCGTCGAGGGACTAAGTACTGCAGTCATTAAGCTTCAGGCCACCATCGAAGACTTGAGCGCTCGTGTCATCAATATGGAAGACAAGATAGATATGATGAAACCTTTACCATCTTCTCATACCCCAAGGCCAGGGCATAACTTCAACACAACTAACCCATCTAAGAAGGCCAATGAAGAGAAGGGAGTTAACCTCTTGGAAACTCCACCCAGAAGGCTGGGACGAGCTTATAGGGAATTCGTTGACCTCGGAACCACATATGAAGTAGCTCTACGAAGACTGGTTTCCCAGGGAAAACTTCATCCAATCGGACCAACCCCAGACCCTGAAAAGATATTCCCTAGATGGAAGGGCGATTCATATTGTCAGTACCATCAAGGTAGGGGACACGATACGGAGGAATGCTTTTGTCTAAAGCATATTATTCAGGATATGATCGAAGATGGCAAGCTTCCTGTGCCACCTTCCGCCAAGAAATCCAAGAAGACCAACCCTCTTGGGTCCAATATCATTAAACGTGATGAAAAATCCTTCCTGGATTGCTCTCACCTCCTCGCTCCACATGTTAGTGAAGAAATAAATGTCCTCGAAGATGAAGATATCCAAAATGGAATGCTCATGCTTTCCATGGCCTTCGACAACAAATTCTCCAAAATAGAGGAAGCTATTGATAGCCTAAACTCCCGGCTTTCCAACATAGAAAACCAGTTCGCCGAAATGGGTAAGAAGCTTGATGCCCAATCTCTCAAAATGAAGAGTGTCCAGACAAACCCTCAACTTGACGGTCCTAAGGAGAAAGCAACAAATGGACAATCTATTCTTAGTTCTTATCATTGAGGAATCAAAATCAATAAAGGCATCCTCATGGATCCTTCGTCAAAGAAACCTAACAACCCTCCAAGGTCATTTACAAAGGCTTCCAAAAATAAGGGCACGCCTCCTAAGAAATTTACCAACATTGGTATTACATACACCGATTCCCTTCAGAGACTCATGGAGCGACGAATGTTGAAGCCTATAGGACCTACACCCGAACCAGAAAGGAAATCCAAGTTCTGGGACGAGAACTCATACTGCGAGTACCATAGAGGCAAAGGGCATGATACAGAGAAATGTTACAAATTAAAAAACGCCATTCAGGATATGATCGAAAGCGGGAAGTTGTCCCTCTCAACTTTTAATTCACAAGACAACTTAGGCAATCCTCATGGATATACCACTTATCAAGAAACTCTTCTTGATTGTTATCCTTCCAGTGTTCCCAATGATGAGGACGAGGTGCTCAAATGGGTGAATGCTCAAAGTCAGATGTCAAAGCCAGTTGCTGGAAGAGAAAATGTTCAAGCATGGGCCGATGATTACAAGTCTAGATCTGAAATCAAGTCCGAGTCCGAGTCCGAGTCTTAGACTTTCTATCTCATATTTGTTCTAATATCTTTCTTTGTGTCCATTTCCATTTCTAGTGACAACCTGGGGGCTGTCCCACGAATCACATGTCTTCTCGAGTCTATATTAAATATATTTATTATTCATTTCAATAAAGGTATAATTTTCAATCCACATATTCAATCCACATCTCTTCCTTCATCCCATTTCCTGTGACAACAAGAATTGGTTTGAGACATTTTCTTAAAATGACAACAATAACACATGACAGTCAATGTGAGTGCACTTATGTGATGTTCTGTTCAAAGTTGTAGAGGACCTGAAACTCCGTGTTATTTTCTTACCTATTCCATGTCTGGCAATAGAAACCACAATATACCCCAGTTTAGGACGAGCATATCTCAAGAGATTCTGGGACGAATCTAGACCATCTCCCTTGTTAGCGACCTATGACGGAAGGCAAGCCCATTCCCCACAATAAACAACCCGTGTTATTAAAGACCAACCCATTTCACACTAAAGGTGCTAGTCTGACCCAAGTCCATCCAAGACGATACGAGCCATGATGAAAGACAAAGGCTCAATCAAGAGAAACTGAGGTCAATATCCAAGGCCGCAATTATGCCCGTAATCCAAGACAAATGAGTCAAAAGAAGAAGGCTCAATCAAGCAAGTCAAGTCAATATCCAAAGACAACGTTATCCTTCAAAACCTGATCAAAAATCTGAGCAGAAATCCGAGATATATTCTAGACTAGGAATTTGAGTCTGAATCAAGAACAAGTCTGAAATCAAAATGCTATACGGAATACTACTAAAGTCTATATAGAATCAAGACATCAATCAAGATGGTCAGCTAGCACCCTCACTTAGTCTTTTATACACCCTAAGTCCTTCTGGAGACCGTTACAAGGAGATAGTTAGGAATTTTGAGAATCCTCTAAAACTCGTCAAATATATCCATCCTTTAGGGCCAAGACATGGAAATTTGAACCCACGTCATTTTAACCTACCATTATGTGCTCAGGCTACATCAAGTCAAGAGACTCCATTTCCAAGCCACATTACAAGCCATAATCCCATTAAGCCTTAACTCCACAAAATCAAGTTCCAGAGATTTGTTCATCAAAGCCTCTTATTACCGAGCTCCACATTCCAAATATCCAATCCAGTTTCACCTTGACCCATACACGGAGTCTTCAAATACTTTGCTACCTAGGACGGGACATACCCATATCATCCTTAGGGTCCACTAAATGTGCTCACATGACAAGGAAATTTTTACAAACTTAATTATACCTCTTTGGTCTATGATCAAAGAGAGTTCTCTCAAATCAATTCTTCGAGTCACCAAAGGAATACACCCTTGTGACCCCTGCACTTTAAGGCCCTAACAACATAGCTTAGGCACACACTTGAACTACGAGCATGGTTTGATTTCGCCTTTTCAGGTGGATACGTAGGCAGTCCTTCCTTACACAAGAAGGATACAACCACAACACCCAAACAAAATTAACCAAACCTCAGAACTACGATCTGGTTTGATTTCACTTCACGTGAATACGTAGGCAGTCCTCAAGGACACAACCATCCCCACTTCCAACTTCCAACCTCAACTATCAACCATCCCAACCATAAACTTTCAATTATCACGCCAACCATAAACTTTCAACCTTAATTATCAACCGTCCCTCTCAATTAACATCCCTTCCACAACCAACACCTCTATACTGGGAGCTCCTTGTTGTCGCCCAACCTCTTTTTTACCAAAATTCCAGAGCCATCTTCTCATCCTGGGGGCTTCTCTTCCAAGATGCCACCCTTCATTTATTCCTCTAAGTCTAGCTAGTACTCGGTCCGGACAATGACAAAGATCTTAGATCGATTCTCCAAGTCATCGTGCCTCAAGAGGGGTCTCTTTTACAGCAAACGGTGGTGAAAGATGCCCAAGCAGACAGCTGATCTATGGCTCATGCCTTGCTTTTATAAGTCCCCATCTTTCTTGCAATTCTTATACCTTTAGAACTGATACGCATTGTCACCCACACTTGGCTAGGGGTTGCGCATACTTAAACAAAGTCTGTCAAAGTCATCCCTGTGTCGCGTCAAATCTAAGTTAGTGTCGCGTCAGTCAAACCTAAGTCTACATTTCGCGTCGCGTCCTAGTAGATCTGTGTCATGACAAGTCCTATGTCTAAAGCCCATTGAATATGCATAACGCATTACAAACGACAAATTTATTTGAACAAGTTTTAAATAACTTCTATAAAAGAAACAACTTTTGCAAGCCCATGTATTTCCTCATTTGAGGTCCATGTGATAATTGCTTACGTGCATGTATTAGATTGCATTCTTGTGTGGCTACTAACCATGCAGGTAAGTATCAGAAGCAATACTTTACCAAGACCTTGCTTGTCACAACGAGCGAGTATGTCCCGACAGGTGTTTCGACACGCCTTCATTATATTTCCCCAAGCGAGAGTAAGCGGATAGATAATCTCTCTCAAGACATGGAAATAAATTCCCGATTATGTTCCCCAATGAGAGTTCACGACAGACAATCATCCCTCTCAATACGTGGAGATCAACATCAACCCCAAGACTTATCGAAGTTTGTTTGAAGACGACCCAAGCAGCTTCCCCAGCAGTTCCCGCTTACGTCCTGCTACCCTTGACATTTTTGTTTCCTCATAGAGTTCGGCAAAGGTGTCGCTCTCCAGAAGTTCCCAAGCCTTCTTCCTTAGGTTCGTAAACCCCAAAGTTAGGATTCTTACCCCTAGATTCTTAGATCCCAAAATGGCCTCCTTTAGGTTCATAAACCTTTAAGATCCCATACCAAACGACCTTAGGTTCATAAACCCATAATTTCTTTTGGAGTTCTCATACCTCAGAAAGCTTAAGTGCATGCGTTCAAAACAAGAATTAGTAACCCAGTAAGTTCCTAAACTTAACCCTAGGATCCCAAATCCTCTTAGGTTCACAAACCTTTAAGTTCTCATACAAGCCTTTCATATGCCCAGGTTCATACACTCAACTCTTTTAGGTAACCCTTTTCAGGATAAACCCTTCAGATCTTTCAGAAACTTACCTTAATCTTTCAGACAACCCTTTAGATAACCTTTCAGGATAATCCTTCCTCCAGCCTTATCCCTTCAGATAACCTTCAGATACCCTTTAGATAATTCCTTAGATATCCCTTTCAGGATAATCCTTCCTTCAGCCTTATCCCTTCAAGATAATCCTTCATATGTCGATCCTTTCAGTAACCTTCAAATAACCCCTTTTCAGTTAAGTCCCCTTTCAGCCTTCCCTTTAGAGAGAATTATCCTTTCGGCCTTCCCTTTATAGAGAATTATCCTTCAGCCTTCCCTTTAGAGAGAGTTGTCCTTCAGTGAGAGATAGCCTTCAAAGTTAGCCTTCAGAAGCATTAAGAAGTTTCTTCAGAATCCCTGTGACCCCTAATGTCTTCAGACACCAAGTAATCTTCAGACCAAAGAGTTTTGCCGAAGCGTCTTCAGTTCCGTTTCACCCAGGGGTATCTCAGGTATGGTCTCTGCTTATGGCTGGCGAGCTTCCTTACGTAGTCTAATGGACTTTAAACAACCCTCCCTGATAGTCGACAGACTCTAAAATGTTCCCGACGACAGGTCCTTGGCTCAGACCCCTTGAGCCGCCTCGCGTCGCATAGTCGCCAGGTTGTAATCTTCGATTGACCTGATGGCTATACTTTGACTTTTGCCTTGTCCAAGCCTCAGTCAAAGTGGGGGCTCTGTAGACACCTCATTTCTGCACCTCTCGCAAACCACCCGGTGATGATTGGGCCGCATGTTTGGTACGCGGAACGATTTCTGACAGTTCGTAAGTTTATCGTCAAGTGATTGCTCAAATATTAATGTCTACCTCATGGTTGTCATCTAGGTGTCATTACGGTCGTTTTGGCAGTAATTAGAGTACATTTGGAGTCCGGGTCAAAAACCGTCTTCATTTCCTAAAACCGTCAAATCCCGAGTCAAAGCAATGGGCTTGTCTACCTAAGGTTAGGATGTCATAAAATGTCATGATTATATCTCATTTTGAGTCACATGTCACTTTTTTGGGCTAAACTTAAAGTTTACATTACAAAATGTGCATTTCATTTAGCTAAAATGACAACCTGACCTTTAGGCCCATTTTACGAGGTCATAACGACTTTTTTGGGTCGGGTCTATTTCGCAGAAAGTTCTAGATCTCTTTCTTAGCTTTCCAACGCCACCAAAATCACCTTAATCCGAGTCTTGTAGAGAAAGTTATGCCTAAAATACGACAGGCTGTCAAACGCGCTTTCTTGCGCAGGAGGAACCCGCTGAGGAAAGGACGCAGCAGGTGTTGCGCCTCTTTCAAGGGACGCAGCCCTGCTGCGCCTCTTCCTCAAGGTTTTCTTTTTGTCCAAGTTTCCGCGTTTAACCTAAGTCGGTTATTTCCGGATCTTTCTCTCCTTTCCATATTTCCGTTGTGTGATTAGTATAAATAGGAGCCTTCGTTCCTCATATTTCTCACGCGAGTGTCCGCCCTTCTCTTCTCCCTTTGCATTCTAGACTTTGTTCTTACTTTTTGGCGTCTACGTGCTTGAACATTCAACCACGTAAGCTCGGATCCTTCTGAGTACCAGCCTCGTTTTGCATGACCGACCAATTTGACCAACTCCACAATCAATCAACTTAATTAATCTTAATCGTTTTCCTCTTACGAGGGCACTTTCATATTTGCATTATAGTTCGAGTCGAGCATCACTAAACATAAACTTGGTTCATCTCGTTTCGTCAAACATGTAAGTCTGAGGGTGTAAATCTCTATTTTATTATTGTTATTTACTTTTTGTATTCATCATGTAAGGTTTATGTCGAAAACACCTCCTTAAAACCGATTTCTAAAACCGTGCTTTAAAACCTTTTTTACGGATTTCCAGAAGACAAACCGTCGAGAAAGGACGCAGCAACTGCTGCGCCTCTTCGAAGGAGCGCAGTTCCTGCTACGCCTCTTCGTGAGGCTGCCGCAGTTCCTGCTTCCTTTCTTCTTCCTTTGTCCTCTGTAATTCGTTTGCTTCTATTTACTTCGTTTTGTTTTCGTTAATTCTTTGTTAAAATCACATATTAATTCAACATGTATTTATTATTCATCATTAACATTCATTCATCATAAATCCCGACTTAAATCCCAAGTAATTCATATTTGCGGGTTTTTGTCATTAAAATCAAATTCGGGTTTTAGAGGTTTGATTCATCAATATTGAGTCTCTGGAATTCGTCATTGATATATTTTTCACCTCTTGTTTATCATATCCATCATTAATTCGTCTTTAATAACTTGTTTAACCTAATTAATTTGTTTAGTTTATTAATTTGTTAATTAATCCTTAATCTTGTATTAATTCGTTTACATTCGTCTCATCCATGTTTATTGCTTTTATGACCGTCAATCATATGTAAATAACCTATTAATCACTTTCATCCGAGTAAATATCGTAATTAACCATTAAATTTACCGACGAGCATTAACAACACGCAATTCCGGCTTCACAGCCAGAATTCAGGTCAGGAACAGACGCAGCAACTGCTGCGCCTATTCCAAAGGACGTAGTTCTGCTGCGCCTGTTCCGGGTTGAGTTCTGTCTCTGAACTCCGTTGTTGTTTGACCTAGTTTATTAGTTTACGTTTAACTAACTATTAGTTGTATTATCGCCTACTGATTTGTTCGTTAATTCATTCTTTTATTCTTTTATTCTTTTTCTCAAATTATCCGTTTTAAAGGTATTTTCGACATAAATCGCCTAATCCATTGTAATTATTGTAATTTTATTTTATTGTAATTTTCATTATTGTATTTTTTCTGTCATTGTAATATTTATTGCTTTGTACCATTTGTATGTTTTCACATGTAATTGAACATTAAATCCTGCTTCGACATTAATTGCATGTTAAATTATGTGTCAACCGACTTAGCCTAATTCTCACATGTTAGGATTAAAACTTGGATGTTGCATTGCATGCATATAATCGACGATATATTAAGTACGAATAACTTCCCTAATCATTAGTAGAGGCCGCTATCGAGGCGGGCGGGATTAGGTGTTCGATCAAAAGAGCTTCCTAATACGTACCCTCACCCCTTACTCCAGATCTCTGTGAACATCCGTATTCATTGGCATCCACGAGAGTCATTCTAGACATAGAATTCTAAGGGTAACGATTGCTTAGTGTTCATGTCACTACTTTGTGTCTTGACATGACACGAGGTATTCGAACGGTTCCAATTTCCCATAAAAATTGGTGGCGACTCCACAAATGCAAACGCTTGTTTCCCAAGCGCCCCCGTGGGCCCCCGCTGTCCACAATGGTTTATTTGCTTGCTTGTTTTGATCTCAACTCATGCACATGTTATGTTTGATGAAATGTGAGCCTATGAATCCTTGCATTTTTTACCCATCACCTATCTTTTCAATGAGACTTGTAAGACATAAACCAACTCGAGTCTCATTAGACCATACATGTTGTTGAGTAGGGAAGACTAAGTCGACTTGTAGGTGTTGTACAATCTAATCGATTCGGCTCCGGGACCCAAACTTTCCTAGGATTGTAAGATATAACCCAACTCAATCCATCACAACAATAATTGCTTGCTTATAATTTGAGAACGTG
Organism: Silene latifolia; assembly: GCF_048544455.1. Classification (NCBI taxonomy): domain Eukaryota; kingdom Viridiplantae; phylum Streptophyta; class Magnoliopsida; order Caryophyllales; family Caryophyllaceae; genus Silene; species Silene latifolia. Next base: position 123,333,926 of record NC_133527.1, read on the forward strand.
TTTGTATGATCAATTCCCATGATTCCCCTATGACCCCATGATACCCTAGTGCTTTTTATCAATTGTTTGCAACCCTTTTAATTCATCTTGCTTATTTACTTTCATTGCTATTTAGTTAGTGACCTTCTACATCAACCCAAATTGTGACACCCCTAAGACACCACTAGTTTCAATAGAAATCTCATCTCAATTCCCGTCCCTTGGGATCCGACCTTTACTTGCCTCTTTACTAATTGTAGAGTTGTTTGTGAAGCTATAAATTGTGTTTTGATTCGGACGTGACCCAACGACAACATCTATTAAATTGTGAACACGAAACGGACCGATCACTTGTTGTGATCTCAACTTATGCACATGTTATGTTTGATGAAATGTGAGCCTATGAATCCTTGCATTTTTTACCCATCACTTACCTTTTCAATGAGACTTGTAAGACATAAACCAGCTCGAGTCTCATTAGACCATGCATATAGTTGAGTAGGGAGGATTAAGTCGACTTGTAGGTGTTGTACAATCTAATCTAATCGATTCGGCTCCGGGACCCAAACCTTCCTAGGATTGTAAGATATAAACCAACTCAATCCATCACAACAATAATTGCTTGCTTATAATTTGAGAATATGTTTGTATGATCAATTCCCATAAATCCCCTATGACCCCATGACACCCTAGTGCTTTTTATCAATTGTTTACATCCCATTTTAATCATCTTACTTGTTTACTTTTATTGCTATTTATTTTAGTGATCTTCCTTTCTCAACCCAAATCGTGACACCTCTAGACACCGCTACTTGCAATCGAAAATACTACATCAATACCCGTCCCTTGGGATCCGACCTTTACTTGCTTCTTTACTAATAGTAGAGTTGTTTGTGAAGTTATAAATATTGTTTTGGTCTAGGTGCTCCTAACGACAAGTAACCGAAAATTAAGCTCCAAGTGAGTCCGACCAAAAATGGCGCTGTTGCCGGGGACGGTGTTAACTTGATTTGATTTTCTTAGATTGTTATTAGTTGTGTCTTTCTTTGCCTTGGGGGAGTAAAACTCCTCAAGGTTTGTTCTAATTGTTTTCAAGTTGTTTGATATTTTGCATGTCTAGAAGATCACAAGGTAACTTGTTACCCATTGATCACGAAATTGAAAGGACTTTGACAACCAATAGATGACTTGCTAGAGGTACTTTGAGAGGTATTGGTGAGGTTGTAGATATTCAACCAAATACTATTGAGTTAACCAACCCTTTTGCAAGAGAAGGTGAGGAGAACCCAACACCCAATCAGTCACAAAATCAACCCACAATGCCTAAATTTTCATCACATTCCGTACCAACCAAGGAGAACCTACCCAATGGTACTCCCACACCACAACACTTAACCGGAAATTTCATTGCTAAATCCGCATTTATCCAATTAGTCGAAAGAAGCCAATTTGGGGGAATGCCTAGTGAAAAACCTCACTCTCACATGGAAACGTTTTGTGACTATTGTGATGCGATTTCACAAACCGGTGTGACTCAAGACCAAATTCGATGGGTCTTATTTCCTTCTTCTCTAATCGGCACCGCAAAACAATGGTTGAAAAGCCTTAATAAGGCTACTCTTGGAATTGACTCTTGGAAGAAGTTAGCTCTAGCTTTCTACAAAAAATTCTACCCTCCAGAAAAGACTAACATGCTAAGAGCTCAAATTACGGGTTTTAAGCAAAGGGATGAAGAATCTTTGTATGAAGCTTGGGAGCGGTTCAAAGGAATTTGTCGCTCATGTCCTCATCATGGACTTAGCGAGTGGTTCTTGGTACAACAATTTTGGAATGGTCTTTATGAAGACTCAAGAAATATTCTCAACATGGGATCAAATGGTATGTTCACCGAAGTTGACGATAATCAAACTTGGAACAAGATTGAGGAAATGGCGGTCCATAATTAACAATATAGTAGACCTCGTAAGGCTACTAGAGGAGGAAAGCATGAAGTAGACTCTATTACTCAATTGGGTGCTCAACTTAGTGCTCATATTGACACCATTAACTTGAAGTTTGAGAAGGCTATGGCTAAACTTGAAGAAGCCTCAAAATCACCAAAGCATCATCTTAATGCCATGGTAGCATCTTCATCAATCCCAAGTGGGATATGTGAGAATTGTGGAACTTTGGGACATGACCAAAGTGAATGTAGGGGAACAAATGAACAAGTGAATGCTTTTCAAGCTTATAAGAGTGGTACCCCTTATTCCAACTATTACAATGAAAACACCAAATTCCACCCAAATATCTCATAAAAAAGCCAAAATGTTCAAAACCCTCAACAAACATACACCCCACCTCCCATGAGAAACCAAAATCAAAGAACCTTTTTCAACCAAAACCAAGGTTACCAAAATCAAACTCCATACAATCAGCAAAATGACCAAGGTTTTGATGTTCAAAAAGCGGTCCTCCAAATGCAAAAGAATCAACAAGAATTTTTCACTCAGATGCAAAAAGATAGCCAAGCAAAGGACATCACCATTAACAACATCCTAGCCTACACAAAAATGTTGGAAACTCAATTGACTCAACTAGCATCCTCAAACTCTCAAAGACAAAAGGGGCAATTACCATCTCAAGGTAATCCCCCAAGACATGAAACGGTTAGTGCCATTCACTTGAGGAGTGGTACGAGATATGAAGGACCAAAGAAGCAAGTTGAGGATGAAGTTGTGGAAGCTAGTGACAAAGAAGAAGTTGTGCAAAACTCTAAGGAAGATGAACCAACAAAAGAAGAAGTTTCAAAGAAAAGTCAAGAAAAGGCCAAGGAGAAGGAGCCCATTGTGATTAGACTTCCATTCCCAAGTCGTCAAGCTAAGCCTAAGTTTGATGACCAACTTGGAAAATTCATGGAAATTGTGAAGAATTTGGAAGTCTCGATTCCTTTTACGGAATTAATCAATCACGTGCCGGCCTATGCAAAGTACATGAAGGACATCCTTACAAAAAAGAAGTCGATCCGGAAGCTTGAAACTATCGCCTTCATTAAGGTGAGTAGTGCAATCCTTCAAGGGAGTTCACCTCCGAAACTTAAAGATCCGGGAAGCTTATCAATACCATGTACCATTGGCGACACCACGATAAATAAGGCTTTGTGTGATCTAGGAGCAAGCGTGAGTGTTATGCCGTATTCGGTTAGTAAAATGCTAGGGATGGGAGAGCTTAAATGTACCAACATCACACTCCAAATGGCTGATAGATCGACGAAGACACCGTTAGGGATATGGGAAGATGTTCCCGTGAGAATCGGCAAATTCTTCATCCCGGTGGACTTTGTCATTGTTGACATGGAAGAAGACTCCAATATTCCGATCATCCTCGGTAGACCTTTCTTGCACACCACGGGTGCGGTGATAGATGTGAAGCACGGAGAGCTTACTCTAGAAGTTGGAGACGAGACCATAAGTTTCAATCTTGACAAGACCATGAGAGCTCCCCGTTCGCATGAACCATGCTTTATGATTGATCACTATAGCCGGAAGGATGATAGGAAGAAGTCAGATTTCCAATGTAAAAAGAAAGTTGATGATACTCTATCAAAAGAGAAAGGAAATAGCAACAAAGAGAGCTTGAAAAGCTCAACCATGACAAGTGAAGAGGATGGCCTCATTGGCCAAAACAAGAAAGAAGGAGAGTTGTCCCTATCAACTCAAGAAATTTTTAATGATCAAGTAGACGAAGTTTGCGGTCTTTGGGATGATGAGTTCGAAGGGATATTCAATCCCTACATTGGTAATGCTATGAACCAAGACCATCACGGAGAACAACAAGTGCAAAGATCTATTGAGGACCTCTATCATGACAATGAACAAGCTTTCAACTACTTCTTCAAGGTGTTGAGTAACATCAACAATACCTTGAACATGCCCCCTTGACATCTCACATTGGATGAGAATTTGGTGGAGTCCTCCCTAAACCACCATTTGTAAATATTCTAACTCCCTAACTTGTATTTCAATTTTTACATTGCATTTTTGTCATTTTTGGATTTATATTTTTGTGCCTTGACCAAGATATTCATCATTTTGAGAGAAGTGAGGGAGGGACTTATGATTTCATTAATGTGTAGTGCTTTGACTTAGTGTGGAGATAACAATTTCCTAGGCTATTCATGCCTTTGTAGTGCCCCCACAATGAAGAACACGAGAATTGAAGAATGAAAATGTTACGGGTTATGCAGTACCCACGGATAGACCTGAATCCGTGTGGACAAGGAAGAATCCGAGCGGCCAAAAAGGGAATCCGCTCGTCGTCAAGAATCCGAGCGTCTCAATTGAGAATCCGCTCGTCTGATTCAGGACGCTCGTCTTACCAAGAAGACGCCCGTCTTTCTGCTGTTGAAATTTAAAAAATCACCCTGTAACAGAATCCGAGCGTCCGTCCAGGAAGACGCTCGTCCCAAATTGAAAAATCCGCTCGTCTTTGCTGACAAACGCTCGTCCTGTGGCGTCATTTCCTGAGGCAAAACGCGAAGAATCCAAGCGTCCTAGCCCTTGGTCCGCTCGTCCCCTGCTGCTATTTCAAATATAACGGGTCTCTTAAACCCTTATCCCTCATTCATTTTCATTTCTTCTACATTCAAACACTACCCAAAACCCCCAAAACCCCCATCCTCTACATCAACAAAACCAAATTTCCTTATCCAAATTCAACAAAATCAAATCCAAACTTCCTCACAACAAAAATTAATCACTCCTTCTACAACAACAATTGATTTAAACACCAAAATCTTCAACTTTTGAGTCGATTTTTAAGATACAAAGCAACATTCTTTCATCTTAAATCGATTTGGGCATAACTAAAAATTGGAGATTTCAATCTTTCTTTGGTGTAATCAAGAATGGCAAGAACTAAAGGAGGTAACAAGGCACCCCCAAAGAAGACACTTTCAAAAAGGCAACAAACTCTTCAAGCAAAACAATTGTCAAAGGCATTGGTAGTCCACGAGGCAAGGTTTGAGGTTCAACAAGGTCCCCCTATGGAAGCTACAACATCAACAACTCCGGTCATTGAGCAATTATCCAATTATCCAGAGGTAATTTTCACTTCCGACTCTCATAGGGATAAATTTGTTCTCTTTGCTAAGAAGACCATTATGCCTACAAAATTTATTTGTGAAGATGCCTTGACAAAGTTGGGTGTTCTTGAACAAACCAAAACCTTCTTTGAGGCTATGGGATTAGGTAAATTGTTTACCATGAAATAATTGACATACCCCTCCCTCACCTTGGAATTTTTGAGTTCCTTGAAAGTCACAAGGGTGGAAACTAGAACCCACATCGAGTTTCGTCTTGAAAATGTTGATAGACGTATCATTTTTGGTGAATTGAGTAAGATTTTAGGCCTTAGCGATACCCCGAAATATACGAAGCTCCCCGACAAGTATAACCCCGCTTCTCTTTGGGAGGCAATTTCCAGAAAGAAATTTGTGCGCTTTCATGATTGTCGTGCTCTATTAATCCACCATCCGGGCATTAGAGTGTGGCATAAGGTCATTGGGAATACTTTGATAGCAAGAAATGGTACTAATCATCTTACCAAGCTCGATTGTGTTCTTCTTGAGTCGGCCTTGAACATAGGAAGGGAATATACTAAGCCATATAATGCTCTAAGGCTTTTTGTTGAACGATGGCTTAATGTCGATTGTGGTAAAGAAGGCGCCGCTTTTATTGTAAATGGAGGACTAGTTACCCATTTGGCCAAGCACTTTAACCCAAATTTCAATAAAGACAACACTTATGTGGCGGTTAAAGGAGGCCATCTCATTGACATGGACACCATGATTCACAAGTTTAAGTGGGTCAAGCATGATTCTCTTAACACCAAATATGGGTGGTTAACCAATGAAGCTAGATCCTTCACCTTGCCTTCAAATATTTGCCGATTGAGTGTTCACTGACCAAACTACCTTCTTCCACTCTCCGAGGAGGCCGAGTACATTATTCAACAACAAAGAGGCGAGATTGACGAGCCCTCCTCCTCCATTTTCACACCACCCTACCCATTTGAGTATCACGAATTCAAACTCAAGGATGTCGAGGTAGGAAATGATTACATGACTATACTCACGAGGGAAATGCACAAGCAAGCTTACAATGATAGAGTGGATGCTTACAAGGCCCAATATCCGCCCCTCCTACATCTAGTTAGGCAAGGACTTCTTGATCCATCATGTCCTTTGCCTAGTTGGGCGGATAGGGAAGTTTTTTTTTTCTAGCACCTCTAGTGGTGGAAGACCGGGTGGAGAGGAGATTGTTGATGTGGGTGTTGATGAAGAAGGTGAAGAAGAAGAAGAGGTTCAAGAGATTGTTGAAGAAGAAGAAGCTCAAGAAGAGGAAGAAGAAAGTGAGGAAGAGCAAGGAAGTGAAAGTGGGAGTGGAGATGATTCCACATCTATGGAGAAAAATGATGATATGATGGAGGATTAGCAAACCTTGGAGGCTCCTACACTCTTTCATCCCTCTTATGGTTTGTCTACTTCTTTTGTTTTCTTTATTTTTGATCATTTGTTTGTGGAGTCCTAGCAACATGGAGGACTAACACCTTGGCTTCATTAAAGTGTTCTTTTCATTGTTCCCAACTTGTAAAATCCAAAATGACAATTTGTAGTTTCATGCATTGCATTCCATGTGCATGAACTACCCCGAAATTCAAGACATTAGAAATAGTGTCTATTTTGGTTTGGGGAAGTCCATGCATATGCATCGGGAGTTAATTTAAATTATGTTCTCCGCCATAACAAAAACCCATGCATCATGTAGTGTAGCTTAGTATAGTTTGCATTTAGTTTAGAAATCATGCATCATGCTTGCATAATTTCATATCGTATTGGCCATTGAGGACAATGTCCATACTAGTGTGGGGATGGGAAATTCTAACTTGACTTTTATTCAAAATCCAAAAAAATCAAAAATTTCGAAAAATCCAAAAAAAATTTAAAATTGAAAAATCCAAAAACATGTTCATTTCCTTTGTAGTGTAGTCTTGTATATATTGTGTTTGTTCATCCTTTTTCACATTGATCGACTATGCCACATCCGAGACATGGGGATATTGAAGACCGCATGGTATGATCTTTCCAATCTTCTTTTTCCTCTTTATGTTAATGACTATGTGGCTTTATTTTAATTGATGCGGTAAAAACAATGTGAATTTAGGATTGCATTTAGATTATTTGGCATACTAGTTGGTAGAAGCATATGCATTAGGATGTATAAATGTTAGTTGCATCATGGCATATAGTTGCATGTTAGAAAAATTTTGTGAAACCGTCTATTTGGGAAGCTTGACAAGTGTATATAAGGCCCTAGTAGATGCCTTTTATTCTTAAGACTTTGCTTGTTAGAATACTTGTAAAACACCCTAGGATGTGTCATACTAGTATCCTTTGACCCATGGAATAAAACCTAGTCAAGAATACCTTGTGGTGTGATAACTCCTTGGCTACCGTTTATTCCAAGGTGACCCTTGAAACCATGCAACCATCATTCATCCATGTTCTACCATACATTTTGTCATCAAAGGGAATGGGCATAAAAATTGTTCAAAATTTGAGTTCAAGAATCGAAATGAAAAGTAAAAAAAGTTTACAATTGCATCAAATGAAAAGAGGAGCAAAAATAGACTCCTAAAGCTTCAAATATAAGCACCCTCACTACATATGGAGTGACTTTGAAAATGTTCAAAAGAAAATGCAAAGAAAAGTTGAAAAATTGTTAAGTATTGAAATGCCAAAAATAAAAAAGAAATGGCAAAAAGAAATTGTTCTCAAATGTTATATGCCACAAGAAATTGGGGGGAAAAACAAACAACAAAGCAAACTCCCAAATGAAACTCAAATTCTATCGATCCCCTTATCCATCGTATCCACTTTTGTGCATGGTAGAGAGGGGACGACCCTTCTTCTTGTCTAGGCAAGAGGGGGAATTCCGCGATCCTCCAGTGTTTCTAACACCATAGGGAGTCTATTCTTGACAAAAGCATTTAACGATTGAGAACAAAGGTACCCTAGCTTGACACAACTTGGAGGTGATTTATTGGTATCCTTCTAGGCTTAGTAGTTTGAAAAAATTGCATCTATGAAGGAGTGTGTACCCTCGAATTGCTTTCCTTGTAGATAATTTCCGCCACTTAGATGAGGAAAGTGGCTATTCTTTTGTAGATGCATCCATTACTTTATTTCGTGTGCTTTAATGTTTGGATGTGTCACCATTTTGGCAAGACCCGCCTTGCCTTGCAAGAAGGCATCCTACCTCATGGTTGTCTTGTTGTGAGTTGAAGGGGCGGAGTGAGACCCGCTAATTGTCTCATGTCAGCTATATTAGTAGGATAGTTCAAATAAGGGTCGTAGTTTTGTCACCTCTTTACTCGGGACGAGCAAAGGTTCGGTTTGGGGATATTTGATGTGACCATTATTTGAGCACATTTAGTCCCCGAATTAGCCTCGTTCCTATGTTTTTTAGTGCATATTTGGGTCATTTACTATCTTTAGTCCTTTGTTTTGCATATTCTTTGAGGTTTTGTTTCCTTGGTAGGAGAGGAGTGCAAACCTTGCATTTTCATGGCAAAATAGAGCTAAATTGATCGAATCTAATGACCAAGCATCAAAGAGAAGACAAGACTAGAAGGCCTTTGTACATATTATAGTAGATGGGCAATGATGAAGAAATCCTTGCATCCTCGACTAAATCTCGGAGGATTATTGGAAGAAGAGAAGAAGAAAAGAAGAAAAGAAAAGCTGTGACGAGATCCGCTCGTCCAGCATAGCAAGACGCCCGTCCAGGACTTCAAAGATCCGATCGTCTTTGCCATAGGGACGCCCGTCCAACCACGCCCCAATTCGCTCGTCCAACCATCAAGACGCTCGTCCAGCCACCCCAGAATCCGCCCGTCCCGACCCCTTGGATGCTCGGATTGTCTTACAGGCCCATACGTCCTCTTCTTCCCTCCATGAAAGATGCGCATATTTGTGAAAGTCCGGCAAAAAGGAGACTCGCATCTTTTCTGAGAGGAGCGATTCCTCAAGGAATTAATCGTCATTTAAGCCCTTAGTAAACCCTAATTTGTGTACCTAATCCCCACTATAAATACCCCATATGTCTAATTAGATCAATATGTTCTTCTTATCAATCTTTAGTGTAGTTTATATCATTCTAATATCTTCTTAATCTTGTAATCAACTTCTAATCAAATATTAATACAAATCTCATTTCCTTAATTTCTCTTTTGTTCATCTTTTATTTTGGGTAATTGAAGATTATTTGGGTTATTATTGGGAGATTGACAACCTTCCAATCATTCATCAAGTACTTCTATTATTCTTTGCTTTATTTTGGAATCATTAGTAGGTATAATTCTCTTAATCCCTTTTTAATTATTGTTAATCATCTTCATTTATTCATCATGTTTTGCTTTGTTAATATGATTGACAACCTTGTTAACATGCTAAACTTGATAATGAGTGAGTAGTTTCCTTAACTAGGGTTAATGGGTAATTAGGGGAAACCAACATGGGGGATGATTCATGCTTAATTTAATATGTTTTCATAATTTATTTGCTTGCTTGTTGTGATCTCAACTTATGCACATGTTATGTTTGATGAAATGTGAGCTTATGAATCCTTGCATTTTTTACCCATCACTTACCTTTTCAATGAGACTTGTAAGACATAAACCAACTCGAGTCTCATTAGACCATGCATATAGTTGAGTAGGGAGGATTAAGTCGACTTGTAGGTGTTGTACAATCTAATCTAATCGATTCGGCTCCGGGACCCAAACCTTCCTAGGATTGTAAGATATAAACCAACTCAATTCATCATAACAATAATTGCTTGCTTATAATTTGAGAATATGTTTGTATGATCAATTCCCATGAATCCCCTATGACCCCATGACACCCTAGTGCTTTTTATCAATTGTTTATATCCCATTTTAATCATCTTGCTTGTTTACTTTTATTGCTATTTAGTTTAGTGATCTTCCTATCTCAACCCAAATCGTGACACCCCTAGACACCGCTACTTGCAATTGAAAATCCTACATCAATACCTGTCCTTTGGGATCCGACCTTTACTTGCCTCTTTACTAATAATAGAGCTGTTTGTGAAGTTATAAATATTGTTTTGGTCTAGGTGCTCCTAACGACAAGTAACCGAAAATTAAGCTCCAAGTGAGTCCGACCACTTTTATTGTGGACTCTCTCTCCCCTCCGTTCGAGTTCGGCCCAGGCCCGATGTTGAATTTAACATGGTATCAGTGAGGTACTAAGATCCTGGTACAAACTTTTTTCGTAACATACAATGACAAAGACAGGAGCTGGTGAGAACAAAGGGAACGGATGCTAGAAATTCGATACAATACCTCCGTCTTCTGCATTGTATCTCCACCCGTCTGATAGTTCGAGTTTAAAGTTAACTCAGACGATTTTCAATGGAGATAACTACGATATTTTGGCCGATGCCGTCCTTAACGGTCTCACTGTGAAAAACAAATTATGTTTTGTTGAGGGACGTGTAAAGAAACCTGTCACGGATACGAGCAGAGAAGAAAGTATTGAATCAGTTGCTTTGCGATAATGCAACGCCATGGTCAAAGCATGGATCAGAAACGTCATTGATCCAAAGCTTCACCGAGCATCACTTTCTCTGCCACCGTAACAGAGATATGGAATGAATTGAAGGAGCTATATTCGATGAGCAACGCACCGCGTATTCATCAGTTAAAAAGCGACCTTAATGAATGTAAGCAAGGCAAGGACTCTGTGGTTGAATATTACACTTGGTTGAAGACTATTTTGGACAAATTGGCAAATCACAGTCACGTTCCACAGTGCACTTGCGGAGCAGGTGCCGCCGTGTTCAAAGAACGAGAGGAGGGAAAGGTTCATCAATTCCTTATGGGATTGGACAAAGTTCTCTATGGCCATCTTCGTTCTAATCTTCTGATGGAAGACACCATCACATACTTAAGTCGAGCATACTCACTTTTCTTGCGTGAAGAGAGACACAGTGCAGTGACGCGTGAAAAGAAAGAGCAACAGGGTGCGACAATGGCTGTTCAGGCTGTCCAAAAATTTTTTACAGGAAGTCGGGGGGTGGAAATGCGTCGACAAATGAACAAGCAGAGACTGAACTATTGTAGATACCTCGTTTCTGCACCTCCCGCAAACCACCCGGTGATGATTGGGCCACATGTTTGGTATACGGAACGATTTGTGACAGTTCGTAAGTTTATCGTCAAGTGATCGCTCAAATACTTGTGTCTACCTCTTAAATGTCATCTACGTGCCGATACGGTCGTTTTGGCAGTAATTAAAGTACATTTGGAGTCCGGGTCAAAAACCGTCTTCATTTTCTAATAGCCGAGTCAGAATGTTATGGAATGTTCCGGATATTTCTATTCCATATTTTCCAATCTTTTGATCTTTGGTAAAATATCTCCCGTAATATTCACACAAAATAATAAGGAAACGAGATTAATCCGCTATTCCATAATAGAAACGCAGAAATCTTTCTTCCGCAGGAGGAAACCACTGAGGAAAGGACGCAGCAAGTGCTGCGCCTCTTCCAAGGGACGCAGTGCCTGCTGCGCCTCTTCCTCAGTCCCTTTCTGCGTATTTTTCGTATCTTTTCGAGATTCACTTCCAAAGTTTCTCCGAAAACCCTAATTTCCGTCATGTGATTAGTATAAATAGAGACCTTCGGTCTCTCATATTTCCCACGCGAGTGTCCGCCCTTCTGTTCTCCCTTTGCATTCTAGACCACGTTCTTACTTTTTGGCGTCTACGTGCTTGAACTTTCGACCACGTAAGCTCGGATCTTTCTGAGTACCAGCCTCGTTTTGCATGACCGACCAATTTGACCAACTCCACACCAATCAACATTAATCAATCTTGTTCGTTTTCCTCCTAGAGGGCACTTTCGTCTACATTCGAGTCGAGCATCACTAAACGTTAACTTAGTTCATCTCGTTTTGTCAAACATGTAAGTCTGAGGGTGTAAATCCTTTTTTTTGTTTATTGTTCTTTATTATCGTAATTAATATTGTAAGATTTATGTCGAAAGTATTCTTAAAATCGATTTGTAAAACCTTGTTTAAAAACCCTTTTACGGATTATCAGAAGATAACCGCCGAGAAAGGACGCAGCAACTGCTGCGCCTCTTCGTGAGGTTGCCGCAGTTCCTGCTTCCTTTCTTCTTCCTTCGTCTTTTGTTCGTCCTTTTGTTTTTCGCTTTGTTATCCATTGTTCATTGTTTCATTAAAATAACAATTTGAATATGATAATTTTGACCTGTAATTCATTAATCATCATCATTAATCCATCATTAAAATCCCGACTTAAATCCCTTATAATCCATATTTGCGGGTTTTCGTCATTAAAACCAATTCGGGTTTTAGAGATTCGATTTACCCATATTGAATCTCTGGAATTCATCTTTGATATATTTGCGTCTGTTATTTGCAGTCATCGTCATTAATTCATCATTAATAACTTGTTTAACCTAATTAATTTGTTTGGTTTGTTTAATTCTTTAATTAATCTTATAAATCTTGTAAATATTCGTTCTAATCAGTTTCATTCATGTTTATCGTTTTTATGACCTCATTCACATGTAAATAATATGTTAAGCACTTTCATCCAAGTCAAATACGATTAATCGACCATTAAATTCACCAATGAACATTAACGAGATGCGGTTCCGGCTTCACAGCCAGAACTCAACCTAGGAACAGACGCAGCAATTGCTGCGCCTCTTCCAAGGGACGCAGCTCTACTGCGCCTGTTCCCGGTTGATTTCTGTCCCTGAACTCCCGTTTCTGCCTTGAACCAGTTTATTAATTACGTATTTAATTAACTATTAATCCTATTATCACCCATAATTTGTTTGTTTATTTATTCTTTCTTTTCTAAAACTATCCGTTTTAAATGTATTTTTGACATAAATCATTAAATCCGATGTAATTATTGTAATTTTCCGTTATTGTTTTATTATTGTATTTCTTTTATTGTATTGTTTGTATGCTCTCACATGCAATTAACCTAAATTTCTACCTCGACATTAATTGTATGTTAAATTACGTGTTAATCGACTTAGTTAATTCTCACATGTTAGGATTAATTTATTGGATGTTGCATTGCATGCATATAAACCGTCAATATATAGAGTATAGATAACTTCCCTAATCATTAGTAGAGGCCGCTATCGAGGCGGGCGGGATTAGGTGTTCGATCAAAAGAGCTTCCTAATACGTACCCTCACCCCTTACTCAAGATCTCTGTGAACATCCGTGTTCATTGGCATCCACGAGAGTCATTCTAGACATAGAATGCTAAGGGTAACGAGTTTTTGGTGTTCATGTCATTACTTTGTGTCTTGACATGACACGAGGTATTCAAACGGTTTCCAATTTTCCACAATAAATTGGTGGCGACTCCGCAAATGCAAACAAACAAAGAGGAAAAGCTTGCTTCGCTTTTCGTCCCCGTGGGCCTACGTCCACAGTTTGGCGACTCCGCTGGAAATAATACACTTACGTGTAGCCAAAAGGGTGAAACTTGAACAAGGTTAGGGAATAGTTTGTACAAGACAATTGTCGGTTTTCATAACTCGGTCTTCCTAGATCGTTTCATTTGGCCTTCCTAGGCCCAACCCAACCCATTTGACCAATCGTCCCGTCTAAACGGTCCTAATTCTTATTTGGGCCTAAGGATGGATAGCGATTGACGTCATCCATACCATGGTACTTACTCTTGTTTGTATCAAGGACTTTCACTACTTGAGGAAATGGACTAGGAATCGACCTTACTCTTGTTTGGTACGAGCCTCTCCACAGACCTCGGGTTTGATTGTTCGGTATGACAACCCACCCTTTAAAACCAAAACCCTTCTAAATGCACTCAGCATCCCGTTATAATGCTTGTATAATGTTTGTACCATATGTGATCACCATTTCTAAACAAACCATGACGATTTTTGTAAAATCCCTTTTTTTAAAATGTAAAAATTTTCGAAACATAGGCCTAATATTAGCGTAAAACCAGTCGAAACTCTGTCCAATTGTCGAGTCAAAATTTGGGCCTCAAAACCCATTTCAAAACCTCACTTCGAGTCCACTCCTACAACTACACTAAAGTTGACTAGGACCAACATTTTCAAACTTTGTCATTTCCTCAAAACTCACTTGACACAAGTGGCACACTCCCACTTCACGAGTCAAAACATTTCTTTTTTCGAGTAAGTGTGCTAGAATGGTCGATCATGTTTTGATTCGTCGTCGATCTCTTATCCAGTTTCCAAGAAGCCTGAAACAAGCGACGTGAACCACAACCAACTCCAGGATGGTAATGATCAAATCCTAGTCGCACTAGCTCGTCTCCAAGTCACTCAAGACCAAGTGTATGATCGCCTTGACACAATCGAAGGCCGAATATATGCCGTGGAAACGAGGATGCCTCCTCGAGAAAGTGAAGTGTCTGATGAATTTGTGAATAACTTCGGGGACGAAAACCCTCCCATAGGTATGACTACAGCTGAGAAACAACTCCAATACTTGGAGGAACAATTGATGTATCTCAATGGGGATGACATTTATAGGGAAAATAATCGCAAATATGAAGCCGTGAGTTCCAAGTTGCGAACCAACTTCAACATGACGGATATCCCTAAATTCAAGGGGCATGAAAACCCTTTGAACCATATCCGTGCTTTCAAGGATTACATGTCTATCAAAGGCATTAAACCTGATACGTGCATATTCTATACACTTTATCTGTGGTTTTGGCACGTATTTCTATGCATAATTGTTAGCTTAAGGCTGCTATTTCTCCCGAAACGGTTTACTTTGCATTTTCTATGATTTATTGTAGGAATGCGTGGAAGTAGGCTAAATCAAGCCAAGTTCGTCCTCCGGAAGCAAGTTTAAGGAAGCCAAGAAGAAGGAGAGTCGTATTCACTCACCTTGGGATGCGTGCAAAGGATGAAGAGTTGATTGGAAGGAAGAAGGGAGCCACTGCACATCACATTCAGTCGATCGACAATGCTTTGTTCATCGATCGACGACCGTGAAGCTAATCGATGCTCTTGTTCACGCACATTGATCGATCGACCACTCGCTGTCGATCGACCGTTTTCAGTGACATGTTTTTCTTCGTGTTAGACTTTTAAAAGCCCAACTTGTAATTAATTTTCAGTATCTTTTTATCAGTAGAACGCAGCAACTTTTAGGTTATGCTTTTCATTCTGGAAAAAACTTAGTTTTCAGATCTAGCTTGAGACGGAAACCTTTGATTCGAATGCTTTGTTCTTGATATTCAGTTAGTAAGCTTTTTATGCAATTCTTCCTCTTTCTTATTTTTCCTTGTTATTTTGATTCTTGTTTCATCAATTAATTTCAGCAATTGAATTTCTCTCCTTTGTTCTAGTTAGATTCCATCATGTTAAATTTGTTCTTTATTAGCAATTTCGAAGTTAGAATAGTTATAATTATGCGTAGGTAATTTCTTTGATTGGGAACAAGGTGAGCCATGGTATTAAATTAGAATTGTTGTGTAGCACGAGTTCTTCCGTATTGGTCTTGTTATCTTTTGATAGATTTCTTTGCTAGATTGAAAGATTGGTAATTTGATTTATCGTTAGATTTAGAATTTCTCTTGAGTGAAAGCTTTGATAAATTCTAGGGAATTATTAGACCGTGAGGTTATTTGAGCTTTGATCGAAAGACTAGCTTATCTTCCCTGAGACCGTATTATGAGATCTCTGTTGCTTGACTGACCTGTTATTTGCCATGGTGAACCGAAGTTCCCGGTCCTCTTTTTATCTTGTTAAGAATTTTCATTTTAGCAATTAGCCAGTTAATCAACCAAATTCAAAACCCCCAATTATCTGTTACTTTTGTAGACTGAAAAATAGCAAACAAAATCAACCTTGTCTCTCTGTGGTTCGACCCTTACTATCACTAGCTATAGTTTTAGTTTGGAACTATAAATTTAATTTTGGTACTAAACGACGGTATCAAATTTTGGCGCCGTTGCCGGGGAGACGGTGTAATTTTGTTTGCCTTATTTTAGTTTATTTTTCTTGTCTCAAGGAACTTTTGTTCCTTGAGGCCGTTGCTTACCTTTACTTCTAGTTTTGCTTTTGCACAGTTAGAAGACAAGTTTTTGAGAGGAAGACTTGAGTACTCTCACTTTGGAAATTATGGCTACGATATATGATAATTTTCAGCCAAAGGAGCACCACCTTCCAAAGGGGCGCCAGTTGCCTACCCCTACTACCGGTAAATTCGAGTTTCGTTCCTCTTATATTGATTTAGTGGAACGGAATCAATTCGCGGGTCTGCCAGATGAAGATCCCTTGAAGCATATGGAAATTTTCACAGACTATTGCTGTTCCATACCTATACCGGATGGGGAAACTCAAGATGAAGTAAAGGGGTTTATGTTCTTATACTTCTTGAAGGATTCGGCGCGAGATTGGTACCGCTACCTCGATAGGGTAGCAGCTGGAGTCACGGATTGGACATCTTTAGCATTAGCCTTCTACAAGAAGTACTTCCCGCTTTCAAAGACTGATGCCTTGAAGGGTAAAATCACGAGTTTTCAGCAAGGAGCCGACGAAGATTTTTGTGAAGCATGGGGACGTTTGAAAAGTTTAGTCCGAGCTGTCCCTCATCATGGTTTCCAGCAATGGTATATTTGCAATCTATTTTACAATGCTTTATATGATGATTACAAGGTCATCTTGGATGCAGCTGCTAATGGCAGGTTTCAAAACAATACCGGTCAAAGTAAAGGTAGGAACACTATCGAGGAGATGGCAGTCCATAAAGCTGAGTTTGGAAGTTCACGTGGAAAGTCACGAAAGCAAAGTGAAGAAATGACTGCCGTTATGACACTTATGACTTCCATTTCTACCCGTCTCGAGAAGCTCGAGATTTCTGAAGCTTCCAAGGAGAAAGTCGAAATTCCTGTTCAAAACTCAGATGAGATCGAGAAGTTAAGAGAGATGGTCCAACTCCTTTTGGTTCAAGTGGCGAATATGGAAGCAACCGGGATTGAGTCCTCACGGAATTTTGTGAAACAATTGGAGAATATGGAGGCTAAGCAAGCTGCTAATTCTTCAAGCAAATGTGAAGGGCCGGTTGAGACGATCAATGCCATCAATCTCAGAAGTGGCCTTTCTTATGAAAGTCCCGACAAGCCAAAGGAAGACTCGGGAAATGACGAAGAAGCTCGTTTAAATTCTGGTGCAAAAACGAGTCTGAATGCTAGTACTTCTGGTCGATCAACCAACATTCCCAGTCGATCGACTGAAGTGTCAGATAAAATAGTTTCTGGTCAGAAACTATTCACACCCAGCACATCCAGTCGATCGACCAACATCCTCAGTCGATCGACTGAGACACCTGACGAAGTCAATTCTGGACAGGAACTGTTCACGCCCAGCTTACTTGGTCGATCGACCACTCATACCAGTCGATCGACTGGAACTCCAGAGCAGGATGCAAATCCGTCAACTAGTCCGCATGATTCTTCACTCATTGATGATTTGACGGGGGTTTTAAACCTACGAAAGCCAAAGGTTACTGATCCTACGACCAGTGTTGCAGTCCCGTATCCGGAGCGTCTGAAGGCTACTAAGCTGGAGCGTAGGTTTGGTAAGTTTCTAGAGATGGTCCAGAATCTCGAGGTAACGGTTCCTTTCACTGATTTAATTACCCAGGTACCCTCTTACGCTAAATTTATGAAAGATATTTTGAATCGTAAGAGAAATTTTCGTGATGATGGTAATGTTGCGTTTGTGGAGGAATGTAATGCTCTTTCACGAGTTAATGTGCCACCTAAATTAAAAGACCCGGGTAGTTTTTCAATTCCTTGTACTATAGGTAACCACGTAATTGGAAAGGCCCTTTGTGATTTAGGGGCCAGTGTTAGTGTCATGCCGTATTCTGTTTGCGAAAGGTTAAATATTGGTAGACTTAAGGTGACCGATATTACCGTTCAAATGGCAAATAGATCGACTCAGAGACCTATATGTGTTTTAGAGGATGTACCCGTTCGAGTGGGTAAGTTTTTTATTCCTGTCGATTTCGTTGTTTTGGACATTGCAGAGGATAGTCAGATACCTATTATTTTAGGCAGACCGTTCTTACATACAAAATTTAATAGATGTCAAACGCGGAACCATCACCTTAGAAGTAGGGGATGACACCATTGAGTTCAGTCTTGCTCACAAGGTAACTGAACCTGCTGATGAGGATACGTGTTATTCCATTGATATTGTTGACAGGGTTGTTACTTGTAATAGGAGGGAATCCTTAGCCAAGGATCCCTTAGCTGATCTAACCCATTTAGATGAGTGTGCAGGTAATCTGAGTGGAGAATGCTTTGAGGAGCCGGATGCTTTGGTTGCCTCAATGGAGAGCTACGAGCTCAATGAAGAAGAAGATGAGATGCTTTTGAGCCTTGCCAACGATAACTTGGTGAACACTTGCTACACCATTGAAGCTGATTCTGTCTATGCTGTAGAGGTAAAGGTGCCAGAACGTAAGCCACTTCCTCCTAATCTTAAGTATGTTTTTCTAGATGATACGGAGCAGTACCCAGCTATTGTTAGCTCTAAGCTTAACGATGACCAAATTGCCTGCTTTGATGTGTGTACTTAAGAAAAACAGGAAGGCTTTGGGTTATTCTTTGGATGACATTAAGGGCATCAGCCCTGATGTTTGTATGCATAGAATAGAGCTGGAAGAAGGCCACAAGCCTTATAGACAGGGTCAACGCAAGTTGAACCCGAAGATGCAGGAAGTTGTTATGGCTGAGGTGATGAAACTACTCGATGCAGGTATTATTTATACAGTTGGCAACTCCAAGTGGGTTAGCCCAGTTCAGGTAGTCCCAAAGAAAGGAGGGACTACTGTGGTTAAAAATGATAAAAATGAATTAATACCAACTCGAGTAGTGACAGGGTGGCGGATGTGCATTGATTATAGACAGTTGAATGCCGCCACCAAGAAAGACCATTTCCCCCTCCCTTTTGTTGACCAAATGACTGAAAGACTTGCTTCTAACAAATTTTTCTGTTTTCTAGACGGATATTCAGGGTTCTTTCAGATCCCTATTCATCCGGACGATCAGAGTAAGACTACTTTTACCTGTCCACAGGGTGTTTTTGCGTATCGTAGAATGCCTTTCGGATTGTGTAACGCCCCTGCTACCTTTCAGAGGTGCATGATGGGGATTTTTTCTGATTATATAGAGAATATTATGGAAGTATTCATGGATGATTTCTCAGTTTATGGCAGTGACTTTGATCGTTGTTTAGCTAACCTCGATAAAGTCATGCAGCGTTGTATAGATGTTAATCTTGTTTTAAACTGGGAAAAGTGTCAGTTTATGGTCAATGAGGGAGTTGTGTTAGGGCATCTGATTTCTGATAAAGGTATACATGTTGACAAGGCAAAGGTGCAGGTGATTGAGCAATTACCTCCTCCCGTGAATGTTAAAGGAGTGAGGAGTTTCCTTGGTCACGCTGGTTTCTACCGGCGTTTCATTAAGGATTTTTCAAAAATTGCTAAACCACTTACACAATTGCTCCTTAAGGATGCTGTCTTTGAATTTACTGATGAGTGCCATGTCGCTTTTAACAGGTTAAAGGAGGCCCTAGTTTCTGCGCCAATCATTCAAATTACGCCGATTGGGACCTCCCATTTGAGATCATGTGTGATGCCGCGATTATGCGATCGGTGCGGTTCTGGGACAACTGAAAGAATAAAGCTTTGAATGCCATATACTATGCGAGCCGAACTCTGGATGAGGCTCAAGTCAACTATTTTACCACTGAGAAAGAGTTTCTAGCTGTTGTTTTTGCCTTAGACAAATTTCGGTCTTATTTGTTAGGTTCTAAAGTTATTGTTTACACTGACCATGCAGCGTTGAAGACTCTCTTTATTAAGAAAGATGCGAAGCCGAGACTTTTGAGGTGGATACTCCTTTTGCAGGAGTTTGATTTGGAGATCAAAGATAAGAAAGGAGCAGAGAATGTGGTAGCTGACCACTTATCTCGTCTACAGCTGACAGAAAGGGAGGATTCGTTACCTATTAATGATTCTTTTCCTGATGAGAGTTTGTTAGCTATTACTACTTCAGGGTCTTATCCACCTCCGTGGTTTGCTGATTTTGCTAACTTTGCTGTGACAGGTAGGATACCACCCGAGCTTTCATGGCAGCAGAAGAAGCGGTTTGCCTATGATGCTAGACAATATTTTTGGGATGATCCTTATGTTTTCAAGGAATGCGCAGACGGTCTCATCCGGAGATGCGTACCTCAGTGGGAGGTGAAGGATATCCTAGAGGCTTGCCACTCTTCTGCTTATGGTGGTCATCACGGTCCATCTAGGACCGTAGCTAAGGTACTCCAATCTGGTTTCTATTGGCCAACTTTGCATGCAGATTGTCGCAATTTTGTTGCTGAGTGCGATGCTTGTCAAAGATCGGGGAATATTTCCAAGAGACATGAGATGCCACAGGTAGGCATTCTTGAGGTTGAGATTTTCGATGTCTGGGGCATTGATTATCAAGGACCTTTTCCGAGCAGTCAAGGTAATAAATATATCCTCGTAGCTGTAGATTATGTATCCAAATGGGTGGAAGCTATTGCTACCCCCCATTGCGATGCAAAGGCCGTGATTAAACTGTTTAAAAAGATCATTTTCCCTCGTTTTGGTGTCCCTCGGGTTGTCATTAGTGATGGGGGAATGCATTTTAAAGAGAAACAACTTACTGCTTTATTGACTAAATTCGGTGTCCAACATCGTAGAGGTTTGGGGTATCATCCCCAAACTAGTGGTCAGGTTGAGGTTTCTAACAGAGAGTTGAAAGAAGTCTTAGCTAAAGTTGTTTCTAAATCACGGAAAGATTGGAGTCTTAAGTTGGATGATGTCTTATGGGCTTATAGAACTGCGTTTAAAACGCCAATCGGGATGTCTCCATACCGATTGATATATGGTAAGACATGTCATTTACCTGTTGAGTTAGAGCGTAAGTCTTGGTGGGCTATTTGTGATTTGAATTTGGATCCTAACCTCTCTCGTGAGAAACGCATGACACAAATTTGAATGAGCTAGAGGAATTTAGGCTGCTAGCCTATGACAATGCAAGGATCTACAAGGAGAAATCAAAGCGCTGGCACGACAAGAGAATCATCAAGCGCGAGTTCCATATTGGCAATAAGGTACTTCTTTTTAACGCTCGTATCCGTTTATTTCCTGGTAAGCTGAAATCCAGGTGGACCGGCCCCTATACGGTCACAGCTGTCACAAAGTTCGGATCAGTTGAATTGGAGACCTCTGCTGGAGAAAGGTTCAAGGTTAATGGCCAATATGTGAAGCACTATCATGGATCAGATGCATATGTTGGGACAGTCGAGGTATTGTACTTCGACCTGCTATCAGATGATGAAAAGTGAGGTAAAAAGGTCGTGCGGGACCTCTTAAACCAGCGCTAACTGGGAGGCAACCCAGGTTATATTTTTTTTGTAATTTAAGTTTTCTATTTTGTAATTTCATTCAATTTGCATTTTAAGTTTTCTTGTTTTTGTTTTCTTTGTTTTCTTTAAATTTGCAATTTCTTGGTTTGGAAAACTTGCGCGCCTTTGATAATTTTTGCAGGAACTTATTTTATGCAAAGTGCGCAAGTGGTTTACTGGATGTTGTGAGAAAGACGGAGATTAAGTCGGGAAACAAGTTTGACGAAATTAAGCTAAATTGCCAGGTCTAGCAGTCGATCGACTAGGTGGTTCAGTCGATCGACTGAAAAGGGGACTCCAGAAGCCACTGTGCAGGGATCTTAGTCGATCGACTGAGTAAAGTAGTCGATCGACCACTCTGCGGGATCAGATTGCAACTAAAAGGGGAGTTTTACTCATTCATTCATTCATTTTCACAAAACACAAACTTTTGAGCAAACCCTAAATTTCCTTTCCCTTTCTGCGATTTTCACCAATAATCCCGTCTTTCACTCGTTTTTCTTGCTTTAATCTTCGAAGTTTCCTGAAGGTATGTCTCTAATCTCATTTCCATGCTCTATTCTCGAGTTTATTGTGGTTTTATGCGAAGTTTTCGACTTATATGCTTGTGAGATGAGAAAAATCGATTTGGGGAAATCGATTCTAGGGTTTGATTTCTTGTATTCCTTGTACTTTAATTGCTTAGTCTACCCTTTCCCCCTTGATTCTCAGCGCAAATAAGCAGTCAGGACGTGTTTTAAACCGTTTCCCCCAATTTATTCGAAACCCTAATTCGCTTCCAGTTTTGATCTTGATTCGGGTTTCCAGAAATTGACATTGCTAAGGGGTTTTTCATTGCTTATGGGCTATTTTGCAGGTGACAACAATGACAAAGGGAAAAGAGCCAATGCAAGAGGGACAATCGAGCCAAGGGCCAGCTAAGCGGCAACGAGGACCGCCACTACTGATAGAAGCTACCACGGATAGTCTACCTGACTATCCGCAGGTTATCTTTGCTGATTCTAAGCAGCGTGCTAAGTTTTGTCTATTTGTTTCGAAGATTAAGGTCACAGCTACCAGGTTTCTCCATAAAGATACTTTGGAGAAACTAGGCTGTTACGAGTCGGTCGTGTCCCTGCTAAATGGGACGGGTATGATGGGTCTTGTGGACATGGCTGAGTTCACATATTATGTTATGACCCTTGAATTCTTTTCCTCTTACGCTTTTGATTCCAAAGCCTTTGAGGCTGATGCGACCAAACCCTGCATTTCCTTTCGTCTTTATAATGTCAATTACTCTCTGACACTTGCTGATTTTGCGGGTTTTCTGGGTCTTTACTTCGAGGGCAGAATCTCGGACCCCTCTGACACTCATCGGGTCATGTGGTCTTGTATCGGTGACACTTACGGGTCGAGGAGGACGGGCACTTCCGTCCACTTGCCCCCTCTTGGTTATTTTCTACGGCTAATGGGTAATACCATTTTTGGCCGTAAAGAGTCTAACAATGTGAATAATATTGAGCTTTCGATTTTGGCGGGCTATCTGAACGTTGAGCGTCGGACGGCCCGTATCTATAACATTGCCTACTTGACTGCCGCTCACTTTCAGACTGTAAGTGAGGGCACTTTGACCACCATTGCCTGTGGCGGTTTGGTGACACGTATCGCCAACCGCCTTGTTTTACTTTTCCCTCGACAGGAGGACCCCATCGACCCTGACCTGCGTTTCATGGACCTCCGTTATGCGAGGGGTGTCTATTGGGTCGATAGACAGATGCAGTGGAAGATTGACTCTTTCATCTGTGACCGCATCCCCATCACATCGGCTACCCTCCCGTCCCCGCCCCTTACCACTGTTGAGGGGGCAGCTCGGCCGCCCCTGCCTAGTTACAGGCTTCCTCTGGTGGCGGCCACACTTGCTGCTAGCACTTCGAGGAGAGCTCGTGCCTCCTCTTCACAGGCACCCTCTACCACCACTACCACTCCCACTGCTGGCACCTCCACTTTTCGACCACCTACTCCTTTGGTTGTCCCTCCGGTCATGGACCAGAGGGCAATGTCACGTGTTTTGGGTGACTTGTGCAGGAGTTTCAATGAGCACGGGTTGGACACGGCCATCGCCCGTGCCCGGTCTACGATGAGTTGGCTCGGGGGGGGGGGGGGATGCTTCCACGGGGTGACCGGGCTCACCCTTCTTACTTTGTCCCTCCCGTAGGCGGTTACCCTCGGCCTGCTAGGAGACCCCCCCACTACTACTGCTTTGGTGCCTCCTGGTTCCGGGAGGGCCACTCTCCTAGCTGCTGCTGCCGGAGGAGGAGGAGAGTGACTCGGAGTCCGGAGAGGACAGTGACTCTGACTACGAGGGTGGAGATTAGATGCTGGTGACCTCCCCGTTTTTGGCTGGTTTGGGGAGGTCGTATTTTGTGAGTTATTTTCCCTTCTCTTTTAGCTTCCTTTTCTTTTATTATGCTTTTATTCTCCCATTTTTCTGCTGGTGATTTGCTGTTGAGCACAATGGGGACATTGTGCGTTTTGGTTTGGGGAGGGTATTTGCATATGCCTTTTGTTTTGCATCTGCATTTGTTTTTTATTGCATTTCAGTCACATGCAATGTTGTTAGAATCGGGATTCTATTTTGGATCGATGGGAGGGGTAGGATCGAATCGGTAGAATCGGATCGTAGAATCGTAAGATTCTACAAACTCACTAAATACCGTTTTTTATTTGGTAAAAACATATAATTGAATATCAAAATACTTATTTATCCACAAAATATTGATAATAATAATTTATATCATTTAATGTACATGTTTTTACAAATTACACGAAATTTGGGTTTTACGATGTCGTCATATAAAAATATATATATTAAAATTTTTACCATGGAATCGGATCGTAGGATCGTAAGATCGTGGGATCGTATTATTATCCTACCTTTAAAATTTTTCAAATGAATAGGATCGTAAGCGTCAACAACCCTGATAGAATCGTAGGATCGGGGATCGGTCAAGCATTTTTGGATCGTAAAATCGTAGAATCATAGGATCGAATCGGGATTCTGACAACAATGGTCACATGTTTAGTGCATTTCTGTTTGCATTTGTTTTTATTTT
Source organism: Silene latifolia (assembly GCF_048544455.1). Classification (NCBI taxonomy): domain Eukaryota; kingdom Viridiplantae; phylum Streptophyta; class Magnoliopsida; order Caryophyllales; family Caryophyllaceae; genus Silene; species Silene latifolia. The sequence goes on from NC_133527.1 coordinate 123,358,569, forward strand.
CACCATTCAAAAAAAAAAAAATTGAAAATTTTCATAAAAACCAAAAATATCACGTTTACTTTTGCATATAGTTGAGTCGGATTGGAGTTATTAATGATGATTTTGCTCTATTAGTCAAATATGCCATTCCTTGCCTTTTCATAGCTGCTTAGCAAGAATTAAAAGTGATCTTTCAAATTTTGTTATGGAATCCATTTCGGGCAATTAGACTTGACTCATTACTTTTGGCAAACTACATATACCTTCTGAGATATAGAGTCTATAACTGGTGACATTTATGACCGGTTAATCTAGGACTGAGAGTAGTTACTCCCTTCATTTCATGTTTTGCACGTGTATGAGTTTTGATTGCTTATTGCCTATACGCATTGGTTTGTGGTCGGTATTGCATGTTTTGAGAACTATTGCACCTTCCCCTTTCTCATTTTACCCCATTAACTCCACTATAAGCCAAAATTGCCAGTTGCCCTCAACTACATCCCATACTTAGCCTACCATTGTGCCAAGCTAGGAGGTTGTAGAGGAATTTGTTGATTTAAGTTGTTTTGGTTCGCTCTTGTAATGTTGGAGCGGGTATTTTTGAGAAGTGAAGGATTTACTTCAGCCTGAAAACAGGAAGAAAGGAAAAATTCAGAAAAAATGAAAAAAAAAGGAAGTTGTTTACCTGGGCAGAATGCTCTGGAGTGTGCAGGGTGGTCGATCGACTGCCATCATTGGTCGATCGACCACCAGTTCAGATTTTGAAAAAAAAATGAAAATGAAAGAAAAAGAAAGAAACAGAAAAAAAAGAAAAAAAAAGAGTCTTGAAAATAATAAGGTTTTGGCTGGAATAAAAACACGCCTCATGTGCTTACCTCTTGATTTTGAGGCGTTCGTTTGGATTTTTGGGTTGCCTAGTCAATAAAGGCATGGTTTTTTTTATTGAGTTGGAAGAACGGGATACGGGTTCTAATGGCTCATTAGGTACTAGCTTGGCTCTTACCTTCACTCTTCCATAATTGTTTTGCCCCTTCTTTCTCACTTAGCCTCACATATCCAAATGTTGCAATAGTTCGGCATGTGATAGTCCTTGACGGTGGTTATGCGTATGTACGATAAATAGAATCATTATTCATGCTAGTCAAGCATACATGTTTTGTCGGTCGCAGTCTAGGTGAGAGACTATACTTTTCTTCCCTCTCTTTTACATATAATCTTACCATTTGCTTTGCTGAGAGAAGAGTGATCCGGGAGAGTCCGATTGTATGAGTCTTGCAAGGTCGAACGCCCGACCTAATTCTATGATATGCATAAATTTGTTCACGTGATTTAAGCTTTGCAGTAGTTGACTTTGGGCATTAAATGGTTTGGCATTGACTTGTAGTTAGCTCTGAAATATACTCCTTTCCATTTAGTTTTATACGGGTCATAGTGCTTGCTTGGGGACAAGCAAGGTTTGGTTTGGGGAGATTTGATACGTGCATATTCTATACACTTTATCTGTGGTTTTGGCACCTATTTCTATGCATAATTGTTAGCTTAAGGCTGCTATTTCTCCCGAAACGGTTTACTTTGCATTTTCTATGATTTATTGTAGGAATGCGTGGAAGTAGGCTAAATCAAGCCAAGTTCGTCCTCCGGAAGCAAGTTTAAGGAAGCCAAGAAGAAGGAGAGTCGTATTCACTCACCTTGGGATGCGTGCAAAGGATGAAGAGTTGATTGGAAGGAAGAAGGGAGCCACTGCACATCACATTCAGTCGATCGACAATCTTTGTTCGATCGATCGACCATTGCTGAAGCTAATCGGATGCTCTTCAAGCACATTGATCGATCGACCACTCGCTGTCGATCGACCGATTTTAGTGACATGTTTTTCTTCGTGTTAGACTTTTAAAAGCCCAACTTGTAATTAATTTTCAGTATCTTTTTATCAGTAGAACGCAGCAACTTTTAGGTTATGCTTTTCATTCTGGAAAAAACTTAGTTTTCAGATCTAGCTTGAGACGGAAACCTTTGATTCGAATGCTTTGTTCTTGATATTCAGTTAGTAAGCTTTTTATGCAATTCTTCCTCTTTCTTATTTTTCCTTGTTATTTTGATTCTTGTTTCATCAATTAATTTCAGCAATTGAATTTCTCTCCTTTGTTCTAGTTAGATTCCATCATGTTAAATTTGTTCTTTATTAGCAATTTCGAAGTTAGAATAGTTATAATTATGCGTAGGTAATTTCTTTGATTGGGAACAAGGTGAGCCATGGTATTAAATTAGAATTGTTGTGTAGCACGAGTTCTTCCGTATTGGTCTTGTTATCTTTTGATAGATTTCTTTGCTAGATTGAAAGATTGGTAATTTGATTTATCGTTAGATTTAGAATTTCTCTTGAGTGAAAGCTTTGATAAATTCTAGGGAATTATTAGACCGTGAGGTTATTTGAGCTTTGATCGAAAGACTAGCTTATCTTCCCTGAGACCGTATTATGAGATCTCTGTTGCTTGACTGACCTGTTATTTGCCATGGTGAACCGAAGTTCCCGATCCTCTTTTTATCTTGTTAAGAATTTTCATTTTAGCAATTAGCCAGTTAATCAACCAAATTCAAAACCCCCAATTATCTGTTACTTTTGTAGACTGAAAAATAGCAAACAAAATCAACCTTGTCTCTCTGTGGTTCGACCCTTACTATCACTAGCTATAGTTTTAGTTTGGAACTATAAATTTAATTTTGGTACTAAACGACGGTATCAAAACCCGAGATGTTCTTAAGGATCTTTCCTTCATCTCTTGACACCATCCCAAAACAATGGTTCTATTCTCTAGAGCACAAGAAAATTGCTACCTGGGATGATAGCGCAATTGAGTTCGCCAAGCAATATGCGGATAATGCTGAGATCCAAGTCAACATGCGCACTTTAGAGGTTCTTACCCAAAATGACAAAGAAGGTTTCACCGACTTCCTAAGTAGGTGGAGGAAGACTAGTACACAACTTGTTGAACGTCCAGATGAAGCTACCCTCGTGGAGAAGTTCGTGGACAACCTAAAGCCCATCTATGCAAGTCATTTGAGGTACCAAAACATCTATAAATATTATTAAAAGGCTAGACATTAAACGCCACGTAGATAAATGTGACATGGCAACAATTAATTATGACGTGGCAAAATATAGTCAACGTGGAAATACTAGCATAGTAGTACACATGAAAAAAAAAATTATCAATTCCACATTTAAAAGTTACTCTCATAATTAATGGTAAAAAACTAAATTTAGATAATTTTAATTTTATGGGATAATTTTTAAATCACTCTCATGCAAAGTGGATTTATTTTAAAAATAAGCTAAACTATCAACCATCAACTATATGTCTTATTTTAATTTCATAAGATAATTTATAAACCACTCTCATGCAAACCTTTTACATTACATTTCTCCTTGCTCCATATTTATGTATGTAAAATCAATAACTCTATAATCTAAATACAAAATCTATATATCTAACTTAAAGGCATGCTAAATTGCCTATCATAATCTACATGTCATATCTATACAATAATATAAAAAGGCTACCTTGAGGATATGTATAAGACATGCGATAGCGTAGAATCACTGAAAACTTTCATTTGATAATATGTAACTAATTAATAATATTCATTCATAGAATTAAGATATAATACTTATTATCACATTTATGACCCCTTATTCATATCTAACTCTTCATTTTCTCTTTAGATCTTCCTTTTTCTTTTTGATGATTCCTTTCTCCCCCTAAAATTTAACTCCTTATTTGATGCAAAGTTAATATAAATAAAGTCTTTAAAATAAGCACTTTTATTTTTTACCCTCTTTTTCTAACCTTTTGGCATATTCATATGTTATTGAAACTTTCCATTGCATATAATTTTTATTAATCATTTGCATTTGTGAAAAAAATAAAGTTATATCACACATAAGATTTGTGTTTTATTTGGTATTGTTTAAATAACTTTTATTGATGTCAATTTGTATTTCTCACCTTGATTTATTTTTGCAGATGCAATGGTACAAATTTCTTATTATTGCAAAGTTGGATTGTGCAGTTAATTACGTTATACATAAGGTATGTTCTACGAGTTTTGTTTGTGTAATTTATATAAGCTTATTGTAAAATACACAGTTTTTTGTAATTTATCCACTAATATCGCTTTGTGGTAGATTTATTTTATACTATCTTTATGTAAACCCTCTTACAAGATTAATTGAATTATCGTTAAAAGTATGTTTGTGTCTTATTCTATTTTTGTAGGTGATGCTTCCTTTGTCGTCTCATAATATTAACATAGTGTGTTAAAAAAAACTACATGAGAAATGTGTAGGCAACAGAAGGATTTAGTTGAACAAAAACTTGATATCCGTCCTTGAACCATGTTCTAATGATATTAAAACTTATTTGGTACGTAATTGTCTCACTTGATATAAAAACAAAACATTTTTAGTTTTTAATTCGAATTTAGAGGATCTTAGTAAATTTTTTTTATAACTCTATTTTTGTAAAAAAAAATACAATATAGTTAAAAGGCTATTTAAAACATCTAATTTTAATTCACATGTCATTTTTATATTGGTTAATATTAAGGCTACATCAGACTTATTTATTAAAATTCTTCATAAGATTTACTAATATTTTTTGATGGAAATCATAATACCGATCATGATTTAAATTATAAAAATTAATTAACAATTTACTCTCATCATTTAAATCGTACAATTTTTCCATCTAACTCTTCATTAACCATAGAGATAGTAGTTAAAAGGTCTTATATGTAGTTAAAAAAGTCTAATAATTTGGATTATAAAGCTACTAATAATATTTTTTAGTGGAAACCATAAGATCATGTACTAAATTACAAAAATAAATTAAGAATTTACTCTCATTATTTAAAATAAATCGTAAAATTTATCCATATAATTCCTCATTAGTAATAAAGATAGTAGCTAAAAGGTCTTATATGTGGTAAATGAAAAATCCAATAACTTGGATTATAATGCTTCACAATTTCTCATATTGTTACTTTTGATTTATTTCAAAACCATCTTAAATATTGTAATTAGCACACTTGCGAAAAAGTGAAAAATAAGGTGTATATGTGCATGTGATTCAAACGTTCATAATCTTCTTAAAAGTACTCCATATTTCTATCTTTTAAGATTTTAAAATTTTAAACGTTTAATAAGTTGTATAGTTAGGTTTGTAATTAAGATTATGCTTATTTAATTTTAATTTTAACTATCTCAATTTGCAGATTATTGATTGTGAAGAGGCTATTAAAAAGTGGAGATTACATGTTTGGATCTAAATGTGAAAAACGAAACATATTTTTTACTCTTTTAGTTGGCTTACAAGCATCACCATTCATCATCGGCGAGATTATCTATTTTACATGTATATTTTTGATAAAAAGTATAGATTTGGAGGAAAAGTTAAATTAATAGTATCTATTTAACTTTCTTAAAAAAACGTATCAGATATGTAACCGCGATCTTGGAGTGCTTTGTTTATCGACCTAACGACTCAGCCGTTTTTAGCTTAATTATTTATGACGTACATCATAAATACATAAAAATAACAAATTTGTAAAAAATTTAAACAAACATTTATAGTTATAAAATTAGCTACATTAAATTGTTGACTACAAAATATTCATGAATATTAACATGTATTAAAATATATGGAAATAAAATTCAAATTCAAATTTCTATCTATATTACTATGATCATGAAAAATAATGTAAAATAAGTAAATATTTACAAATGTTTGGTTTATAGCTTATTCGCGATAAAAAAAATATATTTTATATTTTAGTTAAAGATGGACGTCAACAAAAGCAAATAAATGGGACAAATAGAACAAGTCCGCGATTTTCGCGGGTACAAAACTAGAGACCTTCAAAGACTTAACTGTACTAGGAACATGGATCGAAGATGACATCCGTAAAGGGCTCTTGTCCAAAACGGTAGGTCGTGGATATCAAGGCTTAACAAGTCGTTCTTACGGCTCTACTAGCAAAACCGACGAAGTTAACCTTCTCGAGCCATCTAAGAAGAGTACCCCACCAAGGAAATTCATAAATATTGGGGACACGTATTCCAATGCTCTAAAAAGGTTGATGAAACTGGGTAAACTTCAACCCATAGGCCCTACACCCGAACCAGAAAAGAAATCCAAGTTATGGGACGAGAATTCGTACTGCGAATACCATAGAGGTAAGGGACATGATATAGAGAAACGCTACAAACTAAAAAATGTACTTCAAGACATGATTGAAGACGGTCGCCTACCAATACCGCCTGGAGGTAAGCCTAACAACACTCAGAATCCTCTTGGAATTCTAGTGATTACAAGTGAAGAATCTACCATAGATTGTTCACACCTCATTTCTCCAGTCGAAGATGAAATTCATGTAATAAAGAATGAAGGGAACTACTCTACCATTTCCCCAACCATAATTGATTTCATTGCATGGGCAAAAAGTGTGAATAGGCAAGTCATGGAACTAGAGAGTGTAGTGGCAACCCTACGTGATCCCAACGCAACACCTAAAGAATGTGGACCACTAGTCTTCTCTCAAAACACTACGATGCAAGAAGTAGTAGCCATGGTTGATGAACTAGTCGACTAAATTATCCAATTGGAGGCCGAAATCATAAGAATAAGGGAACTTGCTACTATCAATGGAATATGGGCCGATGATGATGAAGATGAGTATCTCACTGAACACTACCTAGTCAAAATTAGTGAGCAAATAGTCCAAAATTTTGAAGATCAAGATGTAGACCACCTTACTCGTTCGGGACGCCCATACCAAAACACTTCTCAAAATAGTCCCATAGCGAATGGTCCAACCAATGTGGTCACACCAAATGATAATGAAGATGGCTCTACTGACCCTTTGCTAAAGCAACTACAAAAGACAAAGGCTGATCTTTCAGTCTGGCAACTAGTGGCAAGCTCATTCCCACATCGCCAAGCTTTACTGCAAGCCTTGGCCAAACTAAGTGTGGCACATAACTCCACACCCGATGACGTAGTCAACTTGGTCTTCCAAGAATCACCAAAGCTAAGTAATCCTATTACTTTCTCGGATGAAGATTTGCCACCCTTTGGTGTTAGTCATAACTTGGCTCTTTATATCAGTGTCATTTGTTTAAAGAAGAATGTGCCAATGACTTTGGTAGATGATGGCTCCGCAGTCAATGTCATACCCTTGAAAACGGCATACAAATTGGGCATGAAAGAGTTGGATTGGACCCCTACCAACCAAGGTGTTTGCGCATATGATGGTACACGACGAAAGGTAGTAGGACTTGTTAACCTAACCATAGCCACAGGGCCGATTGAGCGAAAGGTTAACTTCCAAATAGTGGACATTGAAGCATCCTTTAACATACTCCTGGGAAGACCTTGGATTCACGCTTCCAAAGCGGTAACATCCACCCTCCACCAGAAAATAAAAATCCCACTAAATGGTAAAGTGGTGACGATTACTTTGTCACCCATCAAGGCAATAATAAAAAAGAAGTCAAGTAATCAAGTCCTTGCGGATCCAGTATATGAACTTGGGGGCTTCCATAGCATAAATGACATGAAAGTGAGTTGGCACCCTTATACTTCAATCCCTACTCTAATTTAGTGGTCAACTACATACTCAAATCCCAGGGATACTTCCCAGGAATGCCTTTGAATCCTATCCGAAGAAATACCTTTGCACCCTACAAAGAAGGCAACTCACAAAGAATACCACTTGGACTAGGATACAAACCTACTAAAGAGGAAGTTCTCGAGATGCTCGCTCAAGTTCAAAACCGTAAGAATGTGGGAATCCAAATGCGACCCTACCTCCCTACCCTAAATGGATACTTCGTTAGGGAAGGAAGTCAAGATATCTTTCACGGATTTCCCAAACCTTGGCACTATCTCGAAAGGAAGCTAGCCGGAATCGAGATCTTTCACGATTGCTACTTTATTCCTCCAGAAACGGTTCCTACCGTCAAGACTCGTCAAGCACCTTGCTTAGACGAACAAGCTGTTAGTCTACTATTTGGATAAGATCGATTTGTTAGAGCCGCGCAGGATGAGATCATTACCATGATACTTCAAGACGATCACTTCAACCCTACCGCGTTAATCACAGAAACCAACACCAATCAGCAGAAAGGAAAGAGAAAGTCGATAAAGTGGACAAACAATCAAGGAAGACTCTTCAAGCTTACCACTGGAGAAGGAGAGATGTTCAAAGGAGAACCAGAAGACGATGAATTCGAGTTAGAGTCAGAGTCGAAGTCAGAGTCGGATCGTCATTCCCACTCCCCTTGTTTCTCCTAGCTTAGCATCAAGTAGCAACAGTAGTTCGGGAAATGTCCCAACGACTGTCTCTTTACCGCCACTGACTACAGATCAGATGGCTTCATTGTTTCAACTTTTCTCAAATTTTAATATGAATAAATCAGGTTCTGCTTACTCTTCGTGTTATCTTGAATGCAATTCTGTTTACGATGATACTGAGGATGACCCAAACCCAGACTCGATCGAGATACCTCCCTACATAGCCAAAGAAATACTACAAGAGGGGAAAGGGGGACCAGTAATAGAAAACACTGAACCCATCAACGTAGGAACCGAACTAGAACCCCAAGAACTTAGGATAGGGACGACCTTGAGCCCTACCGAAAGGGCCAGTTTCATAGACCTCCTACACGAGTTCAAAGACGTTTTTGCTTGGTCCTATAAAGACATGCCAGGGATCGACAGGGACATCGCAGAGCATAGAATCCCAATCAAACCGGGTTTCAAACTCGTGAAACAGAAGCTTCGTCCAATGAGGACAGAATGGCCTCTCAATATCAAAGAAGAAGTCGATAAACAGTTCAAAACCTGGTTCATCAAAGTTTTCGAGTACTCAGACTGGGTAGCTAACATAGTACCCGTACCCAAAAAGGATGGAAGAATCCGTGTTTGTGTTGATTTTAGAGACTTAAACATAGCGAGTCCTAAGGATGACTTTCCTCTACCACATATCGACATATTGGTGGACAATACAGCAGATCACGCGTTACTATCCTTCATGGATGAATACGCAGGATATAACCAAATCAAGATGGCTATAGAAGATATGCATAAGACCGCCTTCGTCACTCAATGGGGAACCTATTGCTACACGGTTATGCCATTTGGGTTAATTAACGCCGGAGCTACATACCAACGCACCGCAACTACGCTCTTACACGACATGATGCATAAAGAAGTTGAGGTATACGTAGATGACATGATTGTCAAGTCCAAGGATAGAGAGAGGCACATTGCGAACCTTCGCAAATTCTTCTCAAGGCTACGGAAGTACAAAATGAGGCTCAATCCTCAGAAATGCGCATTTGGAGTAACATCTGGTAAACTTCTGGGATACGTTGTTAGCCAACGAGGAATAGAAATAGACCCTTCTAAGATCAAAGCTCTAATTGAAATGCCGCAACCTCAAACGGAGAAAGAAGTTAGAGGATTCCTAGGCAAGGTGCAATACATAAGTCGATTCATATCGAAACTCACCATGATCTGCGAACCTATCTTCAAGAAGTTAAAGAAAACAGATCACACCATGTGGGATGATGACTGTCAGAAGGCTTTCGACCGAATCAAGGAAATACTAGCCAAACCACCAGTGCTTATGCCACCTCAACGAGATCAACCTCTTGGTTTATATCTCACGGTAACTGAAACGGCCATGGGCGCCATGCTAGCTCACACCATAGGAAAAGAAGAAAGAGCTATCTACTACCTTAGTAAAAAGTTTTTGGAGTACGAGTGCAAATACACACCACTCGAGAAGACATGCCTTGCTCTTGTGTGGGCAACGAAGAAGCTACGCCATTACATGCTTAGCTACTCCGTCAAAATATACTCCAAAATGGATCCTGTCAAATACCTCTTCGAGAAACCCGTTCTCAATGGACGCTTAGCAAGATGGACTTTGATGCTCTCAGAGTTCGATCTCAAGTATGTACCTCTGAAAGTTATAAAGGGGCGCGCTGTTTCCGAATTCTTCGCAGAAAATCCCATTAATGATACACAAACGATAGACATCTGGTCGTTTTCGGATGAGGATATACTCCAAACCGATGTAGACTCCTGGGACCTTTATTTTGATGGAGCATCTAACTTAAGAGGATTTGGAATAGGAGTGTTGCTCATTTCTCCTGAAGGCGAGCATACACCATATCTGTCAAACTCGATTTCGAGGTGACAAATAACGCTGCAGAATATGAGGCTTGTCTCATCGGATTGTAAGCAGCAGTAGGTTTAGGCATCAAGAATCTTCGAGTGCATGGGGATTCGTCTTTGATCATCAACCAAATTACGGGATCTTGGAAAATCCGAAGTGAAAGCTTAGCACCTTATCAAGCCAGAATAGACCAAATTGCCTAATTCTTCGATCAAGTAACCTACCTACACCTACCTCGAGAGGAGAATCAATTTGCAGATGCTCTTGCAAAACTTGCATCTTTGATTAATATGCCGGATAGCATGGTAGAAATGCCTTTATGCATCGAACGACGGTCAGAGCCAGCTTATGTGCACCAAATCACCGATGAAGAGGAAATCACAGAGGAACCTTGGTTCCAAGCGATCCTAAACTTCAATCTCAACGGCACCTATCCACCGGATATGGACAAAAGGGGACAATGTGCTATACGCTTATTGGCTTCCCAATACGTTCTCATGCAAGAAGAGTTATACAAAAGAACACCTCTTGGTGTAATCCTACGCTGTCTTGATCATTCACAGGCACGGAAAGTGATGGAAGAAGTCCATGATGGAGAATGTGGCCCTCACATGAGTGGACCCATGATGGCAAAGAAAATCACACGTTTGGGGTATTATTGGACCACAATGGAATCCGATTGCATCAAATATGCAAGACATTGCCACAATTGCCAAATATTCGGGAATGTGCAACATGTCCCTCCCTCATTGCTTTACACCATGACATCTCCCTGGCCATTTTCTGCTTCGGGAATTGACATCATCGACAAGATCACTCCAGTCGGAACAGGAGGTCACTGTTTCATCCTAGTAGCAATCAATTACTTCACTAAGTGGGTAGAAGCGGCTTCCTACACCAGTCTTACAACCAAGAACGTGGCAAAGTTCATATAAACCAACATCATCTGTCAATACGGTTGCCCACACGAGATCATCAGTGATAATGGATCACATTTCCAAGCTGAGACTGAGCAATTGCTAGCCAAGTACAAAATCAAACATCACCACTCCTCGCCATATAGACCACAAACTAATGGCGCGGTAGAGGTGGCAAACAAAAACGTTGTCACAATTCTCAAGAAAATGATTGACAACTATCGAGATTGGCCAAGCAAGATACCTTTTGCTTTATGGGGATACCGTACATCTGTTAGGACGCCTACTGGGGCCACCCCTTTCTATTTGACCTACGACATGGAAGCTGTACAACCAGTCGAGCTAGAAATACCATCCTTGCGTATTTTACTCAAAAGTCAAATCCCAGAAGCCGATTGGAAGAGGGATAGATATGAAGAACTCATCCTCCTGGATGAACGAAGATTGCGTGCATTATATAATGTGCAAACATATCAGGCATGTATCAAACGAGCCTTCAACGAAAGGGTTAAGCTAAGGAACATCAAAGAAGGAGACTTGGTCCTCAAATAAATTAAAGCTCTTTTTCCTGTCGATCCACGAGGAAAATTCAAACCCAATTGGGCCGGGCCATTTCTAGTCAAGTCCATACTTCCAGGGGGTGCGGTTAGGATCACAGACTTAGACGGGAATGAATTTGCCAACCCGACAAACCTCGACCAACTAAAATGTTACTATGCCTAGAATAGGAGCAAAAATGCGCCTCGCGTAACCTCACGTGTCGCTCTTGTGGCACCGAATAAACGGCCCCTGGCCAAGCTGAAATAAGCTAATGTCATCTTGCTCTTGCATTTTGACAATTTGTCATCCTCATATCATCAAATAAACTGAAATGCATTTTAGGAGTAAGTGAAAGCTCATGCTTATTTTATAAGTTCATTACAAGCTCTTGCTTAGAACAATTATTCTTTTACATTTACTTGAACTACGCGCAAGGGTTTGATTTCATTTTTTAAATGAATACGTAGGCAATCCTTCAACGGATACAACCCATTAGTTATTTTAAAGGTGAATAGAAGGACATTTGCAAATGCATTTGGAATTCGACAAGAATAATGATAGAAAATCATAACGGTTTCATAACCAATCAACCTCTTTTATTTCACTTCTTTTAATAATAATAGGCCACATAATATAAAAAATAAAATAGGCTAGGATTCTAAAAACCCCACCTTCTTATTACAATAATAATAATAATAAATAATAATAAAGACTTAGGCTATTCTTCCATTTTCCCTTTGCCTTTGTCATTTTTATCATATTTCTTGTTTCGACCTCGAGTCGGACGCTCTTGCGCCACTTCAGACCTAATCACCAACGGTCTCTCTCATGGTCTAGCCTTGCCATTCTTGTCAATCACCATCTCGACGGCAGGATAAGTCTTCGGTTTCTTCGAAGGATGAACAACTCGAAACCCGGCTTCTTCCTCTCCCCAGTCAGATGCTTCTCTTTCTCCTTTTTTACATCACGAACCTTGTAGTCAACTGGCTCGCGGTTCCTCAATCTTTCGCGCTCCTCTGGAGTAGTAGCTTTCTTCCACCGCAGATAGGAATCCGACACCCATAGAGCACTAACAGAAGAGTTCAAGAACCATATATTTCTTTGAGCCCATTTGATGGCCCACTCTCTTCGACTCTCAGTAGTAAGCGCCACGGCAGTCTGTGGGACATTGTCAAGCTTCAGAATCGTCTGTTTCAATCCCACCTGCCTCATCAATCTCTCTGGGAAGATGCATATCATAAACTCCAAGCCAGGGATGCGCACAGACCGGGTAGGATCCAAGGATGATACTCCAGTGACAGATTTAAGATGCCACCATGGTACGATCCATCTAATCAAGGGGCCATCATCACTTTTCAATTTGTTTTCCCAATAGTTGCAGACTCGAGTGAAATCCACCATGTAGAGCCTATTCCTCATCGCAATTGAGCGAGCATGATAAGCAGGAACATTAACTGGGGGCTCGATCAATCGAAGACGCTCCATAAGCCAGACCTACCAAAAGCAGGTATTAGAAACAAAAAAACGAAAAAAAAAACACAAAACAAGAAAAAAAAAAAAAGAAAAAAAAAGAAAGGTTCTTTTACCTGCAAAATAATAGGACTTCCCAGATAAGGAAGGTCGCGGTTGGCTTTCCTGTTATCTAACCCCAACAGGATCTCTCTTAGACACATGCAAGCTGGGCTCCTGCGCAGCTCCATTTGCTCAATCAGGCTCAAATATCGAGGATCACCTCTCAAATCCTCATCAGCATGCCCCTGAAGGACATATACATGTAGTAGGCAAAACCCGAATGCCCTTCGCCTGGCAACATAAGAGATAGTGGGATCTGCCCTATTGATGAATCGATCAATGAAGTCCAACATTCGCACTCCCTTTGAGGTCACAAGACGGTCCACCTCAGCTCTTGTCAACCCAAGCAAATCCCTAAACTTGTTCTTATATCCTTGAGAAGTAGAGGAAATAGCAGGCAAATGTTCCGGTTCCCAACCACCAATCGCAGCAATTTTTTCCGGAAATGGGCAAATGTCGCCTCCGGGGAAGGCAAATACCTGATAATTCGGGTCACAATTATCAAGACAAGCATCTAGGAACGGTTTGACTACCTTGACCAAATTCAAGCTCAAAAGTGATCCAAAATTATAAGGACCCATGTCGTGTTTCTCCACATTGGAGAACTCATTTGTCCATTATTTTAGACGAATTTCGAGAGTATTCATGATGTAGGCTTATTTTGAGAGGTTTATGTAATAAGACGAAGGAAAGACAGAAGAATTATGTGAATAAAACCTCCCTCGACGTCTCTATTTATACTAAAAGCTGGTTCCTAAAATCCGTCAGGACGGATACATCAGAACAGGCGCGCAGACTGCTTGCGCCTCTTCAAAGGGACGCAGCTCTTGCTGCGCCTCTTCCTCAACCTTCTTTCTGTGTTTTTTCGCGTTGGATCATTCCTAATTCCTCAAATAATAATTTCCTATTCATACGGGTTATTATTTTGGTAAATCCGTCAAATTGCCATGTTTCGTGTTTCCTAATTCCACTGGCACGCATTTCGAGGCGATATCGACATTTTCATCATCTTAGCACGCTTATCCATTTCCTTTTTTATTTTCTTTTGGGGAATCATTTCACCAATTTAATTTATTCATTTTCAAACTTATACATTTATTTTTTTATTTTCTTTTGGGGAATCATTTCACTCCCGTTCCACATTACATTTCAAACTTATATGTTTCTATTTTTTTCTTTTTTTAGGGGGTAGCCCTCCCTACCGCCCGGTCATTTCTGGCAAAGCCGTCCGATCATATCCGGCAATTTTTTTGCATGTTTTGTTTTGCGCTAATTTAGGCCATGTGTACAAATGTATGTTCTATGTGATTTCTGTGTAAATTTCGGCAACATGACGGCATGAACCGTCATCTACCAAACCTGTTCAAAGCTAACCTGCAGGTACAAACAAAGCAACCCAGCAGCAAAGGCACTCAGACCATCATATATACAACCAAGAAGGGATATGTACGCCAAACTGGAGGCTCGAGCTCCAAAACAAAGTCCGAATGTCCAAAATGTGGGTCTTAAAAATGTACAAAATATGCAAAGTACCGCCAAAAACACACAAAAACAACAAGCAAACTACTGCTGGTCGCCGCCTAGCTCAGCAACTCTCGCCTCAAGAGCATCAACCTCGGTGTCACGAACCTCGAGCTCCCTCAGCGGGTGAGCTGTCTCCTCCCGGGACTGGGCAAGCTCTTGCTCCAGCTCACACTCCCTCTGCAAACGATAAGAATTGGCTCATGTCAATTATTTCAAACATAAAGAAAGTAGGAAAATTCGAAAAACAAAGTAAGCGGAGGGTTCATACCTGACGTCCTCAGCCGCCAACAAGTGCCTTGATGGCTGATACCCGTCGTTGTGAGTACCAAAAATAAGATTTATAATTTCCTATTAAGACTAACCTAGGCTAGTGGTAACAGGGTCGAACCACGAGGAGGCAGATGTAAATTCCAGTTGATTTAAATTCAGTCTAAGGTAACAATTGTGGGAGTTGAGTTGAGATGGTCTATAGCTAAGAACAAATAAAGATAATAAACTAAAAAGACGGTTTAACAGATAAAGAAGGGGTACTAGGATGATCGGTTCATTATAGCTTCGGCGGCAGCAAACTAAGTCGGTCTGAGTCAACACAGGTGAGGCGGGAAATAAAGAGGTCCTCTCGGTCCACTCTTAACAAATAGCATCTTTCGATCTCACTATAGGTCCCTAATATCACTAAAACTGACTCTCGTCCTGAAAAGTGACTAATGGTCTAAACTATACCTATCTTTCGATCTTAGCACAGTTTAGTCGATTCAATTGATGGTCTAACAAATTTCCCTATCTTTCGATCTATTGGGTCAGTCACGAAAGGGTATCTAACTGGTCGCATGCATTCGATTCGTTAAATACAACATTAAAATCAATTAAAACGAAAGGTAACCTCACGAGGTCAGTCGATCGACCGGGTAAGGTGGTCGATCGACCAACACGCGGGTTCAGGCCGTGTATAATCTAATGCCGCCTATGCTACAATTCGCCTACATCCTAGCACAAACTATTTAGCTACACATGCTGAAAGTGATAGCAATAATAACACTAGGGCGTAAAAGAATTGAATTCATAATTTAAAGCGATAAGGCAAACAATTAACATGCAACAATAAAGACGGTTTCGGGAAGCTACTAGCAATTCTAATCTAATAACGAAACAGATGAATTGAAATAGGGCAGAAGAATACCGAGAATAGCAGAAGAATGATTAAGAGCAAGAGCGAAAATTCCAATGCTTACAATATTCCGAACCCTAATTCTTCCTAAAACCGTATTGTAAACTTAATGTCAAAAACTGATTGAATAAAACTTAGGTAAAAACTTAATGATAGACTTGATTCTAGGTTACGTTATATAGCAAATAACGTAACTCCTTATTTCCTAAACCTAGCATCATGGGCTTGCGCTTCCTCGATCTTCTAATTCTCGTCAAATAGTAGTTGGGTCGATCGACCGATAGGGCTGGTCGATCGACTAGTCCTCAAAAAAACTAGAGCTTCGGAGCTCGATAGTTGGTCGATCGACTAAAGGAGGTGGTCGATCGACTGGATGAGCTGCTACTTGCCTCTTATAAACTCGTGGATTTGTCTTTTGGGTCTTGGACTCGCGCACAAGCTCGTTCCTTAAGTGATTCCTTTACGTCATTTGCAATGCAGGATACTCGGGGACGGATTTAGCTTGATTTTCCCGTTGAATTCTTCACATTTCTGCAATAATGTACAAAACACGGAAGTAGACGGAAATAGGGAGAAATGCAGCATAAACTACACGAATGAGCTCTGAAATGCGTGTAAAATGGGATGTAAAACATCATATAAAAGACACGCATCAAACTTCCCCAAACCAAACCCTTGCTTGTCCCCAAGCAAGAACTAGACTCGATCTAATTACCTAATGGAACGAGTTCAATCTCAGAGCGAATTGCAACCTGTTAAGCCTAAACCAATTTAATGCATAACCAACAATCAATTAGTAACGTGAATCAGGCAAACGAATTATACAGTCGTTAAAGATATGCTGAACCGTTAACTATGGAGACTTATCAAATTGGACTCTCACGGGTCGCTCAAATCACTCAATAAGTATAGGTGAATATATGTAAGATAGAAAGAATTAATTTTGTAGTGACTCTCACCTAACTACGACCTATGAAGACATGCCAGCAATAAAATATGAAAGAAATCTCTATGACCGTACATATGCATTCCAACCAAACAGATGACCAATGACACATGCCGAGGTATAAATATGGAAATGTGAGGTATGGGTAAGAAGAGGCAAAACGTTTTATGGTAAAGTGGAGGTACAGGTGATCAAGCTAGTACCAAAACGGAATCAAATGGCAACATCCAACTTCTTGCTCATGATCAAACGAAACGGTGCTATAGCAAGCACAAAACTCACAATCTCCAAAATACTAAATCAATAAACTCCCCATAAAATATAAATGGAACATGGGAGCAAAAATCGCCAAAAGATAAGGATTAAATTATGCGAATTGATTTCTTTCTCGGATCTTCAGTCGATCGACTATAATTTGCAGTCGATCGACTGCTTTGAACAGTACAGAACTCTTTTTTTCTTTTTTCTTTTTCGAATCTTTTCTCATTTTTTTTTCTTTTCACTTTGTTTCTTTCCCTCCTTTATTTCATCTTCCCAATAACGTCTCAACAGAGCATATGCCACCAAAAATGAGTAACAACCCCAAGAACACAGACTACTAGCTTGACAAAGGACAGGCTAAATGTAGGATGTAGTAAATGGGACAAAAAGGGATATTTTTGGCAGTGTGGAGTTTATGGGCAAAATGAATAAAGGGAAACCTCTACCACATGTGTCAACAAACCACAAACCGAATGCATATAGGTATTAAGTAGATCAAGTTCATATTTATGCACATTAAGGAAACATGTCTCATAAGAAGTACTACTCACATTCCTAAATAAACCGGTCATGAATGTTACCAGTTATAGGCTCTAAAACTCAGAAATATGATGTAGCTTGCCAATTTTCTAAGTCAAGTCTCAAGTTCAGCAAGTAATTCAACGAAAACTCGTAGATATGCATAAACGATTCTACTAATAACATGTTAATCTAGCAAGGCTCAGGCAAAACAGGTGCAAATGCAAAATCATCATGGAAATACTACCGTTCCGACTCGACCTATATGCTAAAATAAACGTGCATTTTTTTTGGAAATTTTTGAAAATTTTCAATTTTTTTTTGAATTTGTATATATGGATGAAATGAAATAAACAATGCAAAACGGAATTAAACGTGAATGCAAGCAAATGATATGCGACGCAAAACCCTTCCCCAAACCAAATCGCACAATGTCCCCATTGTGCAAAATCATATAATGAAGAAAAGAGAAATGGGAATTTGCGAGAAAGGAAATAAAATATGACATGAGGTAAAGAAATCAGGAACTCACAAGACTTAAGCGCAGCAAGGGAAACCTCCCCAAACCAGCGTGAGCTAGGAGGTTTCAGTAGCCAGCAGTGCTACTAAAAAGTACCTGAAAGACAGAAAATACCACGCATAAGACTGAGAGAAACAATTTTGAAGCGGTAAATATGTGCACAAATGAGAAAATAGAAGAAATAGGGAAAGGGACGGAAAGTAAAGTGGAGTAGAAAACTCCCTTAAGTCTGCATATCAACCAAACACAACAGGGGAGAGGTCGTGAATAAGTACAGCAGCAGCAGCGGTCGATCGACCACTTAACCCAGTCGATCGACCAGGTAAACATGAACAGTGTCTCCTGGAACCTGCAGATCAGTCGATCAACCACTGGAACCAGTCGATCGACTGAAAACACTGCTGCAACCTCATATTTCCTCGTAATTGCTCAATGATTTGAGCTAACAAGCTCTAAATACCTGCAAGTGCACAATAATACGCGCCCAAAATTGCGCAAAACCCAGAATAAAATCTAAAGTACTTGAGAATCCTAAACAAGCGAAATAAAATGCGAAGTTTTCGCGCACACAAAAACAATAAAAATTAGTTCGAAAGCAATAAAATGTTTGAAAAGCTTTTGATCAACTAGTAGTTGATCAAGAAAGGCCAAGGTATGGCCCACTTCGTCGGCTTCTGGCTACTAGAGGTAGCCTCAATGGTGCTAATCTGAGCGGCTACACCCTTCTTAGCTTCCACATCCGTATGGCTCAACGGATCGGCATTCTCATCATCTCCCCAGTCAAGGGTCTCTTTGGGCTCATCCAAGTCCAAATCAGACTCTCTGGCTTTGACTGGCTCGTCATCAACTATCTCATCAATTCCATAGCTCAGGCAACCAAGACCTCCTCTTTGAATGATAGGCTTTGTCGCAGCTAGAGTGACCTGCAGCTCATCCTTCCCCAAACCAGCCCCTGCAATGTTTAAAACAACAGATTCTTCCTCCTCTCTGCTCCCAATCTGGGGCGGAGGGGTTAGCACAGGAGTAGTAATAGAGACAGGCAATTCAGGAAGCACAAAGTACGATTTCTTTTCAGAAACCATATTACAAGTAACAGGCCACATGGGGTCCTTCTTCTTAGCAGGTTGGGCAAAAATGATAGAATGCTTCCCAACTTTGAAGGTCAAAGTTCCAGAGCCCACGTCAATAACTGCACCAGCAGTGTGCAGAAACGGCCTACCTAGAATGATCGGTATATGGGCATCCTCAGGCATGTCAAGGACAACAAAGTCAACAAGGAAGAAAAACTTTCCTATTTGGACGGGTATGTCCTCTAGGACTCCTATAGGCTCGACCGCAGATCGGTCGGCCATCTGAACTGTCATGTCTGTGATAGCAAACCGGGTCAACTTAAGCTTTCTAGCTAGACTCAAGGGCATGACGCTTATACTAGCCCCTAAATCACACAATGCCCTCTCAATTGAGAAGGTACCTATGTTGCAAGGAACAGGAAAACTGCCCGGGTCCTCTAACTTAAGGGGTGCAGTGTGAGAAAGATAGGAGCAAGACTGCTTAGTAAGTGCGACAGTGTGCACTGTTTCAAGTGACCGCTTCTTGGATAAAAGTTGTTTCATAAATTTAGTATAAGCGGGCACTTGGTTAACTAACTCGAGAAAAGGAATCTGTACATTCAGACTACGGATAACTTTTTCAAATTTGCTGAAAGATACCTGTTCCTTGGTCGGAACTAGCCTCTCCGGGTAAGGGGCTGTAAGAAGTACCTTAGCCCTCTCCTCCAAATCACGCGCGCCGGCATCCTTGGACATAGGCTGAAAGTCCATCACCTTCTCTTTGTTGAAGCTTGACCCTTCCTCAGACCGTCTCAAATGAGAACCATTAACCGTCATTGGATCGAACTTCGGAGCCAGGGCTGACCCATCAGCACTCGGGTCTGGTCCTAACACCTTCGGGACTATGGTACCCCGAAACAAGTGGTCTCGCAGATTACTTGGCATTAAAGGACGAAATTCCTCAGCATCAGCAGCGATCTCAGTCGATCGACCACCTCCTTCAGTCGATCGACTGATATGTACAGTTCCAGAAGCTTCTGTAACCCGTGCTTCAGTCGATCGACTAGGTATATCGATCGATCGATCGATATACCCGTAGACGGTACTGCTTCTTTGATTTATTCGTTGAAGCTTTCTTTTGAATTGTTTCCGGCTCATCTTTTTCAACAATGTCCTCGACCATGGCAGGACCATCAAAGGTTGACCCGCTCCTCAAAGTGATGGCATTTAAGGTCTCCTTTTGGTCAGTTTGGGTCGGCAAGTGTCCGGGAGCTCGAGTGTTGCTTTTGCTAGCCAATTGAGCAATTTGGCTCTCTAGTAGCTTCATCCCGGCCTCTCTTGCTTGGGACTCCTTTAGCAGCAAGTTCTTAAGCTCGGAAAATTCAGAATTCTGCGATTGTTGCCGCGGCACATAGGAGGTTTCGATATTGTTGTTGCTTTTGATGAGGGGGCACATAGGGTTCTTTCTTTGCGGCGGAGCTTGAGTTGGGTTCAGGACATTTTGGCTCCTCCAACTCAAGTTTGGATGGGTATTCGGCTCGTAATAGGTGTTGGTCTGCCTATAGTGTTGAAAGGCAGCACAAGACTCAAAGGGACTAGGGCAGTTCTTCGAGACATGTCCCTCGGCTCCACACCTTTCACAGACGAAAGGACCGTCTGACACAGCATTCACTTGGTACATCCCACCTTTAGAAGCTCCTCCTAGTTCATACTTGTCAAATGTCGCAGTAAGAGCCTCAAGCGCAGCGACAGAGGAGGATTCAGCAGCTCTCCTCTGGTTCCCTCTGGAATTCCCATACTCGGCCTTGTGGGTAGCTAGATCGTCAATGATCTTCCACCCCTTGGTTGCTCCCAAATTTTCAGCGAATCGTCCATTGGGCTGACATCCAAAATGGCCCTCTGATCGTCGTACAACCCATTGTAGAAATGATTGCACAAGCTCCACTTTTCGAACCCATGGTGTGGTATGGTTCGCACCAACTTCTTAAATCGGACCCATGCTTCGTGGAAATTCTCATCTGGCCCTTGTTTAAAGCCCGTGATTTGAGCTCTAATAGCAATCGTCCTTGAAGCAGAAAAGTACTTCTTGTAGAATGCCAATGCAAATGAATTCCAATCGGTGATCCCCTGAACGGTACGGTCCAAATCTCTATACCACTCCCTTGGAGCATCACGAAGGGAGAAGATGAACATGGTCTCCTTGATCTGGTCTTGGGTCACGCCGGCTGGTGGGGGTATGGAACAGCAGTAGTCAATAAAGGTCTCCATATGCTTAGCTGCATCTTCATTTACAGCTCCCCCGAATTGGTTCTTCTCAACCATGCTAATGTATGAAGGCTTTGGTTCGAACTTCCTGGCATCTCCTGGTAATTCGAACCCCTTATATAAGTTTTTAGCTGTCGGATCAGAATGACTAGCTATACTTGCTTCCTCGGCCATGACTGGAATCTCTGGAGAAGTAACTGTCTCGGCTGAAGAAGTGGAAACGGGTGAAGACTGCGGGTCTTCTTGAATGATCGTTCTCGTAATAGCTTGACAGAGTACTCAGCTCTTCCTCTGTCGGTAGTACCCTTTGTGTTCGTCTCAACTCGCGCAAATATTTCTCTATCTCAGGGTCAAATGGCACTAGTTCACCACCCTGTGACCTGCGCATAAGAGGAAACTACAAAAAGAATATAAGAAAAGTTTAAGGAACAGAAGTCCCTTAAACTGAGAAAGACTAAAAATAAAAACAACTAAAATTAGGACTATTGCCTCCCCGGCAACAACGCCAAAATTTGATACCCGTCGTTGTGAGTACCAAAAATAAGATTTATAATTTCCTATTAAGACTAACCTAGGCTAGTGGTAACAGGGTCGAACCACGAGGAGGCAGATGTAAATTCCAGTTGATTTAAATTCAGTCTAAGGTAACAATTGTGGGAGTTGAGTTGAGATGGTCTATAGCTAAGAACAAATAAAGATAATAAACTAAAAAGACGGTTTAATAGATAAAGAAGGGGTACTAGGATGATCGGTTCATTATAGCTTCGGCGGCAGCAAACTAAGTCGGTCTGAGTCAACACAGGTGAGGCGGGAAATAAAGAGGTCCTCTCGGTCCACTCTTAACAAATAGCATCTTTCGATCTCGCTATAGGTCCCTAATATCACTAAAACTGACTCTCGTCCTGAAAAGTGACTAATGGTCTAAACTATACCTATCTTTCGACCTTAGCACAGTTTAGTCGATTCAATTGATGGTCTAACAAACTTCCCTATCTTTCGATCTATTGGGTCAGTCACGAAAGGGTATCTAACTGGTCGCATGCATTCGATTCGTTAAATACAACATTAAAATCAATTAAAACGAAAGGTAACCTCACGAGGTCAGTCGATCGACCGGGTAAGGTGGTCGATCGACCAACACGCGGTTCAGCCGTGTATAATCTAATGCCGCCTATGCTACAATTCGCCTACATCCTAGCACAAACTATTTAGCTACACATGCTGAAAGTGATAGCAATAATAACACTAGGGCGTAAAAGAATTGAATTCATAATTTAAAGCGATAAGGCAAACAATTAACATGCAACAATAAAGACGGTTTCGGGAAGCTACTAGCAATTCTAATCTAATAACGAAACAGATGAATTGAAATAGGGCAGAAGAATACCGAGAATAGCAGAAGAATGATTAAGAGCAAGAGCGAAAATTCCAATGCTTACAATATTCCGAACCCTAATTCTTCCTAAAACCGTATTGTAAACTTAATGTCAAAACTGATTGAATAAAACTTAGGTAAAAACTTAATGATAGACTTGATTCTAGGTTACGTTATATAGCAAATAACGTAACTCCTTATTTCCTAAACCTAGCATCATGGGCTTGCGCTTCCTCAGTCTTCTAATTCTCGTCTGAAATAGTAGTTGGGTCGATCGACTGATAGGGCTGGTCGATCGACTAGTCCTCAGCAAACAGTAGCTTCTGGAACCCGATAGTTGGTCGATCGACTAAAGGAGGTGGTCGATCGACTGGATGAGCTGCTACTTGCCTCTTATAAACTCGTGGATTTATCTTTTGGGTCTTGGACTGCGCACCAAGATCGTTCCTTAAGTGATTCCTTTACGTCATTTGCAATGCAGGATACTCGGGGACGGATTTAGCTTGATTTTCCCGTTGAATTCTTCACATTTATGCAATAATGTAAAAAACACGGAAGTAGACGGAAATAGGGAGAAATGAAGCATAAACTACACGAATGAGCTCTGAAATGCGTGTAAAATGGGATGTAAAACATTATATAAAAGACACGCATCAATGGCAGTAGCTCGCAGCCGGTTGGCTACCCTCCACAAAGCCACGAACCGGGATGGCGCAACCTGCATTTCTAAAGAAGAGATTCTTAAACGATTGGACAAACTCAAGCAAATGTGTTCTTACACAAAATTATACAAGTTAGGAGACTCACCCTCCGAATCAGATGCTGCCACTCGTCCAAGCCAGCATCTCTCACCGCCGCATCAAAGTTGCGAAGCTCGGAGATCGTCGTCATCCCCGTCGCGTCAGTGTACTCAAGGGTCTCGGGGTACTCTGGGGGCTCGATGCCAGCCGCCTCGACCTCCTGCAAAGTCAAATGATTTCCATTAACCGATGATCATTCATCGTGTTCTCAAAATGATCAAAAGTAAGAGTAAAACACTTACCACGACTGGCCAGTACGCCAGGCTCCCGTAGAGGAACGCCGATTAGTCCTCACCAGGAAGAAGGAGGGCGTCACCACCAACGCCAGCTAAGTCAGCCTCTCTCTCAACATCGGAAGGCTCCCTGAACATCGTCCGAGGAGGATCAATGGGAACCGTGAAGACATCCCGAGAGCACTGACGAGCCAAACGCTCGCCCAAGTACCACACAAGACCCATCGACGTCCTAAGCAGCAACCGGCTTGAGCTCCTAGGTCGAAGGACCTCAGCCACAAAAGGAGGAGCGCCAGCGTAGTCCACCTAAGGCCTGGGCACCCACTAAGAAAAGCAAACGAATGGTCATTCTTATGATCAGTTCTAAAAAATAAAGAAGAAAGACAAATAACGTAAGGTGAAATACTCACGCCATCCAACTGAAGAGCGTTCACCTCCCGTCGAGAGACGTCGTGAAAGGAATGCCGGCGCCTCGTACAGCACATCACCCAATCCCTCACAATGGGATAGGCCCTCTCCACCGGCTCCGTCCTCTTGGGCGCGAGGCTCGGAAAGTAGGAGTACACCCACGCCTGTAAAACAAGATAGTCAACAACGATCTTTCGTGATTCGATAAGAAAAGGAAATGATCTTTCATGAAATGAAATGAGGGTTCATACCTCCAACAACAGTCCAGGGCCAACAGCGGCAGGAGAAGTCCCCTTTTCCATCAACTCCGGACGAACCATGACCCTCATAAAGCGAATGAGGACCGCAAAACTAGCAGTGACCCAGTCCCAACGGCCTAGGTCGCCCAGGTCAGAAATAAATGGAAGGAGCTTCGTCGATAGCCTATCTCTCTTGTCTTCGAGGTAGATCGAAGACAAGAACCACCAGAGCCACAAACGGACTCTCTGCTCTGCAGTACAGGGAGGAGGAGCTGTCTCCCTCCCCTCGATCACCACCGACATCGGGGTCTTCCCCGCAAAATAGTACCGGACATAAGAACTAGGCACCAACCCGGGTACCGCAGCAGCCTTCGGCATCAAGTTCCAGCCGATCAATCTCCTAGCCTCAGCCGAGTCTACCCTCATGGCTGTCTCCGGCCACTCCACCACCTCAGTCCCACACGGAAAACCAGAAATCATGCCGTAATCCTCCAACGTGACCCCCACCTCGCCAAAAGGCATGTGAAATGTGGAGGTCGTGTCCCAAAATCGATCCAAGAAAGCTCGGACCAGGCTGAGGTTAGCCTGAAGCTTCCTCCTCGTGATATCCATCCAAGCCTGCACCAAAGCACCGAACGCTCCCCTCTCGATGATGGCTCGCTCCTCAGCCGACAGCCTCTCAAAGCACCCCATCGCCGTCGTGTAGCCCGAGAACGATCTGATGTTCCCGACCTCCTATTTTGGATTCGAAACAAAAGCTATATTTAGCTTGAATGAATGAAGAAAGGGAATAACAAAAAGAAATGAAAGAAGATGAATGAAGAGTGATGAATTCGATTTACCAAGCTCTTCACCGTCCTGTAGGACAGGTGACCCTCTGCAACCCAAAGTAGGTGCCTACTGTCCCATATCTCAGCCTACGCGGGTGTTCCCCTCAGCTGGCGACCACCCCGTCCAACGTTGGCCCGTCTCGGGGCTTCCTCCTCCTCCTCCTCTTCCTCAGGAACCTCCTCCTCAAGGACCTCGTCCTCAGCAGCCGTCACCGTGGCGGTAAAAGCCTGCTCTAACGCCTCCTCAAGCGAACGAGAAGGGTCAATAGCAGTATCCACATCCATGGGAGCTCTCCCTGACGTAGAAGCCTCATCACCTGAAAAATTAAAGTGAATTTAGGCCGCGTCAAGTGACGACAAGCCTTAATTAGGGGATTTTCGAATTTTCAAAGCTCCGAAATCGCTCTTTTCTCGCCATCTTTGGCCATTTTCCCACAAACTCGGCCGCTCATGTGGTAATTTGGGTCAAGTCAAGCCTAAGTTGAAGCCTAGTCATGGGTTCGAGTCGGAATTTAGACAGCATTTCCTTAGAAAAGTGTCATGAAAAAGCCGTCACAAATCAAAATTCCGAGATGATAGGAAGTTTACCCATCAACAAGGATTCCAAATATCAAGTTTCGTCACAAATGGGTAATCCTAAGGCTATTTTCGAAGCGATTTACGGTTTAGCTGTGAGACCGTCTCAATTTCACTCAAATGCTCAAAACTCAACGAAAATTCGAAATAAATACATGGTTATGATCCTTATACTACCAATTAGCTATTTACAAGGTCAATTTTGCAAGGCAAAATCATTTGGGGGAAAAGCCCCAAATTTTCGACATAATTAGAGTTGAAAATCTTAATTTGTCGGTTCAATTTGATCAATTATAGAAGATTAATGCAAATAATAATACACATACCTCGATTAGTCATGGCAAAAAATGATTGGAATTTGAGAGAGAAATTTATGATTGGAATTTGAGAGAGAAATTTATGAAATTGTGTTTCGAAATAATGAAACAAAACCCTGTTTCATCGGGTTTTTACTCAGGAATGCCACGTCCAGGAAAAGATACAGCAGGTGTTGCGCCTCTTCCAAGGGACGCAGCTCTTGCTGCGCTTTTTCCTCAGTTTCCCTCCATATGAATTTTCGAAGATTCGTTATAAGTTCGTTATTTTGTGGGCCCATCTTTGGCGCGCCTCTTCCTTGATGCCACACATCACATATTTGGTCCGTTTGACATTTATTCTTCGCCCGGACCCGTATTTCGAAGCCAACTGCAAACTGTCGCCATATTTTTACCAAGACCTTGCTTGTCACAACGAGCAAATATTCTCTGACAGGTGTTTCAACACGCCTTTATTATGTTCCCCCAGCGAGAGTTCACGACAGACAATCGTCCCTCTTGATACATGGAGATCAGTTCTCGATTATGTTCCCCCAGCGAGAATTCACGGATAGGCAATCGTCCCTCTTGAGACATGGAGATCAACATCGACCCCAAGCTCTTCCGAAGTTTGTTTGAAGCCGACCCAAGCAGATTTCTCCCACCAGTTCCTGACTACGTCCTGCTGCCTCCTCCCAATATCGCGTTTTATTTCCCCTGGAGTTTCAAGGAATTTCAGGTATGGTCTCTTCTTATGGCCGGCGAGCCTCCTTACGTAGTCTAATGGACTTTAAACAACCCTCCCCGATAGTCGACAGACTCTAAAATGTTCCCGACGACAGGTTCTTGGCTCAGACCCCTTGAGCCGTGTCGCGTCGCCATAGTCGTCAGGTTATAATTTTCGATTGACCTGATGGCTATACTTTGACTTTTGCCTTGTCCAAGCCTCAGTCAAAGTGGGGGATCTGTAGATACTTCGTTTCTGCACCTCCCGCAAACCACCCGGTGATGATTGGGCCGCATGTTTGGTATACGGAACGATTTGTGACAGTTCGTAAGTTTATCGTCAAGTGATCACTCAAATACTTGTGTCTACCTCTTAATTGTCATCTACGTGCCGATACGGTCGTTTTGGCAGTAATTAGAGTACATTTGGAGTCCGGGTAAAAAACCGTCTTCATTTTCTAATAACCGAGTCAGAATGTTCTGGAATGTTCCGGATATTTCTATTCCATATTTTCCAATCTTTTGATCTTTGGTAAAATATCTCCCGTAATATTCACACAAAATATTAAGGAAATGAGATTAATCCGCTATTCCATAATAGAAACGCGGAAATCTTTCTTCCGTAGGAGGAAAGCACTGAGGAAAGGACGCAGCAAGTGCTGCGCCTCTTCCAAGGGACGCAGTGCCTACTGCGCCTCTTCCTCAGTCCTTTTCTGCGTATTTTTCGTATCTTTTCGAGATTCACTTCCAAAGTTTCTCCGAAAACCCTAATTTCCGTCGTGTGAATAGTATAAATAGAGACCTTCGGTCTCTCATATTTCTCACGCGAGTGTCCGCCCTTCTCTTATCCCTTTGCATTCTAGACCACGTTCTTTTTTTTGGCGTCTACGTGCTTGAACTTTCGACCACGTAAGCTCGGATCTTTCTGAGTACCAGCCTCGTTTTGCATGACCGACCAATTTGACCAACTCCACACCAATCAACATTAATCAATCTTGTTCGTTTTCCTCCTAGAGGGCCCTTTCGTCTACATTCGAGTCGAGCATCACTAAACGTTAACTTAGTTCATCTCGTTTCGTCAAACATGTAAGTCTGAGGGTGTAAATCCTTCTTTTGTTTATTGTTCTTTATTATCGTAATTAATATTGTAAGATTTATGTCGAAAGTATTCTTAAAACCGATTTGTAAAACCTTGTTTAAAAACCCTTTTTACGGATTATCGAAGACAACCGCCGAGAAAGGACGCAAGAATCGCCGCGCCTCTTCGTGAGGGGCCGCCGATTCTCGCTTCCTTTCTTCTTCCTTCGTCTTTTGTTCGTCCTTTTGTTTTTCGCTTTGTTATCCATTGTTCATTGTTTCATTAACATAACAATTTGAATATAATAATTTTGACCTGTAATTCATTAATCATCATCATTAATCCATCATTAAAATCCCGACTTAAATCCCTTATAATCCATATTTGCGGGTTTTCGTCATTAAAGTCAATTCGGGTTTTAGAGATTCGATTTACCCATATTGAATCTCTGGAATTCATCTTTGATATATTTGCGTCTGTTATTTACCATCACCGTCATTAATTCATCATTAATAACTTGTTTAACCTAATTAATTTGTTTGGTTTGTTTAATTCTTTAATTAATCTTATAAATCTTGTAAATATTCGTTCTAATCAGTTTCATTCATGTTTATCGTTTTTATGACCTCATTCACATGTAAATAATATGTTAAGCACTTTCATCCGAGTCAAATACCATTAATCGACCATTAAATTCACCAATGAACATTAACGAGATGCGGTTCCGGCTTCACAGCCAGAACTCAACCTAGGAACAGATGCAGCAACTGTTGCGCCTCTTCCAAGAGACGCAGCTCTGTTGCGCCGGTTCTCGGTTGATTTATGTCCCTGAACTCCCGTTTCTGCCTTGACCTAGTTTACTAATTACGTATTTAATTAACTATTAATAGTATTATCACCCATAATTTGTTTGTTTGTTTATTCTTTCATTTCTAAAACCATCCGTTTTAAATGTATTTTCGACAAAATCATTAAATCCGATGTAATTATTGTAATTTTCCTTTATTGTTTTATTATTGTATTTCTTTTATTGTATTGTTTGTATGCTCTCACATGCAATTAACCTAAATTTCTACCTCGACATTAATTTCTACCTAGACATAGAATGCTAAGGGTAACGAGTTCTTGGTGTTCATGTCATTACTTTGTGTCTTGACATGACACGAGGTATTCGAACGGTTTCCAATTTTCCACAATAAATTGGTGGCTTCTCCACAAATATAGACAAACAAAGAGGAAAAGCTTGATTCACTTTTCGCCCCCGTGGGCCCGCGTTCACAACTATTACCGTGCACTCATTATGGAAAAAACTATCACACCGAAGAAAATTGTTGGGATAAGCACGGGTATTCTCCTCGTGGAGGCAGAGGTCGTCGTTGACGTCGTGGCCGTGGACGAGGAGGCAGAAGCTATGGCAATAATTTCTAGACGGCTAATGCTCCGAGCACCAGCCAGGCCGAGTCTTCATCCGCTAATCATGCCTTGTCAGCAGAGGAGTTAGCACAAGTTCGAAACTTGCTGGTAAACAAACCAGACACTAGTCAGAAATTACAAGGTATAAACGATAAATTAATTTGTGATGGGTTGCTTGACAGTGGTGCATCGCGTCACATGACCGATCGTCGTGCATTACTTGAGGACGTTTAGACAGGTGCTCCTTCCAAAGTCGGTCTGCGAGACGAAAAATATATCATTGCACAGGAGCATGGACGTATTACTTTAAATGATAAATTTGTATTAAAGGATGTGTTATATGTCCCATCTCTCACTTGCGATTTGATTTCCGTCCAACAATTAATTGAAGAAAATAATTGTGTAGTGCCATTTTATCCTCATTATTGTGATATACATAACCAATATACGAGGATGAAGACTGGACGGAGTGAGTATAGAGATGGGGCTTATTTCTTGGAAGCCGAGCACAATGCAGTTGCAGCTAGGACACGCACAAGCGGTGATGCAAAATTGTGGCAAAGGAGACTCTGTCATCCATCAAATAGTACACTACCCTATTTTTATACTTTGGTTGGAAGTAATTTAGTTTGGAATTCCCAAAATGTTTACGATTCTTGTTGTCGTGCTAAACAAACTTGATCGGTTTTTTCCACTAATAATAAAAGGAGTAATGATTTGTTTGCTTTAATCCATTGCGACATTTGGGGTCAATACAGAACTAAAGTTCATCAGGGGCACATTACTTCTTGACCATCGTAGATGATTGTAGTAGGGGTGTTTGGGTGTATCTAATGAAAGAAAAAGGGGAAGTTGCTGATTTGGTTAAAAAAATTTGTTGTATGGTAAAAATCCAGTTTGAAAAATAAGCTAAAATTATCCAAAGTGATAATAGAACCAAGTTTCTTTCGGGCTCAGTTAAAGATTATTGCAATGAGAATTGGATAATTATCCAAACAAGCAATATTGACACCCCACAATAAAATGAAATGGTAGAACGTAAACATAGACACATTTAAGAAAGGCCCGAGCTCTTCGCTTTTAAGCTGACCTTCCTTTAGACTTTTGGGGGAAATGTGTTCTTTCCGCTGCTTATTTAACAAACCGAACTCCAACTCGTGTTCTAAATGGGAAGACTCCGTATGAAGTTCTTTATGGTGTCAAACCGTGTCTTGAAAATCTCCGCGTGTTTGTTTGTCTTTGTTATGTTCATAACAAAGATAAGCCAAAAGACTCTGTATGAAGTTCCAGGCCGATGTTGAATTTAATATGGTATCAGAGCCCATGGTTATATGACATGGGTTTTATGAGCCAAGTTTACAGTCGGACGAGCAAAGTTGCGTAGTTGAATTTCTCCGGTCTGAGTTGATATTGGGCTAAGTTTACAGCTGGACGAGCAAAGTTGCTCAGTTGAATTTGTCCAGTCTGTGTGATTGCAACTGGAGGAGAGAAAAGAGCCCCGGTTTGCTTGTGAAAAGTGGGCTTCACATGTAAGGGGGAGTGTGAAGAAACAAAAAGTCCCACATGTGAGGGTTAATTATCCCACTTTGATAAAAGAGGAGGGGATTACCACTTTAAAAGGAAACGGGCTACTCCCTTTATTGCCAATTGGTTTTAGAGTGGAACCCTCTTGACCTTGTATTGTGGACTATGTCTCCTTCGTTTGGGTGCGGCCGAGGCCCGATCTTGAATTTAACAGTGATAAAAATTTCGAAGACTTTATAAGATGTGTCGTAGCTAAAAGACATGCTATTAAAAAAATTATTCTATCCCATTATTTTTATCTTTCCATTTGATTTTTCACGATCTACATGATAGTACTTTGACCGCTCTTTTCGACACGTGTATAATGTTTTTCGGTTGAAATAATATTCTGTGAAACAAATTTTAATGATAGAATATAAATAATTTAAATCTATGTATTTGCAGGATGAAGGATGAGATGCTAGTTAGGCATGGAAATGTAATTGCAGGGTGAAAGATGAGATGCTAAGAGGGTATTGTGATCTAAATTGGCTCATATCTGGTGGTGAATACATAATTCATAAGGGATATACAGAAATAGAGTGGCATTAGTGTGTCTGGAGCAAGATTGGAGTTCCTAAATACTCCTTTATAGGCTAGATTACTGCTTGTAATAGGTTAATGACGAAAGACAAATTGCATATGATGATGATTGGTGCAGCTGTGAGCTATGTGGGTGGGATTGTTTGTCGTTGGAACTACTAAATAATATTTTATACTGAGTAAACAACTAGTATGGAAGTAAGTAGAGATTGAGCCCTCAGAAAATTGTTGATTACCACCTTATATAAATACATTTTTGAAACTTACAGCCTTATATAATTTTTTTTTCGAAAATTAAACCCAACTAATCAAATCTGATGAAAAATTGTTGCCAAAAAAGTCACTCCGGCGAAAAATTCATAAGATTTTTAAAACTTGTCAGTTAAGTTCATCTTTTATAACGAATTGCCCTTACCTTCAAACCGATACCCCATTCTCTTTTCTTTATATACTCTTTGATGAATCATACTTATATATACTTTTATGACTCCCTTTAAGTTGTTTTTGATAAGTTTTTCGTGCTAATTGCATTATTTATATGTCAATTATAGAATGTCGATACTGCCGCTTATTGGTGTTTAATGAAGAAATAATGTATTTATGGAGCAAAAGATGAAATGGTGCGCCGCGGGATTGGCATGACGGGATACACGGAGTAAGGCATGGAAATCTAGAAGTGTGAAAGAAAAGAAATGAAGAAATCTACACGAAAAAGAGCTGAAGATTGTGGATACTAAATCAAGTAAGCTTGTACTCGATCGAGTGGCTATGTACTCGATCGAGTGTCCTATACTCGATCGAGTATGCAGTCTGCTGAAGGTTATTCGGATATTACCTAAAATACGTTATCTTGTAATATAAATAGAAGACTCGTGTTATGTTATTAGGTTATGCTTATACTATCATTAGAACTCCTAAAACTCTTAAGTTAGTCGGCTACTTTCATTTGTTTTTGGATCTAAAAGCTTATCCTTCATAATTACTACGGTACTTTGCTAATATTTTTTCTGTTATTAATCATTCTTCTTCCAGTTATTCAATTGCTTCTTTGTTCTTCTCATATGCTTTTAATCATGTCTTTTAATTATGTTGTTGTTGTTGTTGTTGTTGTTGTTGTTGTTGTTGTTGTTGTTGTTGTTGTTGTTGTTGTTGTTGTTGTTGTTGTTGTTGTTGTTGTTGTTGTTGTTGTTGTTGTTGTTGTTGTTGTTGTTGTTGTTGTTGTTGTTGTTGTTGTTGTTGTTGTTGTTGTTGTTGTTGTTGTTGTTGTTGTTGTTGTTGTTGTTGTTGTTGTTGTTGTTGTTGTTGTTGTTAATTTCATTAATATGAGTAGCTAATTACTTTATCTAGGGTAAAAGGGGATCTAGGTTGATTAGAAGGAGGTTAATTACTTAATTGCTAGTAATATTTCATGAATTACCGTTTTATTATTTTTCCTTCTTCTAATTAATTGATTTAGGCCTGAATTGCTAATTATTCTAGCGAATTAAGACTTTCTCTGACCGGGTTAGAATTAATATAGGTTGCGATAATCAGATAGGTATAGATATAGTTTAATTATAGCGATTGCATGTTAATCTAAATCTAAAGAGCATAATTGAATCGACTGATCCTGTGACCTTAGCTAATTCGATTGACCTTATAATTGATTAAATTACACCTCTGATAATTGACCTAGTGAACCCGCTCCCTAGAACTTTTTAATATTATTGTTTACATCCTTTATTTAGATTGCAATTAGTTCTTAGATATCAACAAACAACTCTTCAAGAAACTGTTACTTTAAAACACTTTAAATATTAGCAAACTGAATATTACCGCCTCCCTGTGGATTCGATACCTGTCTTACCACTAGCTATTAGTTAGTAGTATTATAGGATTATTTTGATTTAGGTGACACGACTTTAGCCTTGTCAAATTTGGCGCCGTTGTCGGGGAGGCAACGATTTTTCTATTTGTTGTTGTTTAATTTGTCTTTTGTCTCAAGGAACGTCAGTTCCTTTAGACCGTTCTCACACTTTTCTTGTAAGTTTCGTGTATTCTCAGGTCGACCAGGTCCGAGATTTTACCACTAGATTCCGAGCCAGGGAAGACTTTTCGCTACAGAGGAAAGTTCTAGAAAGAAGTGGGTCAAGTAGAAGACTTGAGTATACTTGACAATGAGAAATAGCAGTCAATTACTTCAGAAAACCCGTCCTTTGAAGAGGACAATATTATTTCTGACGCCGACATTCCAGTTCCTACGATAATCAAGATGCCTACATTAGCAAACCATTATGAGCCTACTCTAGCTTCCATCCCGAAAGGATTCAAGCTTCCTACTACAGATGCAGGTACTTTCGAGACTCAGCCATCATACATCAATTTGGTGGATCGAAATCTGTTCGGAGGAGGAGCTAATGAAGACCGTGCGACACACATGGAGAAATTTACAGATTATTGCTGCTCCATCCCTTTAACTGTTGGGGTGACTCAAGATCAAGTTAAGCAGGTGCACTTTCCCTTCTCTTTGCGAGATGGTGCTGTAGAGTGGTGACGCGATTTAGATATGGATGCCCATGTTATCACTGACTGGAATTCCTTAGCTCTTGCATTCTACAAGAGGTATTTCCCACCGCAAAAGACTAACGCTAAAAGAGGCCAAATTACAAGTTTCAAACAAGCCCCAACTGAAGACCTGAACGAGGCGTGTGTGAGGTTTAAAAGACTGGTTCGTTTTGTTCCGCATCATGGCTTCCATACTTGGTTTCTTTGCAACCAATTATACAATGGGTTATACGACGATCATAGAGCTCTCCTTGATTCTTCTGCTAATAGGAGATTTTAAAACAATGCCAATGATGCCACTACTTGGAAAGTGATAGATGAGATGGCTACTCACATTGCTAAGTACGGTAACCTAAGAGGAAGTAAAAGGGGAGGAGGAGCAGATAGTGCTATTGCAGCACAATTGTTGGCGTTGACTGCCTCAATTGTAGAGATATGATTCCAGAGGATACTCGATCAAGTGGTGATGGACTCGATCGAGTACCCTCAACTGACGGAGGAAATTCTGGTGAAAATAGGTTACTCGATCGAGTAACCCCAATAACTGATGATAGTGTTTCCAAAACTACGACTAAAGCAAAGGAAGTCGAGCCCATTACTATTGCATTACCTTTTCCGCACCGATAAAACAAATATAAGCTGGATAAGTAGTTCGAACGGTTCATGGAGGTAGTGAAGAATTTACAAGTGAGTGTTCCATATACTGAGTTGATCACTCAAGTGCCGACGCTTATACAAAATTCATGAAGGAGATACTAAAGAGGAAGAGGTCCTTTGATAAAGTGGAGACGGTTGCATTTACTTAAAAGTGCAGCGCTGTGTTGCAAGCTAACTCACCACCTATGCATAAGGATCCAGGGAGTTTTTCTATTCCTTGTCATATCGGTCATCATGTTATTAGTAAAGCACTTTGTGATTTAGGAGCTAGTGTCACTGTTATGCCGTATTCTATATGTAAAAATTTAAATATGGTTCAACTCAGTGTTACTAATATGACCTTACAAATGGCTGACCGGTCTATTAAGCATCCATTGGGTGTTTTAGAGGATGTTCGAGTCAGAGTAGGGAAATTTTTCATTCCAGTTGACTTTGTTGTTTAAGATATGGCTGAGGACACCCAAATTCCCATCATCTTGGGTAGACCATTTCTTCACACAGCGGGGGCGATTATAGATGTTAGTAAAGGGAGACTGGCATTGGCTATGGGGGATGACACTATCATTTTTAACTTGGAAAAAACTTTGAAACACCCCATGATAGAAGAAACTTGTCATAGAATTGATATTGTTGATATTACTATTGATGAGTGTCTTGCTTTGTGTTTGAGTAGCGATCCTCTAGATATTGCCCTTGTATCTTATTAGCTGCTGAGATGGCTTCATGGAGTCAAGAGGTTGATGAGATTGAGAAGCTGCTGACTGGAGAGGAGTGCAAAAATCAAAAGGTTTATAGATTTGGTAGCTCATCTAAAGCTACCGAAGTAAAGAAACCTGAACTTAATAAACCCCTTCCCTCTCATCCTAAGTATGTATATTTTGATGATTGTGAAATGAACCTAGTAATTGTCAATGCTAGCCTAACTAAAGGCCAACTTTCTGCTTTGTTGGCTGTTTTGAGGACTCATAAAAAGGCTATTAAGTATAGCATTGACGACTTACAAGATATTAATCCTGAGTTTTTTATGCACTGTCACTACGCCAAATAAGACCTTCAATAACGGTCAGATAATGCAATTACCGTTATTAAATAGAAACACGGAATCGTTATTGCAATGACTGTTATTAAATACACTACAAAAAGAAATAAAACAGGCGACCGATTTTGGTGACTGAAATCAGTCGCTAAAATCAATTTGGCGATCGATTTCGATCATGAACGCCATCGCAGAGACTTTAGTCGCCTTTTCTAATTTTGGCGACTAATATCGATCGCCAAATTTGGCGACTGACAAATCAGTCGCCAAATGACTAAAATAGCGACAGAAATGGTAGTCGCCAAAATGGCGACTGAATTTCAGTCGCCAAAATCCTTTTTAGTCGCCAAATTTGGGTGACTAGGCCAATATCAGTGAGTCAAATTTGGCGACTGAAAGAGGATTTGGCGACTGAAATCAGAAGCAACAGCTACCGCGAACGGTGGTGCTCAGCAGCGCGGTGACAACCCTGAAAGAAGAAAAGAAAAACAAAAAAACGGGGTTATTCAACCTCAATTCATCAATAAGGATTATCAAACTAAATTTATCAAACTCAAGTCCTAAAGAAGGTTCCACTTAGCTAATAGCTAATTTCTCTTAATCCAAAAGATGGTTCCACTTAGCTAATTCCATTAATGCAAAAGACGATTTCACTTAGCTTAATATTAATAATAATAAGACGGTTTCACTTAACTTAGTAATAATAATAATAATAATAATAATAATAATAATAATAATAATAATAATAATAATAATAATAATAATAATAATAATAATAATAATAATAATAATAATAATAATAATAATAATAATAATAATAATAATAATAATAATAATAATAATAATAATAATAATAATAATAATAATAATAATAATAATAATTAAGACGGTTCCACTTAGCTTAATACTAACGATAATGAGACGGTTTCACTTAGCTACCCAACACCATACACCACCCACGACCCACCCAAGGCCACCCCACGACCCACCCACCCACGGCCGACCACCCCCCCTCCTCCCATAACCCTAAACCTAAACACAAACCTTTTAATCATTCCTTTTTAATTCAAACACAAATTAAACTAAATCTAACTATAAATTAATCAAACATACTAACTACAAATAAATCTAACAAACTAACCACAAATTAATCAAACTAATTACAAATTAATCTAACAAATTAAACTAATTAAACTGAAATTAAACAAAAAAAAACTAACCTAATTAAAGAGGGTGGAAGTGGCGGTGGAAGTGGCGGTGGAAGTGTGGTTGTGTCGTTCGTCGCTCGTCGTATGCTGTAGTCGTTGTTCGCCTTTTTTTTTTTTGGTTTCGAAAGAGTAAAGTAGGAAAGAAGGGGGGGTCCGTTTGTATAAAAAAATTTGGCGACTGAAATATGATTTGGCGACTGAATTTCAGTCGCCAAATTGGCGACTACCTATAAATCCGTCGCCAAATCTGAAATATCAGTCGCCAAATTAGATTCCCTTTTTTAAAAATTCAGTCGCTAATTTGTAAATCAGTCGCCAAATTTCGGTCGCCTGTTTTAGTTTTTCTTGTAGTGATATATACCACGGTTGTATACAAACACGCGACCGTTATATAACATCAATAACGGATCTATAATACCGTTATCACAACTCAAGAACCGTTATAAAACTGTTGTTAAATATGTTTATGGAAACGGGTATACTTTTAAGAAACCGTTGTTAAATATTAATAACGGTTTCAAACTCGTTGTCCTAGTTTACTATTGACAATGATTTAGTGGTTCCAAAACCTTTGTTAAATATTATCTATGATAACGGTTCATTTAGTTATCATATTTAATTAAATGTCAAAATTTAACAACGGTTTTATTGCGTGCTAAACTGATGCAGCAACTGCTGCGCCTCTTCCAAGGGACGCAGCTCTGCTGCGCCTGTTCCGGGTTGATTTATGTCCCTGAACTCCCGTTTCTGCCTTGACCTAGTTTATTAATTACGTATTTAATTAACTATTAATCGTATTATCACCCATAATTTGTTTGTTTATTTATTCTTTCATTTCTAAAACCATCCGTTTTAAATGTATTTTCGACACAAATCATTAAATCCGATGTAATTATTGTAATTTTCCTTTATTGTTTTATTATTGTATTTCTTTTATTGTATTGTTTGTATGCTCTCACATGCAATTAACCTAAATTTCTACCTCGACATTAATTGTATGTTAAATTACGTGTTAACCGACTTAGTTAATTCTCACATGTTAGGATTAATTTATTGGATGTTGCATTGCATGCATATAAACCGTCAATATATCGAGTATAGATAACTTCTCTAATCTTAGTAGAGGCCGCTATCGAGGCAGGCGGGATTAGGTGTTCGATCAAAAGAGCTTCCTAATACGTATCCTCACCCCTTACTCCAGATCTGTGTGAACATCCGTGTTCATTGGCATCCACGAGAGTCATTCTAGACATAGAATGCTAAGGGTAACGAGTTCTTGGTGTTCATGTCATTACTTTGTGTCTTGACATGACACGAGGTATTCGAACGGTTTCCAATTTTCCACAATAAATTGGTGGCGACTCCACAAATACAGACAAACAAAGAGGAAAAGCTTGCTTCGCTTTTCGTCCTCGTGGGCCCGCGTCCACAACTATTACCTTGCACTCATTGTGGAAAGTACTATCACACCGAAGAAAATTGTTGGGACAAGCACGGGTATTCTCCTCGTGGAGGCAGAGGTCGTCGTTGACGTCGTGGCCGTGGACGAGAAGGCAGAAGCTATGGCAATAATTTCTAGACGGCTAATGCTCCGAGCACCAGCCAGGCCGAGTCTTCATCCGCTAATCAGGCCTTGTCAGCAGAGGAGTTAGCACAAGTTCGAAACTTGCTGGTAAACAAACCAGACACTAGTCAGAAATTACAAGGTATAAACGATAAATTAATTTGTGATGGGTTGCTTGACAGTGGTGCATCGCGTCACATGACCGATCGTCGTGCATTACTTGAGGACGTTTAGACAGGTGCTCCTTCCAAAGTCGGTCTGCCAGACGAAAAATATATCATTGCACAGGAGCATGGACGTATTACTTTAAATGATAAATTTGTATTAAAGGATGTGTTATATGTCCCATTTCTTCATCGTAGCATATAATTCACATGTATATTATAATCATCATCATTAACATGTTTTAATCATCACAAATTCGACTTAAATCCCTAATAATCCGATATTTGCGGGTTTTCGTCATTAAATTCAATTCCGGGTTGTAGAGATTCGATTCATCAATATTGGGTTTCTGGAATTCGTCTTTGATATAGTTTTCATCCGTCTTTCGTTGTATTCATCGCATATTCGTCATTAATCCATCATATCTAACTTAATTAATTGAATTAATTTGTTTGACTCATTAATATTTTTCACTTCTATCATTAATCCATCTTATGTTAAATCGCTCTACTCCGTCTTATTCATGTTTTACTGTTTCATGACCCATTCATATGTTAAATAACATGCTAATCACTTTCATCCGAGTAAATATCATCAATCGATCATTAAATTCGCCAATTAACATTAATGGCTTGCAATTACGGCTTCACAGCCAGAACTGAGCCAAGGAACAGACGCAGCGCCTGTTACGCCTATTCCAAAGGACGCAGCTCTGCTGCGCCTGTTCCTGGCTGAGTTCTGTCCCTGAACTCCGTTTCTGCCTTGACTTAGTTTAACTAGTTTACGTATTAACTAACTATTAATCGTAATATCACGCTAATTCCTGTTCGTTTATTTCTTTAATTTGTTCTTTTATTCTTTTTCTCAAATTATCCGTTTTAAAGGTATTTTCGACATAAATCGCCTAATCCAATGTAATTATTGTAATTTTCATTATTGTAATTTATAATTATTGTATTTCTTTTATTGCTTGTATGCTTTCACATGTAAATGAGCATTAAATCCTACTTTGACCCAATTGTTTGCTAATTACGTGTCAACCGACTTAGTATTAATTCTCACATGCTAGGATTAAAACTTGGATGTTGCATTGCATGCATATAGCCGACGATATATCAAGTACGAATAACTTCCCTAATCATTAGTAGAGGCCGCTATCGAGGCGGGCGGGATTAGGTGTTCGATCAAAAGAGCTTCCTAATACGTACCCTCACCCCTTACTCCAGATATCTGTGAACACTCGTGTTCATTGACATCCACGAGAGTCATTCTAGACATAGAATGCTAAGGGTAACGATTGCTTAGTGTTCATGTCTCTACTTTGTGTCTTGACATGACACGAGGTATTCGAACGGTTCCAATTTCCCATAAAAATTGGTGGCGACTACATACAAAAATACAAACGCTTGTTCACCAAGCGCCCCCGTGGCCCATTGTCCACAGTTTGGCGACTCCGCTAGGGATAATACACTTACGTGTAGCCAAGGGTGAAACTTGAACAAGGTTAGGGAATAGTTTGTATAAGACAATTGTCGGTTTTCATAACTCGGTCTTCCTAGACCGTTTTATTCGGCCTTCCTAGGCCCAACCCAACCCATTCGACCAATCGTCCCGTCTAAACGGTCCTAATTCTTATTTGGGCCTAAGGATGGATAGCGATTGACGTCATCCATACCATGATGCTTACTCTTGTTTGTATCAAGGGCCTTCACTACTTGAGGAAATGGACTAGGAATCGGCCTTACTCTTGTTTGGCACGAGCCTCTCCACAGACTTCGGGTTTGATGGTTCGGTATGGCAACCCACCCTTTAAACCAAAACCCTTTTAAATGCACTCAGCATCCCGTTATAATGCTTGTATAAATATGTATACCTTACGTGATCACCACTTCTAAACAAAACCATGACGATTTTTCAAAAAATCAAAACCCTTTTTTTCAAACAAAAATTTCGAATTAGGCTCTTAATTAGCGCAAAATCCGGTCAAAACTCCGTCCGTTTGTCGTGTCAAAATTCGGGCCACAAGCCCATTTCAAAACCTCACTTCGAGTCCACTCCTACAACTACACTATAGTTGACTAGGACAAACATTTTCAAAAAACCTTGTCTTTCTTCAAAGCTCACTCAACACAAGTGGCACACACCCACTTCACGAGTCAAAACATTTCTTCTTTTAGCAAGTGTGTTAGAATGGTCGATCGTGTTTTGATTCGCCGCCGATCTCTTATCCAGTTTCCAAGATGCCCGGATCAAGTGATGAAACAAATCTCCACCAACTTCAAGATGGTAATGATCGAATCCTAGCCGCGCTAGCCCAAATTCAAGCTACTCAAGAACAAACCTATGACCGCCTTGAGCTCATCGAGGGCCGTATCTATGCCATAGAGGTAAGGTTGCCTCCTCATGAAAGTGAAGTACTACGTGACTCTGACAACGAATCCAAGGATGAAAATCCTCTCATGGGGATGACTGTAGCTGAGAAAAGACTCCAATACCTAGAGGAGCAATTGATGTACCTTAAGGGGGATGACATTTATAGGGAGAACAATCGCAAGTATTAGGCCGTCAATTCCAAATTGCCAACTAACTTTAGTATGACGGATATCCCTAAGTTCAAGGGACACGAGAACCCTTTGAACCACATCCGTGCCTTCAAGGATTACATGTCTATCAAAGGCATCAAACCCGAGATGTTCTTAAGGATCTTTCCTTCATCTCTTGATACCATCCCGAGGCAATGGTTCTACTCTTTAGACCACAAAAAGGTCGCTACTTGGGAAGATGCCGCAATCGAGTTCTCTAAACAATATGCGGATAATGCCAAGATCCAAGTCAACATGCGTACTCTAGAGGTTCTTACCCAAAACGACAAAGAAGGATTCACCGACTTCCTAAGTAGGTGGAGGAAGACTAGCACTCAACTAGTTGAACGCCCGGATGAGGCTACTCTTGTGGAGAAGTTTGTGGATAATCTCAAACCCATCTATGCCAATCATTTGAGATACCAAAACATCAAAACTTTTAAGGACTTGACCGTACTAGGGACAAGGATGGAAGATGACATCCGTAAAGGACTCTTGTCCAAAACGGTAGGCCGAGGATATCAAGGGTCTACAAGTCGTTCATACAGCTCCACTAGCAAGACCGATGAAGTTAACCTTCTCGAGCCATCCAAGAAAACTACCCCACCAAGGAAATTCACAAACCTTGGGGACACTTACTCCAATGCTCTAAAAAGGTTAATGAAACAAGGTAAACTCCAACCCATTGGACCTACTCCCGAACCCGAAAGGAAGTCCAAATTCTGGGACGAGAATTCGTACTGTGAATACCATAGGGGCAAGGGGCACGACACAGAAAAATGCTACAAGTTGAAAAACGTGCTTCAAGACATGATTGAGGATGGTCGACTACCAATACCACCGGGAGGAAAGCCCAACAACACTCAGAATCCTCTTGGAGTTCTAGTGATCACAAGTGATGAATCTACCTTAGATTGCTCACACCTCATTTCTCCAATCTAAAATGAAATTTATGCAATCGAGAATGAAGGGCTCTACTCTACTATCTCCCCTACCATTTCCGACTTCA
This sequence comes from Silene latifolia, assembly GCF_048544455.1. Classification (NCBI taxonomy): domain Eukaryota; kingdom Viridiplantae; phylum Streptophyta; class Magnoliopsida; order Caryophyllales; family Caryophyllaceae; genus Silene; species Silene latifolia. Next base: position 123,400,916 of record NC_133527.1, read on the forward strand.
TCACATGGGTAAGGAGTGTAGATAGGCAAGTTTGGGGATTAGAAAACGTGGTAACAACTTTACGCAATCCCAACGCAACACCCGAAGAACATGTGCCACTAATCTTCTCTCAAAACGCTACTATGCAAGAAATAATCACCGTGGTTGATAAACTAGTCGATCAAATCATACGACTAGAAGATGATATCATGAGAATGAGGGAACTAGCTGCAATCAATGGAGTTTGGGCCGACGATGATGAGGATGAGTATCTCATTGAAAACTCCTTAGTCAAAGAAATAGTCCAAAATGGTGAAGACCAAGATGTGGACCACCTAAATCGTTCGGGTCGTCCATATCAAAGCACTACTCAAAATGGTCCAACCAACGTCATCACACCAAATGACAGCGAAGATGACTCCACTGATCATTTGCTCAAGCAACTACAAAAGACAAAGGCTGATCTTTCAGTCTGGCAATTAATAGCAAGCTCATTCCCACATCGCCAAGCTTTACTTCAAGCTTTGGCCAAGCTAAATGTAGCGCATAACTCCACTCCTGAAGATGTAGTCAACTTGGTCTTCCAAGAATCACCAAAACTAAGTAATCCTATTACTTTCTCGGACGAAGATTTGCCACCTTTCGGCGCTAGTCACAACCTTGCTCTATACATCACTGTCATTTGTCTAAAGAAGAATGTGCCAATGACCTTGGTGGATGATGGCTCCGCGGCCAACGTCATACCCCTCAAAACGGCATACAAGCTAGGCATGAAAGAGTCGGATTGGACCCCTACCAATCAAGGTGTGCGTGCATATGACGGTACACGACGAAAGGTGGTAGGACTTGTTAACTTAACCATAGCCACAGGGCCAATCGAACGAAAGGTTAACTTCCAAATAGTGGACATTGAAGCTTCATTCAACATACTTCTGGGAAGGCCTTGGATTCACGCTTCCAAAGCGGTGACATCCACCCTTCATCAAAAGATCAAGATCCCACTAAACGGCAAAGTGGTGACGATCACTTCGTCACCCATCAAGGCAATAATCGAAAAGCAATCGAACAATCAAGTCCTTGCAAATCCCGTATACGAACTTGGGGGCTTCCAAAGTGTAAGCGTCATAGAAAGTGAGTTGGTACCCTTATACTATAATCCCTACTCTAACTTGGTGGTCAACCACATACTCAAATCCCAGGGATACTTCCCTGGAATGCCTTTGAACCCTATTCGGAAGAATACCTTCGCACCATACAAGGAAGGAAACTCAACGAGGATACCACTTGGACTAGGGTACAAACCCACGAAAGAGGAGGTTCTCGAGATGCTTGCCCAAGTCCAAAACCGCAAGCACGTAGGAGTCCAAATGCGACCATATCTCCCTACTTTAAATGAGTACTTTGTTCAAGAAGGAAGTCTAGAACTCTTTCACGGATTTCCTGAGCCTTGGCATTATCTCGAGAGGAAGCTAGCCGGAATCGAGATCTTTCACGATTGCTACTTTATCCCTCCAGAAACGGTTCCTACCGTCGAAACCCGTCAACCACCTTGCTTAGACGAACAAGCTGTTAGCCTATTGTTTGGAGAAGATCGATTCGTTAGGGCCGCGCAGAATGAGATCATTACCATGATACTTCAAGACGATCGCTTCAACCCCACCGCGTTAATCACAGAAACCGACGCAAGACAGCAGAAAGGATGGAGAAAATCAATCAAGTGGACCAACAATCAAGGAAGGCTCTTCAAGCTCACCACTGGAGAAGGAGAGATGTTCAAAGGAGAACCAAAAGATGATGAGTTCGAGTCGGAGTCGGAGTCAGAGTCGGAGTCTAGAGAAGTCATTAGAGAGTCTACTCCTGTCGTCATCCCCACTCCCTTTGTTTCTCCTAGCTTAGCCTCGAGTAGTCACAGTAGTTCAGGAAATGCCCCAACCACTGTCCCTTTGCCGCCACTGACCATGGATCAGTTGGCTTCTTTGTTTCAACTCTACTCAAATTTTAATATGAATAAATCAGGTTCTGCTTACTCTTCGTGTTATCTTGAGTGCAATTCTGTTTATGATGATACTGAGGATGACCAAGACCCAGACTCGATCAAAATACCTCCCTACGTAGCCAAAGAAATACTAGAGGAAGGGGAAGGGGGACCAGTAATAGAGGACACCGAACCCATCTATGTAGGAACCGAACTAGAACCCCAAGAACTTAGGATAGGGACTACCTTGAGCTCTACCGAAAGGGCCGATTTCATAGACCTCCTAAATGAATTCAAAGACGTCTTCGCTTGGTCCTACAAAGACATGCCAGGGATCGACAGGGATATCGCTGAACATAGGATTCCGATTAAGCCAGGTTTCAAACCTCAAAATGAAGCTTCGACGAATGAGAACAGAATGGGCTCTAAAGATTAAGGAAGAAGTTGACAAGCAATTCAAAGCCGGGTTCATCAAAGTTTCCGAGTATTCTGACTGGGTAGCTAACATAGTACCCGTACCCAAAAAGGATGGGAGAATCCGCGTTTGTGTTGACTTTAGGGACTTAAACAAAGCAAGTCCAAAAGATGACTTCCCTCTACCTCACATCGACATATTAGTGGACAATACTACAGACCACGCATTACTATCCTTCATGGATGGGTATGCGGGTTATAATCAAATCAAGATGGCCATGGAAGATATGCATAAGACCGCATTCGTCACCCAATGGGGAACCTATTGCTATACGGTAATGCCGTTCGGATTGATCAACGCCGGAGCTACATATCAACGTACCATAACTACTCTCCTACATGACATGATGCACAAAGAAGTTGAGGTATACGTAGATGACATGATTGTCAAATCCAAGGAAAGAGAAGGACATATTGCGAACCTTCGCAAGTTCTTCGCAAGGCTACGAAAGTACAACATGAGGCTCAATCCTCAGAAATGCACATTCGGGGTAACATCTGGCAAACTCTTGGGATACGTCGTTAGCCAATGAGGTATAGAAATAGATCCTTCCAAAATCAAAGCTCTGATCGAAATGCCACAACCTCAAACAGAAAAAGAAGTCAGAGGATTCCTAGGAAAGGTGCAATATATAAGTCGATTCATATCGAAACTTACGATGATTTGCGAGCCTATCTTCAAGAAACTCAAGAAAACAGACCACACCATGTGGGATGATGATTGTCAAAAGGCATTCGACCGAATCAAGGAGATATTGACTCAACCACCAGTGCTCATGCCACCACAACGAGATCAATCTCTTGGTTTATATCTCACAGTAACCGAAACGGCCATGGGTGCCATGTTGGCTCAAACTGTAGGAAGTGAAGAAAGAGCTATCTACTACCTCAGTAAGAAGTTCTTGGAGTACGAGTGCAAATACTCACAACTCGAAAAGACATGCCTCGCTCTTGTGTGGGCAACGAAGAAGCTACGCCATTACATGCTTAGCTACTCCGTCAAAATATACTCCAAAATGGATCCAGTCAAATACCTCTTCGAGAAACCCGTCCTCAACGGACGTCTAGCAAGATGGACCCTGATGCTCTCAGAATTCGACCTCAAATACATGCCACTGAAAGTTATAAAAGGTCGCGCCGTCGCCGAATTTTTCGCAGAAAATCCTATCAACGACGCACAAACAATAGATACTTGGTCATTTCCAAACGAGGATATACTCCAAACTTGTATAGACTCCTGGGACCTGTACTTTGCTGGAGCATCGAACTTAAGAGGATTCGGAATAGGAGTGTTGCTCATTTCTCCTGAAGGCGAGCATACACCAATTGCTGTCAAACTCGACTTCGAGGTGACAAACAATGCTGCAGAATACGAAGCTTGTCTCATTGGACTACAAGCGGCAGTGAGTTTAGGCATTAAAAACCTCCGAGTACATGGGGATTCATCACTGATCATCAACCAAGTTACAGGATCTTGGAAAATCCGAAGCGAAAGCCTCGCACCTTATCAGGCTAGAATAGACCAAGTCGCTCAATTCTTTGATCACGTAACCTACCTACACCTACCTCGGGAAGAAAATCAATTTGCAGACGCTCTTGCGAAACTTGCATCTTTGATCAATATGCCAGATCACATGATGGAAATGCCTTTGTGCATCGAACGACGGTCAGAGCCGGCTTATGTCCACCAAATCACCAATAAAGAGGAAATCGCACAGGAACCCTGGTTCCAAGCAATCCTGAATTTTAAGCTTAATGGTACATATCCACCGGATATGGACAAGAGGGGACAACGTGCTATACACCTACTAGCTTCCCAATACGTTCTCATGCAAGGAGAATTATACAAAAGAACACCTCTTGGTGTAATCCTACGTTGCCTTGATCATTCACAGGCACGAAAGGTGATGGAAGAAGTCCACGACGGAGAATGCGGTCCTCACATGAGTGGGCCCATGATGGCAAAGAAAATCACGCGTTTGGGATACTATTGGACCACAATGGAATCCGATTGCATCAAATACGTAAGACATTGCCACAATTGTCAAATCTTCGGGAATGTGCAACACGTCCCTCCTTCATTGCTCTATACAATGACATCCCCTTGGCCATTTTATGCATGAGGAATTGACATAATCGGGAAGATAACCCCAGCCGGAACAGGAGGTCACTGTTTCATTCTAGTAGCGATTGAGTATTTCACCAAATGGGTAGAAGCGGCTTCCTACACTGGTCTTACAGCTAAAAATGTGGCAAAGTTCATACAAAACAACATTATCTGTCGGTATGGTTGCCCACATGAGATCAGCAGCGATAACGGATCACATTTCCAAGCTGAGACCGAGCAACTGCTAGCCAAATATAAGATTAAACATCACCACTCTTCGCCCTATAGACCACAGACTAACGACGCGGTAGAGGCGGCAAACAAGAATGTTGTCACGATTCTCAAGAAAATGATTGACAACTATAGAGATTGGCCAAGCAAGATACCCTTTGCTTTATGGGGGTATCGTACATCTGTTAGGACGCCCACTAGGGCTACTCCTTTCTATTTGACCTACGGCATGGAAGCTGTACAACCAGTCGAGCTAGAAATACCATCCTTGCGTATTTTACTAGAAAGTCAAATCCCGGAAGCCGATTGGAATAGGGATAGATATGAAGAACTCATCCTCCTGGATGAACGTAGGCTACGTGCCTTGCATAATGTCCAAACATATCAAGCACGTATCAAACGAGCTTTCAACAAAAGGGTTAGGCCAAGAAACATCAAAGAAGGAGACTTAGTACTAAAATCGGTTAGAGCTCTTTTACCTGTTGATCCGCGGGGAAAATTCAAACCTAATTGGGCCGGACCATTTATAGTCAAATCCATACTCCCAGGGGGTGCGGTTAGGATCACAGACCTAGATGGGAATGAGTTTTCAAACTCAACAAACCTTGACCAACTGAAACGATACTATGCCTAGAATAGGAATGAAAACGCGCCTCGCGTAACCCTAGGTGTCGCTCTTGTGACACTAAATAAACGGCCTCTGGCCAAGCTGAAATAAGCTAATGTCACTGTGCTCTTGCATTTTGACAAGTTCGTCATCCTCATATCATCAAATAAACTAAATTCGCACCTTCAGAGTAAGCAAAAGCTCATGCTTCTTTTCTAAAGTTCATTACAAGCTCTTGCTTCGAACAATTATTCTTTTACATTTACTCGAACTACGCGCAAGGGTTTGATTTCGCTTTTTAAGTGAATACGTAGGCAATCCTTCACGGGATTCAACCCATCATATCTAAAATGTAAATAGAAGGACATTTGCATTACATTTGAAATTCGACAAGAATAATAAATAGAAAATCACAACAGTTTCATAACCATTTAACCTTTTTTATTTCATTCATTTTCTAATAATAATAGTACGCTACATAATAAAAATAGAATAGACTAGGATTCTAAAAACCCCACCTTTTTATTACAACAATAATAATAATAATAATAATAACCAAATAATAAATAAAGAGACTCGGTCTATTCCTCCATCTTCCCCTTACCCTTGTCATTCTTGTCATATTTCTTGTCACGACCTCGAGCCGGACGCTCTTGCGCCACTTCAGACCGAATCACCAACGGTCTTTCTCGAGGCCTAGCTTTTCCATTCCTGCCAATCACCATTTCTGCAACAGGAGTAGTCTTTGGTTTCTTCGAAGGATGAACAACTTGAAACCCGGCTTCTTCTTCTCCCTCTGTCAGATGCTTCTCTTTCTCTTTCTCTCCCTCGCGCACCTTGTAGTCGATGGGCTCGCGCTTCCTCAATTTCTCGCGCTATTCCAGAGTTGTAGCCTTTCTCCACCTCAGATAAGAATCCGACACCCATAAAGCATTGGCGGAGAAATTCAAGAACCACATGTTTCTTTGGGCCCATTTAATAGCCCACTCTCTTTGGCTCTCTGTAGTAAGCGCCATAGCAGTCTGCGGGACGGTATCAAGCCTAGGGATCGTCTGTTTCAGCCCAACTTGTCTCATCAGCCTTTCCGGGAAGATGCACACCATAAACTCCAATCCGGGAACGCGCACGGACCTAGTGGGATCCAAAGAAGACACTCCAGTGACGGACTTGAGGTGCCACCACGGTACGACCCACCTGATCAACGGGCCATCATCACTCTTCAGCTTGTTCTTCCAGTAATCACAAACCCGCGTGAAGTCCACCATATACAACCTTGTCCTCATCGCAATCGAGCGGGCATGATAGGAAAGTGCATGAACTGGGGGCTCGATCAATCGGAGCCGTTCCATAAGCCAAACCTACCAAAAGCAGGTATTAGACACCAAAACGAAAAAAACGAAAAAAAAAAAGAAAAAAAAAGAAAAGGTGTTTCTTACCTGCAAAATGACAGGACTCCCCAAGAACGGCAGATCACGATTGGATTTCCTATTATCCAAGCCCAAAATAATCTCTCCCAAGCATAAGCAAGCTGGGCTCCTGCGCAGCTCCATCTGCTCAACAAGGCCAAGAAGACGGCGATCACCTCTCAAGTCTTCATCAACGTGCCCTTGGAAGACATACACATGCAACAAGCAAAAGCCAAATGCCCTCCGCCTAGCAACATGAGAAACGGTGGGGTCGGCCCGATTGATGAATCGATCTATGAAGTCCAACATTCTCACGCCTTTTGAGGTAACTAGACGGTCCACCTCAAGCCTAGTCAGTCCAAGCAAGTCTCTAAATTTGCCCTTGTATCCTTGAGAAGTAGAAGGAATGGCGGGCAAGTGTTCGGGATCCCACCCACCAATAGCTGCAATTTCTTCAGGAAAGGGGCAAATATCACCTCCAGGGAACGCAAAGACATGGTAGTTCGGGTCCAAATAGTCAAGGCAAGCATCCAAGAACGGTTTAACAACCTTGATGAGTTTCAAACTCAACAACGATCCAAAGTTATAAGAGCCCATATCATGCTTCTCCATATTTGAAAATTCGTTGGTCCATTCCTTCAAGCGGATCTCCAAAGTATTCATGATGAGAAAATTTTTTTTTTGAAGAATTTTGTGTAATTAGACGAAGAAAAGACGGAAGATTTGTGTGAATAAAACCTCCATCGACGCTTCTATTTATACTAATTGATGTTTCCAAAAAATCCGTCAGAACAGACCACCTTGGGAACAGGCGCAGCACCTGCTGCGCCTCTTCCAAGGGATGCAGCTCATGTTGCGCCTCTTCCTCAGCTTCACTTCTGTGATTTTCCGCGTTGGATCTTTCCTAATTCCATAACGAATAATTTCCTATTCCTACAGGTTATTATTTTGGTAAATACGGGAAGATTACCATGTTTCGGGTTTCCTAATTTCGCGGGCACGCATTTTGAGGCGACATCGACATTTCTGCCATTATATCACACTTGTATTTTTTTTCATTTTTAGGAAATAATTTTCATTTTAATTTTCATTTTTTAGGAAATAATTTCATTTTAATTCATTTATTTTACTGAATCTCAACATGTATATATTAATTTCTATTTCTTAATTTCATTTCTACATTTCTAACTTATAGATTTCTTTTTTTTTCTTTTTTTAGGGGGTAACCCTCCCTACCGTCCGTCCGGTCATTTCCGGCAAAATTTTTGCATTTTCGTGTTCTTTTGAGTCTCTCATTTTGCGCTAATTAAGGCCATATGTATATAAAAATGTATGCTTTGCGTGTTTTCTATGTAAATTTCGGCAGCATGACGGCGCAAACCGTCATCTACCAAACCTGTTCGAAACTAACCTGCAGATACAAGCAACGCAACCCAGCAGCAAAGGCACTCAGGCCATCATATATATATACCAAATGGAGGAAATGTACAAACAGGGGGCTCGAGCCCCAAACAAAGTCCAAAAAAATGTTCAAAATGATAGTCCAAATGTACAAATGTGCAAAATACAGCCAACAAACAAAAACTACTGCTGGGCGCCCTCCAACTCTGCAACTCTCGCCACAAGAACGGCGATCTCGGCATCCCGAACCTCGAGCTCCCTCAACAAGCGAGCTGTCTCCTCCCGAGACTGGGTCAACTCTCGCTCCAGCCCTCGGTCACCCTGTAAACAATATATTGGCTCATGTCAATCGATTCAAGCAAAATCAGAAAATCAAAAATCAAAAATAAAATAGGCGTAAGGTTCATACCTGACGACCTCGACCGCCGACAAGTGCCTCGACGGTAGTAGCTCGCAGCCGGTTGGCCACCCTCCACAATGCCACAAACCGAGACGGCGCAACCTGCATTTTCAAAAAGAAATTCTCAATGATTGAACAAACTCAATCAAATGTGTTCTTACACAAAGGATATACAAGTTAGAGGCTCACCCTCCGAATCGATGCTTTGCCGATCGTCCGTGCCAAGATCCGTCACAGCTACGTCAAAGTCACGCAGCTCGGAGATCGTCGTCCTCCCAGTCGCGTCAGTGTACTCAAGGGTCTCGGGGTACTCTGGGGGCTCGATGCCCGCAGCCTCGACCTCCTGCAAAGACAAATGTTTCTCTTCAATCGATGATCTTTCATCATAATTCTCAAAATCGAATCAGGAGGAAAAGTAAACGATGCTCACCACTACCGGCCAGTACGCCAACCTCCCGTAACGGAATGCCGAGTAGTCGTCGCCAGGAAGAAAAAAGGCATCGCCACTGGCACCAGCCAAGTCCGCCTCCCTCTCAGCCTCAGAAGGCTCCCTAAACATCGTCCTAGGAGGATCGACGGGAACCGTCAACACGTCCCGCGAGCACTGACGAGCCAAGCGCTCGCCCAAGTACCACACAGGACCCATCGACGTCCTCAACAGCAGTCGGCTCGAGCTCCTAGGCCGAAGGACCTCAGCCACGAAAGGAGGCGCTCCAGCGTACTTCGCCCAAGGTCTGGGCACCCACTGTGATAAAATAAAGCAAAGATCATTCCTATGATCAATTAAAGGCAAATATAAGAAGCAAGTGAATATAAGTGAGATGCTCACGCTGCTCAGCTGAAGAGCGTTCACGTCCCGCCGGTAGACGTTGTGAGAAGAACGCTTGCTCTTCGTTCGGCACATCACCCAATCCTTCACCACGGGATAGGCCCTCTCCAGCGGCTCCGTCCTCTTGGGCGCGAGGCTCGGGAAGTAGGAGTACACCCACGCCTGAAAAGTAGAATAATCAAATGACGATCTTTCATGATTGGATAAAGAAAAGAATTTACTTTGGTCTAAAGGAAGGTTCATACCTCCAGCAGTAGTCCAGGCCCGACGGCACCAGGAGAAGTCCCCTTCTCCATCAGCTCCGGACGAACCATGGCCCTCATGAAGCGAATGAGGACCGTAAAACCAGCAATGACCCAGTCCCAACGTCCCAAAGAACTCAGGTCAGAAAGGAAGGAAAGAAGCTTTGTCGACAGCCTCTCGCCCTTGTCTCCGAGGTAAATCGAAGACAGAAACCACCAGAGCCACAGACGAGCCCTCTGCTCAGCTGTACAGGGAGGAGGAGCCGTCTCCCCCCCGTCAATCGTCACCGGCGCCGGGGTCTTCCCCGCAAAGTAGTCTCGAACGTAAGAACTGGGTATCAAACCCGGCACTGTGACAGCCTTCGGCGACAAGTTCCAGCCGATCAATCTCCTCGCCTCGGCCGAATCCGCCCTCATGGCAGTCTCCGGCCACTCCACCTCCTCGGTCCCACACGGCAGACCAGAAATCATGTCGTAGTCCTCCAGAGTGACTCCCACCTCACCAAAAGGCATGTGGAACGTGGAAGTCATATCCCAGAATCGGTCCAAGAAAGCGCGGACCAGGCTAAGGTTAGCCCGCAACTTCCTCTTCGCGATATCTCTCCAGACCTGAACCAAAGGACCGAACGCTCCACGCTCGATCATGGCCCTCTCCTCCGCTGACAGCCACTCGTAGTGCTCCATTGCTGTCGTGTAACCCGAGAATGACCTGATGTTCCCGGCCTCCTATTGTGATTTGAAACAAAGCTATCTTTAGTTTTGAATGAAATTTGAAAGGAATTTTAACAAATGAATGAAAGAGGATGAGTAATGAGTAGTGAATTCCTATTTACCAAACTCTTCACCGTCCTGTAGGACAGGTGACCCTCTGCAGCCCACACTTGGTGCCTACTCTCCCAAGTCTCAGCCCACGTAGGAGCTCCTCTCAGCTGACGACCTCCTCGTCCGACGTTGGCCCGTCTCGGGTCTCCTCCTCCTCGACGGCCTCCTCCTCGTGAAACTCATCCCCAGCAGCCATCACCGCAGCGGTGAAGGCCTGCTCTAAAGCCTCCTCGACAGTAGCAGTGTCGATCTCCATGGGAGCTCTCCCAGAAGTAGAAGCCTCATCACCTGCAACATTAAAGCAAATTTAGGCCGCGTCACGTGACGACGAGCCTGGGTTAAGGGATTTCCGTGCCTTCAAAGCCCTGAAACCACTCTTTTCTCGCCATCCTTGGCCATATTCCCATCAACCCGATCACTCGTGTGGTAATTTGGGTCAAGTCAGGTCTAAATCGAAGCCTAGTTCCGGGTCGAGTCGAAATTTCGGCAGCATTTCGTTATAACGGCGATTATGCCCTAGAAAAGTGTCCTGAAAAAGCCGTCACAAACCAAAATTCCGAGATGGTAGAAAGTTTACCCATCATCCAAGGATCCCAAATATCAAGTTTCATCACAAATGGGCATGCCTAAGGCTATTTTCGAAGCGATTTACGGTTCAGCTGTAAAACCGTCTCAAATTTCACTCAAAGGCTCAAAACTTGATGAAAATTCGAAACAAATACATGGTTATGTTCCTAATATTACCTACCATCTATTTCTAATGTCAATTCGACGAGGCAAATGCGTTTGGGGGAAAAGCCCCAAAATTTCGATCAAAAGGGTCATAAACCCTAGATTTTTCGGCTCAAAATCGGATGAATGTAGAAGATTAATGCGAGATTGAGACACATACCTCGATTAGTCATGTTTAATGCAAGCTTTTGGATCAAACCTTGGCGGAAATGGTGAAGATTTGAGAGAGAAATTGTATAAATTGTGTTTCGAGCAAATGAGCATAAACCTCTGATTCTTCGCGTTTTTTACGAAGAAAAACCAATTTGGGGAATAGACGCAGCAGGCGCTGCGCCTCTTCCAAGAGACGCAGCTCTTGCTGCGCCTCTTCCTTGTGTTCCCTCCATACGGATTTTCAAAAATTCGTTATGAGTTCGTTATTTGTGGGCCCATCTTTGGTGCGCCTCTTCCTCGATGCTATTTTTATTCTTTTGGTCCGTTTGACGATTTTCTTTCGTTCCGGCCCGCATTTCCAAGCCAGCAACAGACTGTTGCACGTCATTTATTCCTTCACAAGAATTCGACACACCTTCATTATGTCTCCAAGCGAGAGTAAGCGGATATACTTTCCCTCTCATGACAAGAAGAAAAGCCCCCAATCACGTCTCCAGCGAGAGTAAGCGGACGTACTGTCCCTCTCAAGACATGAGGATTGACATCTACCTAAGCATATTTCCCCTCAGCAGTTCCCGCCTGTGTCCTGCTACTCGCAATTATTTCCCGAAGACTACCCAAGCAGTTTTCTTTCAGCAGTTCCCGCCTGTGTCCTGCTACTCGCAATATTTCGTGTTTCCCCGCGGAGTTCGACAAAGAGTCGTTCTCCAGAAGTTCCCAAACCAATAGAGTTCCTATACCCAAGCTTTAGCTACCCCTTAAGTTGAACTTACTTTAGGCCTCCTTCCCGTCGATGCTTTCCTTTAGGGTCCCACAACCTAGCAAATCCTTACTTATCTTTTAGGTCTTACCCTTAGCACCCATCCTTAACCTTAGCTCCTACGCAACTCCGGAAGCATCTCAAGAAGAAGTCTCAGGTATGGTCTCTTCTTATGGCTGGCGAGCCTCCTTACGTAGTCTAATGGACTTTAAACGATCCTCCCCGATAGTCGACAGACTCTAAAATGTTCCCGACGACAGGTCCTTGGTTCAGACCCCTTGAACCGCCTCGCGTCGCCATAGTCGTCAGGTTGTAATCTTCGATTGACCTGATGGCTATACTTTGACTTTCGCCTTGTCCAAGCCTCGGTCAAAGTGGGGGCTCAGAGATACCTCATTTCGCACCTCCGGAAACCACCCTATGATGATTGGGCCGCATGTTTGGTACGCGGAACGATTTGTGACAATTCGTAAGATTATCGTCAAGTGATTGCTCAAATATTAATGTCTACCTCTTAGTTGTCATCTACGTCCCGATACGGTCGTTTTGACAAGAATTAGAGTACATTCGAGTCCGGCCTAAAACCGTCTCCATTTTCTCGATAACCGTTAAATCCCGAGTCGAATGTTCGGAATGTTCCTTGATATTTCTATTCCATATTTCATAAATTTTATCTTTTAGTAAACAATTTCCTGTAATATTCACATAAGATATTAAGGAAAACCGAATTATTTCCGTTCTACCATAACTCAAACACGGAAATCTTTCTTCTACAGGAGGAAACCCCTTGGGAACAGACGCAGCAGGTGCTGCGCCTCTTCCAAGAGACGCAGTGGGCTGCTGCGCCTCTTCCCAGTGCCCTTTTCTCGTATTTCTCGTATCTTTTTCATATCTTTCCGAGATTCACTTCCAAAGAGTCTCCGAAACCCTAATTCCTTCACGTGATTAGTATAAATAGGAGCCTTCGCTCCTCATATTTCTCACGCGAGTGTCCGCCCTTCTCTTCTCCCTTTGCATTCTAGACTTTGTTCTTACTTTTGGCGTCTACGTGCTTGAACTTTCGACCACGTAAGCTCGGATCCTTCTGAGTACCAGCCTCCCCGTTTCCATGACCGACCAATTTGACCAACTCCACAATAATCAACTTTAATTAATTAATCGTTTTCCTCTTACGAGGGCACTTTCTTTGCATTCGCGTCGAGCATCACTAATCGATATCTTAGTCCTTCTCGTTTCGTCAACATGTAAGTCTGAGGGTGTAAATCTCTCTTTTATTTATTGTATTTTATTTATTGTATCACAATTGTAAGGTTTATGTCGAAAATACCTCTTAAAACCGATTTCTAAAACCATGCTTTAAAACCTCTTTTTACGGATTTCCAGTAGATAACCGTCGAGAAAGGACGCAGCAACTGCTGCGCCTCTTCGAAGGAGCGCAGTACCTGATGCGCCTCTTTGTGAGGCTGCCGCAGTTCCTGCTTCCTTTCTTCTTCGTTCGTCCTCTGTTTATTCGTCAAAGTTTCTTTCTCTTGTTTCTTTGTGTGTTAATTCTTCATCGTAGCATATAATTCACATGTATATTATAATCATCATCATTAACATGTTTTAATCATCACAAATCCGACTTAAATCCCTAATAATCCGATATTTGCGGGTTTTCGTCATTAAATTCAATTCCGGGTTGTAGAGATTCGATTCATCAATATTGGGTTTCTGGAATTCGTCTTTGATATAGTTTTCATCCGTCTTTCGTTGTATTCATCGCATATTCGTCATTAATCCATCATATCTAACTTAATTAATTGAATTAATTTGTTTGACTCATTAATATTTTTCACTTCTATCATTAATCCATCTTATGTTAAATCGTTCTACTCCGTCTTATTCATGTTTTACTGTTTTCATGACCCATTCATATGTTAAATAACATGCTAATCACTTTCATCCGAGTAAATATCATCAATCGATCATTAAATTCGCTAATTAACATTAACGGCTTGCAATTACGGCTTCACAACCAGAACTGAGCCAAGGAACAGACGCAGCGCCTGCTGCGCCTATTCCAAAGGACGCAGCTCTGCTGCGCCTGTTCCTGGCTGAGTTCTGTCCCTGAACTCCGTTTCTGCCTTGACTTAGTTTAACTAGTTTACGTATTAACTAACTATTAATCGTAATATCACGCTAATTCCTGTTCGTTTATTTCTTTAATTTGTTCTTTTATTCTTTTTCTCAAATTATCCGTTTTAAAGGTATTTTCGACATAAATCGCCTAATCCAATGTAATTATTGTATTTCTTTTATTGCTTGTATGCTTTCACATGTAAATGAGCATTAAATCCTACTTTGACCCAATTGTTTGCTAATTACGTGTCAACCGACTTAGTATTAATTCTCACATGCTAGGATTAAAAATTGGATGTTGCATTGCATGCATATAGCCGACGATATATCAAGTACGAATAACTTCCCTAATCATTAGTAGAGGCCGCTATCGAGGCGGGCGGGATTAGGTGTTCGATCAAAAGAGCTTCCTAATACGTACCCTCACCCCTTACTCCAGATATCTGTGAACACCCGTGTTCATTGGCATCCACGAGAGTCATTCTAGACATAGAATGCTAAGGGTAGCGATTGCTTAGTGTTCATGTCTCTACTTTGTGTCTTGACATGGCACGAGGTATTCGAACGGTTCCAATTTCCCATAAAAATTGGTGGCGACTCCATACAAAAATGCAAACGCTTGTTCACCAAGCGCCCCCGTGGCCCATTGTCCACAGCTAGCCTAACTAAAGGCCAACTTTCTGCTTTGTTGGCTGTTTTGAGAACTCATAAAAAGGCTATTAAGTATAGCATTGACGACTTACAAGATATTAATCCTGAGTTTTTTATGCACTGTCACTACACCAAAAAAGACCTTCAATAATGGTCAGATAATGCAATTACCGTTATTAAATAGAAACACGGAATCGTTATTGTAATGACTGTTGTTAAATACACTACAAAAAGAAATAAAACAGGCGACCGATTTTGGCGACTGAAATCAGTAGCTAAAATCAATTTGGCGACTGATTTCAGTCGCCAAACGCCAGTCGCAGACTTTAGTCGCCTTTTCTAATTTTGGCGACTAATATCGGTCGCCAAATTTGGCGACTGACAAATCAGACGCCAAATGACTAAAATAGCGACTTAAATGCTAGGCGCCAAATTGGCGACTGATTTAGGGTAGTCGCCAAAATGGCGACTGAATTTCAGTCACCAAAATCCTTTTTAGTGGCCAAATTTGGGTGACTAGGCCAATATCAGTGAGTCAAATTTGGCGACTGAAAGGGGATTTGGCTACTGAAATCAAAAGCAACAGCTACCGCGGACGGTGGTGCTCAGCAGCGCGGTGACAACCCTGAAAGAAGAAAAGAAAAACAAAAAAAACAGGGTTATTCAACCTCAATTCATCAATAACATGAATTATCAAACTAAATTTATCAAAATCAAGTCTTAAAGAAGGTTCCACTTAGCTAATAGCAAATTTCTCTTAATCCAAAAGATGGTTCCACTTAGCTAATTCCATTAATGCAAAAGACGGTTTCACTTAGCTTAATATTAATAATAATAAGACGGTTTCACTTAACTTAGTAATAATAATAATAATAATAATAATAATAATAATAATATTAATTAAGACGGTTCCACTTAGCTTAATACTAACGATAATGAGACGGTTTCACTTAGCTACCCAACACCATACACCACCCACGACCCACCCAAGGCCACCCCACGACCCACCCACCCACGGCCCACCCACGACCGACCACCCCCTACCCCCATAACCCTAAACCTAAACACAAATCTCATAATCATTCCTTTTTAATTCAAACACAAATTAAACTAAATCTAACTACAAATTAATCAAACATACTAACTACAAATAAATCTAACAAACTAACCACAAATTAATCAAACTAACAACAAATTAATCTAACAAATTAAACTTATTAAACTGAAATTAAACAAAAAAAAAACTAACCTAATTAAAGAGGGTGGAAATGGCGGTGGAAATGGCGGTGGAAGTGGCGGTGGAAGTGTGGTTGTGTCGTTCGTCGCTCGTCGTCCGCTGTCGTCGCTGTTCTCCTTTTTTTTTTCGAAAGAGTAAAGTAAGAAAGAGGGGGGTCTGGTTTGTATAAAAAAATTTGGCGACTGAATTTCAGTCGCCAAATTGGCGACTACCTATAAATCCGTCGCCAAATCTGAAATATCAGTCGCCAAATTAGATTCCCTTTTTAAAAAATTCAGTCGCCTAATTAGCGACTGATTTCAGTTGCTAATTTGTAAATCAATCGCCAAATTGGCGACTACAATCATCAGTCGCCAAATTTCGGTCGCCTGTTTTAGTTTTTCTTGTAGTGATATATACCACGGTTGTATACAAACACGCGACCGTTATATAACATCAATAACGGATCTATAATACCGTTATCACAACTCAAGAACCGTTATAAAACTGTTGTTAAATATGTTTATGGCAACGGGTATACTTTTAAGAAACCGTTGTTAAATATTAATAACAGTTTCAAACCCGTTGTCCTAGTTTACTATTGACAACGATTTAGTGGTTCCAAAACCGCTGTTAAATATTATCTATGATAACGGTTCATTTAGTTATCTTATTTAATTAAATGTCAAAATTTAACAACGGTTTTATTGCGTGCTAAACCGTTGTTATATTTATGAATTGACAACGGTATTTAACCGTTATCTCTTTTTATTGATAAAACTTTGACAATGGTTCTTCTTAAATAAACCGTTGTAAAAGTTTTGAACTCGACAACGGTTATCGTTCGTTATCTTATATTTTTGGCGGTTTGAATGGGAGGGAAAAGATGTTAACGGTTATTTATCTAAATAAAACCGTTGTCAAATAATTGTTAGCAACGGGTTGTTTTTAACCGTTATCGTTTTTAATTATTATTATTTTTAAAAAAAAATGATTTTAGCTTGTTCTAGCAGCTGCTGAAATGCTATTTTTCCAGCAGCGTTTGTAGCCGCTGCTGGAATACTATTTTTCAGCTGCTGCTGAAAATATAGCATTCCAGCAGCTGTGCACTGCAAAAATTCAATCCTGCATCAAAATATTACACCCCGTGATCAATTAAACTCAGATTCAAAATAGTACAAACAGCTTGATCAAAAGCCAAAACACAACTTCCTCAAAAAAACAAAAGAAGCCAATCCACAATGGCTCTATATATAGCCACACACGTACATAAAGCATGAGCAAACTATTGAGACTCCGCTAATGAAACAACATAACTGGCCCACATATTTCTCATCTGGTTGATGTCCTCTGGCGAATATTCTGGGGCTTTTTTGAGTATTAGTGGAAAGTACAATTCAAAATATACATAATCAAAATAGATATAATACATGGAAGTATACAGAATTGAACTCAATTTACGTCTGAAATAGTTTTTAAATCACACTAACCCGTATCGGAATGGTAGAAAGTTTTCCGTTGATAACCTTCCACATGGACTGACAAACGTAAAAGGCGCATTGTTTGTCATCTGGTGTTTTAGGAGACTATTATATAAATCACACACAAATCAGCTGAATTAGATAATCAACCTCTCGCAGAAACATTAATTAAATGATACGAGTAATTATTAAGAATACACTTACTAATGGCGTGATAAAATTGGGAATGATGTAGCTTTCATATTTCCCAAGTGGACATAATCTTTTTTTTGCTTTAAAAACACTAATTCATAAATATACACACATGCCATTATTATTTGCATATATATGGCTCAAGTCATATAATAAAAAATGACATTATTGAAGGTTGTAAACTTACTCAGTTATCATCCTTACACAACTGTCAGAGGGTTTGCCTTCACGAGAGTCAATCCAGTACACTGTTTTTGTTTTCACTTGGATTGTCAGTAGCACCCAATGCTTCCTATTCAATTTGGGACATTGAACTATTAGTTCATTTACACGCATTTAAGCATGTTAATAATAAATTTATAGCACCGTGATTTATTACAATAATCACGTACTATACATACATATTCTCATTGTAGGAGGCAAGCCATAGTTTTTTGGACGACATCAACCGATGAGCGATACTATTGTTTTGTTCTTCGTATGAAATTCTCTGCACAGAGAACGCCTTAGGACTCAAGAATCCGTAGGGGTGAATTAGACCTTCAACTCAGCGAACTGATTATTGAGGTACCTATTACGCCACATGGAATGAAGATTGTTATTGTAATTGATAATTTAAACAAACATCATTATTCGTAAATGAAAATGACTAAATAGTTTTATTAATAAAACTTACTTCATCCAAATCAAAATGTGAACAACATCTAAATTGTCAAGGTCGACAAATTCCATCAGTTGCTTCGGGTCCAGTACGGCTATATCAGCTGCGCCCATAATTTCCTCTTCAATGTTAATCATGACTACATCCCCTCTAGGTGACATCTTTACAGCCAGGTTATGCAAAGCCATCGGCGAAGCAGTTTTCATTTTTTTTCTTATATTCACACGATTCATAATAAGAATCATAAGCAGGCTTGACTGCAACAACGTTCGTTGAAGTAGTAGTAATTGCTTTAGCTGCCATCATGGGTTTGCTTAACTTCTACAAATGTAAAGATTAAAGTACTTACGATATGTTAATATTCGTACCCTAATATATTTAAAGAACAAGTAATAATTAACGTCTGCATATAGGTACCTTGGGGATGACAACATTGATGAGGTTGTCAGGCCATTGCACATAAGGGCTTAAGGCTTCTTTCAAATAAGTGACCTCCTCATTAGGAAATGGTACTTTTACTTCCCTATACTCGTCTTTATATAATTGGGACATTTCCACTTTTCTGCATTTGTCACGAAGGGGTATACCATGAACCTTAACTTGCTGAAGGCGGTCATAATTGAACACGTATCCCCTAGCAACAACAACTTTCTGTTCCCCCTGTAAATAGAACAGACGACAAGCCACCTTGCAATCGCCCTTCACGACAGCTTTAATTAATTAGTACACATACATTCACTACCTTTAATAAATTTCATAAGTAAAAAACGTGTACTGAGATGAATAATTATAAACTAGCAGCTATTACCTTTTTCGGTATAGAGAAGAACGTCTGATCATCAACTACCTCAATCTCATCCTGTGTCACTGCCTTCCTGGCTTCCTCTTCCTTTTCAACTGCCTGATATCGATCCTCGGCTCCCACCTCAATCTCCTTTGCCATTTCCTTCTCCCTTGCCATGTCCTCTTCGCCTTCCTTCTGTACATTTACACTTGTCCATATAACACGTACTGATTTTCCAAATCATATAACATATTGTATATATATATATATATATAAGACATAAATATTATTACCTCTTTTTCCTCCTCCTCCTCCTCCTCCTCCTCCTCCTCCTCCTCCTCCTCCTCCTCCTCCTCCTCCTCTACTTCCTTTATGACTTCTTGAACTATATCCAACTCTTTTTCTAATGGCTTTTCCCCAGTTTCCAACATTCTCACCATCAACCTGGCTATTTTCTGTAGCTGTGTAGTAGAAATTAATGTCAGCATATATAGTTATAAATTACGTTGGTTCAAATACAGTATTTATAGATTACCTTCTTGGAATCATCACCACTTCGAGTAGTTTTCCCAAAATACTTAGTGATATCAACATGCGTCGATACCCCTCTAACACGACCTGAATGCTCTGCTTTGCCGATTGCCCTAGCAAGAATGTCATCACGTCCTTCAGGCTTCCATTTTCCTTCATGTACCTCCTTCTCACAGATCCTCTACATACACATAAAACTATTAAGCAACTCACAATTATATAACTCCGACCACCAGCGGTAGGGGTGACATATTTATTCAAACTTACAATTTTCTCTTTGATGTCCTTATCATATTCAGTTTATGCCTTTCTATTCTTAGGAGTGTGACCTTCCATCCAAGCGTCGTGACGACTGAATTTTCTAAACTTTGCCTACAATTCATTCATCACATTGATATCCTCTCAAAATATGTATGATTACTATGAACATATATAACATCCGACTAAAACACCTAATAGTCTAATACTATAAGAATTATGTACTTACAAGTTTCTTCTTATTCAATCTATAACCACCTTGGGAGCCGTAAAAGATGGTCTTTTTCTTTGAAATGTTCGCCTTGTTCCTCTCACTCATATGCTTCATCAAATAAATTGTATCAAGAAACGTAAGCATGACCAAATACTAAACTAAGTATACTTCTTTACTTATTATTAATAAGTTACCTTAAACTTGTCAGACTGCCTATAAGCGATATAGCTATCCCAATGGTCTTGACTGACATACGGATACTTCTTTTTTAGTGGGTTCTTGTTCATCTCCCTGGCTTCCTTGTTGAATAAGTGGTTCTCAACAATCTTTAACTTCCAAGATCTGAGGGCTTCCCCGGTCTTTTTTGTTGGGAAATGTGTCCTCAACAATAGTGCGATCACATGATTTAAATATCATTATTAAATCTCATTTTAAGAATACATGTGGGATGTAATATTTTACAGTCAACTGGTCCACACATATCGGTAATGATTGGCTGACTAGAGTTTGACATTACTGTCGTGCGACGGTGGTGATCAGTTGATCCCCTTAGGTCATACCTATAGGGAAATACTCTTAATTGATTATTTAATTAATCGTATACCGATACGAGTTAATTAAATTGCTTAAAATTGACGGATGATTTTGTGAGTATAATTTACGTATCTTATTGTAAATATGATTAAATGAGACACGGTCTAAGTAATCGAATTGTTTTATTACTTAGATGAAATCATTGTTTACAGAAACAATTGAAACGGAATGAAAAAAAATTATTATAAATACAGAATGTTGTAATTTATAATTTGGAAACACTTTTGGTACAAGTAATTACGAATTACTAGTCGATTTTGTAAATGACATATTTTATGAGTATGTTGATTTTTAATAAGTTAAAAATACATTACAATGTGACATGTCATGTAACATGTTACATGTGACAAATTGACAAATGACAAAATAAAATGGACCTCCCATTTTATTGATACATACCGAAATTATGGAGGGAGTTAGTGGAAATTGTGTTAATTGTTTAAGTATAAACACAATAATGAAAGCTAATAAGTAGGCATGCAAACCTAAGCTTTTGAGAAGAGCAAAAACAAAAGGTATTGGGCATCCTACCCAAGCCAATTTCGGCCAACCATATGAGAAAAGAAAAGAGAGTTTTTCTTTTCAAGATTTTATTCATCATTTTTACACATCTAATTTTCTAGTGTAAGCAATGTATCTTTCTCTACATCTTATGAAATCTAGAGAAATAAAACTCACATAATCTCCTCTCTTGATCGAAATATTCAAGAGTAAAATTGCAATTTATATTGTGTCAATTTTATAGTAAAACTAATATTATTACTAGATCTAAATAATATTGGTTATTAAGAGGTTTCCTTGGGTATATGCTTTTGGGAGGGATTCTATACTTGAATCCTTGTTCTTCCATTTGGAGAGCTCAAGAACAAGTGAGTAGGAGAACTCACTTGTGCCCATAAAATCCGAAACATCCAATGTAAGATGATGATTTCTTCTTTATATTGTTTAGTAGTTTGCATGCATAAGATCACCATTTAATTTTATGACAAATTAAAATAAAACATATATGAGTATGTTAGTATATAGATCTACTTTTCCTTCAATCGGTATCATGAGCCATGGTTGTTTGCATGCAAATCGGTTAAAAGTTTTTCCGAGTTATAAAGAATAACATATAAAACTTGTATATTTTGTGTTATTATGATATATCACGAAATTAATCCATGCATGTTAATATTCTGGTCCTAAAATGTTTTAGGATATTTTGGTTAATTTTACGGATTTTATTGTTCATATTATACAATAATGGCATTTAAATATGATTTTATGAGTAAAAATGTCATTTTCGGTCCAAAATTAGCTATACTTCGAATTTTTCAGTGATTTTTGGATATGTTATCACATATATTATTTTGAGATAACCTGTAAATTTGCATAATTTTTGGACTTGTTATGCTCGAAAAATGGATTTTTCATTATTAAATTCGGATTTAGGTGAAAAATAGGTTAATATAAGTTAAATTTCGAATCTCGTCATAGAAATTTAGTATGTTGTCACATGCAATTTTACAAGATGTGTGTAAAATAATTGGCTATAAAGAAGTCTTTTTGCATGATTTATGGATTTTTGAAGAAAAATAGCATAAATAGTGACATTATTAGTGAAAAATTAATAAAACATAATCTATGACTTAGGAAAAACGTCTAATGTTGCCTTTTATTATCTTTTTCAGATCTAAAATTGAAAAGTTAATGAATATAATTTTTCAATGTTTTTATGATTATTTTATTAAAAATCTATAAACCGCAACATTGTTTTTCCGGAAAAATTTCGAAATTTTTTAACCTAATATTTTGAACATTATGAGTGTCATGTTTTTTCCAGAATGTTCATGAGTTTAAATTTCAAATTTTGAATTTATTTGAAATTTTGTGATTTATTTGAAATTTATAGCTTATTTTTGTAATTTTTGGTCCATTTATGAACAATTTTATAAAATATGGGTTAGTTATGGTCAAATTATTAGTGAAGACTAAATTTTGAGTCCTAATAGGTTAGGGTAATTAACTTATGCATAAATATGAGTTTATGTATTTTTGTGATTATAAAAATGTTGAAATCACGCAAATCCGTAAAAACCAAGTAATATACGATATTGGCTAATTAAAGGCGATTTAGCATAAAATTGGGCATGTTCATACATATTATAATGCTGCATCTTCTTTATGATTGTCATAATTTTAATTTATGTAATTTTTGAATTATGTAATTTTACTTAGTATGGCCTTAGATTTTAATTGGTATTTCCCGAAATGTATGGGAATATCGATTCGGTTGTAATTTTATTGTGATCTCGTATCACCGTTTTGTAATTTAATAGATTTATTTTATTTTAGTTACAAATGTATAATAGGAAATTATGTAATTTATTATGTAATTTAAATTCATCTCGGAGTTCCCAAAGACGGATTTCTTCAAAATGGCGATACATAAAGACGGTGTTACCTCGAGATGCGTGCCTCAACCGAAGATCAAGGGACCAATGGAGTTGGTTTCCGAATATGTAATAGTTAAATAGTTTTTTCTATTTTAGGAAAGGCCATACTAGGATCTATTTATTTATTTTTATGCTTGCATTTTATTTTATGTCACATGCATCGCTAAATCGCCATAACTAAAACATGCATCCTTTTATCGAGTTTATCGACCGTGTCAATTAGAATTATCGTAGTTCACCGCTTTAGTTCACTTAAAACGTGATAGATAATAAATTGACATGACCTCTCGCTAAAACAATTAATTGAGACATAGCCTTACCAAATAGTAGAAACCATGAAAACCTATTTCGTGAGGGAGTGCACTCGGCCACACCGGGGTACAAACCTTGTTACGTAGGGGAAGTGGGTGATAAATGTCTATCCACCGAATTCATGTTGATAAGGGTTTCATCGGCCACACCATGCCCAAGTTAATGTGGGTTTGGATCATGGACACATTTATTCGAAATTTGGATTGAACTCAACAAAAGTTTTTCGATAAGGGTTTTATCGGCCACACCGTCCCCTTGTTGAATGTGTTTTGGGCTAAAGATATATGTTAATGTAATATTATCGACCAAGAGTTCTAAAAGTAGAATCGATTAAAGCGTTAATCCACCGAGTTATATTGATAAGGGTTTCATCGGCCACACCATGCCCAAGTTAATATGAATTTGGGTCTTGGAATCATTTATCATAGTTGGGTAGAGGTCACTATGCAAATGCTTTACTTGTTATTTACAAGTATTAATAAAACGATAAATGTCAAGTTTTCCATTATTCCGTTGTCATATTGTTCTATTTCTTTACCCTATTCATATACGATATCATTTCGTTTTTGATTCAAAACTCCATTAAAACATCGTAACTAAAGACAAAATTTGAATTTTCTTCTAAAGACCTCGAATTAACCATTGCTAAGGATCTCTTGCAAAGAGTATAGATTAAAGTTATTCATTATCAAACAGGTTTTTGATTCTAGACTAACACATCTACTTACAATGGATTGTTTTTTCATGTACTTAAATGAATTAAGTACCTTGAAGCGATAAATTGTTTTGGTAATTAGTTTTGTCAAGAATTCGTAATTGACCAAAATAACGCAACCACTTCAATGAAAGTTTTAAGACTAAAACGAACGAATGAAGAGTAATCTTCATGGATTCAATTTTGCTTCTCAAAGCAAAGACTCATTGAAATAAGTGGGAGCATTCTCTTAAACCGTTAAGATGGGGACGAGGTTCAAAGAAGTAAAGATTATAATGGAATTGATACAAGGTAATGTTAAAAGTAAAGTTGTTGAGAATGACGATACTAAACCTATCAATCCCAACCGATAAAGTTTCCATTGTCTTAAATGTTAGACACGAGAAAGGAAACTACCCCAAATTATTGAAGAATCAACAAGTTAGTTGTGGGACATCTAATGGGACCTTCTTCTTTAAAAGTGTTTATTTGATTAAACATAAATTTTGCTAGTGCCACTTCGTCAATATTAGAAACCAGTGGAGGTTTTCATCATTGTATTCGACACATAGGATGATTAGAATATGACGACTAGCAACAATGAAGTCAAGAGATAGAGTCATTGTGTACTAAATCTAGTTTTCGGGTTTGGAGTTGTACTTAATTGTGACTATTAAGTACATAAACTCTAAATAAGAATACAATTTGTTAAAGATACAAAAGAGGTTTCACTTTTGTGACCCTATACACCATGATTTGATGTATGGCTAGCCCATCATCAAGGTGATTATATTCTAAACCAAACTAGAATGATATATCATGAAGATGATGCAAGACTCAAATTGGTAACCCAAGATTAAACCTTAATTTCTGGAATGATGAACGCAAAGAGTTATCGAGTACTCTTGAAACCATTAGATTGTTAATGGAATATGCGTATCTTGTATTCAAAGCAAGATGTCTCGTGCCTTTTGGTTGAAAAGGAGATCGAGGTTATAAATCATCAATCCAAAATAGGTTGATCATCATCTTTTACCAACGATTTAAGTTGACACTGGTGTGTTCACTTAATAAGGTAAATAGAGAAATCTTTGAAGAAGTTCAAGAGTTCAAGGAATCACGATTTAGTCGTGATGGGACTATCAAAGTGAAGACTTTGATATAAGCCAAAGGAAATGTGATATAGTATCACAAGTTAATCTCTCTTAGCACGCATTATGAAATAATGTGTGGATGGATAAGAAATCAAACGCTATTCGATAAGGTTTGGACTTCGATCAAGTTACTTTGAGTTACTTGATCCTTTTGGGGATTTTATCATTTTTGTCTAAATTATTTTTCCAATAAATCGAATCATATGAGATATGAAATGGTAAGGGTACCATATTTGTAAGTTTTCACAAGAAATAAATGCTCATTTTTTCCCTCTTCAATTATCACGAGTACGACGGGTTTGCGGCTCGTGAAACTGTCTTTCTAAAATACAAGTTTATTTTTAGAAGACAGAGTGGGAGAAATTATTCAAGAGCCACAAAGAATGCCACAGAGAATGTTATGTCGCAAGAAACTGGTCTTTCTTGGCTACATGAGACGTTTTGTGTAAGACATTGTTTCTTGCAAACCTAGGAGGTTAAATTCGTCACTTGTTAAAAATGATGAATTCATGCTACTTTTAAGAAAGTAAAGAGCTTATAACTTACAAAAGAAATTGTTTGATTCAAGTTGATTACTTCTAGAAAGTAATGAACATATGACTTACATAAGAGTGTTTAAGTCACAACTCAATACAAGGCTTAGAGCCATGAAAATCCGAAATAAAAGGCTTGATTAGTGACAAAGGGTTTTGCACTAATAAAGAGATATTTCATAGCAAGATTGGTTGCAAAGGGTTTTGCACTAATTGAAATGCTTAAGTCTATTTGGATCTTGTTAGGGATTATGTTTCATTATGAGGATATGCATACAAAGAAGTGAATCTAAAACCCACTTCTTCAATAGAAGGAACGTATTCAATACATGTCATGAGTTTTGTAGATTCTTGCAATCCTAAGATAATATGCAACTTAAGAGATGGTCTTAAGTGGGACATCAATGAGTTAGAATCAATGTTTTGATCATGTTATAAAACTTTTCTCGATAAGTCGAGAAGTTGTGTTTATACATGAAGTTTAGTGGGAGTTACGGAAATTTTAATTAGTCCGATATGTGGATGACATATTGATCATTGAGAATGATTTAAGACTTTTGGAGTATTATAATACATCTTGAATATCCGGATTTATGAAGATAAATCCACATGATATTAGCGTCAGTAAGAAGTCTTATGTTGATAAGATTCATGACTAGTTCAATTAAATTGAACATATTTGATTGATTTCATTTGCTTCCGCTGCCGAATCAATTAAAAAGAAATGATGTATAACACTTCATATGCTTTGAGTATGATGAATTGTTTTCAAAATCGAATTTAAGTAATCTTTACCAAGTAAGCTATAAAGATTACCCTTAAGTGCTTGCAGAAGCATTAAGGAAGTAAAGCAAAGTGTTTATGATGCAATATTGTGTAAGGGTGTTACACAAGTGACAATTGACAATTGAGGTTGCGCATGGTTTCCGATAAAAAAAACCATAATCAAAACACATTAGGATGGTTAAGATACCATTGTGGTTATGTTATTTAAGAAATAGATTTTCTAGAATCGTTCTAGGCAATAAAGAACAATAAGAGATATTTATAACGGAAATTGAGTACACTTGCAATCATAAGATGTGCAAGAAGGATGAGTCCCGCACATTGTGAAAACAGTGGGAGCTATTCTAAGGCTAGAGGGCCTATCTCTTGATTGGATCTCGACACGTACTCAGAAAGTTTTGTAATGCAAATGTATACATTACAAAGGAAAACGAGTATGTAGTAAGGTTGAGTAAGGTACAAGAAATTGATAAAACCTACTAACCAAAGCCTTCTCAAAGGCTAAACATGATGAGTCATGTCATTTCAATTGAATTGAAATGAACAACTACGTACAAGATCAAATTAGATTATAGAACATGAAATAGTAATCAGGCATTGACTATTCATATGTGATAATCGCATTTGTCGTTCGAGTTTTACTTTAAAACTCTTTTATTATACTTTGTTACATCCAAACGGGTTGTGGAGACAATTGAACCCCGTTAAAGTGAACACGGATTAGCATTGTATTCGCCCATAGTCACTTGTATGAGGTGACATCTCGAAGTGACTAGAGTGTGATGCGATTGATGGCAAGTTCAAGTGCCATACAAATATGTGAGATGACTAGTCGATCACATAGGCAGACTGTTAGGAACACTTTGTCGGGCCTTATGACCGCTTATAGAGTTCTGGCAATTTATATAGCCTGGTCGTGGCGAGAGCTACTATAGTATTCTAATGAGTCGATTCTTTTGACTAAAGACTATTCGCCTAAGATGGCACAGTTTCAGATTAACTTTGATTTGTGTTACTACGACCTTCGTAAATGGGGTCAAATGGGCATATTTTGGGTTATGATGGCTGTGGCTAGTCGAAGGGAATGAGTGCGATAGGAATTGTCCATCCCCTTGTCGGGTTAAAACAATATCTCGGGGGCCACTCGAGGAGTAATGAACTGAAAATGCGTGGCCACGCTCGGAAGGTATCCAGAGTGGATAAATCCGGTCAAACAGTTATTCTCCAGATCGAGGAAACCACTCTCGATATGATCACTTGCAAGTACGACCTGAAAGACACCTTGCATTGAGTGGGAGATAGTAATAGGACAAGAGAATTGGTGACGCACACTTGTCGAGGACAAGTGGGAGATTGTTGGGAAATGTGTCCTCAACAATAGTGCGATCACATGATTTAAATATCATTATTAAATCTCATTTTAAGAATACATGTGGGATGTAATATTTTACAGTCAACTGGTCCACACATATCGGTAATGATTGGCTGACTAGAGTTTGACATTACTGTCGTGCGACGGTGGTGATCAGTTGATCCCCTTAGGTCATACCTATAGGGAAATACTCTTAATTGATTATTTAATTAATCGTATACCGATACGAGTTAATTAAATTGCTTAAAATTGACGGATGATTTTGTGAGTATAATTTACGTATCTTATTGTAAATATGATTAAATGAGACACGGTCTAAGTAATCGAATTGTTTTATTACTTAGATGAAATCATTGTTTACATAAACAATTGAAACGGAATGAAAAAAAAATTATTATAAATACAGAATGTTGTAATTTATAATTTGGAAACACTTTTGGTACAAGTAATTACGAATTACTAGTCGATTTTGTAAATGACATATTTTATGAGTATGTTGATTTTTAATAGGTTAAAAATACATTACAATGTGACATGTCATGTAACATGTTACATGTGACAAATTGACAAGTGACAAAATAAAATGGACCTCCCATTTTATTGATACATACCGAAATTATGGAGGGAGTTAGTGGAAATTGTGTTAATTGTTTAAGTATAAACACAATAATGAAAGCTAATAAGTAGGCATGCAAACCTAAGCTTTTGAGAAGAGCAAAAACAAAAGGTATTGGGCATCCTACCCAAGCCAATTTCGGCCAACCATATGAGAAAAGAAAAGAGAGTTTTTCTTTTCAAGATTTTATTCATCATTTTTACACATCTAATTTTCTAGTGTAAGAAATGTATCTTTCTCTACATCTTATGAAATCTAGAGAAATAAAACTCACATAATCTCCTCTCTTGATCGAAATATTCAAGAGTAAAATTGCAATTTATATTGTGTCAATTTTATAGTAAAACTAATATAATTACTAGATCTAAATAATATTGGTTATTAAGAGGTTTCCTTGGGTATATGCTTTTGGGAGGGATTCTATACTTGAATCCTTGTTCTTCCATTTGGAGAGCTCAAGAACAAGTGAGTAGGAGAACTCACTTGTGCCCATAAAATACGAAACATCCAATGTAAGATGATGATTTCTTCTTTATATTGTTTAGTAGTTTGCATGCATAAGATCACCATTTAATTTTATGACAAATTAAAATAAAACATATATGAGTATGTTAGTATATAGATCTACTTTTCCTTCATTTTTTTAGGTACTTATCATACTTTTCGGGGACAACGTAAGCTAACTGCATATATGATGAGCATAGTTGGTACAAGTGTTTTGGCTAAAACACATATCAAGTAGTAACTTAATTTCAGTTAAAACATTTACTATTGTATATACATACCTTTATTCTGTTTATTGGCATGGTGTTCCGTATTTTACTCAGTTCACTGATACGCGGCATACTGAGAGGCACATACTGTCTTACACAAACACCAATCCAACTCGCAAAATACCCGGCATTCTCACCATATGGCAGGCCCGTATCTTTATCCCACTGTAAAGGATTAGGTATCTTTGAATTTATTGCTTCAAGGGAAACCCTGTGGTGCATTCGACCCGCAGTGTGTTGCAAATTATTCTCATCACTTGAGTCATCGCCTAACGCATTTCCATCATTTTTTTCCGCTTTTGGACCATATCTAAAGCAGAAATTAATAAACAAATAATAACAATGAATACTTATAATAACAAACAAATCTCTAGAGAGGAGGGTTTATTACCTCTTTAAAGAGGAGAATCCGGATTGATCTGGCGGCGGCAATGGCGATGATGACGATTACTGCGACGGTGATGGGGTAGGCTGGTGGTTGAAAGGAAGCTCAATGTTTGAGGATATTATGTGAGGGAGGGGAAGCTCAGGGTATATATGTGTGAATAATACAACACTTGCAATACCTTGTTTATTGGAAAGTAATAAACACAGTATAAGACAAACCGTTGTATTTTGTTTCCAAACAAACTACGGTTTTGTTTGAAACCGTAATTGATTAGTACTATCTACAACGGTTTAGAAATAACCGTTGTCTGTAATAATTTCATGTTGTTTGATTTTCCCGCCAAAAAATAAAGCATCATTTTTATATACATAACAACGGCCTGAACCGTTATAACTGTACACGTCCAGAACAACGCTTAGGTATAACCGTTTTATTTTATATTTCATTTTGTTTGATTTTCCGGCCAACAAATAAATCATCATTTTTATATAGATAACAACGGCCTGAACCGTTATAACTGTACACGTCCTGAACAACGGTTTAGGTATAATCGTTGTATTTAATAATTCATTTTGTTTGATTTTACCGCCAAGAAATAAAGCATCATTTTTGTATTATTTTTCCCTAACCCACCCGCTGCAACAACAGAAAAAGTTTACAACAATAGTTTGATATATAACAGCAAGACAATAATTACACATGACGTAAGATATCTTGATTAGATTGCTGATATTTTCACAGCTGCCGGGAACGTTTTTTAGATTTGCTAGTCTCTTCATTAACCCAAATACCTTCATCATGATCATCCCGTGTATATATGTTTGGAATGTTAACATTTTCAACATCATTACCAAATTGCGATATAGCACTGTGATCAAGTCCTTCAAATTCGACGTCTTCAACATCTGGAATTCGACGATGGCAAGATAGAACAACTGACCACTTCTTATCTATAGGATCGGTAACATAAAAAACTTGTTTTGCTTGTGACGCTAATATAAAAGGATCGTCCTTGTTTCCAACCTTGTCAAAATTTACTAATGTGAATCCTAAATCATCCTTTCTAACACCGTTGTTGTCAACTCACTTGCACCGAAATAGAGGTATCTCAAAATCCATGTAGTCTAAAACCAATATCTCTTGAATAACTCCATAATATTGCATTGTACCCAAAATAGGATTTTTATCCTTTGAACTAGCAAAGTATATTGCCTCAAAATCTACGCAAACTCCAATGTTTTGTATTGTGCTCGCCTCATCTTGAATGCGGGTGTAGAAAGTGTACCCATTGATCGCATACCCGCTGTAAAAAGTTGCACGAGCATCAGGACAGAAAGCGAGATGTCGTAGGCTGGTTGAGCAATCATCAATTGGGTTTTCATCATCGTAAATAGTATCCTTAAACCAGTCACTAAATTGCTTGTAGTGCTCATTTTCATACCACCTTTCGTTCTTATGAGGGTGTTTTCCCTTAAGGTAACTCTGGTGTTTCATACTGTATGGTTGAACATGATCATCGTTAAAAAGAACGTATGTATGAGCTCTATGTCGCGTGTCAGATGACATATCCTTGGAAACACGACCCCTTACACCTTTTCCATTCATCCAATCACTATGATGATTCGTAGGTGCTCCAATTAACTCATCCAAGGATAGATACGCGTAACAATACGAAAGAGCTTCATCGATAATTGCTCGCTCAGCAATACACCCCTGTGGACGATACCTATTAGATGTGTAATCCTTGTAAACTTTCATCAATCGTTCGAATGGGTATTGATATCTCAAATACACTGGCCCGAGATACAAAACCTCCCGGACTAAGTGGACAGTCAAATGAACCATGATAGTGAAAAATAAGGGAGGAAAATACATTTCAAACTGACAAAGACTAGTGACGAGGATGTCCTGCAAAGTTTTCGCTTCATCGGGATCAATGACTTTACTATTGATTGATTTGAAAAAATAGTAAAATCTAATTATAGCATGTCAAACCTTTGGAGGTAGAATGGAACGAACGGCCACAGTTAGTAGTTGTTGCATCAATGTATGACAGTCATATGACTTTAAACCAGTAAGTTTTAGGTCCTGCAACGAAACAAGGCTTATAATATTAGACGAATAGCCCTATGGCACCTTAATACCATGCAAGCATTCGCAAAACTCTTTTTTCTCCATTTTTTAAAGAGTATGAGCTACAGGCGGCAAAAAAGTCCGATTTCCTTTTGTTTTAGCTGACAGCTCGGGCCTAATACCCATCTCAACCATATCATCCCTAGCTGCCTTGTTGTCTTTTGTCCTACCCGGAACATTCAGCAGAGTATTGATTATATTATCACAAACGTTCTTTTCAATGTGCGTAAAATCTAGGCAATGTCTAACCGGGAGGTCACGCCAGTACGGAAATTTGGTAATAAAATATAGTTTTTTTTATAACCACGAGAAGACAACTTAGGTCCCTTATTCCCATACGTTATCTCAATATCTTTCAGTTTCTCATACACTTCATGACCATTCAAAATCTGTGGACTCCCACGTTGCTCAGGACACCCATTAAACGCCTTCTGAAACTTACGATAATGATTATCAAGGCATAACCATCGACGATTTCCCCTGTACACATGCTTGCAGCAATGCTTCAAATATTCGATTCAACACCCCCCCCCCCCCCCACACACACACACACAGACAATGGGCAAGCCTCTTTCCCATGTACAATATGTCCAGAAAGATAGCCGTACGCCGGAAAGTTAGTTATTGTACGTACACTATAAGATGGCTCTCAGATTAAAACTTTCCTTCTTATAATAACCATCAAACACTGGTATCCCTCTTTCCCACAGAATCTTCAGATCATCTAGAAGTGGTTCCAAATACACATCTATGTCATTTCCAGGTTGTCGAGGGCCAGATATCAACAAAGACAACATCAGATACTTCCTTTTCACGCAAACCCATGGGGGGCAAATTATAGATGGCCAACATAACTGACCAAGTACTGTGTTGGGCACTCATGTTTCCATGAGGGTTAATTCCATCTGTGGAGAGCGCTAGACGCAAGTTCCTTGCTTTTTTGGCGAAATCAGGATATTTAGCGTCAAACTATTTCCACTGTTGACCATCCGCTGGGTGTCTTAACTTTCTATCTTCAATCCTTCCACTATTATGCCAAGTCAACATTCTTGCATCTTCTTCATTTAAATAAATCCTTATGAATCTTGGTATTATTGGAAAATACCACAACACCTTAGCTGGGATCCCTTCCTTAGTCTTATAACGCCATACAGAGCAGCGCGGACAATATGATAATTTCTCATAATCTTTACGGTACAATATGCAGTCATTGGGATAAACATGTATTTTCTCATATTCCATACCCAGTTCTCTAATCATTTTTTTAGCCTCATATGTCCGACTCAGAAGAACATTGCCATCAGGAAGCATGTCACATAGCAAAGCTAGAAGATCCGTAAAACTCTTATCACTCCACCTATTTGTCCCCTTCAAGTTATATAACTTTACCACCGCAGACAATTTGGTATACTTCTTACAACCAGTAAATAAAGGCATTTCAGATTGACTCAACTTTTCAATTAAATCATCAGGATTTATTTCCTCATCACCGGTAGCTTCAAAATCATCGAATCCATCATCTTCAGCAAACTTCTCACCTAAAACAACTTCAGGTGTAGGTGAACGATTGTTTACACAGACATCATATCCCTCATCCCCTATATCTAAACTAGCAGCTTCAGGTGTATGATTATTTATCTCTACATCAGATTCCCCATCCTCATCCTCTAATTCTCCATGAAAAATCCAACGCCTATAATCTCTACTAAAACTATTATTTTCTAAGTGTATTTTGACATCTAGCATAGGCAAAATCCTAATATTACCACATCTATTACAAGGGTAGGGGATTGATGAGTGAAGATGAAAATTTTCACTAACGAAATTGTAAAATTTAGCAATTCCATCATTATAAATGGGATCACCAATTTCACCATCAATCATCCAAGTACGACCCATATATAAGCCAGTAGCTATGAAAATGAAATTACCTTTTTTAAGCTATAAAGATTAATGACGGCGACGACGGCAAAGATGACTTGTTCACCATCAGTCATTCTATTATTAATACCTTTAAAATTTCATTTATTTTTAGAGTTGCATAATCTAAGACGGTTCTTATAAGAACAGTTGTAATTGTGCATGCATGCATGAGGTGAATAATGGTCAAACAGCCAATAATAATAGGGCATGCATTGGTAAACTAAAATCACAAACTTTTCAGTTTTCACAGTGGATCTGTTTTTACAACGGTTTTAAGAAACACCGTTGTTAATTGGTGTAATATGACAACGGCTTTAAAATAACCGTTGTTGATCTTATTATGAAAACAACTTTAAAATATGACAACGACTTTAAAATAACTTATCAGTTTTCACAGTGGATCTTATTGTGTCGTTTCCATTCTTTTTTATTATTATAAGTAGAAAGTTGGTCATTATAATATTTTATTTGGTGGATTGCATTTGAGTGTAAGGACTTAATTAAAACGTAACAAATACATAAATTATTAAACTTTAATTCAAATAAGCACCATAATCAAAATACAACTCATAATGTCAGATAATAATTAAAGACTTAATTAGAATCTGATGAAGTATTAGAATAGTTTTCATGCCTAATTTCGGCATAGATCAAGTCGTAGATCGACTCTTCATCATCAGCGGGCAGCGTAGGTGGAATGGCCTCTTTCTCCCATGACATAGGCACGGTGGCAGGAATGTGATGCCTCCTGTAATGTGTCAGCAAATGATGATCATGAAAGAGTTAGTGTGCCCATATGTCCGGAATATTGTATAACCGATTAATTCTATGTGGCTACAATGTTCTGCTAGGAGCCGCTTGTAGTCTGAGTCCTAAATGAGTTAGGATTCGGGTAGTATTAATCGGTCCTACAGCCTCACACACTAGATGAGTTTTGGGCAATTATAATTAATATAGATTAATTATTATAAAGGTAATAAGAATAATAAAAGATTATTCTATTAGACTTTCCATATCCTAGATAGTCTAGGATTCTTCTTAAACTCCCTATATATAGAGATATAAGGGAAGATGTTTTATGATCAGTTTTTCTGAAAGACAAAACCTTAAGGGAGAAAGAAGAAAGAAAATTGCTCTTAAATTTGTACTAGCATACATACTCATATTTGTGTGGATACCGGTAGAGGCGCAACACTTGGGGCGTTATTGTGAGATGGTCTCACAGATTATATTACTATTCAAGGATCTGCGATTTGGGTTTTAGTATACTTCTTATTATTAGCATATTATTGGAATTCTTCCGCAACCAAGTAAGTTTGCTAATCACCCCTTTTATTTAATCTTAATACTTAACATGCATGAGGTCTTGGGAATACTGTAATTTAAATCTGTTGAAAATCGTTACAGAACCCTTTAGTGGTATTAGAGCGAACATGTATTGTTAAGTATTAGATTAAAAGGTTGCGCCATTAGATATAATTGTTGTATCTACGATTTTGTTCTAGAGTTACAAGATTAGGGCTTTTAAATTGAATTAGTTCAATTAATGCAATTGTTGTATGTTGTTAAACATTAAATTTAGGATTGTATCATAATAGATGTTGACTTGTATCGTAATATTTGATATTATGATGTATTCATTTAATTCGATTAAAAGAATCCTAATTTAATTGATTTTAACAAAACCCTAATTTGTTGTTAGATGCCTATTTTAAGAGTGTCTTAAAAACTCCAATTTGATTGGATCTAATTAGATTAAATATGTAATAAACCCTAATTTGATTAGGTGATTAAATTCTTTAATTAGTTTTTAATTTTGATTAAAGAAAAAATATTGTTCACGAAACACTATTCACGCGCGGGTACTGTTCCCGACTACTGTTCGCGGAATGTTATTGTTCATCAGTTCCGAGTGTCGTATTTTGATGTTACAATAGTGTTTTTCCAGTGTAAACGGCATTCTAAACAGGACTGCATATCAGGGTCGGCGTTTTTAAGCCAAATTCCGATGTCTTGATAGACTTTCAGGTCGTTTTTGCTTAAAAAATTATGATTTTGATTTTTCATAATTTGGTTTCGGGTTTTAATCAATTTGATTGATTGATTGTTACAATGTTGTATTGATTTATGTTTATATCTTTATTTATTGTATATATACCATGAATGATACGATTATCTACCCATGTTATTATGTTTTTGCATAAGATGTTTAAAAACAAACAATTATGAATTGTAGACGATTATGAATCGTTTTTGGGTTCTTAACTTGACTTGGTCTAATTTACAAATGTTTTTATATTACTTTTTACATATGATGTTTAAATATTAATTGAAGCTTGATGTGTTGATTAGAACGGCTAGGTTCCCTTATACCCTTTTCCTAGGAGAACTAGCGCCATGTTTAGGACCCGTGTCATGTATGACTCGATATTCCCTCAATTAAAATATTAAGTAATGCCATTCCAAATTAATGACTGTAAAATACTTATATTTTTGGAAGTATTGTCTGCCAAAGTAGAGTACTCCTTCTATATAAGGTGAACAGGTGGGTAACAGTTACCCACACGTGAGATTTGGTTCACTTAACAAGGTCATCAAAACAGTTTTGGACTTTGGGGCAAATAGTCAAGTCACATAAAATGTTACCTGAAGACTAGGAGTCGCATTTGGTGCGATTGACATATGATGTCTACCTTGATATGTGTAATTTGGGCGATGAGCCAAAGCTCACTCAAGCTATATATGATTGGGGATTCTAGGATACTATGCACATATGAGGGTTGTGTGTGTAGTGAATCTTAGAATTGTTTAAGAATGTCGTACAAATTGTGTGTCTTAAATTGGTTAAGATAATCACAGTGTATTAATATATCGATTTAGTTTTGCATATGTTGATAGTTGTAATTTATCATTGTTGTCATGTTTTTCAAGTGTGTTTGAATCGTTCAAATTCATAGAATGGTTTATTTGAGGATTGTTCTCAATTAGGAAAAGTGAAGTTTGTCTTCAAATTTTTTTTATCAAACCATACTTAATGTTAATGTATAGTTTAGACTATATACCGAAAGTCATAAAGATGGCTATTCGTACCATATGTGTCAATTGTTTAAAATAATAGAATTGTTCCCGCTTAGTGAGAAAAATATGTGGAATGATCCACTTAGTCCACTTGTCATTGTTATGACATAATTATATTGATAATTTGGATTAATTGGATATCCTTCTCATCAAAGGTTGATGATTTAAATTATTTCAGTTTCTACCTTAAGTTATATTCAGTTCATTGTGAATGATGCATGCAACTTAAGCGAATTTCTCACTTAGTGACAATTAAGTTTCATATCAAGAAGAATCAAAAACTAATGTTCTTTGAGTTCATCAGTAAAAAGACTTTGAGATATGAGTTTAGACACCGGTAATGGTGGAATGGACAATCGTTGTCAAGTCCAACTTGAAGATCAATGTCTACACATGTATGGAAATCATTTAGTGTTTAACGTCATTATTGTAATGACAGATAGCATTGAAAAGATAGCTTTTAGAAATGTCTCGAAGATCTGCGAAAGCTATTGAAGTATGACTTATAAATGAAGTATGCATGTTATAGAAGTAAAGGTTACTACGAATATTCCACTATAAGGTATAAGATACCCAAGATGGTATTTACATTGTGAATATAATGTCATGTGGAGTAGGATAATGGTAAAGAATAAAATAGATCTACGTATATAATGAAGAAATGCATTATACGTAGAAGTTACTCATTTGAATGTTGTATTGTTCAAAACTAGATTTATTTGAATAATAGTTATTCTTACATTTGTCGTTAGAATAATGTTAATTCTTTCATGTTTGGACATAAACTGAATTAATATTTTATAAAGAACAATTGTAGTTCTCTTTCTTGTTAAGATAATTTTAGTTTTGTTCAATCTCATCTATGACATTAAATACAAAAGGGTTCAAGTCTTATGACTCGAGTTTCATGCGCTTACAACATTGTCTTATGAGCCAAGAAACAAGAAACATTCAAAGAAGTTCCATGATGATGGAACTCTAAGCCTTGTTGATTTGGATCAACTACGACAAGTGGAATTTGTTTAAATGGTGGAAAAACTGTAACGTGCCTCTAACTTGTTAAGATGGCAACCGACAAGTTTGGTCACACATATTCAGATATGTGTGGATTAATTAAGTGATGTTGTTAAGGAATGAGATTCTAATACTTCATCATAATTACTATTTTCAATAATTATGCATATGTTCATACGATGAACATTAGTCTGACTTTTTAAAAGGTTTACTTGAAATAGACTCGGACTGAAGTAAAGGTCAACTTAGGAAGACAATCAGCATCGCTCGATTTGATCGAGATGGGGAAACTTGAACCAAATGTTTATGATCATCATAATAGTAATGAAATTGTTTCACTGCTAGTCTTAAGAAGACAATCTAAGTTTCACAGTAAGAATATTACAGAAAAATTATTTTTTCTTAAAGGACATCACTAACTAAAATTGGTATATGGTATTTTGAGAATGTCACAATGATATAACTGTGCGGGTTCGTCCCAAATGGGAAATATCATACTAATTTATTTTGATGGTGGTCTTTTTCTTAATGATTGTGGAATGTTATGTCTTATAAGATAAGAAGAGCCCTATTTTGATATGGTTCTGTCTATGATGAGTCATGCAGATCTCGCTATTTTATACGCTCGAAATTATCTAGGTACACATTTTAAAATTGTTTCCATCTAAGTCGATGAATATACATTACATATAAGATATGTATGGGAATTATTCCTATATAGTATTTTTCTCAATATTTGAGATCTTTAAAACTTTTTAAAATAAAAAAAATAGTTTCCTAAAATTTCGACTCAAATTTGAATGTACTTTGTGGGATTATCCTAAGGTAGGATACTAATTTTACATCTCATTCAAGTACAAAGAGTTTGTTACTTGAAATGATTCTCAATGGGAATATAGTCTCCAAAGAAACAGTGGGAGTAGAATATTCTTGAAAATATCAAGATTCATAGGAATTCTCATCAAATGTTGATGGAGATGTCTAAGATCCATGAAAAGTCACGGATGTACCACCTATGAATAAGCCCTCATAAGTTTGACTTTAAAGGAAGCAATAATGAGCTATAACTCAAAAGGTGTAAAGTGGCTTGAGGCCATGAATCCATAATGGTTTCATGTATCATTACAAAGTATGGACTTTGGTTGATATCCCGATGGCGTTGTAACCATATAGAGTTTGGATTCTCCTAGCACATGTCAATATACATGAAATGAGATTTGACAGGTATACATGAATAATGTAGTTTTCCTTAATGGAAATATGCAATAAGTTGTGTCAGACACACCTTGAGATTCACGTTATCAGAGTGTGCTAGGCAAGTGAGAAAATTTTTGAAACGAGTATCCAGAGGTTGGAATTTTCGATCTCAATAAAATGATTCAGAAGTGTTTTGAATTATTTGAGATAAGGATAATTTTATATGTACACGAAAGTTATGGGAGTATAATTCGCTTTTATGGTTTGGTATGTTAATGACATACATATTAAGGAAAAGACATTTTGTTATCTCAATGAGACTTGCAAATATGTTGTTTATGTACTCGTATGACGAGTGGATATCAATCTAGTCTTGATGACTATTATGGATAACATGAGAAATAATCATTGTAAGTTGGTTACATTGATATCAATTTCAAATAGATAAGTATGGTTTCTGATTGTAATCTGGACACATTTTGTTTAAA
Organism: Silene latifolia; assembly: GCF_048544455.1. Classification (NCBI taxonomy): domain Eukaryota; kingdom Viridiplantae; phylum Streptophyta; class Magnoliopsida; order Caryophyllales; family Caryophyllaceae; genus Silene; species Silene latifolia. The sequence continues at coordinate 123,440,636 of NC_133527.1, forward strand.
TGAAAGTAATTGTGTGCTGAAATGGTTTCAAGTACGACACTATGACTAATTTTACAACTAAAATGAGTACTTTGTTGCTTATGAAGCATCGAATAGATTGTGTGGTTTGGAAATCAAACATATACACAACTATATACTTTGTTGCTTATGAAGAAACAAAGAGTACATTTGATTTAAGAATCAAACATGTGCTATTGATTTTACTTTATCCAGATAAGGTAAATTAAACATATGTAAGATAGTAATTGATGCAATGGTTGCATGTCCCGTAGAAAACCTCTTTCGCAATTATAATATGAAAAATCATAGCACTGCGATTTGTATAAGACGCATTAGCGAGTGGTCTTGATACTACCAAGAGGTCTTTATTTTAGTGGGAGGTTATGTTAGATATGATTGATACGTTTGTATGACATGTTCTTTTATATGATAAAAGGTTGATTTTGCATTTAGTTATCGTATAATTGAATGTTTGTCCTAAAATAGTATACATTGTTTAAACAGATCACCAAGTGTGTGACTTGGTTATGGAACTCTGTTTTGTAAGATAATGTATTTATATAAGTCTTTAATCAGGGCATAGTGAAAGGGCCACTTATGCCTCATAATGATTAGTTGTGAGTTGGTTGATGACTACGTTCCATAAGTCATGATATTGAGATATTAAACCAGGCACATGGATACATGTTAGGAATATATATTAGACTGACCCGTCAAAGAACTTTGTTAAGGTTTTGCTTAGTGTCAACAAAGTTTCTTTCACCGTTTGGTAGTCTTTAGACCCGAGTCTTTGACTATTCTGTACATGTGAAGTGCTAGTTTTGACATCATCAAACGTCAACCGTGACTGGTGGCTATAAAGGTGATGGTTGGACTTGTCATGTAATGTGTGACAGGATCTGGTTAGACAAAATGAGATTTGCTCCTCCTTTGAGAAAGGAGTTTATCATTTTCGGCCTCTCGAAGAGTGTGAATTGTATAAGTGCATGGCCATGCCCAGACGAGGTGAAAGTCAGTCGTCTGTTATAACAATTAAACTCAGAGATTCGAGAAAAGAGATAAAGATTTATAGGGATGACATTTCTCCTACCCTATTCTCATCTGAAGAGATAGAAGCAAAGAGATTATGGTGCCTTATAGGACATAAGTACAAGTGGGAGACTGAAAGAGTTAGTGTGCCTATATGTCCGGAATATTGTATAACCGATTAATTCTATGTGGCTACAATGTTCTGCTAGGAGCCGCTTGTAGTCTGAGTCCTAAATGAGTTAGGATTCGGGTAGTATTAATCGGTCCTACAGGGTCACACACTAGATGAGTTTTGGGCAATTATAATTAATATAGATTAATTATTATAAAGGTAATAAGAATAATAAAAAATTATTCTATTAGACTTTCCATATCCTAGATAGTCTAGGATTCTCCTTGAACTCCCTATATATAGAGATATAAGGGGAGATGTTTTATGATTAGTTTTTCTGAAAGACAAAACCTTTAGGGAGAAAGAAGAAAGAAAATTGCCCTTAAATTTGTACTAGCATACATACTCATATCGTGTGGATACCGGTAGAGGCGCAACACTTGGGGCGTTATTGTGAGACGGTCTCACAGATTATATTACTATTCAAGGATCTGCGATTTGGGTTTTATTATACTTCTTATTATTAGCATATTATTGGAATTCTTCCGCATCCAAGTAAGTTTGCTAATCACCCCTTTTATTTAATCTTAATACTTAACATGCATGAGGTCTTGGGAATACTGTAATTCAGATCTGTTGAAAATCGTTAAAGAACCCTTCAGATCAACATGGGTCGCAACCCATAGATAAGGGCCCTTTTGTTTAGCATCCGAATAGAAGTTCTCTTTTCCCGCAAAAATCTAGCCCCTAATATTCTTGCCTGACGAAAACTATCATGGCAGTTGGCTTCGTCAAACTCGATAAAAGCGAAGCCTACAAAACCTTGCTTGTTTGTAGACACGGGGTACACTTTTTTAACCGCGGTGAAACCGGAGTCATGAAGCATTTGCGTCAACCACCCAAAATTAGGGTTTAAACCCTTTCCATTCCCATCATAATGAACAGGAAGATAATTGAGAATGCAAGTAAAAGGCCGTGCGTAACGATAACGTGATTGTAGCTCCGATACACCAGCCATATTTTTTTTAGAGAGAAATTAAAGAGTAAATGTTTGATAATTTAAATTTTGACCTAAAACATTATGAAGAGATATTTATAGAATTATTTTTGTCAAATTAAATATTATTGGTCAAATTGAATATTTATTAAAGTTATGATAAAGTATTGCATGCAGTGGTCAAACTGAGAAATCTAATCAAATAGTGACAACGGTTGAATTGAAAAACTGTTCTTTCATAATTGAAAATGATAACGGTTACAAGAAACTCGTATCTATAACATAAGAACGGGTACCACAAACCGTTGCTGGTGCTAATTTAGTAACGGTTTTTGAAATGCCATTTTCTTAAACTGGTAACGGTTGTCTAACAACCGTTGAAAAGAGAGATTTTATAACGAGCTTTTGGAAACCGTAAATGTTTTTGATAACGGTTTGTTAAGTAGTCGTTGTCACATTATAATAACGATGGTTTTCGTGGGAAACCGTTATTCGCATTATCGCGGTCTAGGTTTCCGCCAATATTTAGAAAACGGTAATCTAAGTGTCGTTACTAAATGCATTAAACCGTTGTGATACGTTCCTTATTGATTGCCAGATTTGGTGTAGTGTGTATTCACCTGGAAGAAGGTCATAAGCCTAGTGCACAAGGTCACAGACGGTGAAATCCTCATATGCAGGAGGTGGTAAGAAAAGAGGTACAAAAATTACTTGATGCTGACATTATTTATTCTATTTCTGATTCTAAATGGGCCAGTCCCGTACAGATTGTACCTAAGAAGGGAGGTACTACACTATTAACCAACGATAAAAATGAATTAATTGCTACTATATTTGTTACGGGATTGAGGATGTACATAGATTATATGAAGCTGAACTCGGCTACTAAAAAAAGATCACTTCCCTTTACCCTATATTGATCAGATGTTGGAAACATTAGCATGTCATAGTTATTTTTGTTACCTAGATAGCTAATGTAACACCCCCATACACCAAGGTGCCTTACCAAGACCACCTAGTGCATGAGAATGCTACCATCTCGGTTACCCGAGGCATAGTAATCAAAACTGACCATCATGAAACGTACTTTAAGTAAATAAATTTAAAGTGTGTACATCAAAACCCAAAACTGAGAAGTACGATACAATTGTTCTAAACCAAAACCAACTAAAGTAAATAAATTGTCATGACACAACAGCAGAAGACTACTATCTGACTCATGGAGACTCCATTCCCAGCTAATCCCGCGCATATCCAACGATACCTACTAAACAATTGTTCACCATCCCCGAATGGATCACCACAGTTTTCAAAACATTTAAATGGGGTCAGTTACTTCATAAACAATATAAGACAAACAACAGATAGTTACACAATCACAGTCCTCCAACACCGTCACATCACCAATCATCTGACTACACACTAAAGTGTGTAGCCCTGCCATAATATCCATCACAACAGATATTCCACACCGCTAGTGGGGGACCGCAGTCGTTCCCACCTAAGCTCCGCTTATCTCCGTCGAGCGAATAACCAATGTTCCTTAATGTGCACTTCCCGCTTATGACGGGAACCACAAGGGGTGAATAAAGGGCATGAAGCCACTCCCGCAAGTGTCTCCACTCAGCCGAGGGTGCACCTCGTGAACCATAGACAAAATACAATCCAATCACAACACCAATATAAACAATGCCAAAACCAATTATGATATAATCACATGTGTGACACCCCCATACTCCAAGTGCCTTACCAGGACCACTTAAGGTATGGAAACGTCACCTTCTCGGTTACCCGAGGCAATGATAATCATAAGACAATAAAGAAACATACTTTAAAAGTAAATACGGTTTAAGTGATTACATGTCCAAACCAAAACTGTTAAACTGAAATACAAAGTACTCAAAAATGTCTACTAGCCAAAACTGTCACAATTATAAGACATCGTCTGACACAGCGGAAGACTCTTCTAACAGCCACGTGATGACTCATCCCAACTATCCCATATGTGTCACATCATACCTGCTCAATAATTGCTCACCACCCCCGAATGGATCACCACAGTTTTTAAAACATTAAACGGGGTCAGTACTAATTACACAACACAAAGCCACAACGAAACAAGTACACAAACAGCTCAACAACACAACAATCCTCCAAATCCCATAATCAATCTCCACACAACTGACTACACACTAAAAGTGTGTAGTCCTGCCAGAGTACCCATCGCAACAGATACTCCACACCGCCAGTGGGGGACCGCAGCCATTCCCACCTAAGCCCCGCTCATCTCCATCGAGTGATAAACCCATGTTCATTAATGTGCACATCCCTTCTGTGGCGGGTTCCACAGAAGGCGGATCAAGGGCATGAAACCACTCCCGCAAGTGACTCCACTCAGCTAGGGACGCACCCCGAAGATCACAGACAGTTAAACAGTAATCACAACACAAAATCAAGAACCGACCGTCTGAATCAATCAATAATACGAAATCACAACCGTCTGAATCAATCAATAATCACTAACTACAGCACAATCACCACACAATATGTAATTAATACCGAGTAGGGAAACCCTACCTGGAACAGCAATCACTAAGATCGTCACAATCAGCTAATCAACATCGTCCTTCACTGAAATTACTTCCTATCAAGCATACAATCATACAATCACAATCTAACATCAATAATACTCCCCAAAACCCCCAAATCACCCAATTAGGGTTTAACCAACTTTAACAAAACATTATAAAAATTATATGTAAAGCTTACCCTCGACACAAGGATCACAACGGTGTAAAGACCGATGAAATCCAACACCTCTAGCTCCGGGATTTGCTAATAATGCGGCGAGGATGATTCAACGTATCTCCCAATCTTCTCTTGAAGGTTTTTAGGTTGTAAAAGTGTTTTGAGAAAAGTGACGAAAGCCTTATATACCATTCCGACATTATTAACAAAACCCGTCAAATACCACCCGTAAAACCACTTACTCGATCGAGTAAGGCACTTACTCGATCGAGTGCTCCCTACTCGATCAAGTACCCAACTTACTCGATCGAGTACCCTACAGGCAGACTACTGTTTTGCGTCAAAAACTACTTACTCGACAGAGTAAGCCCCACTCAATAGAGTACCCAAAGACTCATAAAACCATAGTATTACAGTCTTCCCTCCTTAAAAAGAACTTCGTCCCCGAAGTTCAACCCATACCCAAAACAAACATACTAACTCGACCAAGACACAACAACGCAACTAAGAACTCAAAACGAAACCCCAACCTATAAAACATGAACTCTTAACATCAACCCCACCAATTATGTCTACTTCCACAACATGACTCACTATATCGTATCCACCACATTATAGCCTCTCTCGACACTAACTCCATACACTACCAACTACCATCTACAAACGCCACTAGCTCCGTTTCACTAACATATTATCCACTAGAAAAAAAATCCAATATCAAGACGCTCATAAACATCAAACGGAATGTTACAACATGCCAATCAACCAACAACCATCTTATATAATTTAAACAATAACTGAGTAGGGAAACCCTACCTGGAATGAAATCACCAAAATCAACATAAGCAGCGGATCAAAAGCGTTCCTCTACGAAATCACCTCTTATAATCACATAATCATACAATTACAATATAGAATCAACAATACTCCCAATGATCCCCAATTCACCTAATTAGGGTTTAACCAAAACTAATGAATTGGCATAACCTTAACCACAATACGACGATCTCAACGGTATAAATAACTCCGAAATCTGACGACTCTAGCCCTTGGATTTGATAGCAGTGCGAGAAGAGAATTCAACGTTGTTTGTTTTCTTTGTAAAAAGGTTTAGAATTTAGGTAAAAAGTAAAAAGAACTGACGGAAATACTTTATATAACCTTTCACGCGTTGCTATCAAACCCGACCAAAACCCGTATAACCTGACTTACTCGATCGAGTACCGCCTACTCGATCGAGTTGTCCTCACTCGATCGAGTATCCATCAGGCAGAACACACTTCAGAATGCCAATCTAACTTACTCGACATAGTAAGCCCTACTCGGTAGAGTACCCAACAGCTCATAAATCCGAGGTATTACAGCTACTTCGGATTCTTTCAGATACCCATTCATCCTGATGATCAGTAAAAGACCACATTTACATGTCCATATGGTGTATTTGTTTATATAAGGACGCCTTTTAATTTGTGCAATGCCCAGCTACCTTTCAGTGTTATATGATGGCCATATTTTCTGATTACATAGAGTCTATTATGGAAGTCTTTATGGATGTTTTCAGTGTTTATGGTACGAACTTTGATATTTGCTTGAGAAATTGGTCTAAAGTTTTACAGCGTTGTGAAGAAAGCAATCTTGTGCTAAACTGGGAGAAGTGCCACTTTATGATCACTGAAAGGGTGGTACTTGGTCATTTGGTGTCAGAAAGAGGCATCCAAGTGGATAAAGCTACGGTTGAGGTGGTTGAGCGACTACCATACCTGGTTAATGTTAAGAGTGTGCGAAGTTTTTTTGGTCATGAAGGATTCTACCGCCGCTTTATTAAAGATTTTTCAAAAATTGCTCAACCCCTAACCCATCTTCTTCATAAAGATGTCCCTTTTGTTTTTATTAATGAGTGTGAGTCTTTTGACATGATTAAACAGACTCTTATCTCAACTCCAGTAATCCAGTCTCCGGATTGGAATTTACTCTTTGAGATCATGTGCGATGCCAGTGACTATGCAATTGGAGCCCTTTTTAAGTCAAAGAAAAGGCAAGGTGTTGCATGTTATCGACTATATGAGTAAGACTCTAGATGATGCGCAGATCAATTATGCTACTACGGAGAAGGAGCTTCTTGAAGTTGTCTATGCTTTAGGTAAATTCAGAGCCTGTCTCGTGGGTTCTAAGGTGATAGTTTATACTGACCATGCGGCATTGAAGTATTTATAGGCTAAGAAAGAAGCCAGACGAGACTTTTTTTTGAATTTTATTGCTGCAAGAGTTTGACTTGGAAATTCGCGATAAGTCAGACACAGAGAATGTGATTGCAGATCATTTGTCTCGTTTGAGATTTGATGGAGGAGAGTCTATGCCTATTGATGATTCTTTTCCAGATGACAATCTACTTGCTATTACTGCAGACACTCCGTGATTTGCTGATTATGCCCATTATTTGGTTGGAGGTATTCTTCCCCATGACTTATCTTATCAGCAGAAGAAGAGGTTTATGCATGATGTGAAGCGATATTTCTGGGATGACCCATATTTGTTCCAGGAGTGACCATCAACGGACGGTGTATTCCAGAGAGTGAGGTCCATGTCATTCTTTCTCACTGTCACTCTTCTTCTTATGGTGGTCATCATGGTCCATCTAGGACTTTGCTAAGGTGATGCAGTCAGGTTTCTTATGGCCGACTATCTTGAACAATGCTACTAGTTTTGTCTGTTCTTGTGATGCGTGTCAAAGGACAGGCAATATTTTGCTAAGGCATGAGATGCCTCAAACTGGGATCTTCGAGGTGGAGATTTTTTATGTTTAGGGTATTGACTACCAAGGGTTGTTCCCTACATCTCTTAGGAACCAATACATATTAGTAACTGTTGACTACGTCTCTAAATGGGTGGAAGTCATTGCCACTCCTACATATGATGCTAAAGCAGTTGTCAAGATATTTCAGAAGATCATCTTTCCGCGGTTCAAAGTCCCTCGTGTAGTCATTAGTGATGGGGGCAAGCACTTTAATGAGCGACATCTTAATTCTTTATTGAACAAATATGGCGTTATACACCGTAGAGGATTGCGCTATCATCCACAGACTAGTGGGCAAGTAGAGGTTTTTAATAGAGAGTTGAAGTCAATCTTGGAGAAGGTAGTGAGCAAGAACAGAAAGGATTGGAGTCGAAAGCTTGATGATACCTTATGGGCTTACCATACTGCATTCAAAACTCTGATTGGTGTATCATCGTAACGTTCCATTTAATCTATGGCAAGGCTTGCCATCTACCTATGGAGCTCAAGTACAAGGCTATGTGGCCATAAAGGAGTTGAATATAGATCCCTCAATGGCGGGTGAGAAAAGATTGATGGAGTTAAATTTGAGCTTGATGAGTTTCGACTACATGCCTATGATAGTGCTCGAGTGCATAAGGAATGAACCAAGAAGTGGCATGACAAACACATCTTGTAACGAGAATTCCATGTAGGTGATAAGGTATTATTATTTATCTCTCGTTTGCGCTTGTTTCCAGGTAAGCTCAGGACTAGATGGTCAGGACCGTTCATTGTTGCTGAAGTGAACAAATTTGGATCAGTTACACTACAAACTGACAAAGGTGAGACTTTTAAGGTGAATGGGCAACGCTTGAAGGTATATTATGATGGTGCCTATGTTGGAGTGATAGAAGTCGTTGACCTTTTCACTATTGAATCCTCTTACTGATGAGGTAATACGGTCGTGCGGGCCGCTTAAACAACCGCTACCGGGAGGCAGCCTGGACCTTTACTTGTAATATTTTTGTAAATTAGGAATTTAATCGCATTTAATTTCATTTAATCGTACGTAAATTGTGTTATTTCGTGTGTTTTGAGTGAAGTGAGGGAGAGAATTTAACGTTTTTGTGAGTGTTTTTGCAGATAGGACGGAATACTAGACGTTTATTGACGTCATGGGAAAAAAGCATGAAAAGGTTGAACACTCGATCGAGTCTGCTGGCACTCGGATCGAGAACCTACCTAATTAAATGCAGATAGTTGGGCAATGTGAAAAGGGGATACTCGATCGAGTCCACCACCACTCGATCGAGTGCCCTTCTTGAACCGGGATCGTTTAAACTACTCCTTTCCTCTTCTTTTTTTCCTAATTATTATTATTATTGCTTGCTATTTCTTTCCCTTCCTCTCTAGATCTACACTACCACTCACTCTAATTCCTCTAAATCATCTTCAAAACTTAAATTAATTTGTTCTACATTGATTTCTTGCAATTAAATTCACTCCATTATGCTTATATGTGTGCTAAATCATTCAATCTCAAGTATTAAGGTATTTTCGAATTGTTGTTTGTTAGTATTCAAAAATTCAATTTTGTTTCTTGTTTCTTGTGTTTATTATCTTGAATATTCCATTGCTTATCTATAATTGCTATTTCCTTGGTCTTTAACCCATTAATTGTTGAATTAAATGCCTAAAATTGAAAATTTCAAAATTAGGGTTCATATTTTCGGGTACTAATCTCTTATTTACTAAAAGAATAGGCGAAACTCTAAATTTTCCCGCCTAAACATATTTCCTAAAATAAATTTTAGTTATTTTTAGCATATTCGTCTATAACTATGGTGGGCTATATAATAGACATAATCTTTCAGATTTATATATTTATGTCATTTAGTATTTTATATTCTACACAAAATTATCTCCAATTTTTTTATGATATAAAAAAGAATTCTTTTTTTTTTTGTTTATAGAATCATATGAAAAAAATCATTGATTTTCTATGATAAAAAGCTGCGGCTAAAAATATATTATCAGTAAAATTTTATAAATAACACCATTAATCTCTCTATAGGAAAAACTTTCATTGAAATACTCATTTCATGATTAATACGATTTTGACTTTGATTTTTCAAATCAAAATATTACGATGAGAAATTTTAAAAAAAAAAGATTAGTTAATTTAAATTTCATAAATACTATACACTAAAAAAAGTAAAACTCTATATATACCGTGCATATATTGCACGGGAGCTAAACTAGTTGGGCATTAAAGTGGTTGGTAATTATGTTTATTTGCTTGGAATCTTCATTATTTGTCATATAATTGCAATTTTCTTGCCATTTACATCGCTTATGTGTGATTTTCGACCCAAAAATCGAATTTTTCGACTCACTTTGTCTTAAAAAATTGAGCTATTTTGGCATTAAAATTGGTTTGTAATTATGTGAATGTGAATGTTATTTGTAGGCATGTCTAACCAAGAGCAAGGCAATAAGACACGGAGGGAGAGGCGCGCTCCCTTACGTCAACCGGTTATTTAGTCTTCTGAGGAGGAATAAGTGGAGCCACTTGAGCCAATTCCCGAGTATCCCATTGTTGAGTTTAGGAATGATGAGCAACGGGAAAAATTCTTGAGTTTGATGGAGCGCTGTATGGCGCTTACTCGGTGTGTTGATCGTAAAATCTTGTGTACTTTCAAGATCGAGACTACAATGGGATATGTTTTATCAATTTGGTTTATCCGGTTTCTTTGATCTTCATGAACTCTCTTATATATCGTCCATTGACCCTAGAATTTCTGAGTTCTTTTGTTTATGACAAATTACGACACAAAATACGGTTCCGATTGTTTAATGTTGAACGGAATTTGTCATTTGTTGAACTAGCTGAGTACTTGAACATTGATCCTCATACTAATGGTGACTACTTGGTTATACCTGAGCACTTACATGCCATATGATATTCCCTTTGTTTACTGGATATACTAATGTAAATGTTAGTGCCATGGCGCTAAGTGATGTGCAACATGTTTGCTTGAAGTTATTTCTGAGGATGCTGAGTTATATCCTATATGGTCGTTATGATAGGCGTAAGGAACATTCTATGGAGGTTCTCTTACTTGCTAGTTACTTGAACCCTTTCCAAGTGGCTAAATTCCAATTTAGCCCTCCTACTGTTAATGCTAGTGCCTTCGAGTGTATGACAGGAAATACTACAACTCTAGATTGCGGAGCTATTATTACTCGGTTAGCTCGCAGGTTGGCTAACTTTGATGGTCAGGCTCCTTATGAGCCAATGACTAATTATGAGCCGTTAGTGGATGATGAATACTTGAGGTATGGTATCCGCTACATCACTATTATTGGTGGCACTGATCATTATTGGAGGATGAAGGATGATTTGTGGATGAAGCTACCAAATGATCACTTACCACTTGTTCAAGCTCTTGAGGAGAATGATGTTTCTATTCATCCTCTTCCTCGCACTTACTTGATTCTTGAGGATTTGCTAGTTGCTTTGCCTTCCACTAGCATACTACCACTACGGGGCGCCGTAGACCACGCCGAGCTCCACCTACTCATTTTCCTGGATCTTTTCAGCCGCGGCCTATTTCTCCTTCTTTTACACATTATATGCATTATGATTACCACTTTGATCCTATTGTTGAGAGGGAAGTGAGGATTCATGAGGGGATAAACATTGCTTTAACTAATAGGCATTTGTAGGGGCAGCTAGAAGCCACCAGTCTGTCTGAGGGGCGTTCGTACACTGGTACTTCGCCTAGCTACTACACCACTCCTGGGGATGATAATAAGGTTTTTTTATATTTACGGTGTTTGTTCAGCGGAGTTTGGCCAGTTTAGCCATGACTTTGGTACTCTTGGTCAACGTTTCTACACTCCTATCTGGCCTGATATGCCTGTTGGTGGCTTTGGGGATCAGTTTGGTGCTGGGACCTCATGGTATGGTGGTCAATTTGGTTCTTCTTCTTTTGGGACAGCTGGTGGAGTCCGTGGTGGCCGTACTAGAAGTCGTGGTCGACGTGGAGGTCGTGCTGGTCGTGTTGCTGACCCACGGATGAACATTTTTCTGAGAGAGGTTGATGAGTATAGTGAGGTCATACATGGTGATGGAGATGATGATGATGATGGAGATGAGCAGTAGTGACAGCTGGTCACTACATCCCCCACTTTGCAGCTGGTTTGGGGGAGCTTCTACTTTACAGCTCTTTTTATTGTATTATCTCTAGGTTGCTAGTCTTCCCTTTCCTTTTTTTAGTAGTGTCCTATAGGTTGTTACTGATGTTGGTTGTGATTTCTATGTTGTTAGGGTTATAATGAGGACACTGTGACATTTAGGTTTGAGGGAGTACTTATTTATGTTGTGTGGTTTATTTCAGTTGTGTGTTTTAATTATTGTTGTGTGCTGATGTGAATCATATTTGAGCATATTTAGTCCCTGAATTAACTTCGTTCCCATGCTTTCTAGCACATATTTGGGTCAATTCTTATCTTTAGTTTCCTATTTTGCATATTCTTTGAGATTTTGTGTCCTTGGTAAGAGAGGATTGCTAACCTTGTATTTAAGAGGCGAAATAGAGCCAAATGGATCACATCTAATGACCAAGCATCAAAGAGAAGACCAACACTAGAGACCTAAGTAGATAAATAAAGTGAAATGGGCAATGATGGAAAGATCCTTGCATCCCCAATACGATCCTCGCGGATTTTTAAGGAGCCAAACAAGAGAACAACTCTGTCCAACGATTCGAGCGGCCCGAGCACAGGACGAGCGTACCAAAGTACCAGGATCCGAGCGGACTGATCCCAGGACGAGCGGATTGAAGAGGCACAGAACGAGCATCTCCATTATGATCCGAGCGGATCTTCTTACAGGATAACCGTGCTTCAGCTGAGGACGAGCGGATCGTGGTGGGAGTAGTAGCTTGATCCGCGCATGTCCCTCGGGAGTTGCATTTCCTCAAGTTTCTCTTAGGGTCTTAATATTCATTTAAGCCCTTAGTAACCCTAATCCTTGTACTTAATTTTAGTATAAATACCCCATTGTACTACCTAGATTATCATGTCATCTTAATCAAGTTTTAATCAGGCTTTAATATCATCTTAATCCTCTCTTAATTTAGTCTTAATTTAGTTGTAATACACTTTCCAATATTAATCACATCTTAATCTTTCATTAATCTCCCAATTGTTCTTCCTTTTATTTGGGTAATTAGAAGATTATTTGGGTTTATTTGGAGGATTGACAATCTTTCATCAATCATCAAGTACTTCTATTATTCTTTGCTTTATTATTTGGATCATCTCCATAGGTATAATTCCTTTTTACCCTTGTTTAATTATTGTTAATCACTTTCATTTATTCGTCGTGTTTTGCTTTGTTAGTATGATTGACAACCTTATTAGCATGCTAAACTTGATCATGAGTGAGTAGTTCTTTAGCTAGGGTTAATGGGGAATTAGGAGAAACAAACATGGAAATTAATCTATGCTTAATCTAATATGTTTTCATAATTAATTTGCTTGCTTGTTGTGATTTAAACCTATGCACATGTTATGTTTGATGAAATGCGAGCCTATGAATCCTTGCATTTTTTGACCATCCCTTATCTTTTCAATGAGGCTTGTAAGACATAAACCAACTCGAGCCTCATTAGACCATGCATAGAGTTGAATAGGAGGAGACTAAGTCGACTTTTAGGTGTTGTACAGTCTAGACGACTCGGCTCCGGGACCTAAATTCTCCTAGGGATTGTAAGATATGCACCAACTCGATCCCATCACAACAATAAGTGCTTGCATCTATTTGAGAACATGTTTGTATAATCTATTCCCATGAATCCTCTATGAACCTATGACACCCTAGTGATTTTAATCATTTGTTTACAAACCCCTTTATTGCTTTACTTAATTTACATTCATCTTGTTGATTAGTTTAGACCACATCTCATCTCAACCCAATTTGTGACACCATTAGACATAGCTACTTACAATTGAAAATCCTACATCAATACCCGTCCCTTGGGATCCGACCATTACTTACCTATTTGCTAAAAGTAGTTTGTGAAGTTATAAATATTGTTTTGGTTGGTAGCTTTTGACGACGAGTTTTGAACCGAACCAAAAATGGCGTCGTTGCCGGGGACGGTGTTCAATTGATTTGATTTTCATTAATTGTTTTTAGTTATGTCTTTCTTTACCTTACGGAAGTTAATCTCCTCAAGGTTGTTCTAATTGTTTTCGAGTTGTTTGATATTTTGCATGACTAGGAGATCACAAGGTAATTTATTACCTATTGATTTCGAGATTGAAAGGACCTTAACCAACAATAGAAGAGTTCCTAGAAGTACTTCGAGAGTTGTAGGTATTGGTGAGATTATCGACATTCAACCAAATAACATTGAGTTTGTCAACCCTTTTGCAAGAGAAGGAGAGGATAAACCAATTCAAAACCCACCACAAAATCAACCTACAATGCCTAAATTTTCATCACATTCCGTACCAACCAAAGAGAACCTACCAAACGGTACTCCTACACCACCACATTTAACCGGTAATTTCATTGCCAAATCCGCATCATACAATTAGTTGAGAGAAGTCAATTTGGAGGGATGCCTAGTGAAGACCCTCATTCACATATGGAGACTTTTTGTGACTATTGTGATGCAATTTCACAAACCGGAGTTACTCAAGATCAAATCTGATGGGTATTGTTTCCTTTTTCTTTGATCGGTACCGCAAAGAAATGGTTTAAGAGCATAAACAAGGCTACCCTTGGTCATTGATTCATGGAAGAAGTTAGCACTTGCCTTCTACCAGAAATTCTACCCTCCGGAGAAGACTAATATGTTGAGATCCCAAATCACCGGGTTCAAGCAAAGGGATAAGGATTCATTATATAAAGCATGGGAGAGATTTAAGGACACTTATCGTTCTTGTCCACGCCATGGGCTTAGTGAGTGGTTCCTTGTGCAACAATTTTAGAACGGCCTATATGAAGACTCCCGCAATGTTCTTAATATGGGATCCAATGGGATGTTTACCGAAGTTGATGACAATCAAACATGGGCCAAAATCGAAGAGATGGCGGTTCATAATTCCCAATATAGTAGGCCTCGAAAGGCCACAAGAGGAGGAAAGCATGAGGTAGATTCCATCACTCAATTGGGTGCTCAATTAAGTGCTCATATCGACACCATTAATTTGAAGTTTGGGAAGGCCATGGCTAAGCTTGATGAAGCTTCCAAATCACCCAAACAATATGTTAATGCTATGATGGCATCATCCTCAATCCCAAGTGGAGTATGTGAAAGTTGTGGAACCTTGGAACATGATCAAAGCGAATGTAGGGAACAAATGATCAAGTTAATGCTTTCCAAGCATACAAGAGTGGCACCCCTTATTCAAACTACTATAATGAGGACACCAAATTCCATCCAAATCTTTCATACAAGAGCCAAAATGTCCAAAACCCCCAACAAACATACACTCCACCTCCAATGAGAAACCAAGCTCAAAGACCCTTTTTCAACCAAAGCCAAGGTTACCAAAATCAACCTTCTTACAACCAATCAAATGACCAAAGCTTTGATGTTCAAAAAGCGGTCCTCCAAATTCAAAAGAACCAACAAGAATTTTTCACCCAAATGCAAAAATATAGCCAAGCTAAGGAAATCACCATCAACAACATTCTTGCCCACGCCAAAATGTTAGAAACCCAAATGACTCAATTAGCATCTTCTAGCCCTCAAAGACAAAAGGGGCAATTACCGCCTGAAGGTAATCCCCCAAGACATGAGACGGTTAGTGCCATCCATTTGAGGAGTGGTACAAGATATGAAGGACCAAAGAGGCTAATTGATAAAGATATTTTGGATGTTAGTGATAAGCAAGGAGTTGTGGAGAACTCTAAGGAGGTAGACCTTACCTCCAATGAAGTTTCAAAGAAGAAGAATGAAGAGAAGGCTAAGGAAAAAGAGCCTATTGTGATTAAACTTCCCCTCCCAAGTCGACAAGCTAAGCCTAAGCTTGATGACCAACTTGGAAAGTTCATGGAAATTGTGAAGAACTTAGAAGTCTCAATCCCATTCACGGAATTGATCAATCATGTTCCGGCTTATGCAAAGTACATGAAAGATATTCTTACCAAGAAGAAATCCATCCGAAAGTTGGAGACTATTGCCTTTACCAAAGGGAGTAGTGCTATTCTTCAAGGGAGTTCCCCTCCAAAGCTCAAAGATCCTGGAAGTTTTTCTATTCCATGTACCATTGGCGACACTAAAATCAACAAAGCATTGTGTGACCTCGGAGCAAGTGTAAGTGTCATGCCATACTCGGTATATAAGAGGCTAGGAATGGGAGAGCTCAAATGCACCAACATAACTCTTCAAATGGCGGATCGATCAAAAAAGGTACCTTTAGGGGTATGGGAGGATGTGCCCGTGAGAATTGGCAAATTCTTCATCCCGGTAGACTTTGTCTTTGTAGACATGGAAGAGGATTCCAACATTCCTATCATTTTAGGAAGACCTTTCTTGCATACCGCCGGAGCGGTAATCGATGTGAACCATGGAGAGCTCACACTTGAGGTAGGGGACGAGACAATCACTTTCAATCTTGACAAAACAATGAGAGCTCCCCGACTACATGAGCCATGTTTCATGGTCGATCATTATAGCCGAGAAAGTGATAGGAAGAAGCTAGAATCTCTATGCAAGGATCAATCCATGAGTAAAGAAACACCACCCACATGGAAGAAGAAAGTGGATGACCTTCAAGTAGCTCTATCCGGAGAGCAAGGCATTTTCAACAACAATGAGAGCTTGAATAGCTCACCCATCATGACAAGTAATGACGAAGGCCTCATTGGCCAAGACAACAAGAAAGAGGAGTTGCTCTTGTCAACTCATGACATCATTGGGGAACAAGCTAGTGAAGTTTGTGGTCTATGGGACGATGAATTTGAAGGATTAGTCAATCCTTATATTGAAAATGCTATGACCTTAGACCAAGGCTGTGTGGATCCTTGTCATCACTTTGACTTGGGTGACTACAACAATGAAGAGAACAATGTGCAAAGGTCTATCCAAGACCTCTATCATGAAAATGAGCAAGCTTTCGACTAGTTCTACAAAGTGTTGAGCAACATCAACAACACCTTGGCTTTGCCCCCTTGACATCTCATACAAGAATGAGAGTTTGGTGGAGTCCTCCCTAAACCACCATTTGTAAATATTCTAACCCTTAACTCATATTTTATTTCCTCTATTACATTTTTGTCATTTTTGGATTTGCATTTTTGTGCTTTGATCAAGATTTTTGACATGAGAGCAAGTGAGGGAGGTATTTTAACATGTTTTGATATGTAGTGTTTGATCTAGTGTGGGGATGGCAAATGCCTAGGCTAACCGAGCCTTCGTAGTGCACCCACATTGAATAAAGGAAAAGAAGAAAGAATGATATGGGAAAAGGAATCCCCACGGGCAGACCTGAGCCTGTGGGAGCTGAAGATGATCCGGGCGTCCCCAGAGGTAGTCCGAGCATCCTGGCCTTAGGACGCGGGACCTTGGAAGGCTTGAATTGAAGAAAATGTGCTGTAAGAAAATCTGAGCAGATCACCCTCAGGACGCTCGTCCCAGACTTTGAGCCGCTCGTCTTAGCATCAGTCCACGCGTCCTGGCATGCTTCAAAATTATAAAATTATCCTATAAGGAAATCTGCACGTCACCAGTAGAATCCGAGCGTCCCAGATGGAATCTGCTCGAGCTGAGACTGATCCGCGCGTCCTGGCACGGGTTTGCAATTTCGGAAATTCCTGTAAGCTGATCCGAGCGTCCCGTGCATGATCTGTGCGTCTCGAGCTGGTATTTAACAAAAACACAGGATAACACCCTTCCTTCCCAATTCATTTATATCTTTCACAAACACAAACACATACCTTTTCTCCCTCAAAACCCTCAATCCCCTCATTCAAAAACACCAATTTCTCAACAAAATTCACCACCATTCAAACAAAACTTGCTCAAAACAAGATTAAGTCACTCCTTTATCAACAAAAGACCATCTAAATATCAAATTCCTCACAAATTGAATCAACTTTCTAGGGTTTGGCCAAAAATTCAAAAATCCTAAATTGATTGAGGAATTGATTGAAGTTTGAGGAAACAAGGAGCATTCAAGCAAAATCTTGGTTTGTTGATACTAATTTGAGAAGAAGACCACAATGGCAAGGACCAAAGGCGGAAACAAGGCACCCAAGACTCCAAATTTATCAAAAAGATAACAAGCTCTTCTTGCATCTAAGGCTTTGGTAGTGACACAACCAAGGGTGTAAATCCAAGAAATCACAACTCCTATTGAGGAAGCTACCACATCTACTCCGGTTATAGAACATTTGCCAAATTTTCCGGAGGTAACTTTCTTAAACGATGCTCATAGGAATGCATTTTTATCCCTTACCAAAAATACTATTGTGGCCACCAAGTTTATATGTCAAGACACTTTGGAAAAATTGGGTGTGCTTGAAAGAACTAGAACATTTTTCGAGTCCATGAGGTTGTTATCCCTCTTTGAAATGAAAGAATTGACCTACCCTTCATTAACCATGGAGTTCATAAGCTCCTTGAAGGTGTCTAAGGTAGAGACTTGACATTTTGTTGATTTTAGTCTTGAGAACAAGACTAGAAGCATGACTTTGAGTGAGTTTGGTAATGTGTTTGGTCTTTTACAATATCACCATTATGAGAAGAAGCCTTTAAAATATGATGCCGCACCCCTTTGGAAAGCTATTACCGGTCGAAAGTTTGATTCTTTCCGGGAGTGTCATGCTCTATATGTTCATCATCCGTGTATAAGAGTATGGCACAAGTTTGTGGCCAATACCTTGATTGCTAGAAAAGGCACCAATCACTTCACCGAACTTAATTTTGTCTACCTTGAGTCCTACATGAATATCAATGGAAAGTTCACCAAAAATCACAACATTCTTCGACTATTACTTGATCGGTGGCTTGAGATTGATAATGGGAAAGACGGAGCGGCTTTCATTGTAAACGGCGGCTTAGTAACGAGGCTAGCTAAGCACTTTAACCCAAATTTCGACAAAGATAACACATACAAACTGGTTAAAAGGAGCAACCTCCTTGATATGAGCACTATGATCAACAAATTCCATTGGGTCAAGAATGACAATCTTGACAATAAATATGAGTGGCTCACCAAAGAAGCTAAGTCCTTTGTCTTGCCTAGCAAGATTTGCCGTCTCTCCGTCCGTAGACTAAACTACCTATTGCCCATCTCCGAGGAAGCCCATGTGATAATTAAGCAACATAGGGAACCAATTGCAAAGCCCTCCTCCTCCACCATTGTGACTCCACCATACCTCTTTGCCTACCAAGAATTCAAACCGAGTGGCTCTAATATCATGGTAGGCAACGACTATATGATCCAACTAATGCAACAAATGCATAAAGAAGCTCATGAAGATCGGGTGAATGCCTACCGGGCCCAATATCCACCCTTAATGCTTCTCAAGATGCCGAAATGGATAGTCGGGTGGCACATGGAAAGGAGGTTGTTGTTTATGAAGGCGAGGAAGGTAGTGATTCATGCCAAGAAGAAGAAGAGCAAGGTTCAAGTTCCAATGATGATGATGGAAATGGTGAATCCTTCGGGTCAATGGAGGTGGATGATGAAGAAGATAATGAAGAAATTGATGATGCAAGTGATAATTATGATGACGACAATGATGCCGGTGATGAGGATGTCGCAATGAGCGACAATTGAGGGTTTACAAGGCTATTTGGAGGATACCACACATGCAGGGTTGATTACTTGACTTCAACCTATTCCATTGTGAGTTTCCTACACCTCCTTTAGCTTTGTCTCTATATCATGTTTTTAATATTTATCTTGATTACTTGTCTTGAGTCCTAGCAACATTTAAAGGACTCCTACCTCGGTTCCATTGAGGTGTCTCATTTATTGTTCTCACTTGTACAATCCAAAATGACAATTAGTTTCATGCATTGCATCTTTGCCTTGTGCATGAACTCCCTCTTTTTGACACTAGAAATAGTGTCTTGATCGGTTTGGGGAAGTTCAAACACAAGGAATGGGAGTTAATCCAAATTAGCTCTCCAACCAATAAAATCATGCATCATATAGGATAGATTAGAATGCATCACTTGTATATATGTCATATAGTTTGCATATTAGTGAAGAAATCATGCATTCTAATTTAGCTTGCATAATTTCCTATCGTTTTGGCCATTGAGGACAATGTCCATACTAGTGTGGGGATGGGAAATTCTAACTTAACTTTTAAACTCAAAAATGATAAAAATCAAAAATATGTTCTTTTATTTCATAAAAACAAAACCCATAAAAATTTGAAAATTAGGAAAAACCAAAAACATGTTCATTTCCTTTGTAGTGTAGTATTGTATATTGTGTATATACTTGTGTTTGTTTTTCGTCCTATTATATTGGATCAACTATGCCACATCCGAGGCATGAGGAATATGAAGACCGCATGGTATGATCTTTCCAATTTCCTTTTTCCCCTCTATGTTAATGACTATATGACTTTATTTTCATTGATGCGGTACAAACCAATGTGATCTTAGGAGTTGCATGTAGTTTATATGGCATACTAGTTGATAGAAGCATATGCATTAGGTTATATAAATGTTAGTTGCATCATGGCATGTAGTTGCATTTTAGAACAAATTTTGTGAAAACATCTATTTGGGAAACTTGACAAGTGTATATAAGGCCCTTGCAGATACTTTTTCTTCTTGAGACTTTGCTCGTTAGAATACCTCTAAAACACTCTAGGATGTGTCATGCTAGTATCCTTTGACCCATGGACTAAGTCCTAGTCAAGAGTACCTTGTGATGTGATGACTCCTTGGCTACCGTTTATTCCAAGGTGACCCTTCAAACCATGCAACCATCTTCCACTTTTATCACATTTTGTTAACAAAAAGGGAATGGGCACAAAAATTATCAATTTGAGTTCAAGTACCAAAATGAAAATCAAGAAGTTTGCAAATTGCATCAAAGAAAAGAGGAGTACAAAAATAAGAACTCTTATGCTTCAAATAAAAGCACCCTCGTTACAAATTGGGGTGACTTTGAAAATGTTCAAAAAAAATGCAAAAATTGAAAATTGTCAAGCATTAAATTGCAAAACATCAAAGAAATGGCAAAGAAAATTGTTCTCAAAATGTCAAATGCCACAAGAATTTGGGGGGAATACAAAACCAAAAGCAAACTCCCTTTACAAAACTCAAAGTACATTGATCCCTTTTTCCATCAAACCCACTTTTGTGCATGGTAGAGAGGGGACGACCCTTCTTCTTGTTTGGGCAAGAGGGGGAATTCCGCGATCCTACAGTGTTTCTAACATCATAGGGAGTCTACTCTTTATGAAAGCATTTAGCAATTGAGGACGAAGGTACCCTAGCTTGACACAACTTGGGGGTGATTTATTGGTATCCTTCTAGGCTTAGTAACTTGAAGAAACCATATCTATAATGGAGTGTGTACCCTTAGATTGCTTCCCTTTTAAATAATTTCGGCCACTTAGATGAGGAAAGTGGCTATTCTTTTGTAGATGCATCCATTACCTTCCTTTGTGTGCCTAATGATTGGATGTATCACCATTTTGGAAAGCCCCACCTTGCCTTACAAGAAGGTATCCTACCTCATGGTTGTCTTGTTGTGAGTTGAAGGGGCGGAGTTGACAGGGTTGTCGTGTACCTATCAAAAATAAACTAACTAAACTAACTATATAGCTAGGGAAGTCAGGTCGATCTCCTCAGGGAGGCAAGATATCTGTAAAAGTCCGTCTATTTGGTCACAAAATGGGGGGTGTTTAAATTGGTTTTCTAAACTAAACGGTTTAAAGGAAGAGAAGCAGAGAAAGAGCAATAAAGGCAGAAAAAGGTGATAAACTATCAATAGAGAGGGGACATGTCAGGATTTCGGTTCACTACGGTAGTCCAGTGACTCAACTGTAAACAACTTAGATAAATTACTGCGAGACGGATATGGAAAGGTCCTTCCGGTCCACTTTCTATCCTAAACTTCCACTAACTTAACTTCCGTCCTCGTCAGGGTAGTCTACTGTTCATAGCAGGTCTATTTAGTCCAATCTTCCGATCCAGGATTAAATTTAACCAGATTAAAAAGGTGACTCAGAAGCGTGCACTCAACTAAGTTGGTAAATACAGTTATATTGCTATGGTGACAGAATCTCACAATTAATTCATCTAACTTATTCACTACATCGTCACATTTCTACCGTAGATCCCCTAATCCCAACATGAAACAAGTTTAGCTACTCATATCGCTATTTATATTATCAAAACTAATAATGATGAATGGAATAACAATAAACATAATAAAACAATAAATAAAGTGCATAAAGAGAATTAGGGCAGAAATTAAATGAAGCAAAACAAACAATTAAAGCAAATGAAATAAAGATTATTATTAGTAAAGGAGAAAGAGATTACAATCGTGAGAATCCGGCGTAAAGAACACACAAATCCGAGCGAAATAACCCCGAAAATAAAGTTGCAGTAGAGAAGGGAAAAGCAACGTAATGTTTTTACTGTGAATGCTAAAAAATGATAGATGATAAGATAGCTAATGACCTAGTAAAGTTGCGTTTAAATAGAGAATAAACTAAGTCCAAAAGCTAAAACAAGCTTACGGGCTAATTAAAGCCCACGCCAGACCAAACCACTCGATCGAGTAGAATAAATCCACTCGATCGAGCAAAACTCCAAAAAATCTACTCGGTCGAGTAGAATAGTTACTCGATCGAGTAACCTCTCTTTCCAGCACTTCTTGATCGAGTATAAAAGTACTCGATCGATCAACCAAGGATGTAGAAACCACTCGATCGAGTAATAAAACCACTCGATCGAGTCTTCTTCCTTCAAATCAGCCTAAACTCGTGCCCGATTGCCTCGTAAACCGTGCCTTCACGCTTCCCAATGCAGGAACTCACTCCGAAAAATCCCGTCTCCTCAAAATGCATGCAAAAAGGACGAAAAATGGTACAATTCCACTACTTTCGCGTTCATTTCTACAAAACGGACAAAACGAACCAAAGTAGCCAATTCGGGGGCAAAATGCAATATAAACAGTATGAAAGTGCATAGAAATACGTGCTAAAATAGGCTAAAAAGACTATACAAAATGCACGTATCAAATCTCCCCAAACCGAACCTTTACTCGTCCTCGAGTAAACTAAAATGCAACTAATGGAACGGAAATGAAAACTCAGAGCTAGCTTAACTTGTCTACTTGAACCAATTTAATGCAACAAAAATTAACAGTCATAGCTAAGTAGTCAATACGCAAACGAGTTATAAGGTGTTCAGAAATATAGCCAACCTATCGACCTTGCAAGACCAACAAAATCGGACTCTCTCGTGGTCACTCTTCTCTCATGAAGCAAAGGGTGAAAGTTATATGTAAAAGAGAGAAGGAAGAACAGTCACTCACCTAACTGCGACCTACATAGCATGCATGCAACAAAAATGAAAGACGATTCAAGTACTAATGCACACACTCCAACCAATAATGTCCGTCACAGCCGAGGGCTTACAAATAATATGGGAATAGTGAGGTTCAGATGATAAAAGACAAAACAAGTTATGGTAATGTGGAGGTAAAAGCGTCAAGCTAGTTCCTAAACAGGACCATATAAGACCATCCGAATCTCAACTGACTGAAAAATAAAGTATAAGTGCCCTTCATTTGGCACACATCTCACTAATCTCATACACAATCTCCTCAAAAATATGGAATAAGAATGGAGGAGTTAGACGGTCACAAACTTTTCATTTTTTTTCTTTCTTTCTTTCACGTGAAACACAACCTTTTTTTTCATTTTTTTTCTTTTTCTTTTCTCTTTTATCTTTTCACGTTTTTCTTCTTTTTTTCAATTCTTTTTTTTTCTTTTCTTTTTCTCCTTCCTCTAATTTCCACCAACTCCAATCATATAAACACGGGTCAAGCTGCAGACGGAAAATCATACCACAAAAGACATACTAAACTAGCTTGACTGGGCAAGCTCAGTTTGGGATGTAGCTAATGGGTCAAAAAGGCAAGTTTTGGCTTAAGTGGAGCTAAATGGGTGAAAAATATAAGGAAAAGGGAAAATTTGCAAGCACCTCCCTGCATGTGACACCAGTTATAGGCTCTAAACCTCATAAATTGTAAAGTAGGTTGCCAATTTATCAGGTCAAGTCTAAACAGTCAGCTATATTTGAACAGAAACTCATAGACTATGCGTATGACAAAGCTAATAACTATCAACAGAATTGCAAGGGTCAAGTAAAAATGACAAGTTATAGTGCAGTTTCATCACGGAAATCTACCGTTCCGACTCAACCTATATGCAAAAATAAACTTGAAAATTTTTGAATTTTTGAAATTTTTCTAGTTTTTTTTTTTGATTTTTTGATTTTTAATGAAATAAATAAACAATGCAAGCTTAAATAAATAAACGTGAATGCAAAACAAATGCAAATGCAGACTCAAAAGGATGCAAGACCCTCCTCAAACCAAAACGGACAACGCCCTCGTTGTCCTCCAGCATACACCAGCAGATATATATAGGGGAACGGGAATATACAACCAATAAAGAAAGAAAAATAAATTAAAATGGAGACAAAAATAAAAGAGTGAGATGTACATACAAAACACGAACTTCCCCAAACCAGCCAGAAAACTGGGGAAGTGAGTATACCAGAAGCTACTCGTCAGCCTCCTCATCGTTGTCGCGCACGTCCTCCACCGTCACCCTGAAGTCCGGGTCTGCCTCCTGCGCTCTCCTCCTCCTCTGCTCAGCTCGAGCTCTCTCCGCCGCCGTCGCCGTGTCCTCTACCTCCTCCTCCTCCTCCTCCTCAGCAGACTACGGGTACCCCTCAGCTGGGTACCGGTAAAAGGAAGGGTATGGCCAACCCTCTGGGATCGGACGGTGTCGACTCAAGTGGTACTCGTATAGAGGGAACAAAGTCAAAGCTAAGTCCCGCTCTATACGAGCCTGTCTCTCTGAAATCTCAACTAACAAACCATCACGGCGCCTTTGGTCTATGACCGAGGACACCTCAAAGGGTGGTGGAGGTACAAAATTAGCCGGTAGGACCGGCTGTGTCTGTGTCTGGTCGGCGGGTGCGGGAGTAGGAGTGGAGGTAGGGATCGGGGTAGGTGTAGGAGTGGTCGTGGAAGGTTGGCCGCTCCCAGAAGGTGTGGACCCCTCTCCGGTCTCAAGTCTACGTCGCTTCTTGGCGGCGGGTAAAGTGGTAGGTGGTCGGACGTGGAGGTGGTAGTTAGGCAGTGGTGGAAGTCGGGTGCCCCGTGCGACAGTAGGCAAAGGGGCTAGACGGGGGAGAGTGGTGCAAGGTAAGTCCACGGACAAGGAACCGTCTATCTTCCAAGTCCGGAAGTCTGTGGTCAGCCAATGCTGAGAATGCATGGCATCTAGGCTCAGATACCTCTCTCCCGGGAGGTACGGTAAGTCACGAGGCCAGACAGGGAAAAGGGAACGGGCAAGAATGGTGGCTATGCCACCGCAGATAATAGATCCTGTGACTTTCTCCCCCTGGGCCTGGAAGTACTGGGCGGTCAGATATGTGACACCCTCATTTATCGCGGAAAAGTAAACACGTAATTCTAGAATAAAACTGCATGGATATGTTTGTAATAGGTTCATTTGGGTAAAAACCTGTAATTTTTAAAACCTGAACATGTTATAAAGATATCAAAATTGGAAGGTGTCAAACATACAAGGTCTAACTAGAAGTTTCATAACATAACCATCGCTAAAGTCGCGAATAGCAAATTATACAACCAAATGTAAAGAGGGAGACATATGTCCCTAAAATGTATGTGACATAAAAATATTTAAGGGTCACAATATAATAAAGTCAATCTAGGTCCCAAGTTTACTTTGCTCGCTAGCTCGTCCATGTACCCCATATATGCATCACCTACCTGTCAATCGCATTTTATACAAATACGAAAGCCACAGTCAGTGGGGAGTAACTCCGAGTCCTCCCAGCCACGAAATGTCATAATTAATATAACATGTAAACATAAGAATATGAATACGAATCACACAATGCCTTAGCATATAGATGCTAGACAATCGTGCTTATCATGTGAACAACAATATAACAACACATAGTCCTAGCATGTGAATATATACTAGACCGACTCATACTATACTATCATGTGAATCACATAACATCCAGGAATCCAAACTCTATCAACCATAGCCGGCTTGCATCTCACCTTCTATGATTCATAGAATCATCAAACAAGAAAGGACAATATATCTAGAGACAGGCATAAGTTCTTAGCACGGTCAATAGTCACTTTGTAACTCGAGTCTATACCACGAGGTAGGGAAGGTAATCGAACCGGTATCCTGGCTCAGAGGTTCTATAAAAACATGGCCAAGACACAACACAACCCTAGTCCTAAATCTGCGCAGACCTAGACATGCGGATACACACCACCGCACCCAAGACCCACAATTTTATAAAACCATGTGAGTACCCTAAGGAGTCCACCAAAGGGTTGGCTAGTACTTAAGCTGACCACTTACTCTCAAAATAAGTAACGAGGTCATGCCCCAACTTGGATATAAACCCACCAAGTCAGGAACACAAAGGCTATTAAGCAGTGAACATACACTCGTCAAAGACTATAAAGACCTATCTATGATGAAGGCCGAAATACTCACCTAGGACCTAAATAAAACCAATCTAGGTCCCAGCTTGAATACTTTATCCCACACCACACAAGACAAGTAGGACACCCAATTAACCATAAGAGAGGCAAAGAGTCCAAACTTGCACACTCAAATGATCATACACACCCTAGCATATGAAAGGTTACGCAAGAGCATATTCAGCTGACAATCCAACAAAATCTCTAATATCAATAATAATCCAAATTCCAAATAACTCGTTAATCTCATAATTCATGAGAACAAGCTAAAATGGCAACAAGGCAAGAAGACTCAAGTATAAGGCAACCAATTCATCCAACAACCAACATGTGAAATGATAATCACAAATATTAAGGCATCAACATAAAACATCCAAAAACAACCAATCTCACCTCAAAGACAAACCCTCAACCCGAGTCCCGCGACGGGTCATCGGTCAAATCGAGGCTGACCGGTTTAAACCTAGTTTGACCAAACTCGTTCGGTCAATCTGGCCCAGCTCAGAGTCTTGGCCTACTTTGGCCCAAATCACAAAATTTATCGCAATATTATTCTCATGCTATTTCCAATTTCTATCATGTGAAAAACGAAAGTAACACATTATCAATCACCTAAACACTTAACAAACAACAAGCACAACATCAACTACTAATGTGACATTAATTCGTCGAGTAACTCGGAATAGTTACCTTAAGCTAGCAAAGAGACAAGCAATAAACTTGAGAAAGCTTCTAAAACCCAAAATTATTCTTCATCTTCAACCACATATGAGTCACCTAAAATAATTATATGAAAGGGCGATATTAACGAATTATCGTTATATAAAATATGAGACGGAAATTAATTATATTTTAATTAAACCAAACTAGCGTCAAAACAATTTATAGACACGGCCCAAAAGTTATTATGGCAACCTCAAACTCGGCCTAACAACCAACTACACATGGCCTCAAACTCGTGACTTAGCTAGGCCATGGCCAGGCCACAGCTAGGCCACGGTTCAACCTCAGGACTAGGGCCATAACTGTCACCAACGCTCCACCTAAACAACTACCCATCTCAGCCACTAAAACCCATGCTTGACTGTTCTAAAATCAGCCCACTCAATCACGTTAAAATAGTCCCAAAACAATCCCTACATGTCAGCATACACCGTCTTAAAATAAATAAAGCTGAAAGTATAAATTGCGTTTGTAAAAATACATGACGAAAAAGAATTTTACTTACAACGGATTGACAGGAACGATGAAAGCAGCACTATGGAACGAAAATAGTTGAAAACGGATGACAAACGGAGCACCAGGACGGATTATAGACAAAAGTTGAAGAAGGAACAAACAGAAGGAAAAAGAAGGACGAAGAAGAAGAAAAGAGACGTGGGAAAATGAGACAGCAGCCTGCTAGCCTGCTATTTATTATACGTATCTTTCTTCATCGTTAAGTAATTTCGCTCGTTTTTTTAAAACCGTCTCGAGTTAATAAAATCGGTTTTAGTGAAAGTTTCAGTAATAAAACGGAATCAATAATAAATAAATTTAATGAGTGAAAATAAAATAAACTCAGCCAGCTAACGGAAATAATAGGAATTCGATTCGAATCGGAGTTATTAACGATTTTTACTAAATTAGCGGAGTTTAACGAAATTTGATAATTTAGCAAAATAACTCAAAATAGCTAATTGGATGACTTTTCCTAAATTCGTTTTGAATCCACTAAGGGCCGACTTTCATAAAGGACTCGTAAAAGGATCGGAAATTATTAAATAAATAAACTCGAACTAACTTCAATAAACTCGAACTAACTTTAAATAAACTTATTAATGATTATTAAAATTAACGTATCGAATTATGATGAAATTAATTAATTAGCTAAGCATATATATATAAATCGTTAAATGATGTAATTAAATTCAAAATAGCAATTAAAAGAATTTTATCCAACTTAATAAAATACGGGGTGTTACAATCACCCCATCTTTTAAAAAAAGTTTCGTCTTCGAAACTTGAAAGTATAAATGAAAGGTTATAAAAATAAAACTGGAATGGGAATCGGTAACCAAAACATTTAAAAGGTCACTTATCGTAAGAATCAAAATTCTTTCAAGAACTTCAACTAAAATTTTCCGACAGAACCAGACTCTCATCAGAGGAACGGAAGTGTTCTCGTTGCGCATTCAAGAACATCACATTCCAAATCCAAGATAAGGTCAAAGGCAAATCATTTGTATAAATCAAAAATCAAAATACTTTCAAAAACATTAATGAAGAGTTTTCAAAAGTATAAGTCTCATTCATGGAACGAAATTGCTCTTGGCGATCACTCAACCTACTAAGCTTTCAAATCCCAAACATAAACAACAAAGCCAAGTTCTATAACTTTAATCACATAGGCAACTCATTCCTAACACAAAGAATCCA
The DNA here is from genome assembly GCF_048544455.1 of Silene latifolia. NCBI lineage: Eukaryota > Viridiplantae > Streptophyta > Magnoliopsida > Caryophyllales > Caryophyllaceae > Silene > Silene latifolia. The sequence continues at coordinate 123,469,478 of NC_133527.1, forward strand.
CCAATCGATTATACTTACTTTGTCAAGGAACTAGGTATAAGAATCACTAAGTATGTCTCATCACCTTACCTAAGTCTTTCTAACGTCACGACTTCTCAAAGCCAGGGTTAAGGGTCAGACACAAACAATCTCCTCAAAAGTCGAATTTTCCAACCAAGGTCAACATTCCTCACAAGAAAGAGTACTATCTAATGGCGTTAAGGGAGGATAAGCAAAGAACATAGGACAAGTTAGGAGTACAAGCGTAGCTTTTAAAATAAAACAGAAGGGAGTTTAGAAGGAGGATAAGCACCAAGAGATTAAGAATAAGGCGAGATACAAAAAGAACAAGAAATATCATATCCTCTCAAGTTTATTATTTTAAGGTCAAGTTATTTATATTGGGGTGCACAAACGTGCGTCGGGAGCAAATATGCTCTGATACCAACTGTGACACCCTCATTTATCGCGGAAAAGTAAACACGTAATTCTAGAATAAAACTGCATGGATATGTTTGTAATAGGTTCATTTGGGTAAAAACCTGTAATTTTTAAAACCTGAACCTGTTATAAAGATATCCAAATTGGAAGGTGTCAAACATACAAGGTCTAACTAGAAGTTTCATAACATAACCATCGCTAAAGTCGCGAATAGCAAATTATACAACCAAATGTAAAGAGGGAGACATATGTCCCTAAAATGTATGTGACATAAAAATATTTAAGGGTCACAATATAATAAAGTCAATCTAGGTCCCAAGGTTACTTTGCTCGCTAGCTCGTCCATGTACCCCATATATGCATCACCTACCTGTCAATCGCATTTTATACAAATACGAAAGCCACAGTCAGTGGGGAGTAACTCCGAGTCCTCCCAGCCACGAAATGTCATAATTAATATAACATGTAAACATAAGAATATGAATACGAATCACGCAATGCCTTAGCATATTGATGCTAGACAATCGTGCTTATCATGTGAACAACAATATAACAACACATAGTCCTAGCATGTGAATACTAGACCGACTCATACTATACTATCATGTGAATCACATAACATCCAGGAATCCAAACTCTATCAACCATAGCCGGCTTGCATCTCACCTTCTATGATTCATAGAATCATCAAACAAGAAAGGACAATATATCTAGAGACAGGCATAAGTTCTTAGCACGGTCAATAGTCACTTTGTAACTCGAGTCTATACCACGAGGTAGGGAAGGTAATCGAACCGGTATCCTGGCTCAGAGGTTCTATAAAAACATGGCCAAGACACAACACAACCCTAGTCCTAAATCTGCGCAGACCTAGACATGCGGATACACACCACCGCACCCAAGACCCACAATTTTATAAAACCATGTGAGTACCCTAAGGAGTCCACCAAAGGGTTGGCTAGTACTTAAGCTGACCACTTACTCTCAAAATAAGTAACGAGGTCATGCCCCAACTTGGATATAAACCCACCAAGTCAGGAACACAAAGGCTATTAAGCAGTGAACATACACTCGTCAAAGACTATAAAGACCTATCTATGATGAAGGCCGAAATACTCACCTAGGACCTAAATAAAACCAATCTAGGTCCCAGCTTGAATACTTTATCCCACACCACACAAGACAAGTAGGACACCCAATTAACCATAAGAGAGGCAAAGAGTCCAAACTTGCACACTCAAATGATCATACACACCCTAGCATATGAAAGGTTACGCAAGAGCATATTCAGCTGACAATCCAACAAAATCTCTAATATCAATAATAATCCAAATTCCAGCTAACTGTTAATCTCATAATTCATGAGAACAAGCTAAAATGGCAACAAGGCAAGAAGACTCAAGTATAAGGCAACCAATTCATCCAACAACCAACATGTGAAATGATAATCACAAATATTAAGGCATCAACATAAAACATCCAAAAACAACCAATCTCACCTCAAAGACAAACCCTCGACCCGAGTCCCGCGACGGGTCATCGGTCAAATCGAGGCTGGCCGGTTTAAACCTAGTTTGACCAAACTCGTTCGGTCAATCTGGCCCAGCTCAGAGTCTTGGCCTACTTTGGCCCAAATCACAAAATTTATCGCAATATTATTCTCATGCTATTTCCAATTTCTATCATGTGAAAAACGAAAGTAACACATTATCAATCACCTAAACACTTAACAAACAACAAGCACAACATCAACTACTAATGTGACATTAATTCGTCGAGTAACTCGGAATAGTTACCTTAAGCTAGCAAAGAGACAAGCAATAAACTTGAGAAAGCTTCTAAAACCCAAAATTATTCTTCATCTTCAACCACATATGAGTCACCTAAAATAATTATATGAAAGGGCGATATTAACGAATTATCGTTATATAAAATATGAGACGGAAATTAATTATATTTTAATTAAACCAAACTAGCGTCAAAACAATTTATAGACACGGCCCAAAAGTTATTATGGCAACCTCAAACTCGGCCTAACAACCAACTACACATGGCCTCAAACTCGTGACTTAGCTAGGCCACGGCCAGGCCACAGCCAGGCCACAGCTAGGCCACGGTTCAACCTCAGGACTAGGGCCATAACTGTCACCAACGCTCCACCTAAACAACTACCCATCTCAGCCACTAAAACCCATGCTTGACTGTTCTAAAATCAGCCCACTCAATCACGTTAAAATAGTCCCACAATCCCTACATGTCAAAGATACACCGTCTTAAAATAAATAAAGCTGAAAGTATAAATTGCGTTTGTAAAAATACATGACGAAAAAGAATTTTACTTACAACGGATTGACAGGAACGATGAAAGCAGCACTATGGAACGAAAATAGTTGAAAACGGATGACAAACGGAGCACCAGGACGGATTATAGACAAAAGTTGAAGAAGGAACAAACGAAGGAAAAAAAGAAGGACGAAGAAGAAGAAAAGAGACGTGGGAAAATGAGACAGCAGCCTGCTAGCCTGCTATTTATTATACGTATCTTTCTTCATCGTTAAGTAATTTCGCTCGTTTTTTTAAAACCGTCTCGAGTTAATAAAATCGGTTTTAGTAAAAGTTTCAGTAATAAAACGGAATCAATAATAAATAAATTTAATGAGTGAAAATAAAATAAACTCAAATGCAAATTAACGGAAATAATAGGAATTCGATTCGAATCGGAGTTATTGACGATTTTTACTAAATTAGCGGAGTTTAACGAAATTTGATAATTTAGCAAAATAACTCAAAATAGCTAATTGGATGACTTTTCCTAAATCCGTTTTGAATCCACTAAGGGCCGACTTTCATAAAGGACTCGTAAAAGGATCGGAAATTATTAAATAAATAAACTCGAACTAACTTCAATAAACTCGAACTAACTTTAAATAAACTTATTAATGATTATTAAAATTAACGTATCGAATTATGATGAAATTAATTAATTAGCTAAGCATATATATATAAATCATTAAATGATGTAATTAAATTCAAAATAGCAATTAAAAGAATTTTATCCAACTTAATAAAATACGGGGTGTTACAAGATAGGCAATATTGAGGGTAAAGGGACCCTCGCAGTCAATGTTCAGGTAACCGCCTAAGATGGAGAGCTCGTTGTTGTTGATGTTGTTTGGCTCCTTACGGCCAAAAATGGTGCTCCCCATCAGTCTAAGAAAGTAACGGGCAGGGGGAAGGTGGACATGTGCGAGCTTTCGCTCGGGAAAGGTGGTCTGGGCCAAGGTCCGCCAAAGCTGACGAATGACCTTCCTCGGGGCAGTAGTGTCTCCTGTAAAGGAAAGTCCAAGTCTGGTACCAAACTCCTTCAAAGTCATCGAAAAAGTCCGGTTGAACAACCGGAATGACACGGTACGAGTAGTGGGGGCAGCGTCGTGTGCCCCGGAAGAGAAGGTGAAGGAGCTGAGGAACTCAAGACTCGGCTCCAGAAAGGTGTGGCCACTCATAGTAATGAGTCCGGCCATCCCCGTGCCCCGTAAAATCTCACAAACTGACTCGTAGAAGCCGAGTCTCTCAAGTGCCGGTTTATCTAAGAATCGGGTAGGTAAAAACTCACAGCCAACGAGGTTATAAAACCTCTTAAGATGTACACCGTTAATGAAAATTACTTGCGGGTACTCAGGGTGGGAGTCGAGGGAGTTGTCCCCTCGGACAGTGACCGTGCCAGAAGGAGCAGCAGAAGTAGAAGTAGCAGGAGCTGGTGTAGCATGAGCACGTCCACGACCTCGACCCCGGCCTCTAGAACCCAAAGTAGAAGCCCGTGCAGTGACGGTGTGAGGAACTAGAGCCGCCCGAAAAGCAGCTGCAACTGCTGGTGAGTCCGCCATAGGTGTGCTCACCGTGACTGAAGTAGAGGTTGTGGCTGCTGTGACCACCACTGAGGAAGAAAGACTAGCCGTAGTGCTAGCAGTGGTGGTGGCTGTGACTGAAGTGGCAGTCGAAACAGGGTTAGCAGCAGTGCTAGCAGGTGTAAAAACTGTATCAGCAGCAGAGACTAAGAACACAGGGGCTGCGGTGCTAACAGAAGTGGAGGCGGTGGCAGCAGCAGGGGCCACCGTCTCAGGCAAGGATGGACTAGAAGTTGAGCTAGTCGAGGGCAGAGAGCTAGAATCCATCCTGAATAAAAAGGGCAGGGGAATTTGATAAGAAAAAGCATGAAAACAAAGATGGTAATCACCAAAAACAACGAAAAACTCCCCTAAACAGTCGAAATTTTCGACTTACAGCACAAAAATTCCCAACTTTCCTCAAAAACTCGAATTACAGCGGATAAACAGCGATAGGGGAAGGGTAGCAGGCATCAATGGCAGCAATTAAGCAACAACTGAAGTAAATTAAGCATATGACAGCATGAAAACTCATTTGACAGTCGAAAATTTCGACTGAAAATCTCCCTTATCGCAAATTTCGCGCACAATTCGAACTAGGCAAGTAAATATCAATGAGGATACGGGATTAAGCATCAAGTAAGCTAAATAGGGCAAACAAGTACAGTCAAAGTCGAAAAACTCGACTAAATAAGGGATTTCGAACCCTAATCCTAATTCACCTCATAAAAATGCGAAATTAGTGAAATTAAAATGCAAAGAGGTGTAGGAGACACTTACTTGATGAGAATGAACCTAAAAATTGCAATTAATCGACAAACAACAAGCAGAAATGGCATTTTTTTGATCGAAAAACCGCAAACCCTTAAATCCCCAATAGATCGAGTAAAATAGCGAAAATCAGAGGGAAAGTAGAGGGCTTTTGACGATTAATTAGCAGGTAACAAAATGTAGGTGACGGATTTGGCAAATGGGCAAGAAATATGGGGAATTTGGGGTGTTTTTGTCGCAAAATAGAAAGGGTGTCGAAAATTTTTGGGGTAAAATGAAATAAGAAACAAAAATAAGGAAGTTAAAGAAAACTCCCTGCGTGTCATTTCCTATTTCACTCGATCGGGTGGTTTAGAACTGCTCGATCGAGGACTTTATGGATCCATCTACTCGATCGAGTAAAAATTTACTCGATCGAGAACTCCCCATTTTTGCTTTCCTCGATCGACTAAAATGTAATCACTCGATCGAACACATTTCACTCGATCGAGTACAAAAAGTACTCAATCGAGCTCTTTTCCTCATGTAAGCTCTTGAATTCGTCATTCTTCCTCTGAAATTGCGTAAAATTCCCCAAACGTGCATAGAAACACTCGCAAAAGTATCCCAAAATACCAAATACGCAAATTAACAGTCTATAGTCTCTAATCTACGCTAAAAAATGTCTAAATTCTAATTGTCCTAATTAAAAGCAATAAATAAAGTTCAACGAAAAATTTAAAAATTGTTTTTACAAATTGGTACACGGGGCATTTCCCCGCTCACTTCCCAAGGCAATTCAGTAGCCTCTTGGAGGGCTCCTGACTGGAGGACGTCATCTCAGCAACATTTATTGTCCTCTTCAGTTTCCATGAGCTTGAACTTGAATCATTAGGAGGAGAATAGTTGACATCCACATATGCGCGAACTTTTCTCACCCTTGATCCTTTCTCACCGGCTTTACCATTGTCACTCCCACCTTGACTGACATTAATTGCACAATGCCCTTTGACAGCTCCTGTATTATTTTCATCTGTACCTGCAGCAAGGAAAACAGACGAACTTTCCTCCTTTTTGCTCTCAACCTGAGGCGGAGGGGTCACAATAGCAGCACAATGCTCCAAATTTTCATTTGGAGTGTCAATAATAGGGTTAACAGAAGAGAGGGCATTGCAAGGTTGAGCTTGCATGGGAGCCCTCCGGAACTTAGACTGATGGAATATCAGCTCCTCGTCCCCAACCTTAAAAGTCAATGTCTTGCCCCCGACGTCTATTACTGCACGGGCAGTAAACAAAAATGGTCTCCCTAAAATAATAGGGGTATGGGCATCTTCGGGGATGTCAAGTACAACAAAGTCAACTGGAATAAAGAACCTCCCGGTCTTAACAGGTATGTCTTCTATTACACCTAGTGGCCGTGATATGCTACGGTCGGCCATCTAAACAGTCATGTTTGTGCAATTAAACTTTTTCAAACCAAGTCTCTTAGCCAGAGACAACGGTAAGACACTCACGCTAGCGCCAAGATCGCATAACGCGTTATCAATCAAGTGGGTACCAATATGACACGGAATTGAAAAACTACCCGGGTCTGACTGTTTGGGAGGTAACTTATTCTGAACTAAGGCCGTCCCTACCTCGGTCAAAGTTACCGTCTCATGATCATTAATATGCCTCTTACGCGATAAAATTTATTTCATAAATTCAAGGTAAGAGGGTACCTATGTCAGCAGTTTGGCGAATGGCACAGTGACCTGCAAGCTTCTCAGGATTTCGGCAAATTTGCCGAATTGTTGATTAGTGGTCGGACTCCCTTGGGAGGTTTAGTTTTCGGTACTTGTCGTTAGGAGCACCTAGACCAAAACAATATTTATAACTCCACAAACAACTCTACTATTAGTAAAGAGGCAAGTAAAGGTCGGATCCCAAGGGACGGGAATTGAGATGAGATTTTCAATTGCAACTAGCGGTGTCTAGGGGTGTCACAATTTGGGGTTTGAATAGAAGATCACTAAACTAAATAGCAATGAAAGTAAACAAGCAAGATGATTAAAAAGGGGTATAAACAATTGATAAAAGGCACTAGGGTGTCATGGGGTTATAGGGGATTCATGGGAATTGATCATACAAATATATTCTCAAATTATAAGCAAGCAATTATTGTTGTGATGGATCGAGTTGGTTTATATCTTACAATCCTAGGAAAGTTTGGGTCCCGGAGCCGAATCGATTAGATTTTACAACACCTACAAGTCGACTTAATCTTCCTTACTCAACTATATGCATGGTCTAATGAGACTCGAGTTGGTTTATGTCTTACAAGTATCATTGAAAAGATAGGTGATGGGTAAAAAATGCAAGGATTCATAGGCTCGCATTTCATCAAACATAACATGTGCATAAGTTGAGATCACAACAAGCAAGAAAATAAACTATGAAAACATATTAATTTAAGCATGAATCATCCCCCATGTTGGTTTCCTCTAATTACCCATTAACTCTAGCTAAGGAAACTACTCACTCATTATCATGTTGAACATGCTAGCAAGGTTGTCAATCATACCAACAAAGTAAAACATGATGAATAAATGAAGATGATTAACAATAATTAAAAAGGGATTAAGAGAATTATACCTACTAATGATTCCAATAATAAAGCAAAGAATAATAGAAGTACTTGATGATTGATTGAAAGGTTGTCAATCTCCCAATAAAAACCCAAATAATCTTCAATTACCCAAAATGAAAGATGAACAAAAGAGAGATTAAGGAAATGAGATTTGTATTAAGACTTGATTAAAAGTTGATTACAAGATTAAAGAGAGATTAGATTGATATAAACTACACTAGAGATTTCTAAGAAGAACGTGATAATCTAATTAGACTAATGGGGTATTTATAGTGGAGATTAGGTACACAAATTAGGGTTTACTAAGGGCTTAAATGACGATTAAGTCCTTGAGGTATCGCTCCTCTCATAAAAATATGCGAGTCTCCTTTTTGCTAGTCTTTCCCGAGGTATGCGCATCCTTCATAGAACAAGTAGAAGACGGATTAGCTGTCACACAATCCGAGCGTCCAGGGCACGGGACGGGTGGATTGTCTTCTTGTTGGACGAGCGGATTCGTGGGGTGGACGGGCGGATTGTGGTGGTTTTGGACGAGCGGACTTCTGAGGAAGACGCTCGGATTGCTTGTCTTGGACGGGCGGATTATGGGCAATCCGCTCGGATTGTAGATCAGCTTCTTCCTTTCTTCTTTTCTTCCTTTCTCTTCATACAATCGTTGATGATTTCCTCGGGGATGCAAGGATCTTTTCTCATCATTGCCCATCTACTACAATATGTACAAAGGCCTTCTAGTCTTGTCTTCTCTTTGATGCTTGGTCATTGAATTCAATCAATTTAGCTCCATTTTGCCATGAAAATGCAAGGTTTGCACTCCTTTCCTACCAAGGGATCAAAACCTCAAAGAATATGCAAAACAAAGGAATAAAGACAATAAATGACCCAAATATGCACTAAAAAGCATGGGAACAAGGCTAATTCGGGGACTAAATATGCTCAAATAATGGTCACATCAAATATCCCCAAACCGAACCTTTGCTCGTCCCGAGTAAAGAGGTGACAAAGACTAGGACCGTTATTTAAACTAAACTAATAGCATAGCCGATATGAGACAATTAGCGGGTCTCACTCCGCCCCTTCAACTCACAACAAGACAACCATGAGGTAGGATGCCTTCTTGCAAGGCAAGGTGGGTCTTGCCAAAATGGTGACACATCCATGCATTAAAGCACATAGAATCAAGTAATGGATGAATCTACAAAATAATAGCCACTTTCCTCATCTATGTGGCGGAAATTATCTACAAGGGAAGCAATTCAAGGGTACACAATCCTTCATAGATGCAATTTCTTCAAACTACTAAGCCTAGAAGGATACCAATAAATCACCTCCAAGTTGTGTCAAGCTAGGGTACCTTTGTCCTCAATCGTTAAATGCTTTTAACAAGAGTAGACTCCCTATGGTGTTAGAAACACTGGAGGATCGCGGAATTCCCCCTCTTGCCTAGACAGGAAGAAGGGTCGTCCCCTCTCTATCATGCACAAAAATGGATACGATGGATAAAGGGATCGATAGTATTTGAGTTTCATTTGGGAGTTTGCTTTGTTGTTGTTCCCCCCCCCCCCCCCCATTTCTTGTGGCATATAACATTTGAGAACACTTTCTTTTGCCATTTCTTTTGATTTTTGGCATTTCAATACTTGACAACTTTCAACTTTTTGCATTTCTTTTTGAACATTTTCAAAGTCACCCCATATGTAGTGAGGGTGCCTTATATTTGAAACTTTAGGAGTCTATTTTTGCTCCTCTTTTCATTTGATGCAATTTGCAAACTTTCTTTCACTTTTCATTTCATTGACTCAAATCAATTTCTTTTTGTGCCCATTCCCTTTGACGACAAAAATGTGGTAGAACATGGATGATGGATGCATGGTTTCAAGGGTCACCTTGGAATAAACGGTAGCCATGGAGTTATCACACCACAAGGTACTCTTGACTAGGCCTTAATCCATGGGTCAAAGGATACTAGCATGACACATCCTATGGTGTTTTACAAGTATTCTAACAAGCGAAGTCTTAAGAAGAAAAAGCATCTACTAGGGCCTATGTACACTTGTCAAGCTTCCCAAGTAGACGGTTTCGCAAAATTTTCTAACATGCAAACTACATGCATATGCCATGATGCAACTAACATATATACATCCTAATGCAAATGATTCTACCAACTAATATGCCATATAATCTAAATGCAAGTCCTAAATTCACATTGTTTATACCGCATCAATCAAAATAAAGCCACGTAGCCATTAACATAAAGAGGAAAAAGGAGATTGGAAAGATCATACCTTGCGGTCTTCAATATCCTCATGTCTCGGATGTGGTGTAGTCGATCAATGTGAACAAGGATAGACAAACATAATATATACAAGTCTACACTACAAAGGAAATGAACTTGATTTTGGATTTTCAATTTTTTCAATTTTTTTTTTATTTTTTCGAAATTTTGGATTTTTTTGGATTTTTGAATAAAAGTTAAGTTAGAATTTTTCATCCCCACACTAATATGGGCATTGTCCTCAATGGCCAATGTGATAGGAAATTATGCAAGTATGATGCATGATTTCTATACAAAATGCAAGCTATACTAATCTACACTACATGATGCATGGGTTTTTGTTTATGACGGAGAGCGTAATTTAGATTACCTCCTGTTGCGTATGCATGTACTTCCCCAAACCGAGATAGACATTATTTCTAATGTCTTAAATTTTGGGGTAGTTCATGCACACAAGATGCAATGCATGAAACTATATATTGTCATTTTGGATTTTTTAAATGGGAACAATAAAAGAACACCTTAATGGGGCCTAGGTGTTAGTCCTCGTGTTGCTAGGACTCTCCAAACTATGATCAAGATAAAAATAAAGAAAACAAAGAAGGAAGTAGACAAACCTCAAGAGGGTAGGAGCCTCCAAAGTTTGCTAGTCCTCCACCATATCATCATTGTCATCATTTTCCTCCATAGAAGCGGACTCATCTCCGCTCTCATATTCTTCACTTCCATTTCCTTGCTCACTTCCTTCATCATCTTCATTACCCTTTTCTTCTTCTTCATCTACCTCTTCATCAACACCCTCATCATCAACATTCTCATCTTTACCCGGTCTTTCACCCCTAGATGTACTTGGAAAGAATACTTCCCTATCCGCCCAACTAGGCAAAGGACATGAAGGATCAATTAGTCCTTGCCTAGCTAAATGAAGGAGGGGTGGATATTGGGCCAAGTATGCATCTACTCGATCATTGTAAGCTTGTTTATGCATCTCTTGCATAAGTAGAGTCATGTAGTCATTGCCCACTTCAACATCTTTAGGTTTGAACTCTTGATATTTGAATGGATAGGGTGGTGTGACAATGGAGGAGGAGGGCTCTTCAATTTCGCCCCTTTGTTGACAGATGATGTACTCGGCGCCCTTGGAGAGTGGAAGAAGGTAGTTTGTTCAATGAGCACTCAACCGGCATATCTTGGAAGGCAAAGTGAAAGATCTAGCATCATTGGTTAGCCACCCATAGTTGGTGTCAAGAGAGTTATGCTTGACCCACTTGTACTTGTAAATCATGGCGTCCATGTCAATGAGATGACCCCCTTTGATCGCCACATAGGTGTTATCTTTGTTGAAATTTACGTCAAAGTGCTTGGCCAAGAGAGTAACTAGACCTCCATTTACAATATGAGCGGTGCCTTCCATGCCACAATCAACATTAAGCCATCTTTCCATCAAAAGCCTTAGAGCATTGTAAGGCTTAGTGAATTCCCTTCCGACATTTAAGGCTGACTCAAGTAGAACACAATCGAGCTTTGTAAAGTGATTAGTGCCTTTTCTTGCAATTATAGTGTTCCCGATGACCTTGTGCCATACTCTAATGCCCGGATGGTGGACTAATAGAGCGCGACACGCATGAAAGCTCACAAATTTCTTCCCGGAAATCGCCTCCCAAAGAGGAGCGGGGTCATACTTTTCGGGCATCTTATGATAATATGGTGTATCACTAAGGCCTAATGCTTTACTCAAAACATCAAAGGTGATGCGTCAATTCACATTGGCAAGACGAAACTCGATGTATTCTCTAGTCTCTACCTTAGTCACTTTTAATGAACTTAAGAATTCCAAGGTAAGGGAGGGGTATGTCAATTCTCTTGTAATGAACAATTTTCCCAACCCCATGGCTTCAAAGAAGGCTTTTGTGTGTTCAAGGACACCCAATTTGTTCAAGGCATCTTCACATATGAATTTGGTGGGCAAAATGGCTTTCTTAGCATACTTGGCAAATGTATCCCTATGGGAGTTATAAATGAAAATTACCTCTGGATAGTTGGGTAATTGAACGATTTCCGGAGTTGTTGTTGTTGTTGTTGTTGCTTCCAATGGAGGATCTTGTTGTTGTTGAACTTCCAAGTTTGTATTAGAAACCACCATAGCCATTGAAGCTTTCTTTGCTTGAAGGCTTTGTTGCCTTTTCGAAAGTGTCTTTGCCTTGAGTGCCTTTGTTGTTCCTTTTGTTCTTGCCATTGTTGATTATACCAAAAAGAGATTGAAAATCTTCAATTTCTAATTATACCCAAATCGATTTAAGATGAAAGGATTTGTCTTTGTATTTCAAAAATCGACTCAAAGGTTGAAGACTTTGGTGCTTGGATTGATTATTGTTGCAAAAGGAGTGATTAATTGTTGTTGTAAGGAAGTTTGGATTTGATTTTGTTGAATTTGGTTGAGGAAATTTTGTTTTTGGTGATGGAGAGGATGAGGGTTTTGGGGTTTATGGGTAGTGTTTGAATGAATGAATGAATGAAATGAATGTGGGAAGGGGTATTTAAAACACCCGAAAAATTCAAAACTGCAGGGGAAGACGAGCGGATTCCCTTCGGGGCGCTCGGATTCTGCTCAATTTGGCTTCAGGAAAACTCTCCTAAAGACGAGCGTCTTTCAGTGAAGACGAGCGGATTCTGCAATTCAGGACGAGCGGCTTTCCCTTAAAACGAGCGGATTCTCTTACAGGAACTTTGCTTAATCTGTACTGGCAAAAAGACGAGCGTCTTTCTGCAAAGACGAGGGGATTTTTTCAGACGAGCGTCTTTTCAGCTGGGACACTCGGATTCCTATAAGACGAGCGGATTACCCAGAAGACGCTCGGATTCCACCTAGTCTACCCGGATTCAGGACCATCCATGCACTTGCATACCCCGTGTCATTTTCATTCTTCAAATCCCATGTTCTTCATTGTAGGGGCACTACAAAGGCATGAATAGCCTAGGAAATTGCTATCCCCACACTAAGTTAAAGCACTACACATCAATAAAATCATTAGTCCCTCCCTCACTTCTCTCAAAAATGATGAATATCTTGATCAAGGCGTAAAAATCCAAGAATGACAAAAATGCAATGTAAGAATTAAAATGCAAGTTAGGGAGTTAGAAATATTTAAAAATGGTGGTTTGGAGAGGACTCCACCAAACTCTCATCCTTAGAGAGATGTCATGGGGGCATGTCCAAGGTGTTGTTGATGTTACTCAACACCTTGAAGAAGTAGTCAAAAGCTTGTTCATTATCATGATAAAGATCCTCAATAGATCTTTGCACTTGTTGTCCTTCATGTTGGTCTTGATCGATAGCATTACCAATGTAGGGATTGAAAATCCCTTCAAACTCATCGTCCCAAAGACCACAAACTTCGTCTACTTGATCATTAAAAATCTCTTGAGTTGATAGAGACAACTCTCCTCCTTTCTTCTCTTGGCCAATGAGGCCATCCTCTTCTTCACTTGTCATGGGTGAGCTTTTCAAGCTCTCTTTGTTGCAATCCACTTGCTCTTTTGATGGAGCATCATCAACTTTCTTTTTCAATTGGAATTCCGACTTATTCCTATCATCCTTCCGGCTATAATGATCAACCATAAAACATGGTTCATGCAAACGGGGAGCTCTCATGGTCTTGTCGAGATTGAAAGTTATGCTCTCATCTCCCACTTCTAGAGTGAGCTCTCCATGCTTCACATCTATTACCGCGCCCGCGGTGTGCAAGAAAGGTCTACCTAGAATGATTGGAATATTGGAGTCTTCTTCCATGTCAACAATGACAAAGTCCACCGGGATGAAAAATTTCCCAACTCTTACGGGAACATCTTCCCATATCCCTAATGGTGTCTTCATCGATCTATCGGCCATTTAGAGTGTGATATTGGTACATTTAAGCTCTCCCATCCCTAACCTTTTACTTACCGAATACGACATAACGCTCACACTAGCCCCTAGATCACATAGGGCTTTGTTCATCGTTGTGTCGCCAATGGTACACGGTATTGAGAAGCTTCCCGGATCTTTAAGTTTCGGAGGTGAACTCCCTTGAAGGATTGCACTACTCACCTTAGTGAAGGCTATAGTCTCAAGCTTCCGGATCGACTTCTTTTTCGTAAGGATGTCTTTCATGTACTTTGCATAGGCCGGCACGTGATTGATTAATTCCGTGAAAGGAATCGAAACTTCCAAATTCTTCACGATTTCCATAAACTTTCCAAGTTGGTCATCAAATTTGGGCTTGGCTTGACGACTTGGAAAAGGAAGTCTAATCACAATGGGTTCCTTCTCCTTGGCCTTGTCTTCATTTTTCTTTGAAACTTCTTCTTTTGATGGTTCTCCATCCTTAGAGTTTTGGACAACTTCTTCTTTGTCACTAGCTTCCACCACTTCATCCTCAACTTTCTTCTTCGGTGCTTCATACCTCGTACCACTCCTCAAGTGAATGGCACTAACCGTTTCATGTCTCGGGGGGTTACTTTGAGGTGGTAATTGCCCCTTTTGTCTTTGTGAGCTTGAAGATGCTAGTTGAGTCAATTGGGTTTCCAACATTTTGGTGTTGGCTAGGATGTTATTGATGGTGATTTCCTTTGCTTGACTATCCTTTTGCATTTGAGTGAAAAACTCTTGTTGATTCTTTTGCATTTTGAGGACCGCTTTTTGAACATCAAAACCTTGGTCATTTTTTTGATTGTATGGAGTTTGATTTTGGTAACCTTGGTTTTGGTTGTAAAAGGGTCTTTGATTTTGGTTTCTCATGGGAGGTGGGGTGTATGTTGGTTGAGGGTTTTGAACATTTTGGCTTTTGTATGAGAGATTTGGGTGGAATTTGGTGTTTTCATTGTAATAATTTGAATAAGGGGTACCACTCTTGTATGCTTGAAAAGCATTCACTTGTTCATTTGTTCCCCTACATTCACTTTGGTCATGTCCCAAAGTTCCACAATTCTCACATATCTCACTTGGGATTGATGAAGATGCCGTCATGGCATTAACATGATGCTTTGGTGATTTTGAGGCTTCTTCAAGTCTAGCCATAGCTTTTTCGAACTTCAAATTGATGGTATCAATGTGAGCACTAAGTTGAGCACCCAATTGAGTAATAGAGTCCACTTCATGCTTTCCTCCTCTAGTAGCCTTGCGAGTTCTACTATATTGTGAATTATGGACCGCCATTTCCTCAATCTTGTTCCAAGTTTGATTATCGTCAACTTCGGTGAATATACCATTTGATCCCATGTTGAGAATGTTTCTTGAGTCTTCATAAAGACCATTCCAAAATTGTTGTACCAAGAACCACTCGCTAAGTCCATGATGAGGACATGAGCGACAAATTCCTTTGAATCGCTCCCAAGCTTCATACAAGGATTCTTCATCTCTTTGCTTAAAGCCCGTAATTTGAGCTCTTAGCATGTTAGTCTTTTCCGGTGGGTAGAACTTTTTGTAGAAAGCTAGAGCCAATTTCTTCCAAGAGTCAATTATGAGAGTAGCCTTATCAAGGCCTTTCAACCATTGTTTTGCGGTGCCAATTAGAGAAAAAATAAATAAGACCCATCGAATTTGGTCTTGAGTTACACCGGTTTGTGAAATTGCATCACAATAGTCACAAAAAGTCTCCATGTGAGAGTGAGGGTCTTCACTAGGCATCCCCCCAAATTGGCTTCTTTCGACTAATTGGATAAATGCGGATTTGGCAATGAAATTTCCGGTTAAGTGTTGTGGTGTGGGAGTACCATTGGGTAGGTTCTCCTCGGTGGGTACGGAATGTGATGAAAATTTAGGCATTGTGGGTTGATTTTGTGTTGGGTTCTCCTCACCTTCTCTTGTAAAAGGGTTGACGAACTCAATAGTGTTTGGTTGAATATCTACAACCTCACCAATACCTCTCAAAGTTCCTCTAGCAAGTTTTCTATTGTTTGTCAAAGTCCTTTCAATTTCGTGATCAAAGGGTAACAAGTTACCTTGTGATCTTCTAGACATGCAAAATATCAAACAACTTGAAAATAATTAGAACAAACCTTGAGGAGTTTTACTTCCCCAAGGCAAAGAAAGACACAACTAATAACAATCTAAGAAAATCTAAATCAAGTTAATACCGTGTAACGCCCCGTAAACAACAGGAGTACAAAATGGTATATTTTATTAATAGCAGCGGAAATTACAGAGCATTACCGCCGTATTTCCCCATACAGGGAAATACAAGGCTTACATTATTTTTCAGTACAACCAAATATCTAGTACCAGTCTTATTGATAATATTATATTATTATGATACATTATTCTTATTCCATTTTCTTGCGTCAACCTCACTCATGCCCTTCCCTGTTTCCTGTACCTGAAAAAGATTAATAAAATAAAGGGTCAACCAACCACAGGTTGAGTATATTTCCCATAACCTCCAACTCAAATTAATATAATTTGGGTCATTATTATTGAACAGGGCCACATTACGGAGCCGAGACTCCCTTAGGCTATGCCCTCCTCCGTGTACACAGGATAACAATCTTTTCCTCTTTTTCTCTTTTTCTCTTTTTTTCTTTTTTTTTCTTTTTCTCTTTTTCTTTCTTTTTATCCGGATATAACGGGGCGGAGCCAATTGCCGAGCCCCCTGCCGAGCCCACTTCGGAGCTCACATCCATGTACACGGGATAAAATAATAATGTGGTCCGGTCCCTTCCAATAATAATGTTCCAGATGATACATTGGCCAAATGTATATCTTAGCACTGGTATTTTAACATTAACATTATCATGTGAGTATTATAACGTTAATTATTGACACAAATAGTACCACAGTCATATCTCACGTAAACCACATTACGTAAATTATACAAGTATAACCTAACTTTATCACAAAAACAATAATTCACGTACATTATAATATCAGTTAAGTAAATATGACGATAACATACTTACTTATTACATTAACTTAAGATGAAGGGGTAGGAAATATACCTCAATTGTTTCACTATTCGGAATACCCGTACTTATGCTTTCTCTAACTGGTTGTTATTTGGTTGTGTGTGCATGGATTTGCCATTGATTCACGTCCTTTTTATAGTAAAACTAAGTCGGTTACAATAGTAACCCTATTCCCACCTATATCTTTACGTGGATTTCACATTGACCATGCAAAACCTATATGCCAAGCTATATCTATATGTTGTACTCCTCACCACCAAGCATACATATGTATTATTTTTTTATTAGCATTTAGAACATGTGACATATGTAAATAAACTATGTAAAATATTGTAAAATATCTTAGATATTTAACTTTATGGGTTATTTTCTTTTAGATAGGTCTAGTAAAAATTTTACGGGTGAAATTATTATTAAGTCGGACTCCAATCGAACTATTTTATTTTTATTCTAGGGTCTTACCTATACTAGGTTACTATGTCTTTTAAATTTTATTTGGTCAATATCTCCCTCTAGGATGGACCCCTTTCATTTGTGTACCTTTTCGACTTTACTTGATAAAAATTCTTTTCGCTTTCAGCAAATAATTTACTTAAATCTACTAAATAATACTTTTATTCGGGGTATCACATTCTACCACCCTTAAAATAAGTTTCGTCCTCGAAACTTGGATTATTACCTTATTGGAACAAATAAGGGTATTGGATTCTCATTTCTTGTTCTGTTTCCCAAGTTGCCTCTGTGTCATCATGATGTGACCACAAAACCTTTACTAGTGGAATAACTTTGTTTCGAAGGGCCTTTTCCTTATGATCTAAAATTTGAATCGGCTTCTCCTCGTAGGTTAAGTCATCCCTAACTCGCACCGGAGATAAGTTAATGACGTGACTCGGGTCAGGTATATACTTTCTTAGGAGCGACACATGAAAAACGTCATGGATTCTAGAAAGTTCTATTGGAAGGGATAATCTATAGGCAACATCTCCAACTCGCTCCACTATCTCAAATGGTCCTATATATCTTGGACTCAATTTTCTCTGTTTCCCGAATCTAATGACCCCCTTTGTAGGTGATACCTTGAGGAAAACCGAATCACCTACTTCGAATTCCACTTGTCGTCTCTTAGGGTCAGCATAACTCTTTTGACGACTCTGAGCAGTTCTCATTTTCCCTTGTATGAATTTTATCTTATTTGTGGTCTCTTGAATCAGATCTGGTCCAATGATCCTCGACTCGTCAATATCGCTCCAACATATTGGAGATCTACATTTTCTCCCATACAAGGCCTGAAAAGAAGCCATTACAATGCTAGCATGGTAACTATTATTATATGAGAACTCTATCAAGGGCAAATGTTGTTCCCAAGACCCCTGAAATTCTAGGACACATGCCCTCAACAAATCTTCTAGGGTTTGAATTGTTCTCTCTCTCTGTCCATCGGTATGTGGATGGAATGTCGTACTAATGTTCAAATGAGTTCCTAGAGCAATTTGAAAACTTTTCCAAAATTTTGCTAAAAAGTTTGTGTCACGATCCGACACAATGGTTTTGGGAACTCCGTGTAATCTAACAATTTCCTTTATGTATTTCTTTGCCAACTGTTCTGAGTTCCATGTTGTTTTTTGTTGCTAAAAAGTGTGCACTCTTGGTCAATCGGTCCACAATTACCCATATCTCATTCATTCCCTGGGCTGTCGGAGGTAGTCCTGTCACAAAATCCATTGCTATCGACTCTCATTTCCAGGTGGGAACATCTAAAGGCTGCAAAAGTCCTCCTGGCCTTTGATGTTCGATTTTTACTTGTTGACAGGTTAGACATTTTGCGACAAATTCTGCAACCTCATGTTTCATATTATTCCACCAAAACATTTTGCGGAGGTCCTTGTACATTTTGTTCCCCCCCTGGATGAATCGAATATCGCGTGTTGTGAGCTTCCTCTAAAATCTTTTTCTTAAGGGTTTCATTATTAGGTACACACAACCGATCATGAAACCAAAGTGACCCGTCATTTTGGATGATGAACCCAAGGGATTTCCCTATCTCAACGTTCCACCGAATCTTTTCTAATTGGGGGTCCATCTTTTGGGCCTCTTTTATTTCCTCCGTTAAGTTTGGTCTCACCTCTAAGGCTCTTAGCTGCCCGACACAAACCTCGTCATCCATATCGGTACATAGATTTTTATTGCCTTCTTGGATGATGATTTGATCACCCATAAGCGAGTTAACAGTAAGTCGTTTACGGCTAAGTGCATCCGCAACCACGTTTGCTTTACCTGGGTGGTATTGGAATGCTATTTCATAATCCTTGAGAAACTCAAGCCACCTACGTTGCCTCGTGTTAAGCTCCTTTTGGGTGAAGAGGTATTTCAAACTCTTGTGGCCTGTGTAGATACGACAAGAAACTCCATAAAGATAGTGTCTCCAAATTTTTAGTGCAAAGACCACAGCAGCTAACTCCAAATCATGGGTTGGGTAATTTTGTTCGTAAGGTTTTAGTTGTCTTGGTGCATAGGCAATCACTTTCCCGTTTTGCATTAAAACACAAACCAATCCCTGTTTTGAAGCATCGCTGAAAATTT
This sequence comes from Silene latifolia, assembly GCF_048544455.1. Lineage (NCBI taxonomy): Eukaryota > Viridiplantae > Streptophyta > Magnoliopsida > Caryophyllales > Caryophyllaceae > Silene > Silene latifolia. The sequence goes on from NC_133527.1 coordinate 123,488,952, forward strand.
CAAACCCGTCCGTGCCATTTGGAAGGGTAAGAACAGGTGTCGAGGTAAGTCGTTTCTTAAGTTCACTAAATTCTTTTTCACATTTCTCACTCTATTCAAACTTGGTACTCTTCTTTATAAGGTTTGTGAGTGGTTTGGCGATCTTTGAAAAATCCTCCACAAAGCGGCGATAATACCCCGCCAATCCCAAGAAGCTACGTACTTCTGTAACGTTTTTGGGTTTAGGCCAGTTTATAATTGCCTTAACCTTTTGGGGATCCACTTGCACACCTTTCTCTGAGATAACGTGCCCTAAGAAAACAACTTTGTCTAACCAAAACTCGCATTTCTTCAGCTTAGCATATAGCTTATTCTCCCGCAACGTCTCCAAGACTATTCTCAGGTGTTTACCATGCTCCTCTCTGGTTTTGGAATAGACCAGGATGTCATCAATGAAAACAACCACAAATTTGTCCAAGTATGGCCTAAAGACTCTATTCATGAGATTCATGAAGACCGCGGGGGCATTGGTAAGACCAAAAGGCATAACTACAAACTCATAATGCCCATATCGAGTCCTAAAGGCTGTTTTTGGAATATCTTCGGGTTTTATCCTCAATTGGTGGTATCTTGATCGTAGGTCAATTTTGGAGAATACGGTCGAGCCTTGCAATTGGTCAAATAAGTCATCTATCCGGGGTAAAGGATACTTATTTTTAATGGTTACTTTATTAAGCTCACGATAATCTATGCACAATCTCAAACTTCCATCCTTCTTTTTCACAAAGAGTACGGGTGCACCCCACGGTGAGGAACTTGGTCTAATGTAACCTTTTTCTAATAGTTCATCAAGTTGATCTTTGAGTTCCTTTAGCTCTGCAGGAGCCATCCTATAAGGTGCCTTAGAGATAGGTCCTACACCGGGTACTAATTCAATGGTAAAATCTCTTGTAAAAAGCAAGAGCAAGGGTCTCCCAGTTGGTAACCCCTGCGGCCGCGCGGTCCAAATCAGTCAGCCACTCCCTGGCTGAGTTAGTCAAAGAAAAACGGAACAAAACCTCCTTAATCTTGTCTTGAGTTACCCCCTTTGTGGCGGGGATAATAGAACAGTAGTCCGTAAAGACCTTCATGTGCTTCCTCGGGTCTTCACCTGTCACACCTCTATAGAGATTTCTCTCCACCAGATTGATATAGGAAGGACGGATGTCAAATGTATTCCCATCCTCAGTCTGGAGATTGAAACCCTTTGGAATTGAAGCTGCTTTAGGCTCCGAGTGACTAGCAATGTTCGGCATATTTACTGGTTGGCTTACAGAACTAAAAGTATCTTCTTCAAAAGATGGATTTTCTGCAAATAGAAAATGTTGAAGCTCTGGTTCGAAAGTACTCAAGTCTTCCTTTCGTGATTCTCTTTGCAGATGAAGTCTATGCCTAAATAGTCTCTCTGGCTCTGAATCAGCTGCAACTAACTCAAACTCGCCTGACCTGGGCATACACAACACTGAAAGAAAATAAATAAGAACTGCCTCAAGGAATAAAAATTCCCTAAGACGGATAAAATAAAAAAAACAAAGACAGATAGGGCAATTGCCTCCCCGGCAACGGCGCCAAAATTTGACAGGGTTGTCGTGTACCTATCAAAAATAAACTAACTATATAGCTAGGGAAGTCAGGTCGATCTCCTCGGGGAGGCAAGATATCTGTAAAAGTCCGTCTATTTGGTCATAAAATGGGGGGTGTTTAAATTGGTTTTCTAAACTAAAAGGTTTAAAGGAAGAGAAGCAGAGAAAGAGCAATAAAGGCAGAAAAAGGTGATAAACTATCAGTAGAGAGGGGACACGTCAGGATTTCGGATCACTACGATAGTCCAGTGACTCAACTGTAAACAACTTAGATAAATTACTGCGAGACGGATATGGAAAGGTCCTTCCGGTCCAATTTCTATCCTAAACTTCCACTAACTTAACTTCCGTCCTCGTCAGGATAGTCTACTGTTCATAGCAGGTCTATTTAGTCCAATCTTCCGATCCAGGATTAAATTTAACCAGATTAAAAAGGTGACTCAGAAGCGTGCACTCAACTAAGTCGGTAAATACAGTTATATTGCTATGGTGACAGAATCTCACAATTAATTCATCTAACTTATTCACTACATCGTCACATTTCTACCGTAGATCCCCTAATCCCAACATGAAACAAGTTTAACTACTCATATCGCTATTTATATTATCAAAACTAATAATGATGAATGGAATAACAATAAACATAATAAAACAATAAATAAAGTGCATAAAGAGAATTAGGGCAGAAATTAAATGAAGCAAAACAAACAATTAAAGCAAATGAAATAAATATTATTATTAGTAAAGGAGAAAGAGATTACAATCGTGAGAATCCGGCGTAAAGAACACACAAATCCGAGCGAAATAACCCCGAAAATAAAGTTACAGTAGAGAAGGGAAAAGCAACGTAATGTTTTTACTGTGAATGCTAAAAAATGATAGATGATAAGATAGCTAATGACCTAGTAAAGTTGCGTTTAAATAGAAAATAAACTAAGTCCAAAAGCTAAAACAAGCTTACGGGCTAATTAAAGCCCACGCCAGACCAAACCACTCGATCGAGTAGAATAAATCCACTCGATCGAGCAAAACTCCAGAAAATCTACTCGGTCGAGTAGAATAGTTACTCGATCGAGTAACCTCTCTTTCCAGCACTTCTTGATCGAGTATAAAAGTACTCGATCGATCAACCAAGGATGTAGAAACCACTCGATCGAGTAATAAAACCACTCGATCGAGTCTTCTTCCTTCAAATCAGCCTAAACTCATGCCCGACTGCCTCGTAAACCGTGCCTTCACGCTTCCCAATTCAGGAACTCACTCCGAAAAATCCCGTCTCCTCAAAATGCATGCAAAAAGGACGAAAAATGGTACGATTCCACTACTTTCGCGTTCATTTCTACAAAACGGACAAAACGAACCAAAGTAGCCAATTCGGGGGCAAAATGCAATATAAACAGTATGAAAGTGCATAGAAATACGTGCTAAAATAGGCTAAAAAGACTATACAAAATGCACGTATCAGGAGTGAGACCCGCTAATTGTCTCATATTGATTATATTAGTAGGCTAGTTTAAATAAAGGTCCTAGTTTTAGTCACTTCTTTACTCGGGACGTGCAAAGGTTCGGTTTGGGGATGTTTGATGTGACTCATATTTGAGCACATTTAGTCCCCGAATTAACCTCGTTCCCATGCTTTCTAGCACATATTTGGGTTATTTCTTATCTTTAGTTTCCCATTTTGCATATTCTTTGAGGTTTTGTGTCCTTGGTAGGAGAGGATTGCTAACCTTGCATTTATAAGGCAAAATGGAGCCAAATGGATCACATCTAATGACCAAATATCAAAGAGAAGACCAACACTAGAGGCCTAAGTAGATAAATAAAGTGAAATGGGCAATGATGGAAAGATCTTTGCATCCCCAACATGATCCTCGCAAATTGTTAAGGAGCCAAACAAGAGAACAACTCTGTCAAACGATCCGAGCGGCTCGAGCACATAACGAGCGTACCAAAGTGCCAGGATCCGAGCGGACTGATCCCAGGACGAGCGGATTGAAGAGGCACAGGATGAGCGTCTCCATTATGATCCGAGTGGATCTTCTTACAGGATAACCGTGCTTCAGCTAAGGACGAGCGGATCGTGGTGGGAGTAGCAGCTTGATCCGCGCATGTCCCTCGGGAGTTGCATTTCCTCAAGTTTCTCTTAGAGTCTTAATAGTCATTTAAGCCCTTAGTAACCCTAATCCTTGTACTTAATTTTAGTATAAAAACCTCCATTGTACTACCTAGATTATCATGTCATCTTAATCAAGTTTTAATCAAGCTTTAATATCATCTTAATCCTCTCTTAATTTAGTCTTAATTTAGTTGTAATACACTTTCCAATATTAATCACATCTTAATCTTTCATTAATCTCTCAATTGTTCTTCCTTTTATTTGGGTAATTAGAAGATTATTTGGGTTTATTTGGAGGATTGACAACCTTCCATCAATCATCATGTACTTCTATTATTCTTTGCTTTATTATTTGGATTATCTCCATAGGTATAATTCCTTTTTACCCTTGTTTAATTATTGTTAATCACTTTCATTTATTCATCATGTTTTGCTTTGTTAGTATGATTGACAACCTTATTAGCATGCTAAACTTGAACATGAGTAAGTAGTTCTTTAGCTAGGGTTAATGGGGAATTAGGGGAAATAAACATGGGAATTAATCTATGCTTAATCTAATATGTTTTCATAATTAATTTGCTTGCTTGTTGTGATTTCAACATATGCACATGTTATGTTTGATGAAATGCGAGCCTATGAATCTTTGCATTTTTTTACCATCCCTTATCTTTTCAATGAGGCTTGTAAGACATAAACCAACTCGAGCCTCATTAGACCATTCATAGAGTTGAATAGGAGGAGACTAAGTCGACATGTAGGTGTTGTACAGTCTAGACGACTCGGCTCCGGGACCTAAATTCTCCTAGGGATTGTAAGATATACACCAACTCGATCCCATCACAACAATAAGTGCTTGCATCTATTTGAGAACATGTTTTTATAATCTATTCCCATGAATCCTCTATGAACCCATGACACCCTAGTGCTTTTAATCATTTGTTTACAAACCCCTTTATTGTTTTACTTAATTTACATTCATCTTGTTGATTAGTTTAGACCACATCTCATCTCAACCCAATTTGTGACACTCTTAGACATAGCTACTTACAATTGAAAATCCTACATCAATACCCGTCCCTTAAGATCCGGCCTTTACTTACCTCTTTGTTAAAAGTAGTTTGTGAAGTTATAAATATTCTTTTGGTTGATAGCTTTTGACGACGAGTTTTGAACCGAACCATGTGCATTTAAAAAAATCCATAAAAATTAAAAAAAAATCAAAATCAAAAAACATATTTGCCTTTGTTTTGATTCGAGTCTTAGTGAAATATTTAGCAATTATGATAATTTGCATTGTTTTTACATTTGAATCCCAATATAGATGTCCATGTACATTATTTTGACCCGTTATTCATGAAAACAAAGACCATAATTCAAGTCTTGACCGTAATGACATGCCTTATGCTAATTAGATTTGACAAAATTATGTTGGTAAATCACTTAAATTTCTGAGGGCTATAACATTAATAAACTGGTCTCATTGTCAATTAGGCTTGAGTGTGGTTCTCTTTCTGGAATATGTAATATCAAACTGTATAAATGTGACATTAGTTTCTTAATACTTTACGCGTTTATATGATAAATTACATGAGGAAAGGCGGTTCTTACCGTTCAAATAAGCCTTAAATTACCTTTTGTTTAGCCCGTTTGAACCTTTGTAGCCGTTTTATATTCCATCTAATACCTACGATCCTATAATTTGCCTACATTATCGGGACAGTCACAGTTGCATGTTTATCATGTCTACTTAGCTACTATGGTTGGGAGGGGACTATATTTCGTCTTGTGGGTGTAGCAGGTTTTATTAGCAATTGTGTTGTATCCCTTTTGTTGAAAAAAAAAAAGAACGAAAAATATGAAGCAAGAAAGAAAGAAAAAAAAATGTGAAAAAGAAGGAGAAGAAAAAAAATATATGCTTCATTTATTTGTATTAAGGGAACAAAAAGATGGTACTAGAGTGTAATGCATTGTTGGAGAGTAGTTCTTTTGTCTCTCATATGTTGTCAAAGATAAGATGATTTCTCTAGTGGCTTTAATTTATGCTTAATGTTTTAGATTTGTTTTTTGTTAGCAAGTGTAGCTGCGACTACCTCTTAGCCACCTTTATTGTCCTTGATACATGTACTTTTGTCTATATTGTGAATGCGTATTAGTTGGAGAAATTTCTATCACATTAGAATGCATGCATGTTTCATAAGTTGAGTGAGTGTCTTAACTCTTTCTATCTTACATATAACTCACCCTTTATGAGTGCATGAGTGAATTCGCGAGAATCCAACTAATTTGTCTTGTAAGATTGAAAGGTATTTGGCCGAATTACGGTATCATGTTATATCTTGAGACTTGAGCTGCATTTTTCTATTACCCGTACCTTTGAATTTGTTTTATTGGCACAATTTTGGTCACTACTTTGTTATAGATATGGATAGCTTGGGATTTGTATGTGCATTAACATTAGCTTTGAGTTATTCATTCACCATTTGTATGATTGCCATTTTATATTGTGCTTTTCCTTTGCTTAGGGGCAAGCAAAGAGTTGGTTTGGGGAAGTTTGATGAATCATATTTATATATACTTTTATGACTCCCTTTAAGTTGTTTTTTATACGGTTTTCGTGCTAATTGCGTTATCTGTATGTCATTTATATTAGAACGTCGATATTGTCGCTATTTGGTGTTTAATGCAGAAATAATGCATTTATGGAGCAAAAGATGAAATGGAGCGTCGCAAGATTAACATGACGGGATACACGGAGTAAGACACAGAAATCTAGAAGAGTGAAAGAAGAGAAATTAATAAATCCACACGAGAAAGAGCTGAAGATTGTGGATACTCGATCAAGTCAACTTGTACTCAATCGAGTGGATGTGTACTCGATCGAGTGTCTTATACTCGATCAAGTATGCAGTCTGTTGAAGGTTTATCGAATATTATCTAAAATACGTTATCTTGTAATATAAATAGAAGGCTCGTGTTATGTTATTAGGTTACGCTTCTACTATCATTAGAACTCCTAAAACTCTTAAGTTAGTCGGCTACTTTCATTTTTTCGGATCTACAAGCTTGTCCTTCATAATTATTACTATGGTACTTTGTTAATCTTTCTTCGGTTACTAATCATTCTTCTTCCAGTTATTCAATTGCTTCTTTGTTCTTCTCATATGCTTTTAATCATGTCTTTTAATTATGTTGTTATTGTTAATTTCATTAATATGAGTAGCTAATTACTTTATCTAGGTTAAAGGGGGATCTAGGTTGATTAGAAGGAGGTTAATTACTTAATTGCTAGTAATATCGCATGAATTACCATTTCATTATTTTTCCTTCTTCTAATTAATTGATTTAGGCCTGAATTGTTAATTAGTCTGACGAATTAAGACTTTCTCTGACCGAGTTAGAATTAATATAAACTGCGATAATCAGATAGGTATAGATATAGTTTAATTATAGCGATTGCATTTAATCTAAATTTAAAGGGCATAATTGAATCGACTGATCTTATGACCTTAGGTAATTCGATTGACCTTATAATTGATTATATTACACCCCCGGATAATTGACCTAGTGAACACGCTCCCTAAATGATACGAAAATTAAGCGAAACTTTCGTTTTAGCGGAAGCAATAATAACAAGAACCACAAGCTGAAATGCGTGAGATACGTTGTTCCTTTGCTTAACATTGAACACAAACTCGTCATCCTTATTTGAGCTATCCATCTTCGTATCACTAAACCTTTCTAATATTTTTGTTTACATCCTTTATTTACATTGTAATTAGTTCTTAGAAATCAACAAACAACTCTTCAAGAAACTGTTACTTTAAGACACTTTAAATATTAGCAAACTGAATATTACCGCCTCCTTGTGGATTCGATACTTGTCTTGCCACTAGCTATTAGTTAGTAGTGTTATAAGATTATTTTGATTTAGGTGACATGACTTTACCCTTGGCACTCTTTATACATAAGCAACCATTTCCATGACTGTCATTCTCTTTCTTAGGGTAAGATTATTGGTAGTTTTGAGACAAGACTTTGGTAAGTCTTAAGACAAGACTCACTAAAGACTACCAATAATTTACCAAAGTCTTAACCAAGTTTTAAGTAATCCAAGACTCAACTTAAGACGTTGGGTGAGTCTTAACCCCACTTTAAAAGGAAACTATCCAATGAGTGGATCCCATGTGTCATTTACTTTAGTTCTTTTTTTTTCAAGTTTGTAAAAAAAAAATGAAATTGAAAAGTAGAGTCTAAGGTGATTCTGACTGGTAATGTAAGGAGTCTGAGCTGAGTCTGAACAATAACGAAATAATAAAAGTTAGTGAATAGCTGATGTGGCAGAGTATTAAGACTTTGGTGAGTTTTACCAATAATCATACCCTTAGTTCTCCCTTTCTTTATCATCTCCCCTGGCCATTTCTCTCTCTTAGCTCTCACATTTCTTCTCATATTAGTTGCCATTATAGTCGTCTTTCAATCATAAATTACATGTATAAATTAAAAGCTTTTAATTTTATCTATATTATTTGTTAACCCTTTTTCTCCAAATTGGAAATAATTAGCGTTCATCAATTTATGTGAGAAATTATGTTTAGACATAAATCCTAAAATCTAATTCAATTAATTTCAGAAATAACTAAGAAAGGAAAAGAATTTGGAACAACAACAAATTTACAGTTAACCCCACTAACAACAACAAATTTAAGATAAAATTAATTGAATTTTAGGTGCTTGAAGAGTTATTTTTTGTTGGAAAATTAGCGTCAATCTCCCACGCGCAACAGAAGCAACCAATCGACAAGTAAACCGTAAAAGTAAGTAAATGTAAGAAATATTAAGATGAAACGATATTTTAGGGTCAAACCCGGGCAAAATCTTCCAAACTGGAAGTAGAACTCACTAGCCAAATAGACTAGAATCCACTATAATAATATAGAACTAGTACAACATAGCCGTCACGAATTAATACCAATTCGAAACCCACAATAATATAAGATAACAACCTCTAGCCCTTTAGTAATATTAGTCAATGCCACTAATATCACCCCTAGAGTAACCTCCTAAATTATTGTATAAAAATACCCGTTGTACTCCACCTCATCCTCAAATAAACCCCGACTTTTTAGTCACTTTGTTTGATTACATTTTGTGAGATATATTTTCCAAAGGATTTGCCATCCTTTATATAGCCATGTAAAAGTGACGTTACAACTACCCATCATAAATCACCTTACGTTATATGAACAAATGAACTAAAAACTTCATAAGCTTTTACGTAATGTTAAACAAATGAATTAATATTCATTTAACATCACACAATGTTACATGTACTAAATTAATAATACATGTAACACTTCTCATTAAGCCTTGTATTGGATGTTACTCAACATTTTCCGAAGAAGAACTGTCTGACGATGTCACCGCTTTGCCACTCATGGTTCCTTGTCTTAATTGAAAATCGCCAATGGGGATGGGATTTCTACTCAAATTAGGGGAAATTTTGTGAGATGGACATATGAGAGAATTTTGAGGAAAATGAAAGGTTTTAAGGTGAAAATAAGTGGGAGAAGTAAGAAATAATGAGTGAGGAGGAAGAGTTATAAGAAAGGGTATATCGGTCACTTTTTTAAAAAAATTAACTGCAATTCTCATTCTGAAGCAATTTTAGAAGAAAGTGATTAGTTGGGTGTAATTTAAAAGAAAAAATTATACTCCCTCCTATTCTCTAACATCTTCCACATTTCCAAAAACGACAAATTCACTAAGATCTTCCACTTTTCTTATTAATCTATAATTTGTGGTTCTTAGGACTTATGACCCCACATTTTCTCTCTTACTTTCCATTTCCTCCATTTTCCACCACAAACCTCAATTCTCTTAAAAACTACTCAAAAAGCAATGTGGAACATCATAGTGAATAGAAGGGAGTACAAAATTATAAGTTTTAAAAAGTTGTTTTTATAAGGCTGTAATCAACAATTTCTCTTGTTTTAATTTATGTTCTCAAATCAAAATACAATAATCAGAAACGTTAAAAAATTAATAAATTGTCAATTATTATATACAATATGCTAAAAAGTAAAACACATAAATACATTTCACATAATTTATACAGTTAATTAACATTTGTTTTTGACACAAAACCAAGGAGAAAGCCGTGTGAAGCATCGAATACTATCTAGTATCTTATATACCTAGAATGGGTGAAAACATCCGCAAAAATATCTCTAATAAAAACGTTTAGCTACAAGGTATTTTTGTCTGTTATTAAACTGGAATATAGCAAAAGAGTATAGTAACATAGATTTTTTTTTTTTTGTAAAGAGAGCTCATAAAGGTAATTTTGATATTGATATGAGTATTACATCTCATAAAATATAAGTTAACTTAGTTGGTGAAGTTATATGAGACATCAAATTTGCCCTTATGACCTCCCTTGACAGTTGACACCAAAAAAAAAAATTTATATCTCATATATAACACGGAATATGTTAAAAAAATTGAGGTGCCAAATTAAGCTATAACTAGTATTGGTACTCGGCTACGCCCGGGCTACCTCTGTTTAGCATTAAAATCCCCTATTTACTAAATGAATAGGTGAAACTCCCATTTTTTCCGCCTAAAAAATATTTTCTAATTTGGGCTAAGTATCTATAACATATACTATAGGTATGATGAGTAATAAATGGGCATAATTTTTTACATGTAAATATTTACAAGATTCAATATATATATATATATATATATATATATATATATATATATATATATATATATATATATATATATATATATATATATATATATATATATATATTACATCCCCTATAAATATTTACAAGATTCTATTTTATGATAGTGAATTTTTTTTTTCTTTGAAGAGTTTTATGATAAAAATTTATTGACATTTAATGATAAGAAGTTCGGCTAAAAAATATGTGTTTTATAATTCTATTTTTCTGTTTTATGATACAAAGGTACTACAAGTTGACCAACTCCTTTGCAATTTTTGAGGTTATTTTTTTGGTTAATGTAATATAAGGTTCTGTTAGAAGAACGTCAATCGTATCTGGTGTGAAAACTATCAAATATTCTTTCTTACGGAGTATAGTACTTAAACATGTTACTATACTAATATTTGATATCTTTGTAAGTTATTATTTAAAATACCGCGCATTTGCGCGGGACCTACACTAGTTTATTTTCAATTAAATAAAACTATTTTAAAGTTGCATAACTCATAAATTTATCTTTAATATATTTTCTATTTCATATCTTAAAATTACGATGAAATAAATTATGAGACAAATTCACTACTCCCGCCATTAATATTTTACTTAAATCGATTAGTTAGCTAATTTTTCATATATGTTTTCTTTTGTTGTTAGTATTGTTACTTTTAGTACATCCGTTATTACTACTAGTTTCACTACTCCCGCTGTAATTACTGTTACTTTCACTACTGCTGCATGAATATTGATAATTTCACTACTCCCCTTGTTGCTTCTATTACTTTCACTACTTCCCTTACTAATATAGTTACTTTCACTATTCAAATGAGTGATTACTAACATATGATTATATCCAATGTTAGTACAATTATTTTCACTATTAACGTAATTACTGTTACTATTTAGGGCTTGCTTGGATTGAAGGGGGGGGGGGTGTTGAATAGGGAGTGATATACTGATATGTAAGGTGTGAGAGTAATTATTCACCTTTCGAATCTACTACCTTCATGGAGGGGTAATACATTACCCACGCCCCCGGGTAATGATTAAGGGAGTAAAACATTTACTCATTAATCATTACTTCTATATGCCAAACTTAACTTCAAGGGACTCATTACCCAAGTAATTAACTTCCCCGGTAATTATCACCCAATTAAAATTTACCTCCTTATTATTCCATGGATTTCAGGCAAGCCCTTAGCCATACAATTTCAAGAGGTTATATATTTATATAAATATATTACATATATGCATTAAATCAAATCGAAATAATTATAGAATATTATATCTTTTGAAAATTTAGCTTGATTTATTAACCTTTTAATAGTTTCCAAAATATAACCTACTTATATTATATTTGTGTATGTTAAATAATTGTATAATTATATGATGATAGTAATTAATAACATAAGTGGGGCATGTTTATTTTAAGGAAAATCACCATATTTTGATATTCTCTAAATTTATACTTCAACCAAAACTATATAATATTTACATTGAAATCCCTTGATCGTATCCATCACACAATGCTATCGATTAAAAACTATATAGCATAATTAAGTTGCATAGATTTATTTAATTACATTGAAGTCCATTGGTTTCTCGAATATATATAGTACTAGTATTGGTGCCCGGCTACGCATGGGCTACCTCTATTTACCATTAAAATTTATTTTCAATTAAATAAAACTACTTTAAAGTTGCATAACTCATAAATTTATCTTTAATATATTTTTCTATGCCATATCTTAAAATTACGATGAAATAAATTATGAGACAAATTAACTATTCCCGCTATTAATATTTTACTTAACTCGATTAGTTAGCTAATTGTTCTTATACGTTTTCCTTTGTTCCTAGTATTGTTACTTTTATTACATTCGTTTTTACTACTATTTTCATTACTCCCGCTGTAATTACTGTTACTTTCACTATTGCCGCATGAATATTGATAATTTCATTACTTCCCTTGTTGCTTCTATTACTTTCAGTACTTCCCTTGCTAAATATTGTTACTTTGATTATTCAAATAAGTGATTACTAACATATTATTATAACCAATGTTAGTACAATTATTTTCACTACTAACATAATTACTTTTACTATTTAGCCATACAATGCAGTAAATCAAATCGAAATAATTATATAATATTATATCTTTGAAAATCTAGCTTGATTTATTTACTTTTAGTAGTTTCCAAAATATAACCTACTTATATTATATTTGTGTATGTTAAATAATTATGTAGTTATATGATGATACTAATTAATAACATAAGTGGGGCATGTCTATTTTAAGGAAAATCACAATATTTTGATATTCTTTAAATTTATAGTTCAACCAAAACTATATAATATTTACATTAAAGTCCCTTGATCGGGACCATTACACAGTGCTACAGATTAAAAATTATATAGTATAATTAAGTTGTATAGATTTATTTAGTTACATTGAAATCTCTTGGTTTTCGAATATATATATATATATATATATATATATATATATATATATATATATATATATATATATATATATATATATATATATATACTAGGTTTGGTGCCCGGCTACGTTCGGGCTACCTTTATTTACCATTTAAATTTTATTTTTTATGAAATATGATTCGCTAAATTTTGTTAATACATACATTTACAATTTATATCTTGAAATTATGATGAGATGTAAAATTAATAAACAAATTATGAGACACGTTCACCATTCCCACTGTTAATATTATTACTTTCACTACATCCCATGTTAGTACTTTTACATTCACTATTTCTTCGGTTACCGTTGTTTATTTAACTATTCCTGCTATTTTTACGGTTAACCTGGTAGTTTTGTCAAACTCATATATTTAAATAAATTAACATTTTCTTAAAATCGAATTGTTAGTTAATTTTTCATACTCTCTCCGTAGTTTCTACTGTTACTTTCATTACATGTGCTGTGACTATTATTACTTTCACTTTTCCCGCCGTCATTGTCTTTTCTATCACTACTCCCGCATTTATTATTGTTAATTTCACTACTCCCTTTGCTGCTAGTATAACTTTCACTATTCTCGTTGCTATTATTGTTACTTTTACTAAATAAATCTGAAATATTAGATTAAAATATTATTTAAGAGCAATCATTATTATTTACTAATTAAATTACAAATCTAATGAATTACGGAATATTATATTTTTTGGAAATCTAGATTTATTTATTTACCTTTTAATAGTTTCCAAAATATAACATACTTATATTATATTTGTGTATGTTAAATAGTTAAAATTTTTATACTAATTAATATCATAAGTGGGGCCTATTTATTTTAAGGAAACTCACCATATTATGGTGTTTTCTAAATTTATATTTCAACCAAAACTATATAATATTTATATTGAAGTCCCTTGTTCAGGTCCATTACATAGCGCTACGATTTAAAATATATATATATAGTATTGATGACAGTATATATATAGTATTGATGACAGTATTGATTGATTGATTGATGTTTTAGGTTCTGTTCTTTTTCGGCTGAAAAAAGTTGAACTTAACTTAATGAACCGAATTGAACGAAGCTAAATTATATTGAAATAAGAGTTAATTCTTGAAGAAATGAGATGAACTGAACTTAATTAAAATGAGTTAAAATTAAGTTCAAAAGAAGAGCGTAATTGCTAAATCCCGCACACCATTTTAGTAAATCCTACACAAATTTACGTTTTATTCCAATTTTGCCCCTCATTTAACCTAGACAATAACGAAAATTAAACACAATCCCCTCACTCTTCCATTTCTCTCTCCTCTCCCAACCGGCTACCCTCCTCCGCCGCCTCAAACGCCGTCGCTAGCCACAACCGACGACAAACCGACAATAACTAAGTCAATTACCTATTACCTCTCCGCTGGCCCACCTTTCGCCACTCTTCAAGACCAATACCCATTCGAAGGAACCATTAATACGCCGACGCCGTCTATAAAATTCTAACGGCAATTTTTTGCGCTGAAGTCAATTCCACCTCTTTCGACAATGCGACAGACGATTTCGTTCCGTTAACGACATCGATTTTGAGCGGTGTCCCCGTGATTTTGATTTTAGTTTGAAGTGTTATGTGAATTTAGCAATTTATTGGTTTAATTATATTGAAATGAATTAGTGTTAATTAGTAAATGATCTCCTTTGAAACTAATATGAGAGGAGCTGTGTGTACAAGTGGTATCGTTTGAGGCAAAGGGGAGTTAGTTGGGAGAGGAGAGAGAGAAAAGGCGAGAGATTGGTTTATTTTTTTTGGTCGGGTATGTGAAATGAGAGGGGTAAAACTGAAATGAATGACAATTTTGTGTAGGATTAAATAAAATGATGTGCGAGATTTAACACAAGAGAAGAGCCTTATTCGTATAATTGTTGGGTAAAAATATCTTTCCTCGTATAATTGTTGGGTAAAAATACCGTCATAGCTCATAAGATGACTTGAGGAAGAAAAACTGGATTTCAGGAATGTGGCACACGGTTTCTGAAAATATCGCATCCAAACCCTCTCTATCAAGTCTCAAGTAGCTCAAATAAAAACGCAACTCCTTTTTTGCTTCACAATTTTTTTTTTTTTTTTTTTTGATTTAATTCATTTGGACGCTCACGCAAAAATGGACCAATAAACCCCTCTTCCCTTTCTTCGTCATCCTCGTATTGCCAGGTACTCCGTATCTACTTCCTTCTGATCTAAATCTTTCCGCATTTCTTCATTTTATGCTTCTTATCTTTTACTCTATTTATCTTCTTATTGATTCTTCATTTTTTATTTATACGGATGCTTGTCATTTTCAATTTCGGTATTTGCAATTTAGGGTTTTTCTGATTAATTGTAGGTAATAATTGGGTGTATTAGGTAAACATTGAGGGAGGATTTTTAGGGTTTATAATTGGGGGTCCAGAGTTCTGTGATTTATGAATTCATGTTGGTAATAATCATGTGCCAAAAGCTCAGTTCTTTTTACTGGAGTCGAGCTTTCTATTCGGGTTGCATGACTTGGGTTTTGTTGGATTTTGCTCTTTTTCTTGTTGAGATGTGCTTAAGCATATTTTGATCTGTTGTAGGGTAGGTATTCAATCATTGATATCTTCACTAAGTTGTCGACGAAAACCCGATCCCCCTTGGAGGTTTTTAAAGATTGGGAGTGGTCAGCTAATTGATTATTTAGCCTGGCCACAACATGCCCTATGTGAAGAAAATATTCAACGCTTGCAAGGATTCTTTCACCCCTAATGGTCCAATATCCGAGGAGGCACTTGAAAAAGTTCGCGCAATTCTAGGTTTGTGAATTGTGAATTTCTTTGTTTTACATGAATTTGTATGCTTTGTGAGTGGTAACTATAATTTTATCTTGTTCCTAGTGGATAGCTCACTTGCAACAAGTTGAGAAATAACACCCGAGTTTAGGATTGATTTTCTATGTAACTAACCTTTGGAGCTGCTCTCTTTTATAGAACTTTGTTTATTTTCCATGTTCTCTAAAACAACCCTTTTATTTGGGGTGGTTAGCTGTGATATATTGTCTGGTTCCTGGAGTACTTTTATAAACTTCATTAATAGCTCAATCTTAAATTCTGTTGACCACAACAATGTCCTTACAAGAATATACTTGCTAATTATAAACGGGATTGATGTAGCTCCTTTAAGTTTTCTGATTATGACTTCTAGGCCTTGTTTTGATAGATGGGTTTGGAGGGGGAGGGAGGGAAGGGAGTGGAGGGATATAATTTCCCCTGTTTGGTTAGCAAATAGGGTAGGAGGGTTAGAGAGACGCAGGGATCCATTTTCTCTCGTCTAAGGCAAAATTAGAATCTCTTTGACATAGAAAAGATTTTGAGGAAAAACCCCACTTACTCCGTCCCCCCTTTCACCCCCTTCCCCCCTTGCCTTCCCTGCATCTCCCTCCTCTCCGTTTCTCTTCTAAATTCTATCTTAATGCACTCCTAGATACACTTTTATAGGAGTATATTGCATATTACCCCCTCTGTCCCGGTCATTTGTTGTCCTTTTCTAAGGTGTCTCAGTCAATTGTTGTCTTTTCTATTTTAAGAATGAACTTGATGAACAATTTGATCATTTACACTCAATTTGTTCCACTTGTCATTTAGTAATTAACCCCCTTCTCTTTCCTTGGTCTTTGTGCCAAAACCAAAGGATAACAATTGACCGGGACAGAGGGAGTATATAATTTTCTGATATGGAGTATATGAATTTATTTTTTCCATTATTGTAAGACCTATGGACAAGAATCTGGGAGCTTTTTACTTGTTTTTTTGACAAGAACATAAGGTTCTTTAGATGACATTGCTTTGTTACATTTCTGGGTTACTTAAAATTTGCTGATATGAACTGAGGAGGCCGCCGAGGCCGGTATATACAGATTGTGTTGCCCTTGGGTATTTGTCAGCATCAGCTTCCTTTTCCAATATGAGTAATGGTATCTACTCCTTACCTTTTCACGCAATAATTTCCCCTCACAAACTCATGCAATAAACAAACATTACTCTTTATAATTTACTTACTTCACTTGACATTGCAACCTACAAGATTGGTATGACAAGTGAAATAAGTAAAAAATAATAATTTTGTATGAAATTGCTGTAGGACAATGTTGGAGAGGAGAAGAAATAGCATTACTCATAATAATAACTTTAGAATTTTTTCAATTGGCACTTCTATGTTCTACGTGCAAAGTAGTTGTTGGTGCAGAAATAAAGTTCTGTTTTTTTCTCATTTTTTTGGATAGATTTTAAGGTATCCAAGAGGGTCATACATGGTTTAAATTGCCTTTTATTTCAGCTACAAGTGTATTATGAAGGATATATCTTGTCCCTGAAACTATGCTTCTGTTATTGGGCAATATAATAGTACTTCAAATTACCCGATTTCTAGCTGAAGTGATAGGAAACAGAACTAAGATGCAAGAGCAACTACAAAATGCCACACTGATGTGGTAAATGCATCCTCATTGTCACTTTAAGTAAATTCAGTGGCGGTACTATGGCACCATATTACTACATAACAGTCAATGAATCTACCTATGTCACATCTCTATGTTGAATTATGGGCCATCGGTCGCATGCAGTGATGTGAACCTTTGGCGAATATCATCCATGAAATCTCAGTGTCATAAGTAAATTTAGTGATGCCACAATACAACGCATAAGATTCAGATGGCACCTTGTACCCATACCATACTATTGCTTTAGTCAAATGGAGTTTTCTGATCTCCCACCAGGCTTTGCTTGTTGTAGTCTTGGCTATTAGTCATCAACATAGGTTAAATCTTGCAGATGATCTAAAGGCTGCAAACGTGGGTCTCGATCAAGAGGCACAAGCAGCAAAGAAATGGAAACCTACAGCCAATGGTAACAATGGAAGACGAGATCGCAATGGCAGCCAGCAGTATCCTCCTCCTATCAAATATCTTCACGTACATGAATGTGAAAGCTTCTCTGTAAGATTTAACTCTTTTATTCTAAGTGGCGTGCACCCTATTTAACATTTTTGTCATGGGCTTTCTGAGCGATGTTTCTTAGTGAGACTTTTGATTTGTTGCAGATAGGAATCTTTTGCATGCCACCATCATCAATAATACCCCTTCATAATCATCCTGGAATGACTGTATTGAGCAAGCTTCTCTATGGCTCCTTACTCGTAAGGTCTTATGATTGGGTTGATCTTCCCGAGCTTCCATCGTCATCTCAAGGTATCCTTACCTTGCTTTGTTTAATTGGACTCAAAAGTTGCCTAATTTATTATGTATACAGTTATATACTACATCTGCTACGCGATAGTCTCGTAAGTTTTTGCTGTATAGATTCTAAGTAAGCTACTAGATAGGACACACTTGAACCGATTTACGATTCTCTAGGGCTCGAGTGAATCCAGTAACCAAGATTGAACTCTGAGATTTTTTTTCCTGGATTAAATGACATGTTCATAGGACTCCGCAGTATCTCGCATTCTTGTGTCTATCTGCGACACTTTGGAAAGTGTATACATGGACTCGTCATTTAAAACCAAAAACATGAGAATATGTCATAAAATAGCCGGGATCTTGGAGACACATAGATATCAGATACTTCTACTGAGGCTGGGGACTACAGTGGAACCAAAAACTGTTGATGTATCATGTTTATGATTATACCTTACAGGCGGCTTAAACTACTCAGAAACTCTGGTACTTCTGCTGAGTTTTTTTAGCACTTGAAATATAGGCCCCAGTTTTAGGCTCTTCCAATTTTCACTTGTGATTAATTTACGCGTGAATGATGGTCTTGATGTTACAAATACTAATGATTTTCTATGTGGATTTGTTATTTGATTAACTATTTCCTTTTCAAAAAATTATACGGGGGATAATGTATCGAGTCTGAACTCCTATCTATCAGACCTGTGTCCATGTGCTAGCAGCTATCAGTTAGATAAAAATACTAGTCGACAGCATAAACCCCATACTGCGTGTTTTGTTACTCAGACTCGATTTGCAGTGTCAAACGCTTAGCGTGCAATGAAAGTTGTTATGCTTTCGATTTAGCATGACGCGTCTCTGTGTCATAACAACTTAGGAGCGTTGAGTGTTGACACAGGTGCGCGAGGATTATGAAGAGTCAAACCAACATATTATGCGGAGTAAGGAGGTCGAATGTACCCAGAGTCTTACTCCAATGTTAAACAACAAAGAGATACTATTTCATTCCAAGTTATTCAATAATGATAAATTTATGGGGTAAGGAGATACGGTGATATGCAGCCGACACGAGGGGTATTTTTGAGATGAAAATTTACTCTCATGTTAATACTTAAGAATGAGATGCGCTAATGCTCGAATATTTCTGAATGATTTAGTAAGCTATGTGGAGGTAAAGAGGGTATGTGGGGAAAGCATGGAAGCAATGAAGCTGTGGACATATACATCTCTTTTTTTCCCCTCATTTTTAAACATGAAAGTTGAAGAGAATTTACTACAGCAGTATTTTTACTCGTACGATTTTTGTCCTTTCTTTTTGACTTGCAGCTCGACCTGCCAAACTGGTTAAAGACTGTGAAATGATGGCTCCGTGTGATACAACTGTACTGTATCCGACAAGAGGGAACATCCATTGTTTCAAAGCAATAACTCCCTGTGCCTTCTTTGACATTCTTACACCACCATATTCCTCAGAAGACGGGCGACACTGTTCTTATTTTCGCCAGTCTCTTATTCAAGAGTTACCAGGTATTTGACCTAAAAATTTCCGTAATCACATTTTATCTACTCTATATCCTCCAACGTCTCAATATTGACACTTTCGTGTACTCTCCCTACTTGTAGATGGCATAGAGGAACAAATAGAGGGTGTAGATGTCAGTGAATTAATTTGGCTAGAAGAAATTCAACCCCCTGACAATTTTGTCGTTCTTCGAGGGCAGTATAAAGGTCCTGTTCCGAAGAAATCATAGAAGTATTGGCAGGCTGGTTTACACACTATCATTAAACCAACTGGTTTTTAATTAGGAATAATCTGTTTTAACTACTACTACAACATGAGGAGTCCACATAAAGAATTGAAAGGTACCTACCTCTATTGTTTTGTACATAAAGGATTTTCACTTTGGATCATTTTGTGATGGGTGATAATTTGCAAGCCGGGTTCATCTTGTTATATCCACATGTTACCATTGTTCATCACTTGTATTCTACGACACTATTTTCCTAAGGACTCCTCATGCTTCCAACTATTCTTTCTTACTAGCTTTATGTCACTGCATTCTTTAGATATGTTTTACAAAACTAACATGTACTCCCTATGATTGTCCCTTTCGTGGAAGTGCCACGATAGTGTACACTGAGCTTCAAAACCCTTTCAGATTTGTGTTTGTGCTGCCTTTGATGGATGGATAATCACTGACCAAATTACATAAAACATACCATACATGACTGGATTTGAAGCCATTAATTTTTGGGCGGGGCTCGAATTGAACTCCAAGTAGCAGTTTAGCAAGACCGGCATTTTCAACCAGACAATTTCATTGGAATACCAGAGTTGCAATTATTACACAAACAACAGTTTACAGATAATAATAAGAGTTGGTACAATATGATACAAGCCATGCCCCATATCGATCCTTCACATCAACTGCGGTCTAGTATATCAGGAACAATGAGAAAGGATTAAGGACCATGCTTATCCATTTAGTGACGAAGGCGACGAACTCGACTTTCATAGCTCTCTGTTATTAACATCATTCTGCAGCTATACCATTCCTCCTCTGTTGCTGCTTGAATATAGCTGCGAAATTCTCTTCATGTTTGCGCCAGGGCAATTTCTGTCTTGCCAACCTCTTCTTCTTTGTAGGTACTCCTAAAGAGTCTTCGGATTTCTACATAATATCAGGTTAATCACTAAAGGTTAGATCTCAATAGTTGTCAACGAGTGAGGGAATGCTTGACTCGCGTGTTGTGTTAAGGTCTCAATTCAGGCTCTTAGGACCCATTACTATCCTGCCTATTCCAAAGATGAATTTATGTTGGATAATAGACAAGTGTAAAACGAGGCAAATTCTGAGTACAAGAGGGAGTAATACCTTACGGCATAATCCGTTGTGAACGTCACAAATAGGATAGTCTTGAGGACAACAGTAGTCAGTTCCAGCACAACAAACAGCATCCTCGTACTCACAGCAACCGTACATCATACAAAAATTAAACATCTGATATAAACAGCA